>NC_092582.1:17962909-18592076 GCF_037975245.1 Apostichopus japonicus | reverse complement strand
TAAGACCTGAAGGATACCGTATGACCCAATAACCATAGGACGAAGTCTATTCTACTTGTTTCACACCTCTCCTCAATCTTGGTGCTTCTCGGCCGTCTACAGACCCTGATCCTCTCTGATCCCGTTCTTTCTGTTCAAGGTCTCTGAGAATAATCTCTCAGGTTAATCAAATTCATAGCCTGTTTGCATTACTTTCTATTCGCTGCATGCACTGCCCACCTCTCCAACATTGTTTACGAAATTCACCGCGGTTGTAAGTAAACCTTAGTCTGCTTCCTATACAGTAGAATGACACTCAAACCTCATTATTTGATGTCCAGTGAACTGTTGCCATTCTTTCTGCTTCTTTTATGCCTCTAACTAAAGGTTAGATACTGTACAAAGTATTTAAATTGTGAGGTTTCACAGTCTGTACACATGTACCCCAGTCGAAACATGTTGCACAGGTTTGTTGCTCAGGCCTATGTGTGATCCTGAACTAATGCCACTGGTCATCAGCTTTGCAAATTGCACACATATATGTGTGTGTATTGCATTACTAGTCAACCATGGTTTACAATTGCAGTGTAAAGCACACATGTATATGTGTGCTGCATTACTAGTCAACCATGGTTTATAATTGCAATATAATTATAAAGCACATGTGCATAATTGAGTTTTCATTTTATGTATCCTTCCATGTCCTAGAACTTTATGAAGACATGAATATTTGTGTCCATTCAGAATTATTCAAACAAATAAGAAAAAGGAGGGGAAAAACCCCGCCTGGAGAGATAGAGAGAGGGGAGAAGGGGGTGGGGGAATCAGAGAGAAGGGAAGTACTTTGGGATTCAATTTAATTTCATGCTTTATTTCATATTGATCTGCTTTCCTATGACAAAGCTTGTAAAAATATATAGGAAATTTACACACATACATACACGCACGCATACATGCATTTAAAACACCAATTGTCCTATAAATCTCTTGACTGAATCTTATGAAACCAAAATAGTTATTCACTGAAATTTAGTTGATTCACAGCTGGGTACTTAATTGATATCCAACTTGGAGGTTTGTTTTTAGTAGATCTGATTTCATTCTATTTACTTTTAATACCCGAATTGTTTATTTCGTCTCTAAGAGCAATCCGTAAAGCTCATATCTGGAATCAGTTTCGACTTTCAACAAGTTATGACAATTTTGTCAGAGCTGTCGTTTTGCCCGACTGGTTTGAGCCAGAAGAGATGGCAGGTTTCAGCATGATGGCCCGAAGAGTAGATATTTACTGAAACGTGATGAGTCTGCTCATTTTAATAAAATGGGATTTTTGAATCGGAAATGAATAACTATGATATTAGAAAAACTGTCAAATATTTGAGACCATTCTTAAGAGACAGATTCTTCACAGGGTATTTGTCGCGACAAAGCGATTTAACAGTGCCTTAAAAACGAAGCTATCGTATCTTTGGATTACGCCATTCCAAACTTAATTGGGAGTTCACATTGATTGATCAACAAACATGTTTCTTTGAAGCTGAATAAGAAACTTTTTTTGGGGTTCATAATGGGAAAGGGATGAGAAGTGGGGGGGGGGGGAGTTGGGAGGAAAAATTTAAAACTTTTGGGTCATTGCAGATAAAGTAATACATGTAAAACTCTGGTAACTTTTGTTTTTGAACAACTCTGTTTTTCTTTAAATGCTATTGCTTCTGACTGCCACGAGAACCAGTGTATAGAGTGGGCAGTAGAGTAGTTTGTATAGAAATATCCACAATAAAGACATATTTATCACAAAAAGTATATTATATGTCATATTAGATAGGTTCCTTTAAAGATGCACCAAGTTGAACCAGGAAAGAGCTCTCTAAACAGCAACTTCCCACTTACCAGGCTGGACCTGGTTTTCTAGTGAGGCTACCTGTAATAGGAATGTCTCCTGTAACCTAAGAAACATAAATTATTTTTTATTGACAGTTTGTGTAAATTAGCTGGAGTGTGTTGCATCTACTACCCTGATTTCATTTTTTTTTACCCTGACCCTAATGCCCCTAAGATTAGCTCTCCTCATTGTTTGCTAAAAAAAGAGAAAAAAAAGTGAATTTTCCAATTTTTGTGTTGCGCTTCCCCACTCACCCCAGTGTTCATGGTAAACTTCAGTATGTTTTTGGTAGGTTCGTGGTGCTGGGAAGAGCATCATCCCAGTACTGGTTATTAATGATGTATTGTGACATGTACCTTCCAGAATTTCCTTGACCAAGGGTTGGGAAGACAAAGGTAAATTATGACGAGGGAAATAGTAATATGATTTGTTATGAGATTATTGATATGAAGAAGGCTAAAGGGAAAGAGAGCCAGAAAGCGAACAGGTGGTCTATTTTTAGGATGCAGAGGCAGTAGGTCACGACCAGTATGGCCGGCAATGATTGACAGATAAGTTGAGTTTTACAATGAAGGATAACAGCAGGAGAATTAAAGAAGAGGATAAATTAAAACTGACATTTTGATGGCGGCATGTAAGTTGTACAAAGTGGATGGCCTTATAAGTAGGTGCAGTACTCAGATAGATTGGAAAAGGGGAAAGTGGGTTGGGTGGGGAGGGAAAGGGGGGGCAGAGAAATTGGGATCCTCCAAATTGTAGGTGAGCAGTCTTATAGTTTACATTACTAGTTTTCATTGGCCGTATTTATTTCTTGTCTTGGACACGATTGCATACTTAACTAGCTAATTAATGTCAACGAGTTCCTCCAAGATGTTCTGAGAAATTTCTTTAATATTTTTTTTATTTTTTTTTATATGTTTTTTCTTTAATGTTTCTCATTGCTATTTGAGGATATAGTGAATGTCATTGGATGTCATCTGATGACTATATTGTCTGGTTACAGTTTACTTATCTAGCTGAATATCAAATAATTTTGTTCCTTTCTTTGCCACAGAACAAAAATTGTATCTTTTTTCTTTGTAATATTAATCCATTAGATGGAAATAGGAAAAGTTAATAAGACAATGAAATCAAACAGTTTCTAATTAAATCGAGTAAAGTCTGCTCTATGGTTGCCAGTGCTTCCAAGCCAACTTAAGGTAATCTTGACGACTGTGGATCAGTTAACAATGGACACTGGCCCATCTATTATTCTTTCCACCAAATGAAGATCGAGGAGCCAAGTCATTAATGAATTAATTTATGTTTTGGGCATATGTTGGATTTTCATGGTAGTATCAATCTCGTTTAAAAGAGAAAACTATAATAAGACTATATTAAATTATGCTTTCTTGTTGATAATGACAATTTGACTAAATCAAGCCATGCAACGATGGAAATTTCATTTGATTTTAGTATGCCATGTAGGCCTGCCGATACATTCAATTCATATTATATAGCTGAAATATCTGCTCTGAATTTTTTTTTTCTGGAAATTCAATGTAGATTAAATATAAATGATCGTGTTAATGTTACATTCCCGACGACGAGGGCCTATTGCCATACATGGTGGATACATGTTGACATCAGAAAGGTTTGATTTCCTATCCAAGGCCCCTTTGGGATCACTGATATGTAGCTGGGATTATGACCTCTGTGTACATGTGTTTGTATATATATACTGTACAATGAATGTTAAGTAGAGCCATGTGTGTGTATCAACCAGTTAGGAGTCTATGCTATTGGCACTGGTTGCAATAAGGGAAGTAATACATACAGACTAGAAATAGACGATAGGTATAACTCACTGTCATGTTGTCAAGTACATGCATACGCCATTTTAATACCAAATAATACTAGTTTTAAGTCTATTTTTATCTGCAAGATCACCTACATTTAATGATACCCTCTTTATTATAATGCTATGGCCAGAACTTTTGGAAGGTACACTAAAGTGGGGGGGGGGGGAGGAGGTAGGTTAGGGGCAAGGGAAACGGTAGGCAGTGCAACTTGCACCTTCGTTTCCCTGTTTGTACCTGTTTGTACCTGTAGGGTTTGTGTAAGATCTACTGTAGCCTAGCTGGGTCCTTTTGCCTTTATTGTTGTAAAGCATTATTGATAATTCAATAGATATATGTAACAAATTTGTAATTATTTGAGCTGCAAAATGTTTAAATGACCTGACATATCTATCTATCTGTTGAGAATTCTGTCCATGCATCGTGTAGGTTTTGTGCCAGCTGATATTCTATGTGATATGTCATTCTGCATTTGATCAATAATTGTTCATATTCACCAAAATATTAATTCTGTATACCTGGTATATAAAAGTATATAAACCTAACTTTAATAACAAGAAGTGTACCATTTAAATTTGAATTTATTTTGAAGTTTGAATGAATTTTCATGGTTGAAATTTATAAGAATGTCTTAATTTGGAACAATACATCAACTGTATTATGGATGGTTTCTTGGCAGTTCATTTGAATCTTGCCTGGACAATCTTTTAAAGGTAAATAGGGGGTTATTGTTGCTTCAAAACAGAGGCATGGAAAAGTTTCGGTTCCTCCTGTAGAGGAGATTGGAATGTTGAGACCTTCTCAACTAGTGGTGGGTAGCGGCTTTCATGTGGACAAAAAGGGCACGATTTTGAAATTCAGAGAAGCAGGAAGTATTAAGATCTTTAGGAGGAAATGACAAGTATGGCTGATTATGCCAATTATATGATATATTACGCTGGATACCAGCTCCCTTTAAAAACAGGATATATGTGGACCATAGTTACCAGTTGTCACTACAACATCGCTTTATGTATGATATTTTCTAGTACAGGTAGTCTGAGCACAAATTAAATTTTCCTTCCCAATTTACCACTGCATTCCCCCATTCATTCTATTCACCATTAAAACAACTATGGATTTAACTGAGTGGGGTCAACTTTCCATATTCCAAACTGCAAATTGGTCAATAATTAGGCAAAATTATTTCATCGTTTGTAACATTGATTCCTTAATGGGACTACATTAAAGGGTGTAAAGTCTCGCGCACATAGAAACGTCTCATGCCGGTAATCTGACCTAGTTTCGAATGAGGTGTAACAGAAGTGTTAGACACCACCATCGATCCCAGAAAATACACACACAGCTTGCTACCGTCGGTAATTAGACACTAGTGTACAGTCAATACATACAGCTACGGTCAATACCCACAACACAGTGTATATAGCAGTGATGGACATCTCAGGTCTAGATAAAAGATAACAAGGTATCACGTTTCATTACTGTCTGCATTTTGTAGCGACAAGAAGAAAACGTCATTTGCAAGCAATGGAAAGTTAACTTTTTCAGAGCGCGGCACGCGATTTGGGGCGAGTCCTCAATGCCTTTAAAGCAAGATCTATGAAACTTGCTTACTGCCATGGTAACAAAATGCAGTGAAGATAGTCATGATCAGTTGAGTGTGTCCATGAATCCAAAAACGTATTAATTTCCATAAAACTATATAAAAAAAAGAGTAATAATGATTAAACACCAGTTGGTAAAAAAATGCTTGTGTGTCTTTTAATTTTTTTAATGTCAATTTTTTTTTTCTATCAAGGTTTGTTGTACATGTATGTCTCTATAATAGTCCCATAAATAGAAATTTTACCTTCAAAAGTAGCATTTTAAAAATTTGATTTCAGAATTGTTTAAAGTCCTCAGTTTTCACTAAATGTTTATGCAAAGTATCAGGTTTCTGTAGTTGTATTGAAAAGGTGAAACAATCTAAATTAAAGAAATGTTGAATTGTTTTGTTTACAAATAATGTATCCATACATGTGCTTTTAAAATTTCTGAATGCTGGAGTAAATATTATATATTTATGATATATTATTTTTTATGTTTAATATTTTTACTTGGTAGGTGTTGGACCAGTAACGGAGACTCAGGACCAAGATTTATTCTTGAGCCAACTCAACGACATCTACGTCCACGGAGGTGGCGATTGTCCCGAGATGAGTGTATCGGCCATTAAAGTAGCGCTGGAACTCAGTCTTCCTGGTTCACAGATATATGTATTTACCGATGCCAGAGCGAAGGACTACAACAAAACGAAAGATGTACTGAAACTGATCCAAGACAAAGAAAGCCAGGTATGACATAATGCAACCTTCATGTCCCCCCCTATTAGCCTCCAAGTAACAGGACGATAACCTTTAAAAAAAAAAAAAAAATGGAGTTAGCAACCAATTTTTCCGAAAAAGGAAGGAAGCTATATTAAGGGGAAAGAGGGGTGCTTTTTCTTTGTTGTTTTCTTATCTGGTAACCTTCAAATGGAAATAGAAAAAGAAAAAAAAATGCCTTTGTTTCCCTAGTATTGGATAAACAATAATGAAATCACTACAGTGGTGGTGCTGAGTTTGTTGGGAGGTTAAATTGTATGTACATCATACAGAAAGAATATTGCAATGTTCTTGTTGTGTCCTTTATGCATGGCTTATAAAGTAGGAAGGTAATGTTGATATGATATGAACATAAAATTGACTGAAGTTGGGAGTGAAACAATCATAGGTTATGACTGGAGAAGAAGGCAGATGTAATCTCTTCCCTGCATCTTACAGATCTCGGGGGGGGGGGGGCATTCAGTGTTTGGTTTAGGGAAGGGGGATACAGCATTAATAATTCTCACCAGTACTGAATGCTGTACAGTAGGTATACTGTAGAATGCACTGTGTTGATATGTGTTGTATAATAGTACAGTAAGCTGTATCATACTGTAGGCAGGTAGTCATGTAAGTCTGTTAGTTAGGTTGCAGTGCACAAGTGTGTATTAAATTAACATTACTGTTTATATACCCTCGGTCTGAAAAAGTTAACTTTCCGTAGCTTGCAAGTGAAGTTTTTTTCTTGTCACTACAAAATGCAGACAGTAATGAAATTTGATACCTTGTTATCTTTTATCTATACCTGAGATGTCCATCGCTGCTATGTACACTGTGTTGTGGGTATTGACCATAGCTGCATGTATTGACTGTACACTAGTGTCTAATTACTGAAGGTAGCAAGCTGTGTGTGTATTTTTTGGGATCAATGGTGGTGTCTAACACTTCTGTCACACCTCATTCGAAACTAAGTCAGATTACCGGCATCAGATGTTTCTTTGTGTGCGAGTCTTCAATGCCTTTATACAATTTGTATCCTACTGTATATTGTATCAGAATGGCCAGAAATGGTCTCATGTAGCTTACTTTGTTGTTAAATTGTTACCGAGGTCCTTCTGCTGTTTCAATTCCAACGTGTACACAGTAGATATGCGTACAGTATATTAGATGCTTGGTGAAACTTGGAGACATTTAGCATAGAACTGTGATAGCAAGTTGTAGACAAACACCTTTGAAGATAAACAGTAATATTAACTTAACAAAGGGGCAAGTTCATTTCCCTTCATTTAATGGAGAATGCCAATTTCCAGTGCATCAACATGGTGGTCTATGCTGTTACTATGGAAACATATGTGACTGGTCTCCATTTCCGCGTTATCTGCCTACCAGACAGCACCTGCATTATAACAGCACACCTGAAACCCATTTCGATTTCCTCTGTACAGCAATTTCCACTGGTATGACTTTTTGATCCAAAAGGTAAATAAAAGCAAAAAAGCATTTAAGAAAAAAACAAAAAACAACAACAACAGGGACACAATCAGACACAATTCTCATATGTAGTGTGTTATAACGTCTCCTCCATGTGAGAAATGACTTGGTAACCAGGATAAGAGATAAAACACATGTTTTCCCGATTAGCTGCTTTGTGGCATCCTCAACTTCTCGTTCATTTTCGGTGACCAGTGACTCTCCTGCGCTGTTAAAGCTTCCTGTCGGGCTGAGTTTTAGACATACCGTGAACGATGCGTTCTGCCGCTTGTTTCGTTAAAGAAGTATACGGAAGAACGATAAATACGTGTCAGATTGATAAGAGTAGTTGAATAGTATTTGCATAATAAATATGTTATTGAAGTCGGTGGAATTGGCTTTTAAAGTTTTCGCAATGTGTTAAACATATAAGGGTTTACATACTACTACATGTACAAACTTCTCTAAAGTGCTGTTTGTGGTATATGTTTTGTATCTATCTAGCTAGCGCTTGTCTTCTAAGATGTAGTGATTGTGCTATTTGGGAAGGATTTTGCCCTCTTTCCTTTTCCTCTATTTCAACTTTTTAACTATTTGTAGGGTCAAAAACCTCCACGACTTGATCAGTCCACTGACAGCGTTAAAACCTTGGCATCCGCTGCTGTTTTGTAACAGGATACATTTAACGTAATAAAAGGAAATAAAATCTCTCGAATATTCACTTCTAGAACTTGATCGTCCAACATCAAGATTTTTTCTCTTTAAGGGAACATTTGATACAACATTAAGCATATATATTTATATATATATATATATATATATATATATAAATCGTAGAGTTGAAAAATCCAGAACAGTGAAAAAACCTTCCAGCCTCCATGGGGATTCGAACCCGAGCCTCCGTTTTATATGCGGACACCCTAACCACTTGGCTATGGACGCTGATTGTATGTCCAGAGGTTCGAAACCGGTGAGGAAGGTCGTAATTCCACTGTATATATATATATATATCTATATATCTATCATATCTACATATCTACAGTATATATCGATATCTATTTAGGTCCTTTATCTATGTAAGGTCCTAATGTAAGGAGACTTGGGTTGATATTGTGTCAGTGCAATTAAATTGTTTGGGTCTCATGCCTGTATAGGCGGGGTCTTATGGGTATATTACCCGGGTGGTTTGTCTTTTAATGGTAGCGATTTTAAAACAATTCTTGTTCTTAAATTCATTTTGAAATTTCTAGACTGAAGGTGATTGCCATTTTCTTAGGTTTCTTTCAACAAGATTGTTTCAACTCAAAAATGGTTTTCTTGCAATTTTGTTTAATCTTCTTTCTTTCATTCACCACCATTGAGGCTTTTTGTGGTCATCATATGATATATAGCCAAGTGGTGGTTATGTACAAGAAACAGTGGTTAGTCTTCAACTGTCTGTTAAAATTGTGGAAGATAAAGTTCAAGTACTAGGTAATATGATCGTGCAGCATTTTAATTGTAGATGATGCCTGCAGGGAGAGCTTGTGTAATCAGATTGAATGATTGTTCCCATATGGTAGACTAGGTGCCACCCCCTCCCTGTGAGTCATCAAATGGCTACTTTACCATCAAGGACACTGGGTATGGTATCTTATGACTCTGTGAAAATAAATGAAAAACAAAATCTCCCGTTTCTGGAGAGAGAGGAAGCCAGAAGGACACCATGAATGAACAAATTCTGACAATTTTGTCAACTTTTGTGAGGATGCCTCTGTTTTAATCTCCTCTCTAAAAATGAAATGTTACTTGAAATAAACTGTTTACGTACAAATCTACCGCAAAATAGTTGCATTGGTAAATGTACATGTATTACATTTATTTTTGTAAGTACTAGAGATAACTTTTGCAAATTATCTGAATCTAAAATTATTGCAGTTCATAATATGATGTTAATTGTGTCCATCTTGGAAACAACATGACAAGAAAAGCAATTGGGAATTTGACAAACTTGCCAATTGGATCATGTAGTGGGTCGACAGGGACAGCCCCAAAAATGTTACCAAGTTTTTTTTAGTTTAGATCAGGGGTCCATATGTTGATTGTAGAAGGTCAATATCCTAATTCCCAAACCTGCCAATTTGAGGGTTATGTTTACTGATGCTTGAGACAGCCAAGGGTTATGTTACCATTTCCACTGCTGTGGATACACATGCATGTTTCTTAAGGTTACATCATGCAGGGGCTTGCTAGATGTTTGCAATCTTCCTTTTACTTTTCTTTGTTCCGATAATACTTAACACGGGAGTACTCGAGTCAGCCAAGGGTGATGTTTTTCCATGCAACCCAACTACCAAAAGATTTGTATTGATTCAATAAGTATTACTTCCACATTTGTGCATGAGCTTGTCCCATCGACTGGATCCGGAAGTACCATTGACTGACTCCACCAGTTCACCTGTCTTGCTCAAATAGCGTCCACCTGTCCCCGAGTCGAGTTAAAGTTATACTTTACAGGCAGCGATGGGAACGGCCCAGAAGAATAAGTTGTTCCAGGAAACAGTTGATCCTATTGCAGGAAACTATTAACCAACGGCTATTATGTTGATGAGTTGCTAAGCACAAGGGTTTAAAATTAGCTACGAAAGACCACGGCCATGGTCGTTAGATTTCCTGGTCGGGAGGACAACCTTCTAAAGACACCATGCGGATAACCAAGAAGGCATGAACTACGTGTATTGATTTACTTGTAGTCCTTGAAATTGGCCATCCAGTTTCCAGGATGCTTCACACTTGTTTTCTTCTTGTTTTGGCCATTTGTTGACCAGTAATGACCATGAGGAATATAGGATTCCAGATGTGGAGCTGCCTTGTTTAAATTTACTTCCATCAAAAATTTATAGCCATTAGTAGATTTTACTGAAATATGTATAAAAGATATATTTTGTCGTTTGCTTTTAAAAGATTCTAAACGCGATTAGATTGTCATTAGCCACAACAATAAGTTCACAATAGCACTTTTACCACACATGTTGTGTGCAACATGTCTTAGACACTGCACATCTGTCATAACACTGTGATACTGTGAGTGCGGACCAGTGTTATGCAACTTATGATCATCGGTCAACTGGAAAGATAATGATGGTCCACCTAATGCAACATGGGCTTGTGAAATTGGGCCTACCAAAAAATGAAGGTTGTGTTGCTATGGTTTGAGTGGTCCTCCACGGTAAATGGCCTTTAATATAGCTGAGAAACATCAAAATATAGAAATGCACAACAAGACTTCACGTTTGGACTATTTATCCGCCAAATATGTGACATTGAAAGATTTCTGATGTGGGGTAGTCTGATACAATATACTGTTCATTGGGTAGGAGTGGTCAACCAGAGGCAGGAAAGTTGAGAAACACTGGTGTAGACTTTGTGTCGATATTTACATTAGCTTACCTAGGAGAAAGCTTTGTTGAATTGTAAATTTCTCTGGAATATTGTTGCCCCTGTGTCTTCCCAACCTTTCACTTTTTCCTTGAGGTCTTTTGCATGAGAAATCTTCAAGTTTTGAGGGATACTCTTATCATTTTGACTCCCGAATGACACATGTTGGACAGTGTGTGAATGTGATAACTGGTTTGCATATAATAGCCTTTCTAACAATGGATAAGATTTTAAACACCTCATTGTACTATAAATAACAGGAAAAAACCAACTTATTCCGTGAAAAGTTAATAATCATGTTTAATATGAAAGTCAACTTTTCATTGATGTTTTATTCTTCATGATCAGATCATTTGTTTGCATTGGTGTGTGTGTTATACTGAAAGTAAAATGTGTTATAAACTTTTTTCCATCCATTTTTTGTTTTCATTTTGTTTAGGTTGTGTTTGTATTGACTGGCGACTGTAATAATTCTGCACACGAGGGTTACACAGCCTACGAACAGATTGCAGCCACCAGCTCTGGTCAGGTCTTCCACTTAAATAAGTCAGATGTCGAAGAGGTGAGGTTTTTTAGAATCTACTTTACTCTCCCCTCTTACGTGTAAGGTTTGGGGACTGAAAATGTTTGAAGTGTTAAAGAAATCTGATTAAATTTAAAGATTTACTTTTAAGACTAACTTTGTTGAGTCATGATAAGTTTTTTTTTGATGTATTTTTTTGTATTTATATTTATTTGTATTTATATTTTGTATTTATATTTGTATTTATGTGTATTTTTTTGAAGTATTTTTTGAGGGATGATAAGTATTTCAGAGACTTGCCTTTAATTTTTTGTGAATGAATATTTGGTCATTTTAATTGTTATAACTCTAGAAGTTAGAGTCATTTTCCATCAACTTTTTTTTTTAAAGTTGAGCTGTCTCTTTCTCTCTCTCTCTAGGTTTTGAAATTTGTAGAATTATCCGTCCAGACTAGAAAAGTCCACCTGATCTCGACTGACATGAGCCAGGGGGCAGTTCAATACCACTGGTTACCCGTGGATACCAGGTTACGACAGTTCATCATTTCCCTGAGTGGAGACAACCCAAATATCATGCTCAGAGCCCCAAATGGTACTTATTTGATTGTAGAATTTGATGTATTATTTTAACATTCACATGTATAAATATATATATATATATATATATATATATATAAATATAGGTATTTTCCTTCAGTTGATCAATTCTTTTCAGTTATAAGTATAAAGGATGTATTTGCAGTCAATTTCAGTTATTTTGTCCACAACATTATATGCAAATGATTTACATATCTATACAGAAATATAAGGACACACACAATGTTCTTAGAGGGACTTAGGAGTGAAACGGAGAGAATCATCACGAGTTCGATGATACAAACATTCAACCGAGACTGTCTTACACAGTTAATGTCACTTGATACAAAACACTTTGTAAATTGTTACGTATAGTTTCTGCAGGTAAATGACAAATCTATGTACATCAAAAGTGGAATCCGATGATCCTCAAGTAAGAGTGTGAAATTCACATATTGTTTCAAGTTTCCCTTGTCACCTTAACTTATTTTAGCAGTTGATCGTAAAACTTGACAGTTTCAAGTGGTACTCCCCCCATGGGGGAGGGGGGGTGGTACTTATTTTAAATATTCCTCTTCCCCCAGTTGGATAATGTTAATTCACCTTCCCATGTACTATTGTCAAATTGATAAAGGCATTGACTTATTGAAGTTGTAAAAGCAGTTGTCTCAGGAAGATCAGGGGATTGGAAGGGATCCCAAACCCCCTTTCCCACCCCCACCCAATCCCCTGCAGCACCAAAGTAAAGAAACTATTTCATGGAGGAGTATCAATTTTTTAGTTCATTTGTGTTATCATTGTTATCAATAGGTGATGTAATACCTGTGGTACCAAATAGTCCAGAAAATCCACCAACTGGTCCATACTTAGAAGAATTGTTAACTCTAGGAAAAGCATACATTGTTGCCATAAGGAATTCCACGCCGGGAGTTTACCGCTTGAACGTCAGCAGTACATCGTCCAGTACCCTCCGTGTGCAAGGAATCAGTCTGTTAGATTTCAAGTTTGGTTTTTCAAGAGATATGACCACCAACTTGAATCATACAAGCAGACTTCCTTTGAGAGGTAGGTTGTTTTGGTTCCCCCCCGTTTGTTTGGTCAATAAACGGTTCTTTTTCATTCATTTCCTTGTATTCTTTACTGCTCTGCTTATACTAAAACTGACTGTCAACATCTGCACCATATCTGCATATTACATGAAATAAATCTGGTGGATGTCCCCCCCCCCACCACTCTTTTCATCCTATCCCACCACCTCCGTTATCCCCATCCCCATTCCACCTCCACTTTCCCCACCACGTTTCCACCTCCAATTTCCCCACCTCCAATTTCCCCCCCCCCATTTCCACCTCCAATTTCCTCACCCCCTTTCCACCCCCAGCCCTACTGATACGTATTACAATCCTCCACACGTAGTCGTTACAGGCGGTACGGGTAAGTGATTACCTGCTTTTGACTGGGATTATGATATCGATTGCTGTTGAACGTGTGCTACTTTAAAACACCACATTTACAGGGGTACGGTCCCAGCTCCTCATCTCGGCGGATCAGCTTCTCCCGAGAGGCTACCTGAAGAAAGTTGAGTTTCTGAATCTGCAAGGGCACATCATCCCGGGCCACGAGTACACCTTGGAGCCCGATCCGACCCAGGACGGGATCTACACCGTCGCTGACATCATCCCCCCCGGCGATTACTTCCACATCCGAGTCAAGGGCATCGATCACCAGAATTACAACTTCCAGCGAATCACAGCGGCGGCAGTCAGCCCATTGGTTCCTGGTAAGTCGGAATTTTGTAGAATTTTAAAACTCTAAAATGGATGTATTCTAGATTTCCATAAATGCTTTTTTTTTCCCCAACACAGATGGATATTTTTTATTGGCAGATAATGTTTTTATGTGGATTTACACGTTGTGACTGTCTAATATGTCAACGTCTGGTTGATGGCGATGACTGTTTCTTTCATTCAGCCGTCGAATTATAACCATCCGTCCGTTTCCAGTCCCATATACCGCAGTATTTCCAACAGCTGTTGAGATGATGCTTTGGCTGTGCTTATGGAAAACTGTCGCCTCCTTAAAATGGAAGTTAATTTTTTTTTTCTGTCAGTGAGTGAAATAAAAGCTGACATGAAACATTCTATTATCTATCGTGGGAGCGACATGGCAGATTTCTACTTGCTCTTGAAGACGGTAAGGTCTTGTATTCGTACTCACACCTACCAAAATGTGATAGTCATCATATGTTTATATCGACCCATTAAAGTACTAACAGAAGAACCGAAGACACCAGGTGGGTAGTTTCAGACCGCTCGGCTTCCCCTTGAAGTAAAGATTAAGATCATTATCTGAGGAATATTAACGTCGCATTTTTTTCCCCTTTCTTTTTGATCCATCTCTGTATTTATTTTGTTGTTTGAATGTCTGCCCGCCGACACTTTTTTTCCTTCATGGTTGTTTGCATCCTTGCAGACGAGAAATGGTTTGTGGAAGTTGGGCTTAGGGTGTTGACAAAATGGATCATCGCCTGGCCAGGTGATGACCCCAGTAATGGCCGTGCGTGTCTGTTACCATGGTAATGGTTTTTTTGTTATACTTGATGCCTGAATTTGTCTGTCTGGATTGAACAGCATAAGACATCTCAATTTTGAATTAAAGAAACTGAGCCCTGCATTGTCGGAAATTTTAATAAACAGTCTTCGATATTCTCTGTCTGGCTTTGGTGATGTAGATGGATTAAAAAAAAAAAAATTGAGGAAGATCAAGTGAATATTGCAAAATTCCTTTTCACAGAATTTTTTTGTAAAGTGGCATTTGATTGGAAGTGCGTTCCCCTTGATAACCTGGTGAATACAATCGTAAAGTAAGTAGCACTTTACAATTTTTTTTTCATTTTCAGCTGCTCCGTTGCCCAGAATGGCAGCTAGGACACCAGGATTCTTTGGAAAGATGGCCACACTGAGATGTTTTGTGGATAGCATGCTTCCGTTTACCGTAGAGTGGAGGAAAGGAGAAGAAGTGATTGGGATGACCGATCAGTTCAGGTACCATCATAAAACTACTCATCAGAATAAATACTAACTCCTTAAAATCTGGTTTGCTTTCTTGACAGTTACTTCTCTCTAATTTGTTCTCTCTAAAGTCATATAACAGATGATAATGACGAACAAATAATATTTATTATAAAGTATCTTTTTTATCCCGTGATCCTTCCAATCAATTTGAGTGAAGCATAATTCCCTGCACAATCTGTACAAGTTAGTCAAATAGTATCAACTCACCACCTTCTCACCCCCAGTGTTATGGTGGTGGAGAACAAACCCCCCAAAATGTTCAGTGACCCCCGGTCCATCCCCAGGTGAAATTGTGAAAAAAATATGGTTGGCAGAAAGTGACATAAGATTTTTGACTTCTTTAGACTAGAATATACTGAATTGAAGCTGATATATAAGTTCTGGAGATGGTGAAACCCCGAAGCATCCTGGGGGGGAGGGGGCTTGACCCCTTGACCCCCTACCAGTGATGTATCACTTGCCATCACCTTTACTCATGATGTATTTGGCATATTCAGGTTTATATTTTTTTACTGTATTTTCATTACCAGTGAGAGTTCCCTCGTTGAGTATGATGTCGGTAATGCCCACAGCCAAGTGGAAGGTATCTACTCATGTATTGCACACAGCAGGGACATGGAGAAACCTTTGATGGGTAGAGCGGACACATTCCTAGATGTCACAGGTAGGGTGCCTAAGTATTCAATGAATACACCACCTACAGTTGCAGTCTCGGTCATTAGTGTCATTAAAACGACTTCAGAAACACTTTTTTGATATCGTTAAAAGAACAAAATTTGTGAATTGCCAATTTTGCCAAATTAATGTATCCTTAACTGTTGCATTCACGATGTTGTCACCATGCACGAACAGACCATATAGAAGGCTTACAGTACTGATACCAACAAGAGTTGATTTTAAGATTTTGTAAAATACTTTGCATGGTTGAATTTTCTTGCAAGGAGTGACATCTCTTGATTATTGCTTCCCGTAACAGAACCGCCCCCAAGAATTCTACCTCCAAGCAATGTGACGACGGTACCCGGTCTGGACGCCATTCTGACTTGTGATATATCCAGCACGGTCCCATATAACGTCACATGGGATAGACCCGGCAGCTCGCATTCCCTTCGACTCAACACCAGAGTTCATCTCCTGAGAAGCGGGTCCCTCATCATCAGGGACGTTCGTCAGGAGGATACCGGGAGATTCCGTTGCATCGCCAGAAACGAGGGAGGGTACAGCTTTGACTATGTTCCCCTTCTCATTCAAGGTTTGTGCCGTATTCACCATGACTGAAAGATCTAGAGCTTTTTCTTTTGACTTGCAATGTTCAAATGGCATCTACAGGTCATCCCCTCACTATAATATGCTAGAAGTCCAATAATTGTCACTCATTCAACAAGCATTTTTAATTCTAAATGTATATATGTATATATACATTCATTTGATGATATCCAGAAGGGTGTCTTATGTTAGACATATTTTGGATAACACTCGGCAGGTTAGGTTAAATCGCTGGCAGGTTGTGACAAAGCACACACATAGCTGCTTCACGCTATTGAGATACATGCATGATTTGACAGACAAGAAAACAGAAAAGACAAAAACTGATTGAGTAGATGTGTATCTTTCAAAGTTACAGACTTAGATATTAAAATAAGAATTTTGAAACATGTAGAGCGCTTCAAATTAATTCCGATGTTCTACTATTCCTACAGAGCCACCTGAAGCTTTTGCCGCTCAGCCCAATGTGACCTTCATGGCGTGGGACAATACTACCCTCACCTGCACCGCTACTGGTATACCAACACCCAGGATTACCTGGACAAAGGACGGCCTACCTCTGCCAGACGACTCTCGAGTGGTCGACTCTGGGGACGGAAGACTGTTCCTTAGAAGTATGACCCCGAGTCTGGCTGGTATCTATACCTGTCACGCTATAAACGATGCAGGCGCCAGTGAAATACCCATTTATGTCTCCTACTCAGGTAAGACAAGCGATGACATATCGGGGGAAGGGACAGCCGGAAATTGGGGGGTTGGGTGGGTGTGTGGGTATTGGCATTGTGTTATGTGACAAGAAATGCAAAAATTCACCCATGTGTTATTTTCTTAAATAATTTCAGAGGTACCGTACATCACACGTGGAGAGAACGAGTATTTGGTGGCACCGGATCAGAGGGCAACCCTCCACTGTAGGGCCACGGGGAGCCCCCCGCCAAAGATCATGTGGTTCAAGAATAACATGGACCTCAGCACCTCCCATTACACCGAAGTCACAGAGGAAGGTGACCTGATCATCATGAGCGCCCACGTCTACGACCAGGGAGAGTACATGTGTGTGGCAGCTAACGAGGCCGGCAGCGACTCCATGCCCGTTAATCTCTTCGTCGGAGGTAATTCAAGATTTAATCAACCACAAATCATATTATTATCATATTTATCAAGACAAACACATTATATTATTAACATATATATAAAACAAACATATTATATAATCATATGATCATATTTATCAAACAGACAAACAACAAGTTAAATCAAGATAACCACTTGATAGATTCCTTCATTAAGAAATGCTTCCAGTTAGATCAGACGTAGGTGACCAATTTTTGACTTATCTAGCATAAAATTGGAGGCAATTCTGATGGCTTTGACCTCTGAACTCTACTCTTCTTATTTGTGTTGTCCAGCTGAACCTGAGATCATCCTGGCACCTAGTCGAAACACCGGGGATGACTACGGTCAGAACGTGACTCTGCCCTGCCTCGCCCAGGGTTACCCTAAGCCCACTATACGTTGGGAGAAAGTAGGAGCGGAGGGATTCCTCACAGAGAGTAGCAGGATGGATGTTTTACCCAATGGTTATCTCGTCATTCATGGTAACAAGGAAAACCTGTTTTTATTTTCACTTTAATGCTCATGTTCACTTGATTACATTAATTAGAATTGGTTTTAATAGTTGCATTTCTTTGATTGTCATTTTAACTTATAATAAGGGTATCCTGTTATAATCGGTATTTCCTCATATTTTGGTCATTAAAGTGAAATCATCAAGTTGCCCTTGCGATTTATATTTTGCACAAAGATCAAACTGGCTGTGTCAGCTATCAAAGAACACTTTATAATGGCAAGCTTCAAATGTCTTCCTAACTCATACCTAGTAAGTCATGTTAACACTGTAAATTTTTAATCAAATAGTTGGTGCCTATATCAGTTTTGTAAACTGCAAGGTTGAGGTTCGTATTTCCACATGCTGCATCTTAAATGTGTCCCGACATAAATGAAATATCCAGGTAACGTGATTTTACCTCGGCATCCGACGATAACGTCGGTTTTTTTTCTGTAAAGTATCCTCAGATATCTTTGTATAAGTAAGCCTGTAGTCTGATAAGTCTCCTCTTGGAATGGATCTCTTATAAAAACATAAAAATTTTAATTGTTTTATTTCTCGATTTGTGTTCTTTTTGTCTGTCATTGCAGAACTGGCCGTTGACGACAGAGGGACGTACATTTGCCACGCAGAAAACGCATTCGGTGTGGACACGGCAGTCACACAGTTGAGAGTTACTGGTCTAGGTAAGAAGTTTTTATTACTCCAGAACAATTAAATGATATCTGTTTAAATGAGGAGGAATGAAGACAAAATAAATACATAAAGACAAATCCATTGCAAAAGGGTTTCCTCAATGTTTCTCGAAAGAGAAGCTTTTGCGACGCACCTTTTTCCGTGGCAAGACTCAAATGCTCTTAAATGCAGTTTTTACTGCCATGAAGATAACTTGTATGCTGAAACATTAGCAAAAAAAGAAAGAAAAACAAAGTGAACATCTTCATGCTTCCTTGAACTGTCATACCAAACAAACAAACAAACAATAAATTAGTAAGAACAAAGAAGCAAAATGCTCCTGGTCATTTTGTCTGCCTCCAGTTTTTGTTTACGCAGTTCTTTTTCGTCTTGTCTCGTACTTAGTCCAACCGAGTATCAGTGCGGTCAGCCCACGTGAGATCGTCACCGCCAGCGACAAAGTGTCGCTTCTCTGCGAGGTCGTCATGGGAAACCCCCCTCCGAGCATCGAATGGTACCGGGATGGTAGTCCCATGGACTTTGAGGTGGGCAGGCATCGTCTCGAGGAGGGCCGTCTGGTCATCGAGAGTGTCCTGGTGAGCGACGGCGGGAGGTACACATGCATCGCAACGAACGAAGTCGGTAATGCCAGCGTTACCACACAACTCATCGTCCAAGGTATGTCAATGAAGTAGGCGGTTTCCACCTTTTTATCTTCATTAAGATGTTTGTTGAAGGCGCCCATATGCCACATGAACTTTAAAAATGAACTGAAAATTTATATTTTTTTGTCCTTATTTTTCCCCCCCCCCCGTTAACCGTCACAAATGTGGGTTAGTTACTGTCTCAATGTAAGGTGACTGGGGTTAAGCTGTTTTGTTTTCCATGCAAGGCTTTCATCTTGGTGGGCTCTTCTTAAAAAGTACATAAAACATAGCAAAAGATGATGCGAATTGCTTTGCACTAAGTACAGAAAAGGCGCAAAAACAGTAGATTCAAACATATCGTCCGTCAATTTCGTTTTAAGAATTGTACTACCAGACCGATGCAGAAAGAACAGACACCTTTGCTTGTTGCTGGCAAACATGAATGCTATGCTGTTCACCTTCATGCTCTCTCCATCAAAATCCTCTACAGTTCCCCCAATAATTCTGGAGGACGTAAAGCAGAGCTACACGGTCATCGAGACCAAATCGGTGCAACTGAACTGTCCAGCGGAGGGATTCCCCAGACCGCAGATCCAGTGGTTATTTAACGGAGAACCAATCTCAAACAACGGACTCGACCACTTTGTTAACGACCAGGGTTCCCTGTCCATTCCATTCGCGGCCAGCGAGAACGGAGGCACCTACACCTGTAAGGTGGTGAATCCAGCCGGCCAGGTGTCACTCGACATAGCATTGCACGTGTTGGGTAAGTAATAACGGAGATGCATTATCATCGGATGGATCTTTAAAGTGGATCATTTGATTTATTAAAGCAAAGATGACTCTGGAGCTTGGTTACTGAAGTTAGAGAAAGGAACAACTTGTCATTTGCAAAGATGCAAAGTTTGCGTTTCCCAATGATATCCGGCTCCTGGAAAGAAAGCAACTTCTTTGGGGAAATTGTGAAAAGTATATAACTTATGTCTTACAAGAGATGAATAAAGCCCATGTGTTTCTGCTTCATATCTTTGCAGTCATGTCTTCATATATTCCCACCAGCTGTCCACCCACCCACCCACATAGTCAAATAGAAATATTTCTCTTTGGAGAAAGATTTGATTTGAATATCTCTTTTGAATAATTAAATTGCCGTTAATTATTCCTGTCAGGCTCTCTCTCTCTGTCATATTTGACAAATTGTGACAATTTTAAAATCTGTTGCAGTCGATCACGACCGAAACCCACAATACGTTCGCTCGCTGTTTATCATTTCTTTAACCTCTCGTTTCTTTCTTCTTCCTCCCAAATCTGTCGTCATTCTTGCAGTTCCTCCTTCCATCGACGGTCCAGACTCGTCCATATCCCTGAACACCACCGAATTCAACCCGGTGACGCTACCCTGCGTGGTCAGGAGCAACCCCCCGTCAGAGATCCGATGGACCAGGAACGGCGAGCCGGTGCCCTTCTCGGGCAGGAACTACTACCAGTCATCCAGCGGATCTCTGATCTTCCAGAGGGTGGAGGAATCCGACAGGGGTTACTACGTGTGCATCGCCACAAACCAGGCTGGAAACACTACCAAGATTGTGGAGCTCGAGGTCCACGGTAAGGGAAAGATTAACTCTGCCTCAAGAATCACAAGGGATGTTTCAGTTTTTTGTTGTCGATAATACCTGAAAAACATTCCGAAGTACCAGAGGAAGAATGGTCTGTTTGACTTAAGGATATGTGTGTGTTTACCGAAGACAAATTTTCTGACCACTAGAATTATACAGGGGAATGGAGTGGGGTCATCTTTGTGATTTTTCTCATTCTAAGTGATGCTTCATAAAATTTTGGAAAAGTGCTAGTTATAAAATTTGGTCTTCTTCCTCAAACTTGTTGCAGTGAGTCCTCAGCTTATATGGGCTGCATATTCATCCTCTAATAAAAATGATTTATCAAATGTACAGTAAGTGGTAGTTAAATATGTCGAATCCCGGCCAAGTTTCGATTCTTGAAATGATCTCTGCGTTTCACTTCGTCAGTCGTCCCGAGAATCAGAGAGGCCGACGACGAGGCCAGTGTCATCGTCGGGGAAATGCTGAGCCTGGAGTGCAACGCCTACGGTAACCCGGCACCGGAGATCAGTTGGCAGAAGGATGGAACCAAGGTCAAATTCCACAAACGAAGGTTCGTCAAGGAGGACAGCGGCACGTTCACCATACGCAATGCTCGTCCCGGAGATCAGGGCACGTACACTTGTTTAGCTACGAACGACGCCGGAGCGGACAGAAGAGTCGTACGTGTTAGCGTATTCAGTGAGTAGAAAACTCTCAACCGAGAAAACATTCACTCAATCTCGGCTCTTGATTTGCCTATGCGAACGTATTTTTTTTGTGTACAATAGTGACTTTCAGAAACAGAAAGCCAGATTTTGGTGGCGTTTTTTTTCTCAGGTTATGTACAGCCCTGTGTTGTAGTTTAAATATTTAAATTTGTGAAATCTCTGTATGTTGTAGATGAATAGCACCACTGGAGGCTATGGCAGTACCACGATGTGAGGGTTATGGCTCTAGGTACGCTCTAGTACGAGATATCTGAACTTTTTCATTTCTGGACTTTTTTTAATTTTTGTGTGCCTTTGTTAGACAGCATTTAGGATGCCAAGTAGGTTTTTCAAAGAGGGATGGATGATATCAGTTAAGCGTTTGCATGGTGACTTCAGTGGTCTAGAAGTTATTTTGTGGAAAGTTGATGCCCCAGAGATTACACACTAACATTTTCTCCACCATTTTTGGCTTCTAAGGTTGGCAACCATTAAAAGCTTACATGACTCTCTGGTAGAACCAAAAATAAAAGCTTTCCTTTCTTAATACATCATATTAGAAAAACACGGTTCTGTTTCCAAACAAATGTAAAACAAGTACCGATGAAAATTATCATTACTGCAGTTCAACTTTAAAGATAAATACCCCAATAGTTCAAATTTTGCGTGTTGTCTCTCATTTGTTTGAGACCACAGAGCTGATCATTTCAGGTATGGGCTGTGTGTTATATGATTTGAAATACCAAGTGGGTTTATAAGTTTTAGTACTTGTTCGGTTACAGTAGCTCACCAACTAGCTACTTGTTGGGTCTCACCTATTATATTAACTAAAAATCACTCTAAACTTTGAGGAATACAGTATCCCTGGTCTCCATGTCTTCTTGACTCAAATAGTCGTGCCGTCATCATTTTAACCGGCAAACACGACGAATAAAGATTTGAGAAAGTTACTACCTATGGGTTTCGGTTCAAGTATAAACCACCTACTTCCTATCGACACCCTCTTTTGTTGATGTGGACAAAAACGTCTTTCTTTGCTTTTTTCGCACTGACAGTTGCTCCAAACATCACCGACTCGTTTCAGTCCTACAATGTCCTTGTGGACAGGGACGTGATGCTGTACTGTGATGTGACAGGCTTCCCGGATCCTGAGATTGAGTGGTTCATTAACAATGAAGCCATTTCTCCAAACAACATCAAGTATTCCATCGATGAGAGCACCGGCTCCCTGGAAATCCTGTCCCTATCTGTGGAGGACACAGCTATCTATGAATGCCGTGCATCTAACCCAGCGGGTTTGGCTACCGGCGAGTTTGAAATCAATGTCGTGGGTATGTTATCAGACGCAGAGGATGTTCATCATTGTTTTACTTATATATTTATTTACTTTATACAGTTATTTAGTTATATTATTTTCAAATTTTAATGAATAAATATTACATGTATAATAATGATTCAAAGTGATATAAAAAATATAACATGTCTGGATTGCCATAGAAATGTTGCAAAAAACTTGTTTTTTGGGGGGGAACATTGGCATGATTTTGGCATTCATTGTTGTTGCTAGAACTTACCTTATACTGCATCTGATCTGATATACTTAGCATGAGCAGTGAAACTCTATGGCCTGTTGAAGGTTTACAAATGTACTGTAGGGTATTCAACAACATACATACTGCATGGTAGCAAAATAATACATACTGTAGGGTATTCACGTTGTGAATACTGCATGGTAATCACATACATACAGTATGGTATTCACATGGTACATACTGTATGGTTTTCAACATACAATGCTGTCTGGTATTCACATTATACAGGCTACGTGATTTTCACATCGCACACACTATGGTATTCACATCATACATACTGCATGGTAGTAAAATAATACATACTTTAGGGTATTCACATTGTACATACTGCATGGTGATCACATCATACATACTGTATAGTATTCACATTTTACATACTGCATTATAATCACATCATACATACAATATGTTTTTCACATCATACATACTGTAAGATATTCACATCATACATACTGCATGGTAATCACATCATACATACTGTATGGTTATCACATACTTACTGCATTGTAATCACATCATACATACTATATGTTTTTCACATCATACATACTGTAAGATATTCACATCATACAGGCTATATGGTATTTATGTCGTAAATCCTGTCTGGTATTCACATCATACATACTGTATGGTTATCACATACTTACTGCATGGTAATCACATCTCACATACTGTAGGGTATTCACATCATACAGGCTATAGGGTATTTATGTCGTAAATCCTGTCTGGTATTCATATCATACATAATGTATTGTATTCACATCAGACAAATTTTATTGTATTTCACACTCAAACTGCAAGGTAATTGTGTCATTCATACTGCACGGTGTTCATATGTTTTCAAACTGTATGGTATTACATATCATTTAAACAGAACCTCCCAAAGTTACAAATGGCACCATTGAGATCGTCAAGGTGATGATGGGGGACACTGCAGACATGAGTTGTGAGATCCACAGCACTCCACCACCAGAGATAAGCTGGGAAGTGGAGAATCAGCCCATATCCGTCAGTTCATCTGCCCTGGTCTTACCAGACAACACCCTCAGACTCTCACGGACCAGGCCCTCGGACGCTGGCTACTATACCTGCATCGCCACTAATATTGTAGGCACTGCTACCAAGATGTACCAGTTGGTCGTGCTAGGTGAGTCATCTCTTTGACTTCATGATGGAATTTTTTTATTTTTTATTTAAAAAAAAATAAAAAAATAACAAGTAGTTATGACAGAAGGAAACAAGTATCATATTTTCTTGTCTCTCATTGATTGTTTGATTGATTGATTGTTTGATTGATTGATTTCTCTCTCCTCGTTAGTTCCACCGACAATAGTACCCGGTGAAGAACAACAGACGGCCTACGTAGAGGAAGCCGTCCGTCTCTCCTGCGAGCACGATGGCTTCCCTCAGCCGACCGTCATGTGGATGAAAGGCGAGGAGAAGGTCAACACACAAAACAGGCTCAAATATTTTCTGAGTCCCGACGGCTCCCTCACAATCTACGGCTTGCAGGACCAGGACTCCAGCGAATACACTTGCAACGTTGGTAACGAAGCAGGCATCGCTAGCATCACTACAGAACTGACCGTGTTGAGTAAGTAGATCAGTTTACTTCTGTCTAAAGGCTTGACAAAGTACAATGTACAATGCAACCCACTAGATAGAGGAGGACTTAAATCAGAAATCAAATAGCTTTGAAAAGCGGTCTCCCATTTCCAAAATTCGGTCGCACAAGGGTTAAGTAAGTGGCGGGGATGGCATGGGCAGGTGTGAAGGTCGAGGGTCAGGTGGGTAGGGAAAAGAAAGAGTATAAGGTGATTGTTCATGGAGATGTGATGTTCACCTCAACAATTCCTAACCAAATAAATGGAAAGCTGTGTAGGTCTCCCTTAGTGGAACATGAATTACAATATAAGGTAAGACAAGATCATCTGCCTCGGCAGTGCAGGTGGGACAAACGAAGCAACCATCCTCAGAGAAAGTTAGGTAGAAACCTTCCTTATCTCTTTAAAACCATATCATATTGCACCAATATCATCATAAATTGGTTAGTTTTTCAAGTTCATAACTTGTTACCCAGTATTACCCAGGATGCACTGCTCCATCATGGCAGCGTCATTCACTCTCTGACGTGTAGCTGATGCGGCAGTTTCCTTCTCGAGTTGATGTCGTCGTCTGTGCCATTAACCTTTTGCTACATCTTTCTCCCATCTGTCTCCCAAAGTGCCGCCGCAAATCATGGAGACGCCCAGCGACTACACCGTTCTGTATCGTAACTCCGTCACCCTCCACTGTGAAGCCGATGGCATCCCGCCTCCGAAGACAGTGTGGACGAAGGACGGCGTGCCGCTGACGGAGGACGACGTGAGATACTTTGCCAATCCCAGCGGATCGCTGAGGATCGCATCGGCGGTTCGAAGTGACACGGGGACCTACAGCTGCCTGATTACTAACTCTGCTGGGACCGCTAGGAAGGATATCAATCTTAACGTTCTGGGTTGGTAGCCATGAAATGTTTCTCTTATTTTGTCCGTTTATTCATCCACCCCTCCCCCCTCCTCCAAGATTTCCACTTTAAAGATACTGTTTCTAATTAAACCCTACTTAATACTGTTAGTAATGATGGTCACCTTTATGCAAAGATTGTGGACTGTTGTCTATGTTGAAATGACTTTCTAAATTGAAAAGATTCCAAATTTGAGTTAAAATGTTGAATTGGAAGCCACCCGACGTGTAAGTTGTAATCCATATGCCTCTGCGGGTTTCTACCACATTTGTGGTCGCTTAAGCGTTGGAAATATAACGGCTGATTATTATGATATTATTATTATTATGATGACATACTCCTGTCTTCTTGCCACCCTCTGATAAGTTAATACTAAAATCTCTCAAGGATGAGGTTTGTAATTCTCACAGTGCATTTGATACGGTTAGCATGTATAATAGCCCTTGCAGTAGAGTGTTTATCTTCATGCAGTTGCAGTTTGGTAACATAGGTAGGTAGCAAGTTTTTGGAAGCCAGCGGAAATGGAACCTGCGATATTCTGAAGTTGCAGAATAGCTACCGTACATGCCATTGCTAAAATCGACTCTTTCAGCAATAATTGTTGTCAAAAATTCTTAATATTTCCAAAACAATTACTTTTACCGGTGATTTTATTTTTGCTGGATTCTCTCAAGAGGTGAAGGGATTGTAATATAAGAAAAACAACACCTCAGTGACGGTGATACAATTCATGACAGATGAAGTTGCACCATTGCTGCACCATTGCTGCGCCATTGGTGCACCATTGTACCATAGTTGCACCATTCAGGTGTATCACGTTCTGTTTGTCTCCTCGTGAAATGGTTTCACCCGCGCATAATTCTTCTTCTTCTTCTTCTTGTTCTTCCATCCGCCATTTGTAGTCCCTCCTGAATTTGATAACGAAGCTGAAAATGAGTACAAGGTCCTCCTCAAGCAAGACATCTCCCTGCCCTGTGGTGTGGACAGCTACCCTCCACCGACCATCACCTGGTACAAGGACGGCCACCAGCTCTCCTTCACCACCCCTAGGATCCTCATGATGTCCGATTCGTTGGATATTCCCAGGGCCCAGGTCTCCGATTCTGGTCTATACCGGTGCGTCGCCACACACCCAGCAGGCAACATTAGCCGAAACTTCAGAGTCAATGTTCAAGGTAAAGTGAAATTTAGGCAAAGAGCAGTGTTTATTAGACTTTGTTCAAAGATGAAAGGTTTGTACTCAATGTTGGATACAATATGGACTCCAATTTATTGTTGGAATTATTACACATAGTAGTTATGCCAGCCAGAGGAGGTGGGGCTGGGGAGGGGGGAGGTGGAAGTGGCTGAATAGGGGTCAAGTCAACATGGTTGAAGGAGCAAACTTAACCACCAAAGAGTGCTATGATGAAAGAGGATTAACAGTGGCAAATGAAATTTATTAAGGAAAGGAAACTGCACTCAGTCACCCATAAAACCCTACTACTCAACCTAAGGAAACTTACAGGAGGAAACCAAATTTTTTGTAGTCCACAACAGTTCATATTGAGGAACAAGAATGGACTGACTTTTGGAGTTATATACCCTGAACTCGGGTGAGATGTAATGATATTTTTTGTTTTGCAAAACTTTCGCTTCCCTGTATCCCTTCCTGAAATTCAGTCTCATGTATATGTAGGTATGTAAACCCTTCATGTCTTTGAAAAGAAAAATTAATGGTGACTTCAAAAATAGACATGTACAAGTTTGCTTTTATATATTTCTGAGCGTCATCAGAACCACTTTTGATCCTGTAGTACTAAGTGCTGTGGCATTTATATCACAGGGAATGTCAATGAAGCAGAATGAAACGCCTTAAGCCACCATGGTTTTGTCTGTCGTCATTATCATGGTCTGTTTCGTCTTTTCTCCGTCAGTTCCACCACGGATCGGTGACTCCCCAACCACCATACGTTCCCTCGTGGGAGACAACATTGTTCTACCGTGTGAGGCCGTCGGTGTACCGATCCCCGTGGTGATGTGGAGCAGAGGAGGAGAGAAGTACCCAGCGCAGGATGAGAGATTCGAACAGCTGCAGCAAGGATCGCTCAGCATCAGAAATGCTAAAGAGGGAGATTCGGGGAAATATCTGTGTATCGCTGTCAGTGAGGCCGGCTCAGAGTCAAAAACGTTATGGCTGGAAGTAAACGGTAAGCAGAGAGATAAGCCGAACGTAACTGGACGCTCCGAAGAAAAAAATACCGCAACTTATTCGGAAAGCAAATGCGGAGGGAGAGAGGGTCACATATTCTTGCTAGTTCTTTTTTCAGGACGGACAAATGATTTTAAGAAACTTATTAAGAAACGTGGCAGTGTGCCAGAGTTTCAATGGCAGATTTAAGAACAGGATTTGACTTTGAGAGTGGAGAAAGGGAGGGGGAGGGTGGGGGGTCGGATACATTGACTTAATGTTATCTACAGTTTAAAGGTATATGACTTATACCATTACAAAAAGGATGGTCCCAAAGTGCAGAACTGTTTCTCCTCTTTTTAAGTGCCTTTTACAGCATAGGTCGTAATTGCATGCATTGCAAAGCTGCAGATGACTATTGTAAAGTGGTTCGGTAGGTTCCAAAGATTATTTGAGAAGAGATGACTCCCCCTTCACCTTGAAAGAACATTTAACATGTTTGCCTTCTACCGCTTCCATGCTCCCCACCCCACACCCCCCCCCCCATTGAGTCAGCTACTTTTTTTTTTCTTCAACTAACTTTTAAGGCTTTCTGGATAATTCAATAAAAACATTGTTTACATTTTTCTCATGCTTTCTGGAATCTTAAAGATGGAGAATAACCCATGATGTGAGTGAGGTTTTATTTGCCTGTCATAAATGTTTGTGTTGCCTAATCAATATCTTTGTACTTGCATGACTAGATGTGTGAAGAACACATTAGACATCTAAACTGTATTATTATAACTTAATCCCTGAGCTATTGCTTTGAACACCATATGCCCAGAACTGATATATGTTAGGACAAATTTCCCAAAATTTGGTAGATAGACATGAACATTTTTTTCTCAAAAGTGTGCAAGTTCAATCAATTGTTCCCACTGCAGATGTGACATAGAAATTAAGATTTGATCGTTGTGTGAGAGTTCTGGTCATTGAGAAATGCAAACATTATGTATGTAGTACATTATGACTGTATCTCTCCCAAATACATTTTGATTAACCTGCAATTGGTTTTTTGTTTTGATCGCAATTTTAAGAGACGCCTGGCCTTTCGATTGATTTATGTATTTTTTTTGTGTACTTTTTTTGAAAAGATCCTCCCAGGATAACCAACTACCTCCCTAGCGAATTGGTACAGCCTCTCAACTCATTCTTGATGATACCCTGCGAAGCGGAGGGAAGTCCCAGACCAAACGTTGAATGGTTTAAGGGCAGCACCCCAGTCAAGCAGTTCCAGAACGGTTATACCATCACCACCGATGGCTCTCTGATCATATCCAGTCTGCAGCCAGGCGATAACGGCGTGTACACCTGTCGGGTCTCCAACCAATGGGGAAATGACTCGCAGAGCACATCCGTGGATACCCAAGGTAAACAAATTAACGAAAAAAGCCATCGTTTTGAGTGTCTAGGGTTCACTTCAACATTAATGTTGGGTATTTTTGTTGTCGTTAGTCTTGATAACTGTTTGCATCGACGGTCGTTATTTTAACTCCCGTAACAGTCCAGGTCATTAGCCTTGTGTAGTCAAAAAACAGTTTCGAAAGAAAATGAATCATGTGTTTGAAAGTTTTTGGAATTTTCCATTTTAACGTTGAAATGTGCTTAAAAACTATACCATGGAGTGAAGTGTCTGGACGATGACGACAAAAAAATGTGTGGTGGAATGATTGAATGGGACTGCAGTGATTACTTGCAGGTAAAGCTTCCCTTTGGTGGAGGGACAGGAATGTTGAAGGTTGTCTTCAGCTTCATGAATCATAATCCCACTTAAAAAGTAATACTTTTAAGAGTCGAAAAATCTGACGGCTAAGCATTTTGGTTAGCTGGTTATGTTTAAGAAAAAAAAGTCTGTGCTGCCATGGGTAAAACAGAGACTGTAAAATACTTCTTTTTGTACTAAACTGTAAGATTGAGCCGGTAACTGTTAGCAGTATTTCAATGTCAAACAACTTCAGCCCTGAGTCTTTCTTATGTTAAAGTAGGTTTAGGTCCGTCCTCTATGAAAGTCTGGCAGTTCTGGGTTAAAGTGTTCATTTTAATTTGAAGATTATCATGACTTCCCCAACACTTCAGATACATTCGAGAGACTAAGAATTGATGAAACTGAATATTGTGAATTGATGCAGTAGTATATTTTTAATATTTACTTTTCTAGTGAGGCCGCATATTGTTGGTGAGAACACAGAGCGCGAGGCAGAGACTTTGACAGCGATGCAGGGAGACACGATCCAACTAGAGTGTAACGTAACGGATGCCCATCCACCAGCCACCATCAGTTGGTATATGGGTAAGTTGTTTTGTGTCCCATCCACCATCAGTTGGTTTATGGGTAAGTTGTTGTGTGTCCCATCCACCATCGGTTGGTATATGGGTAAGTTGTTGTGTGTTCAATCCACCAGCCATCATCAGTTGGTATATGGGTAAGTTGTTGTGTGTTCTATACACCAGCCACCATCAGTTGGTTTATGGGTAAGTTGTTGTGTGTCCCATCCACCATCGGTTGGTATATGGGTAAGTTGTTGTGTGTTCAATCCACCAGCCACCATCAGTTGGTATATGGGTAAGTTGTTGTGTGTTCTATACACCAGCCACCATCAGTTGGTTTATGGGTAAGTTGTTGTGTGTCCCATCCACCATCGGTTGGTATATGGGTAAGTTGTTGTGTGTTCAATCCACCAGCCACCATCAGTTGGTTTATGGGTAAGTTGCTGTGTGTTCCATCCACCAGCCACCATCAGTTGGTATATGGGTAAGTTGTTGTGTGTTCAATCCACCAGCCACCATCAGTTGGTTTATGGGTAAGTTGCTGTGTGTTCCATCCACCAGCCACCATCAGTTGGTTTATGGGTAAGTTGTTGTGTGTCCCATCCACCATCGGTTGGTATATGGGTAAGTTGTTGTGTGTTCAATCCACCAGCCACCATCAGTTGGTATATGGGTAAGTTGTTGTGTGTTCTATACACCAGCCACCATCAGTTGGTTTATGGGTAAGTTGTTGTGTGTCCCATCCACCATCGGTTGGTATATGGGTAAGTTGTTGTGTGTTCAATCCACCAGCCACCATCAGTTGGTATATGGGTAAGTTGTTGTGTGTTCTATACACCAGCCACCATCAGTTGGTTTATGGGTAAGTTGTTGTGTGTCCCATCCACCATCGGTTGGTATATGGGTAAGTTGTTGTGTGTTCAATCCACCAGCCACCATCAGTTGGTTTATGGGTAAGTTGCTGTGTGTTCCATCCACCAGCCACCATCAGTTGGTATATGGGTAAGTTGTTGTGTGTTCAATCCACCAGCCACCATCAGTTGGTTTATGGGTAAGTTGCTGTGTGTTCCATCCACCAGCCACCATCAGTTGGTTTATGGGTAAGTTGTTGTGTGTCCCATCCACCATCGGTTGGTATATGGGTAAGTTGTTGTGTGTTCAATCCACCAGCCACCATCAGTTGGTATATGGGTAAGTTGTTGTGTGTTCTATACACCAGCCACCATCAGTTGGTTTATGGGTAAGTTGTTGTGTGTCCCATCCACCATCGGTTGGTATATGGGTAAGTTGTTGTGTGTTCAATCCACCAGCCACCATCAGTTGGTTTATGGGTAAGTTGCTGTGTGTTCCATCCACCAGCCACCATCAGTTGGTATATGGGTAAGTTGTTGTGTGTTCAATCCACCAGCCACCATCAGTTGGTTTATGGGTAAGTTGCTGTGTGTTCCATCCACCAGCCACCATCAGTTGGTTTATGGGTAAGTTGTTGTGTGTTCAATCCACCAGCCACCATCAGTTGGTATATGGGTAAGTTGTTGTGTGTTCAATCCACCAGCCACCATCAGTTGGTTTATGGGTAAGTTGCTGTGTGTTCCATCCACCAGCCACCATCAGTTGGTTTATGGGTAAGTTGTTGTGTGTCCCATCCACCAGCCACCATCAGTTGGTTTATGGGTAAGTTGTTGTGTGTCCCATCCACCATCCACCATCAGTTGGTTTATGGGTAAGTTGTTGTGTGTCCCATCCACCAGCCACCATCAGTTGGTATATGGGTAAGTTGTTGTGTGTCCCATCCACCATCAGTTGGTTTATGGGTAAGTTGTTGTGTGTTCCTTCCACCAGCCACCATCAGTTGGTTTATGGGTAAGTTTTGTGTTCCATACACTGGATACCCCAGTTGTTTTCTGGGTAAGTTGTTGTGTGTCCCATCCACCAGCCACCATCAGTTGGTTTATGGGTAAGTTATAGTGTGTTCCAGCCACCATCAGTTGGTTTATGGGTAAGTGTGGCAATGTTGATATCCCATGCACTTTATGTAATTATTTAAGTCATTGTGTAGACTGATAAGAATTCATCGTCCTTACTCATTAAGATGTGTTTTTTTTCTCTCTCCAATTCTTAATCTCAGATGACCGTCTCATAACTAACCCAGAGAACGCTGGTCTGGAGGTTGACTTTGGTGGTCGGTTGTTGACCATTCCCTTCATACAGAATCAGGATATGGCTCACTACTACTGTATCGCCAGCAATTCTGTGGGAGATACACAGAAACATTTCAGAGTTAATGTCCAAGGTAAACTTGATCATTCCTGTCCGAGTCCAGTTAGGCTTGTACATAGATACGATGTGTGACCTGTATCTCTCTGTCTGTCTGTCCGATCATTCATACTGATAGACCTATTCATGGTTTGCTGCCATGTTACATTGATGTTGGGCCATGTGGGGTACTCAGAAATGCCAGGTCAAAAATGCTTGTCAGGCGTCAATTTTACGTCATTCTTTGAAGAAAATGCTTCTCCTTTTAACAATGCTGTGCGTAGTAGATACAGAAGAGTTGCCATGTGATATCAAAGATATTTTTCGGGGTGTGGTTGATTTACACTCTTAAGTTGAAGAAAGAGATTGATGTGTACAATGTGTGACCTGTATATCTCTGTCTGTCTGTCTGTCCGATTGTTCATTACCAATAGATCTATTCATGGTTTTCTGCCATGTTCCATGGATGTTGGGCCACGTGGGGACTCAGAAATGCGAGCATCAAAAGTGCTCTTTGGGCGTCAATTTACTTCATTCTTTGAAGAAAATACTTCTCCTTTTTATCAATGCTGTGCGTAGTAGATACAAAGAGTTGCCATGTGATATCACAGATATTTGTTTGCCAGGTGTGATGGTTTTACTCTCTTAAGTTTGAAGAAAGAGATTGTTGTGTAGTTGCTTAATAGTGAGCTGTCATGCTATTGTGAGTTTCATTTTCTCGATGTGTGAGATCTTCCTTTCGTCCCTTCCATCTTCCAGAGGGTCCGATAATCAATAGTCTAGCCTGGGAGGAGGTCACTGTCATGGCCGGTCAAGACGTCAGCTTCGACTGCAACGTCCGGGGAACACCGCTTCCCAGAATCTCCTGGCACTTTGACGACATACCGTTGGCCAGCACCAATCAGCGTTACAACTTCCATCTGGACGGTTCCATCGACCTCCGACGCGTGGAGGTCATCGACACAGGCTTCTACACATGCCTGGCGAAAAACCGCGCCGGTACTGCGAACAGGACCATAGTACTGACAGTGGAAGGTGATACTACCAAACTTCATTTCAATCTATTTGCTAAACCCCAAATAATTTCTGGTTTCCTTTATGCTTTGGTCCAATAAATTCATGGCTGGTAGTGAATTGTTGGACAACACCAAATACTGGGGTTTTCATTTTGATCCCCACATTTGATCCCGAATAATCTTGACTAAAATGGTCGACAACTTGGTGGAAATAGTCTCAGGTCACTCTCATGTCACTCAGTGAAACTCTGGTCGTAGTGAAGCAAGTCTGCGCATATATCAAACAAGCACAGTTTTTGCTCAAAATAATATTCCAGTTGGTCAAAATAAGATGCCCCTTTTGTTTTATTTTCTTACCAAAAGGCAGGTCAGTGAGCTAGAAATAAATGGGCGCATTTAGACTCTCAACATACCATCACCCAGATACTCCTAATGTTGGTTTTTAATTCCTTCATGTAAAGACGCCAATTTTAAAACGTTTCAACATTTCACTTCTATTTTGAAAATAAAACTTGAATAGTATAGGTAAGGACCTAAATTGTTACATGTTTTGTAGTTTGAAAGCAGAGTTTGAAAATTTGATACGATGCAACTGAAAAAATTAAGAAAATGTAACCATTTCTGTTAATGTTGTGATGTAATATAGACTAGTTAACATTATCCTTTGTCATATCTGAGAGTATATCTTAAAAAAATAATACCAGCATTTTCATATTACACAGATGTATCTAATCTTTGTTCTTCTGGTGTACAAGTCAATTTGTTTTCTTCCTCGATTGACATTTTTTTAAATATTTTTTTTTATTTAGTTCCTCCTTCCATCAACCCAAGCAAGGATCATTTTGCCCTGCCAGAGGGCACCGATGTCATCTTACCTTGCGAAGCGGACGGCGTCCCCATTCCAGAGGTGACATGGGAGAAAGATGGGATACCCTTAGATATGGAAGGAGCCCAGTACCAGCAGCTGTTCTTAGGATCCCTCAGGATCTCCCCTGTCCAAGCTATGGATGCTGGGGAGTACGTTTGTACGGCCAGGAACGAAGCTGGAGAGGCTTCAAAGACCGTCACTTTACGAGTTCACAGTGAGTGTCATATTTTTTAAAAAAAGGGGAAAAAAGGCAGATTTCCACCATATTTTTTATTCACACGGTCGGTCCGACGACATTGCCAGACTTATCAAAAAGAGTGACAATTTGGAAAAATTTGGACACATAAAGCCCCCCCCCAGTGTTTTGTATACATTTCCATAGTTAATAATGCATGTGAAAATCCAAAAAGTCTTTCTGATTTTTTGATCGATTTTGATTGTTGCATTTGAGAGCTGACTTAATAAATGCGTGCCCATTTGATCCATGAGCCTTCAATATTTTTATTTTTATTAATTTTAATTTTTTTTATTAAAAATAAGAAGGTGGTTTGAACTGTAACCTGGACTGATATTTGTTTTCAATGACCTATACTGTATCCGAATAAATTTGTCTGTCTATAAGTCCTACATTGAGAGTGAGCAATAAAGCCTTATATGCTGATACTGGAATCGAATGGGTGTAGTGACCGGTAGTGGCGAGTACGAGACACGCCGGAGAGTGGATCTCTTCGTGTTCGGCTTCGTTTTATTTCTCCGCCTCTCTCCTCCTCAAGTTCCGCCGTCCGTCGTACCGACTATCCCGAGAATGACGACCGCCAGGGTCAACGAGGACGTGATTCTGACCTGCCCGATCACCGGAACGCCGGAGCCGATCTACCGCTGGAAGAGAAACAACCATAACTTGAGATTAAACTCACGCAGGTACAGAACCATGGAGGACGGTCGGCTGATGATAATCGGTGCCACTCTGATGGATAACGGGGAATATGTCTGTGTTGCGAGAAATCAGGCCGGGGTCAAGAGTGTAGGGGTCAACCTACAGGTCACATGTGAGTCTTAAGATTTTGACGTTCAATTTTTCTTTTTTTAAAAAAGACCGTATCATTGTGTTTTGAAATAAAAGATTTATTTGAAAAGATGATTGCAGTCCCACATTTATCAGTTTGTTACAAGAGATTTGATCAGAATGGATAAAGGCACTGGGTTAAATAGAAAAGCTGCAGCAGCTGCAGGATCCCCTGCAGCAATGCTGCATCAATATCAAATGTCCAGGGATATCTCTGCAGACCTGCAGTACCTATTGTGTGACCTGTGGAAGACATGCAGTTAATGCTGCAGCCCTCTCAGCATCCTACTTTTGATGCAGTGCCTGTCTAAAATGTGTATGAAGGGAATAAATTCCTTCAGCCCTACCCTTCTTTTTCTTTTTTCCTTTTTGGTGAATGAACCATTGAGACCCTACAATGAAGGGGAATAATGGAGAGATTGTTTGATTAATGTGAAAGGAAATGTGCAAAATTAGATGACATTAACAATCAACAGCAGCAACACTGAGGACGCCATGAATTCTCGCCAACTCCACGTTCTTTCTTTTCTCTCTCTTCAGCGGAACCGCAGATCACAGGCACTCAGGAATCGGAGGATTACCCAGTCCTGGAGTTTGAATCCATCAACTTGCAGTGCTTCATGGAGGATGCCTACCCACCACCCACCATCGAGTGGTACTTCCAGGGACGGATCGTTTCGGAAAACAATTTCGACTTCACCCTCAGCAACAACAGACAGGTGTTAGAGATCGAGTCGGCCACAGCGGAGGATGCCGGTCAGTACTACTGCCTGGTCAGTAACGCAGTCGGTTCGAGCAGAAGAGTCTGGAACGTGGATGTCTTGGGTAAAAAATATTACCCTTTTCTGCTTTTATACTTCTCTTGTACAGCAGTTTCATAACGATCTCCATTCTCTGTGATTGTAGCTTTGGTATTGAGAAAGAATTTTACTCATTTTAGGCTAGTCGTATGGGTTTATATCAGTCGAAGAAAAGTGACGGTATATGAATAAACGCTGGAATTGTCTCGTATCTTTGCTCTCCCCAGTTTCTCCAACCATCAGAAACGGCGCCCCTCAAACCATCGAAGTCCTCCAGAGCCAATACGTCAGCTTTCCGTGCGTAGCGGAAGGTAACCCACGGCCCACTACGACGTGGTTGAAGGACGGGCAAGAACTCCAGCCGAGGGACGGACGTCATCTCATCAGTTCGGACGGCACCCTGGTCATCACCATGGCACACAGCGAGGACACGGGAGTGTACACGTGTCAAACCAGTAACCTGGCTGGAGAGGACACCAAGACGGTGACACTGGAGGTCCTTGGTAAGACACGGTAGCTTACTGTTTGTTTGGGGCTAGTGGGGTGGGGGAGAGGTGAGGAGGGCCAGGAGAGAGGTTCCTGTCACCTCTCAAAGTGCAGTTAAAAGCTGGAGAAAATAGTCTGGATAAATCAATGTAGTTAGCTATTGTCAATGGTCTGTACAGTGTGTTTTATAACAGACAGTTACAGTGATAACAGAATAGTTGTATGGAGCTTTCCTTATGAAGGTTTGGCTTAGTTGGTGCAGCCATGGGTGTAGAGGCAGGTTTGTTTGTCAGGGGGAGGTGGAGGGGGATGTGATGGGATGGTTATGACAGGGTACAAGAGGATATTGGCAACGAATGAAAAAGTGAGAGTAGTTGAGATTGCCTTTTGTTTTGAATGATTTAAAAAAATATTTTTTTTAGAACTTACACCAACTTTTGTTTTACTTGGAAAACATTTAGTATCTTTTGTTGACAAGAATTCAATTTTTTTGGCTGATACATTCATACCTCTTCTTGTAAGAAAAGTAGAACTGCTGTATCATTTTTCCATAAATGACTCCTCAACTCCACATTTGTATGATTTTTTTTAATTATATATAGGTTTTATATATATATATATATATATATATATATATATAACCTTTCCTTCCAATTCTCCCCAAATTGTTCTCCACAGTGCCTCCCTCTATCACTCAGGGGCCCGACACCATCTTCGTAACGGCGGGATTGCCAGCTTTCTTGCACTGCGAGACGTCCGGATTCCCCGCTCCTGACATCTCCTGGGAGAGGAATTACAGAGTGGTTGCTGTCAATTCACACTCATTCCATCAGTTTGATAATGGCACTCTGATGATAAACAGTAGCAGACCATTGGACAGTGGAGAATACATATGTGTTGCAGAAAGCCGAGCAGGGACAGCTTATAGTCAGACCAATCTCATCGTGAATGGTGAGGAGGGGAAAAATATTGTACTAAACAAAAGAAAAAGATGAAGATATTTCCCGGTTTAAGGATGTAAAATGGTAGAAAAAGTTAACAATGCGTTTAAACAATGATGTATGCTTCTTCCACAAGAGTGGTGTTTTGGAGGGGGACCTACTGAATTTCGATAGACATCCTGCAGGAATAAAATGCGAGTATCGTTACCTACTATGTATGCATTTATGCATTTGAGATCCTCCTGCAAGCAGGAACTCGCGAAGAAGCCACATTGGCTTATCGAAGCCGGAAGCTGACTGAAGTCAGTCTCTTACATTCATATTTAACGTCCATGATTATGAATTGTCAATTGTCAATAACTCTGTAACTGTACGACATACATTAATCTTGGAGTGAAAAACCGGGGACCTTATGATTGGAAGGCACTAGCGTTTTTTTGTCCTTTTTTTGTCTATTTTTGTCATACGATGGATGGAGTGACTACTCAAGCATCCATCGAAAACGGTTAAGTCCAGCAGACGAGCCAATTTTTCATTCCATTTCTCTCTCCCGTCTCTCCCCAGAATTGCCTCTGATCCATCTACCTCCGATGAACGAGCAGGAGGTGATCAACGGTGAAGATCTGGTCTTACACTGTCCCGTCTCTGGCACCCCGCTGCCCACCATCCTGTGGCTGAAAGATGACGAGGTGGTGGACCCTACCGTGGTGCAGATGTATGACAACGGCACCATCCTCATACCGGGGGCCGAACCCTCGGACAGTGGGAACTACACCTGCTTCGTCACGAACATGGCGGGCAACGATAGCGTGATGACTGCAGTGTATGTCTATGGTGAGTTGTTGCCCGACTCCATCCGTTTGAGCAGCGATGTTGGGTATAAGACAGTAAATAACCTTTCAGGCTGGTAACTTGGTTCCTCCTATTCATATAGTTTTTTGTCTGTCAAAATCTCTTTCTTCTCTCCAAAGTGTTACAGTAACCTACCTGCACTTTTGTAGACTTCCTCACACTTTTCTCAACCCCCCCTCCCCCTCCCCTCTGTTTCTGAACTAACTGATACCCTTTTGTGTAAAGTCTACCGCATTCCCCTTGTTCACATGACGCATGCAACTCTGTCCCTGATGTGGACATTCAGCAATAACACGTAGCGTTGGTAATGAGCAGGTAATTCGAATACTGAGGGCGATGATGACACACACATTGGACCTTACCTCTTCAGTGGACTATAAGGTGGCAAAAGTGAAAGAGCCTGATGCTAACAGATCACTGCAAAGCTAAAAAAAGAATTTAAAAAAAAAAAAAAATTGAATATCTATATATGCATGATATACCTGACTTTGTAACAATATTTATGTGTACAACATTTCATGGTGTCATCTAAGCTGGCAACATCAACCGTCAAAAGTTTGGTGCCACGCAGCAATGCTACCTATGGCTTCACCTTTGAGTCCATTTGAAATACCCATGGTGATGGATATCAGTGTCCTCCCACAGTACATTGCATATTTATCTGATTACATAGTTTTTAAGTTTGGTAGGGAGTACCATCGTATCGGGTACATTTTTATTGTTACGTAATGCAAAGCTAAACCTTAGTTTTCGGAATTAGACATACGCTTCTTTTACGCTTTCATCTGACGTTCCCTCCTTTCTTTGCAGTGACCCCCAGAATAATGCAACAGGAGAACGCCTTCGAAATCAACATCCTCCTAGGTGAGGCCGTCTCTCTCATCTGCCAGGTGGAGGAGGGGACGCCTTTCCCAAGGATCTCTTGGTTTAAGGGCGGCACACGCCTGTCGGGCAATTCCCTAGACGTCACCATCGACAACAGAGGACAGAGGCTCTCCATCTCCCAGGCTCAGCTGGCCAACACCGGTCGGTACAAATGTGTGGCAGAGAACGCCGCTGGTTCAGCGCAGCGTTTCTTTGGAATCTTGGTCATGAGTAAGTTTTATGAAAATAACTGCGATAGAATCTGTAAATCGAGATAAATATGCTTCCTAAACATGATTAGTTTGTTCGTTAGAGCAACTAATTGCTGAGAGGGTGTAATGTCTTTCCATTCTCTTGTCATCAGTGAATGAACACAGAGATACTCTTGTGAGTCCAGTAGTTCATTAAGAATCCAGGAGAAACAGCCTGTAATCTGTACGAACACTCTACCTGCCAGAGAATGTCATGGAGAAATCTCGGAATTTTTTTTTTAGCAGTCGATATCACGTGCACATAGCAGTTGGTTATTACACAATTCACAATCAAATGTAACCACGAGTCTCAAGAGAAAAGTAGAATGCATTTATATAGTATGATGGTTAAATTGATGTAGATAAAAAAAAAACTCACATACATACTGGCATCCTATCTATTCAGTATGTGGATCAGGGGGGTACAAAAAATGGGCTCAGGGGAAATTGGTGGTCGTAGAAATATCGGAGGGGACCCAGGGAAATATACGACAAGAAATAGTGAAAGTTCATTTCATTATTTATTTTAAAAAAAAACACCGGGCCAGCGTAATTGTCATGGATTAGTAAAGTTTTTACATTACTCACCAGACCAAAAGCAAATCGAAGAAAATTCTTTAATATGACCGGCTGAAATATGATTGTTGAATGTGGTTGTGTCATAGGTAAACCATCTATAGGAAACGTACCGTCCACCATCAGCAGCCAAGAGGCCAGCGAACTCCGCGTATCCTATAACTTGGTACGGTCGGAACCGTTGACTCTGAACTGCGACGCCCACAGTACTCCACCACCGATCATCACCTGGTTGAAGGATGGAAGGGTTCTCATCCCCGGGAACTCCTGGCCCAACGTCACCATAGACGGCCAGTATCTCCACGTGAACAGCGTGGACGCAGAGCATTCTGGTGAATATACGTGTGTGGCCATGAACGAAGCAGGGAATGCGACTCGCTCGTTCCTCGTGGATGTGCTTAGTAAGTCCGTCTCATTGACTCCTTTTCAGATCGTGATGATATGTATCGCTGTCTGTGAGCATGCTCTCCGAGAGCATGAATTCATTCATGTTAATTCTCACCATAATTTGTCACCCTTTTCTCTTTATGTTACTACAGCTTTTTAGTCAGGTAAAGACCACATATGCAGATGTCATGGTAAATAGTATTATTGATAGATTGTCAGAAACGACATGCCCCCCCTCCACCCCTCATCCCCACTTGCTGCCCCTGCTATCGTGGAATGTGATGTTCCACAGTATTTTGGCCCTAGCTCACTTGTGATCATATCCTTCTGATGCGTTCAATTTGAGTATGTCGCCCTCCTCAACCATCTTCCACCTGATGTAGTAATATAACTTTCAGACCAGAAGGAAAGATAAAAATGAAAATAAATATTTATCCCTTTCCCAAAGCAGTATGTCGAATGGAATTTTTTTTTTTATACCCGATTTATCTCGACTCTGTGTATAAACTTAATTTTTCATCGTATAATTTTTCGGGTCGGTGGTAGATATGTAGATTTTTGTTAATTTGTTTGTAGTGCCTCCAGATGTAGAAGGGTCAGAGATCACACACAACATGACGGCCATTCAGAAAGAACCGTTTGAGATGGTCTGCGAAACGGACGAGAGCATTCCGGCAAAGATAGCGTGGTACCACAACGGCAGAAAGCTGCGAAAGTACGATCAGGGTAGATCGATCTCGAAGACCGGAACCGTCCTCACCTTACAGAACCCGCAACGGGAAGACCGAGGCGACTATTACTGCGAAGTGAGCAACCAAGCCGGCTCGGAGAGGAAACACTTCTCAGTTGACATTTATGGTGAGCGTATTTGATTTTCCTTGGGCCTTTTAAATTCTTATGGTGTATCGGTAAAAGATATTGTGACTTTAATGGTCATTCACCTGTGATGGTACAAATCCAAGGTGTAAGAGATGCTTTAGTAACAGTAACAGGTTGGAGAGTAACTTTCCCTCCCTATGACTTCCTGCCATATCCCCTACTTTTGATCACACGGGCAGATGTCTCCACCCGTGTAAACATGTTACTCCCTTCCACATCTTGCCATCTCCTCAGCTTTGACCCCCATGGGCATATATCTCCACCTGTGTAAAAGAGGCACTTCCTGACCCCCATGGGCACCTATCTCTCTACCTTTGTAAATATGTCCCCTCCCTTCCACTTCTTGCCATCTTTAACCCCATGGGCATATATCTCCACTTGTGTAAATAAGGCACTTCCTGACCCCCATGGGCACCTATCTCTCTACCTTTGTAAACATGTCCCCTCCCTTCCACTTCTTGCCATCTTTGGCCCACTCCATGGGCACATATCTCCACCTGAGTAAACATGTCAGTGGGAAGTTACTTAACTTCATCAACATCTCTGATTTTATCCCAGTTCCTGGATACACCACCAGTGAGAATACAGAACTCTCAGTCTTGACCGGTGCGTCTGTCCCGCTGGAATGTCACGGATTTGGTTACCCCGAACCGACGGTCAGCTGGACCAAAGACGGGGCCGAGATCACATTGACCAATGACAGGTACTCATAAAAAAAAGTGAAATTTGTGTGGTGCTGAGCCTTGGGGTGCTACATGTTATGATAGATCTCATTATCATCCATTAGAAGGGAATAAAGCCTTCAAGCACACGCAAGTGACTCGTGCATCTTGGCGTTTACTACCGATGAGGCTAATCCATATCTTTGTTTTTTTTGTCGTAATTTGCCGAAACCATTCATTTCATACATCGATAAAAAAGACGTTTTCTTTTTAATTACTAAATATGTGATGTCTGAAAACTTAGGACAAACTTGATCATGATTCTCCCACCAGCCTGCCCGTTCGCCTAGATACCCTTCACAACAGTTCTGATTGCTTTCGTGTTTTAAAGTTTGAATGATCATTTTGTCGTAGGTATGCACTCCTCTCCGATGGTACCTTGATCATACCAGAGATCACCGTCAGCGACGGCGGTCTCTACGAGTGTACGGTGTCAAATGTCGCAGGCCGACAGTCCTACAGCGTGACCATAGAAGTGCAAGGTAAGAAATTATCGTAGATCCCTCACAGTGCTAAAATTCCCTCCCCCAACTTCATTTCTTAGAAATTTTGTTTTATTCCCTCAAATTCCTCCTTAATCCTGTTAATCCTGTTAATCTCGATCAATGATTTGACACATGCTCGGTCTTTCTTATCATGCCTCTAGTTCCGCCCACCATCATCACCTCCATCACAAAGATTACCACCATCATCAACTCGACATCCCAGATACCATGCGTCGCAGTGGGTACTCCAAAACCCATCATCACCTGGCGTAAGGATCGCCGGATGGTGGACGTGACCGACGGCTACGCTATTCAAGAGAGTGGCACGCTGTTGATAAGGAGCACCCAACTGTACGACTCGGGTCGTTACGCTTGCGTCGCTCAGAATGAAGCCGGCCACGATGCAATGGAGTTGACACTAGAAGTACACGGTAATGGATGAAATCATTTTTTTGGGCAAATTTAATATTTATTTACATATTTTGTGGTGATAAATACAAATAACAGGAGAGAGTTTGTTTAAGTATTTATATGGAAGGATAGCCAGGGAAATGTGTGAATGTGTAATTAGTACAAGGATAACCTCTACCCTGTACTCAAGATATTCCCATATCATTGATGGTTTTCTGTATTTGTGCAAAGATGTGTACTTCTCAGGAAAAGATTAGCACCCTCTGTACAAGATTTACCACCCTATGTGCAAGGTTATTACTCTCAGTATTAGATTGGTACCTCTCAGTACAAGATTAGTACTCTCAGTATTAGATTGGTACCTCTCAGTACAAGATTAGTACTCTCAGTATTAGATTGGTACCTCTCAGTACAAGATTAGTACTCTCAGTATTAGATTGGTACCTCTCAGTACAAGATTAGTACTCTCAGTATTAGATTGGTACCTCTCAGTACAAGATTAGTACTCTCAGTATTAGATTGGTACCTCTCAGTACAAGATTAGTACTCTCAGTATTAGATTGGTACCTCTCAGTACAAGATTAGTACCCTCATTACAAGATTAACCCTGTCTGTACAAGATTACCACCCCCTGTACAAGATTAGTACTCTCAGAATTAGATTGGTACCTCTCAGTACAAGATTAGTACCCTCAGTGCAAGATTAACACTGTCTGTACAAGATTAGTACTCTCAGAATTAGATTGGTACCTCTCAGTACAAGATTAGTACCCTCATTACAAGATAAACCCTGTCTGTACAAGATTACCACCCTCTGTGCAAGATTGGTACTCTCAGTATTAGATTGGTACTCTCAGTACAAGATTAGTACCCTCAGTGCAAGATTAACACTGTCTGTACAAGATTAGTACTCTCAGAATTAGATTGGTACCTCTCAGTACAAGATTAGTACCCTCATTACAAGATAAACCCTGTCTGTACAAGATTACCACCCTCTGTGCAAGATTGGTACTCTCAGTATTAGATTGGTACTCTCAGTACAAGATTAGTACCCTCAGTGCAAGATTAACACTGTCTGTACAAGATTAGTACTCTCAGAATTAGATTGGTACCTCTCAGTACAAGATTAGTACCCTCATTACAAGATAAACCCTGTCTGTACAAGATTACCACCCTCTGTGCAAGATTGGTACTCTCAGTATTAGATTGGTACTCTCAGTACAAGATTAGTACCCTCAGTGCAAGATTAACACTGTCTGTACAAGATTAGTACTCTCAGAATTAGATTGGTACCTCTCAGTACAAGATTAGTACCCTCATTACAAGATAAACCCTGTCTGTACAAGATTACCACCCTCTGTGCAAGATTGGTACTCTCAGTATTAGATTGGTACTCTCAGTACAAGATTAGCACCCTCTGTACAAGATTAACACTGTCTGTACAATATTACCACCCTGTGTACAAGATTAGTACTCTCAGCATTAGATTGGTACTCTCAGTACAAGATTAGTACCCTTAGTATTAGATTGGTACCTCTCAGTACAAGATTAGTACTCTCAGTATTAGATTGGTACCTCTCAGTACAAGATTAGTACTCTCAGTATTAGATTGGTACCTCTCAGTACAAGATTAGTACCCTCATTACAAGATTAACCCGGTCTGAACAAGATTACCACCCCCTGTACAAGATTGGTACTCTCAGTATTAGATTGGTACTCTCAGTACAAGATTAGTACCCTCAGTGCAAGATTAACACTGTCTGTACAAGATTAGTACTCTCAGAATTAGATTGGTACCTCTCAGTACAAGATTAGTACCCTCATTACAAGATTAACCCTGTCTGTACAAGATTACCACCCCCTGTACAAGATTAGTACTCTCAGAATTAGATTGGTACCTCTCAGTACAAGATTAGTACCCTTAGTGCAAGATTAACCCTGTCTGTACAAGATTAGCACCCTCTGTACAAGATTAGTACTCTCAGTATTAGATTGGTACCTCTCAGTACAAGATTAGTACCCTCATAACAAGATTAACCCGGTCTGAACAAGATTACCACCCCCTGTACAAGATTGGTACTCTCAGTATTAGATTGGTACTCTCAGTACAAGATTAGTACCCTCATTACAATATTAACACTGTCTGTACAAGATTATCAAGTCTGTCAGTACCAGATCAGCATGCTGAGTACCACTTACTCAATGCAATTAAAAGTTGCATACTCCTTGGACAAGATGACATGATTAGTGTCATGTCTAGAGTAGAAGTGAACATGGCATGAGCATCAATATTAACTTACACGTGCATCCTTTTCCATATGGCAGTTCCACCGATGGTCACCCCCGTCCTGGAAACTTACTCCGTGGTAGAAGACACTGCGGTGACTCTTGAGTGCCGAGCCACCGGTACGCCGGAACCCCAGATCAGGTGGTATTTTGGTGACTTACAGCTCGCGAGTTCTTCTCATCAGTACCATATACTCTACAACGGTGGCCTTCAGATACCGATCGTGAGACGAGAAGACACTGGAAGTTTTACCTGCGTGGCTTCCAATCCGGCCGGTGAAGATAGCGGCCTACGCTTTCTTGAAGTAACCGGTGGGTTTCCTCCTGTAATGTTATTTCTGAGATGTATTTATTTATTTATACAAGTATGTAATAATCGATCACAAAGATACGTTTGGGAAAGTTCTCGCATTGACATTGTCTGAGTTTCTTTGCATGGGAGCCCACCGTGGTTTCCAGAAGCATCCAGATGGGAGATCGGAATTTGACAAGATCACATCTCACTGTTTTGTGTCAAATTCGCACAAATGCACAGGAAATATATGTATATGCTATTTAGTTTATAGTTGGATATTTAAGGAGGGCATTTAGGTTGGTTAACCACTGTTCCCTTCCCTACCCCTTTCCACTCCCCCCCAACCTATCCCCTATCTCTTCTCCTTGCCACTTCCTCATGGCCCTGGCACTAACGATACATTTATTGTTTTCAGTCCCTCCGATGATCTTACCAAGGCCTAGCACCGTATCAGTGGATGCTACAGAGGACTTGCACCTCGTCTGTGATGTGGACGGAATACCGCTGCCGACAATAATGTGGCACAAGGACGGTGAGCTGATCAGAGGTGAACCCAGGATGTCATTTAATGAGGATGGATCACTGACCATTGCCAGCAGTGTGGTAAATACCCCCTGTGTGTTTCAAATTATAATTTTGCAGGGGGTGATGGAGGGGAGAGGGAGAGGGAGGGGGAGGTGGACAGAATCAAAAGAAAAGTCAGAGAGTTGAAATTGTTTGAATATAATAGTCAGGGTAGAATAGAAAAGAATAATCAGAATAGAACAAAGAAATGAAATATGACATGTCTTGGTAATGAATTTCAAGAAAATGGCAGTGAAATAGTGAAAGTTTGAATTAATTCTGAATTTTTTGCGATGAGTTGTTGGTTGATCAAATTTTGTTCATTTGACTGTTGTTTACGAAAAAACAAATGCAAGCACGTTTCACTTATTTGCACTCATTAAGAGCCGTAAAAAATGCAATGCCGTCCAGCTCCCCACCTTGTTATGCTATTGGTCCTTTTTTGGTTTGGATGCTTTCCATCCATCACTATCTGGGCCCCAAAAAATCTGGGCACATTTTTGGGCAAATTTGATTTCCACCTCAAATGCATTTTGGGGCACATTTTTTGGGACCCAGATATATATTTGAATCAGTTTGTTTGGGCCAAATATTTTTTTAAGGACTACTTAGGCGGAAAATTTTATTTATACTATGTCAATAAACAGACTTTGTCAACATGATAACTGGTTCCTGATACCTTCCTTGATATATTGCCGCAATTAGTCAATATATAATCCTCTTCATTTTAGGTGTGCGCAAGTTCATGAATATTAACATGTACGACTTACCACACTATGAATATGTTTGGGAGTGAGAACCACTAAATGTGTTTGTTTCCTTTGTCAAATTTGTAACCAGAGGGAAGGGGGAAGGGGAATGAGAAAGGGTGAAGGTTAAGAACAGATGATTATTGAGTGACAAAGCAAGTTTCATTAGGTTTCTTTAACTCTCAGATGTCAGAAGCAGATTTTTGACCGCATCTTCCCCCATCAGCAGCGATGCCTCAAATGTAATAATTGGTTACTCTTTGTGCTGTTCAGAGACTTGATGTATTCCTTGCCTGTGTCTTTTATATTGTTTAGGCCAGCGACGCAGGGACCTACCTCTGTGTTGCCACGAGTTCGGAAGGCAGAGACTCCATGCAGATCGAGGTGACTGTTAATGGTAAGTATAGCGTTAGTACTTAATGTGTGAACTACGTGTCAAAGGGTACATTTACCGGGACCTAGTGACAAATGCTGGCAGATTGATAATTTAAGGAGAAACCAAAGTTCAAAGCTCATTGAACCAGTGGAAAACATTGATAATACGTGGGGACACAAAGTGAAGTTGAGTGATTTACTGCACAGGAATAAAAAACATCGAAGGTAGTAAATTGCCATGGTTACTAGGAATATACCCAAGGGATCAGAACATTGTTATACAGGGACACGGTCAGGAATATTTGAGTGCCGGGCAGATTGTGGGGTAGTGTGATCCACACACTGGGAGAGGGATCTGATGCGTCGGGACCCCCTCCCCATTGGACAAATTTTGCACATAAAGTATGCTTAGGTGGTGCTATTTTTCCTATTCTGTGCCATGTATTCTCCCAAATTTTGGTTATGTTAAAATTTGTTAAATTATCATCAAAAAAGTGCCGGGCGGAAATGTTTAAAATACTGTTTGTGCTGGGCCGCATTCAGAACTGCTGGGCGCAGCCGCCCGGTGCCGCCCAGTGTGAGCACATCCCTGGTTATATGTATGTAATTTTGTATGATATATTATATCATATTTGCTGTTTTATTTCCGGGCCACATCTGACACTGTTATTCAGAAAATTAAAAAATATATTCATGTGTGCTTTCAATCATATTAGTTTTCAGTTTTTTTCTAAAAAGAAGTAAGGGGAAAAAATAAATAATTTTGATGCTATGAATTATTTTTTGTCAGTTTGGTACATTCAGATGAATTATTGGAATGATTTCTTCTTTCCTTCAGTACCACCTACCATCACATACTCCCCCGCTGACAAGGAGGTCGCAAGTGGTGACCGCCTGGAGGTCACCTGTGAGGCCAGTGGATTCCCAGATCCAGAATTTAGATGGTTCCACAACAGAACAGAGATTCGTAGTATGTTACTGTTTTGAGGTTTATTTTCACCTTTTTCCCTGTGTGTAGCTCTTACGTCAGGGGTTAAACACTGGGTTATGAGGTGGCAGGGGAGGGATGGGGCACTGGGTTATGATGTGGCAGGGGAGGGGGGATGGGTGCATTGTTGGTGGGAACTATGTTGAAGTTTGAGATCTGAGAAGCTCAGATCCCATTGGAAATAAACAGGAGCGAACTCACCAAAACGGGAGATAATAAGGCTTCAAGTGAGCTAAGCGGATGCGAAACAAGCATCAAAACCTTTGATGTGGACTTGCAACTGAACAGAGCAAGTCACAGGAAAAGAAAGACCTGATGCCAAGGCATCAGATCTGGCCAGATAGAGCTGGCTAGACCGGCTGCCCTTGGCAGGCTATGGTATAGTTGGTGGTAGTTTTTTTTTTTGTGAGTTGAGCGCCGATGGCGTGGGAAAATGTATCACTAATTTGTCCAGAAGTAAGAAGTTCCTGATGTAAGTTTGCAGCACTTTGCTTCTAAATTTACATACTTTTGACAGGATTGTTTGTTTGATTGGACAGTGTCAGCGCATATGATAGGAACAACTTTCCCATGCAAGGACATAGATTATTCAACGAGCGTTGGCAACGTTGACAATAACATGTCGAGTAAATAAAGACCTCTTGAAAAAGATTTAGCAGGACTGACAAGACAAGGGAAATGAATGTTCTTGTCTGTATGCTAAAGAGAGCAGACATTTAGAAATGTTCCATCAATGAAAAAAAAAAGAACAATTCTTAATCAAGAATTCTACTTTACAGGTTTCCTATGCCTATGATATATTTTTAAATGATGGTGGTCATCATGTTTTCATCATCAGCCTAGATATGATCGTCCCAAACACTTTTGAATTTTTCTTTGTTTATCTCCGTCTTCACCCAAGGTCCTCCAACCATCAACGGAAGAAGCACGTTAATCAGAGAGAACGTTATGAAGGAGGACAGCGGTCTTTATCGGTGTCGAGCCGAGAACGTCGCTGGTCAGCAATCTATGATATTTACACTCCTTGTAAGAGGTGAGCCAAGATCGATTAATCTCATGTACATTCGTTGCATCGGTTTGAATATTAAAGTTGTTTAATGTTCACGCCTTATTGAAAATACCAAAGTTTAAAGAAAGAATTTTAATGTGGATATGACCGGAGGCTGTTGCTAGTTAGCTAGCGATTAACTGTTTGAGATAAAAAAAAAGGAAATTTTATGCCCCACAAATGTAACTGTAGCGTTTTTAAAATAACCATATTCAATTTAAAAAGCTATTTTTAATTTGAAACTTAAATATTTAGGTCTTCACAACGTACACAAGGACATGAATAAGTTCTCTAATTTATTCAAATGCCACTGGTTGTTTTATCTCCTCTAGTTCCACCTCAAATCGTGGATCCGCCTGCCCCAGTTGAAGCCCTAGTGGGTAACACAGTGGAGATGAGGTGCGCCATAGAGGGAGAGCCCCTCCCAGAAGTGTCATGGTCCAAGAATGACGAAACGGTGATACTAAACGACAGGGTGGCACTCATGCAGAACGGATCTCTAATGATTCATAATACTCTAGTAAGCTTTGCCGTGAAGGTTTTCATCTTTAAAACTTCCCACCAAATATTATAAACAGGTGGCTCTCATGTGTACACATCGAAACTAAAATTTTTGTGTCGTTGCTGCAACTCTTTGAAAGAGCCTTGAAAGAAGGGAATGCTTTATTTGGAAAAGGCTGAGAAAGTTTCTTATTGATTTATTCATTAATTTTTTCTTATTCATTGCTAAATTTATGGTACGTTTTGTACTGAATAAGTTCAGAGAAGTTTGATTGTTTTGCAAAGATTGAAAAGGGCAAAGTAATCTCTGGCTAGAATGGGATTTCAACCACACATGCCGCCCTTTGGTATAAACAAGTCCTATGCATTGCTTATTGAGCTATCCAGCAGCCATTTGTTGGTGACAATCCCTATGAATCCATGTTGGATCCACCGGTCAGAAACCATAGTTTCTTGCACATACTGTTTGACAAGGGATCACATCCCGACGTCATTCCAAACAACCCAGAAAGTCGCAGAGAATATATCTCTTGTGTTACACAGAAGCTCATATTTCTCTTAGGTCCGCCACTTCTCGCAAACTTTGTGTATAATTTCCCACTCTTAGCTTTCCGTTGCTCATATACTTAGCATTGATAAGTTCAGTTTAAAGATGACATATCAATCAACCTCTTACAAGCATGAACAGAGGATACCACTCCTGCAAAACCTAGAAGGTGCGTTCCAGTACCGATAACTTTCCAAATTCAAACCGAAAAGGGAAGCAAGAAAGAGATAAGGAAGCAAGAAAAAAGAACAAGAAACAACGAAGTGTTTTACGTCTGTGTTGAAGTTCACACTTAATAACGCTAAATAACATGAGATTGTAAAATAACCGACAATAAGGCTTGTCGGGTGAACAGTGAAGGTGACACCCGTCTTACGTTAAAAAGAAATCTAAGCTATTCCCTGATGCTGTTGACTTGGTGCCACTGAGTGCCACTTTGTGCCACTGAGTACTGGAGGGAATGAATGAGGCTGCTAGGAGGGGGCTCAGTATCGGTTTTTCACACACTCAGCATGCTGGCTATACTGAATCGATTTTTGATTAGTATTTTTAACTTCAAATGTGACATCCTCTTTCTCCTCCCCCAAGAAAGAACTCCCCATGTTGAGTGACGACTAATTTTTCACTATTTACAGCCTCAAGACTCCGGGGCCTACAAATGCCTGGCTTACAACAGGTACGGCATGACCATCAGTGCAGAAGCTATGTTAAGCATCAAATGTAAGTATAATACCATCTTGGATCATATGACAGTTGTATCATTTAAATATTTACACACTGTGTGGATCATAAGACAGCCCCAATGAGGATGCTCATGTTAGATCATAAGACAGTTGTATCATTTAAATATCTACACACTGTGTGGATCATAAGACAGCCTCAATGAGGATTGAATCATAAGACAGTTGTATCATTTAGATATCTACACACTGTGTGGATCATAAGACAGCCCTAATGAGGATGCTCATGTTGGATCATAAGACAGTTGTATCATATAGATATCTAAACACTGTGTGGATCATAAGACAGCCGCAATGAGGATGCTCATGTTGGATCATAAGACAGTTGTATCATATAGATATCTAAACACTGTGTGGATCATAAGACAGCCGCAATGAGGATGCTCATGTTGGATCATAAGACAGTTGTATCATATAGATATCTAAACACTGTGTGGATCATAAGACAGCCGCAATGAGGATGCTCATGTTGGATCATAAGACAGTTGTATCATATAGATATCTGAACACTGTGTGGATCATAAGACAGCCGCAATGAGGATGCTCATGTTGGATCATAAGACAGTTGTATCATATAGATATCTAAACACTGTGTGGATCATAAGACAGCCGCAATGAGGATGCTCATGTTGGATCATAAGACAGTTGTATCATATAGATATCTGAACACTGTGTGGATCATAAGACAGCCTCAATGAGGATTGGATCATAAGACAGTTGTATCATTTAGATATCTACACACTGTGTGGATCATAAGACAGCCTCAATGAGGATTGGATCATAAGACAGTTGTATCATTTAGATATCTACACACTGTGTGGATCATAAGACAGCCCAAATGAGGATGCTCATGTTGGATCATAAGACAGTTGTATCATTTAGATATCTACACACTGTGTGGATCATAAGACAGCCCAAATGAGGATGCTCATGTTGGATCATAAGACAGTTGTATCATTTAGATATCTACACACTGTGTGGATCATAAGACAGCCTCAATGAGGATTGGATCATAAGACAGTTGTATCATTTAGATATCTACACACTGTGTGGATCATAAGACAGCCTCAATGAGGATTGGATCATAAGACAGTTGTATCATTTAGATATCTACACACTGTGTGGATCATAAGACAGCCGCAATGAGGATGGATATATATACATGGCCTTACATATTGTTTTGTTATGGTTCCTTTGCCTTGTATGCTTCCTTTGAATCAGTATGCTTACTCAGTCTCATCTTACGCTTTAACCTTCAGCTGCTCCGTCGATCGTGGTGGGTCCCATGAACACGACCATCGATAAAGGTGAAATGGTACTCCTGGATTGCATGGTGACCGGTAATCCTGCTCCGGTGGTCAGGTGGCGCAAGGGGTCGTACGACATCCTACTGACCAGCGGCGTGACCATCTTCAGTAACAACTCGTTGTTGATCGTCACCTCGAGAAGGCAAGACACAGGAGCTTACATCTGCGAGGCGTTCAACGTCAAAGGAAGGGCAGAGGCCACAGCTTACTTGACCGTCAGAGGTAACTCTCGTTAAAAGATAATAACTTAGAGAGAGAGAGAGAATTGAATATGTGGTAGCCAAATAATAGTGATGGCTGTTTTTTTTGTTCAAAGAAAGGGAGACAGAGAAATAGCATTTGTTTTATGTTTTTTTGGTCATGGGGTACTACAACTGTAACAACTACTAATTGTGTGTGTAACAAGAATCAGATCAGATCTTGAATTTCAAATGTAGAGACTGCCTTGTTGCTACCCCCCCCCCCCCCTCCAACCACCTCCACACTAATGGTATAGACCATGCTTGGAAAGAGGAAACTATTTTACCCTCCGGAGCAGGTTCCCAGTATCGAGAACTAGGGAAAATTGTTTGCACCCAACCCCACCCAGCCCCCCTCTTCGACGCCTTCATTTTTCGTTAAGCATATCATGAAAAAGGAGAACATTTTGTTTCACTTCATATCATATTTCCCAGGCCCCCAATTGACCCTGGACCCCAGGGCTGTAGCTTCCTGAAGCCCCCCCCCCCATCCACCCACATCAGACCTTCATATCTCAAGCTTACCTCGTGTTTATAAACCATTCAATATACATCACAGCTCACATACCTCTTGTCACACTGAGTGTTAGGGTAAGACCCGTTTCGTATGTGGTTTTTGGCGTATCCTTTACTGTACCAATTGATGCCAATCGCATATGTCTTGTGTCCTATCTGATCTAGTACACGGAGCTTGGTCCCGCTGGACGGATTGGGAGCAATGTGATGCCACGTGTGGAGCCGGCTTGGAGAGACGACACAGATTCTGTAACAATCCCGAACCGGCTAACGGCGGACGACAGTGTTCTGGTCCATCCACAGACAGCCGATCCTGCGAACTCGCCATGTGCCCCAGTAAGATTTCAGATCTGTCCGTTTTTTGATAACTTTGTTCAAATATATCTGTTTTTTTTCTCTTTTTTTTCTTTCTTTTTGGTCGAACTTTGTTATGACCATGTAAAAGTTATTATAGTTTCATGTAACGATGTAATGTAATGTAAATGTATTCTTATCAAAGGCATTACACAGTATAACATCTCAGTATGGCTTACAAGCATGAAATAACAGAAAAACCAATGTAACAAGCAAAGGAGTAAGCAAATGTACCATTGCTCAATAATAACTAGATTAAATCTAGTTATTATCAGTTCTAACAGACGGTATCAGCGTTTCTTTCCTTTTCCTATCGGCAGCTGTATGTAAAAATCTACAACTGAAAACTGAGTCAAAAGGAAAGAAAGATTAAGAAAGCTAGAAATTGAAGTGTTGTCTTGAATGTGACCTCAGTATTATCCTTGCATATCATTAAAACCCCCCAAAATTTGAATTAAATCAGTCTAAAACCTAACAAAATTGATCTATCACATTTCAAGTATTTGACTTAACACCAAAGCCACATTTGAAGATTTGCTTGACACCTTTCTTCAAACGATACCAGGACATTGTTTTGACCTAGCTTCAAGTGAGATCATTTCAGTGATCGCCGCTTATTTTATTTATTTGTTTTTACCCCCCATCAATAGTCGACGGTGCCTACAGCGATTGGGCAGAGTGGGGTCCGTGCTCGGTGACATGCGGATCGGGTGAAAAGTTCAGACATCGTTCTTGCAACAACCCCCCACCTCAGTATGGTGGCAGACCTTGTATCGGCCTCAACACCAGTCGAGCCGGTTGTAACTTGGCGCCTTGTCCCGGTGAGTTTGACTAGCTTATAAATCCACACAGATGTGACAATTCTATACCCAAAACATTTATTCAGACACTGCCACACATTTATTTATTTTACAAAATTTCTGTAGCGACTTATCCAATCAGAAATTGCTCTAAGGCGCACTTTACAGTAAAATACAAACAAACATGATATACAAATATATAAATCGATAATGTAAGGTATAAAAAGGGTAGAAAATTTGTTATATACAATCTGACAATAAATTGTATAAAAACTGCAAATGGGAAATCGAAACACATACAAACAAATTCTTAAAATTTAAAATATATATATATATGTGAAAAATGTTAAATTTTAAAAGCGCTTTAATTGCAAAATGGAAAATGCGTTGTAATAATGTGACAATATAACTAGTATAGAAAGCATACTCCATCCGTTTTTTCCGTCCACCTCAGATGACCAGTGCATTGTTTCTTAAAGAGAATAATATTGGCACTAGCCCAGAGGTTAAAATGCAGAGTAGGCTAGGCCAGGTATACATGCGTATGCATTGAATATCTTTGGTTACGTATTGATATTTGTTAAGAATGTTGATAGACTATTTTTTTTTTCTTTTGTGAGATGTTCAACACCTGTAAGAGTAGTGCAAACAGCTAGGAGGTAAAAAAAAAGAAGCAAAAAACCTTAATATAGTCTTTATAGTTACATAGTAGTATGGAACAATATTGGAATAGCAAATTAATTATTTGAGGCAAAATTTGGCAGAAAGGTCAAACGCTTTTGAAATGAACCACATAGATTCTGTATGCTGCATGATCAATACTATTATAGCCAGAGATAAGCCTACCTCTCTCTCTGGTAACGGTCTAGGACACGATGAAAAATTTTGTGACATATATATATATACTCTATGGTTTACTTTCATTTTCATTCTCGCTTCCCTCTAATAGAGGACGGACAATGGGGACAGTGGCATGCGTGGCGGCCGTGCTCCAAGACCTGCGGGGAAGGCGTGCAGCAACGGGTCCGTCGCTGCGACAGTCCAGCTCCGAGACACGGCGGGCAAGCTTGCGAGGGCTTCGGCTTTGAGGAGAGAATGTGTAGACATACGGAGTGTCCAGGTAAGTGAAGTCGAGGAATACCGTGAGGGAAATCACAACATTTGCTGTTCGTGTATAGTCTCAATTTCTATGGGGTGGGGGGAGGGCGATGAGATCGATGTCATGGGTCCCTTATGTGTAACAAACAAAAGTTTGTATTTGAAATTGTAACGGATCAATAAGTAGTGGGCGAATTCAGCTGCAGGCGAATAAGTTGATAGGAATGGCTTTTCCCCACTTTGTACCGGCCGAAGGGGGAAGGGGGGGGGGAAGGGCGTTGGCTAAACTTTGGAATCAAGACACAAATATAGGTTGTAGGAGTTGTGTGCTAATTTTCTGTATTTCCCATCAGACCTATGTACTTGATTTAGTGTTAGTGCGGTGGTATGGACTACTCTGTGATGTTCACCAGTGGAATAGTCCAGTTGCCCTGTGTTACAAGTTAAAGTATTGACTCCAGCAGCCTGGTATTGAAAAAGAGGCGCATTGAAAACTGCACAGTCACCTCGACATCTCTCTGTTTGCATTTGTAGGGTGGTGTTTGGCAAATTCCATTCATTGCATTGATACATTTAAGTTGTATGATTTTATGAAAGACTAACAATTGTTTCGGGTTTGTTTTTCCTTCCTCTAGTAAACGGAGGGTTCAGCCAGTGGTCCGATTGGTCCACCTGTTCGAGTTCCTGTGGCGGTGGCATCAAAACACGGACCCGGACCTGTTCTAGTCCCGCTCCTGCGTTTGGTGGGGCCAACTGCCTCGGCCAGACCAGGGACCGTCTAGTGTGTATGCCAGAGCCTTGCCCAAGTGAGTCACTTTACAATGCAGTCTGTGAAACAGATCTAACTTTATTATTTGAATTTGCTCATAAAGCTGAATAAAAGAAAGATACCCTGTTAAAAACAGCTGGATGTTAAACAGATTGTTATTTTCTGTACCGTGACAAAATCTTTGTCACGGTACAGAAAATAACAATCTGTTTAGGGTGGTCGAAAGGAGGTAACAGTATTGATTTGTCTTTATGATTATGTGCAACGGGTAAGTGTTTAATGACTGTTTTTCAAACTAATCTCCCCAGTTCATCTTGAGCCTGTGGGGAGGGGGGTGGAGGTTGGATAGAGGAGGGGGTGGAGGGGAAATAAGTGTGTGCTTGAAGTGGTCCAGTCTTCCATCGCAGTGTCTACTTTGGATTCACCATCTCTGTAATGTGAGACGTCTTGAAGAAATGTTTAACGGAAAAATAATAACAACATAAAACTGGCTTCATGTAACTCTTCTACTCCTTTTTGTAACCCAAAATACGAACAACATCGAGTCCTAAGTTTTCAACAATGTGGCTTTAGCTGAGGCATACTGATATGGCATACTGTTGTACCATTCAGGGTTTTAGTTGCAAAAAGTTAAATAATGGGAAGCATGCTTAGTTGGGTGTCCAATTTTCTCCCTCTGTTGTTTTGTTTAAAAAGTTGTTTATTTCCACGGTGATGATGATGATGGTGGTGATGGTGATGGTTTTGGTGATGGTGATGATGATGGTGGAGGTAGTGGTGGTGGTGGTGGTGATGGTGATGGTGATGGTGATGAGGGTGGTGATGAATATGGTGGTGGTGATGATGGTGATGATGATGGTGGTGATGATGATGATGGCATTGGTGGTGATGGTGATGGTGGTGGTGGGTGATGATGATTGTGGTGATGATGATGGTGGTGGTGATGGTAGTGGTGATGGTGATGATGATAATGATGATGGTGATGATAATGATGATTGTGGTGATGGTGGTGGTGGTGATGATGATGGTGGTGATGATGATGGTGTTGATAATGATGCTGGTGATCATGATCATGATCTATTACATTTCTTTCATAGTCCATGGTAGCTGGTCAGACTGGGGACCTTGGAGTATTTGCTCAGCCACCTGTGATGGGGGCTTCCAAGAGCGCTACCGGTCCTGCAATAACCCCGAGCCGCATCACAATGGCAGGCAGTGTCCCGGAAGAAGCAGGGAACAGAGGACCTGCAACCATGACCGACCATGCTCAAGTAAGTCCTCTTCTTTTCTGTAGTATTGCCCTTCACGTTGAGTCCAGGACAGGATCTACAAGGCCAACCTTTTAGATGTTGTGCAGCTTTTGTCTGCCTTCCTTTACATTTTCCTTGGAGTAATATTCTGTAGTCTGCAACCTTTAACACTTTAACACAAAAACCTGGCAACAAAGACAGGTCAATGCTTACTGTTCCCAGACAAGAAAAGTCTACTCGTGTGTTTTGATGTAAATTGAGGCATGGATTGATTCAGGAATTGATTCAGTCTTGGAATACACAGTTGACCTCTAACATTTGTAGGATGATTTTTCGTCAGCAACATGCTAGCAAAGAATGAAAATGGTCTCAACAATCTAACCTTTGGAAGCCGTTGGGATATGATCAGTCTCCAAATACTGGTGTCCTTACGGAGAAAACCAGCTTCAAATTTTTTTTTTTTACCGTCTTCGGTCTTTCTTATCTAATTGTTGTGCCTTCTTCTTTTCCTTCATCATTTAAACTATACACTGGTGCATCCTTTTCTAACCCAACTAGACATTATGAATTTTGAATTTTTTTTCCTTTTTTTTCTTTGTATTTTGTGTATTATAAATGATTTATTCGAACTCTATTTGGTTATCGTCGTGCGTTCGTCTTTTCATCCTCCGTAGCCGATGGTAACTGGGGAGCGTGGTCCAGCTGGAGCGAGTGCTCGGCCACCTGCGGGGAGAGTATCAGTCGAAGGAACAGGACGTGCAATAACCCCACCCCTCGGAATAACGGCCAGCAGTGCGTGGGAGACTCGGATCTCATCAGGAGGTGCGATGTCCCAGACTGCATGGGTGAGTGAGATCTGCGTACATGCAGCAGCAGCAAGTTTTCTTCCCCTATCCGTGGTGGTGGCAATTTTCGGAGGTTCATTATCATGTTCATTTTGATATGATGCATATTTATTAGGGGGCGGAGCTTAAGTTGATTTTCACTAAAAATAGCTTGTAAACACAAGTTGGATTGAAATCATACTTCGTACATAGATGCGCCATAGTGAGTAGATGAATCCTATTGATTTTGGTGCTCATCTCATGAATAATAATGAGGTCATGGGTCAAACATGAAAATCTCTGCCAATTTGCCAGGTTTGCATCACACACCCCCCCATACCCTCACCCCTATCAATGATATCACCAAAAAACCCACATCTATGTCATCGTTATTTTGTTTCCCAGTCGGACCTCAGCGTGTCTTTGCCCGGGTCATCGGTAACCTAAACGGGGTTCTGTTCGGCGATGGTATCATGATGGTCAACATTTCCAATGAACAAGACGGGAACACACGAGTGGTGGCCCGTGTGCACAATATCCCTAATTCAGCAGGTGAGGAAAATTAACAGTATTATTAACATCTAAGCGTGATGAATTTTACTTGATTTATCAGTTATTCCGACCATTGTATACAAACTTTTTGTTATGTTCCTTTTTAATTAAAATTTTTTTTTTTTTTTTCAATGTTTTATTTTGCTGTAAATTGAGACTTTGACGACTTATTTTGGTGCTCATTCTTGAATGCATTAGTATATGGTAATCATTGAACAGTCATAACATTTTAACGCTGTGGATGGAAACAGTGGTATAGGATTCCTTTCCCTGGCTCCCCCTCCCAACCCCGACCTAATCCCCGCCTCTGCCCCCACCTTTATCCACACCCTCATCCTCTCCTCAAAGCAGAAACTGATGATTGAAGTGAGCCAAGAAAGTGGTGAGAAACCACCTTCTATAAAAATGTTCCAAAGATGTCATTAAATGTGTTTCTTCAGTTGGAGGTTGAAGGGTCTTTTGTTAAAATAAATGCGTATTTATGGTTATGTTCGTGAGGCACCCCTGTCAAAAGGAAAACTGCAGCAGCTGCAAAGTCCTGCCCAGCTAGGATGAATGGATATCAAGCAATCTCTACTGACCAGCAGTGTGTCTATTGTGTGAGCCTGCGGAGGCTGCAGGATGCTGCAGCTCTCCAATCATCTTCCTGTTAGACCTCGGGATCTGTACAGCGTCTTCCCTCTGATTGGTTGGTTTATATGACCTTTCATCGAGGTCATCAACTCTCTCAGACTTGCAGTTTATGCCTTCCAAAGTTTAATGTCGTTGCTTTCTCCTCTCACTGATATTACTGTTGGTTGGTTTTTATGACCATTCATCGATTTCATCAACTCCCTCATATTTGCAGTTTATGCCTTCCAAAGTTTGATGTCATTGCTTTCGCCGGCTTACTGGACAAGCGCTTTTGAGGTGAACGGTGCCTTCAATGGGTACACTTTAACAGATGGAATGTATACCAGTGCTCAGGAGGTGTCTTTTGCATCAGGTATGTTTAAGAATTGAAATTTAACAAACAAAATGCTGTAGTCTTACAGAATTATTGATGAATCAATTAGTAAGCTAATCAATCAATAATTCAATCAGTCAGTCATTGGTGCAGTGCATGCGCTTTGCATAACAGATGGCTTGTATACCAGTGATCAAGAGGTGCCCTTTGCATCAGGTTAGTGAAAGGATAGGATGTATAATGCTATAGTCTTACAGAGTTATCAATGAAACAAATTTGTAGATTAATCAATATATCGATCAATCAATCAATCAATGATTATGTTTGCAGTACATGGCTAAAATTATGGTTGTTAGTCAAGCTATTGATCAATAAATGAATTTTGAAGTTAATCAGTCAACTAGCCTTTGGTGCATTATACTTGACCGATAGTTTGCATCGCAAACAAGCGTTCTTTGTACCAGGGTGGGAGAAAACTTCCATTATTTATTGACATTGTTAAAATTAAATCAGTAGTTGAAATACAGCTTTCAAAAATGTGATGCAGTGCTGGAATATGGAGATATATATATATATATATATATATATATAGATATATATAGATATATATAGATATATATTTTTTAGATGTAGGTGATCAGTATGTGTCTGTTGCAGCAGGGGTGGTGTGTTGAATAACTAACAAAGTTGTAAAGCAATCAATTCAAAGATATGAAATAAATCAATTAATCAACTAATAAATCAATCAGTCAAACTACCCTCTGGTGAAAATTCATCGGTATATCATTCTTCGATGGATCGTATAAATGTATTTTGGGATAGCACTGCAATGCTGCCGTTCAAACATGTGATATAATTTCACCCATTTTCAGTTTTTCCTTGACCTGCCTCTTTAAGTTGTATATACTTGCTGTCATTACATATCTTTGATTCATGTTGGAAATATGTATCAAAAACCGAGGAGGTAGACTCATTTAAAGAGGGCAAGACCAAAGTTGAATGGTTATTTTCTCGTTTTTTTTTTTTTTAGGGGAGAAGGTGAAAATGACAATCAGTAGCACTGGTGTGGACAGAAATGGAACCCTTCAAGTGCACATCGTGGTCGATGGGGAGACCCCCGAATTCACCAGCCAGGACGATATTCAAGTCTTGAACCATAAGGAGAGCTTCATCCAGATCGGACGTGGCAAGCTCTACGGCTACACCAGTAAGATGATCCTGGTGAACAACCAGGCGTTACCCGTAGCCTGGAACGCCACGATAAACTACCAGAACGAAAGGAGAATGCCGTATCTGGTCCAGAGCGTTTCGAACGAGCCCTTCCAGATGGACTACCACGTGGGCGAACAGGCCATCCGTTACGGCCTGAGAGTGTACGTCAGTAAAGGTGAGGAAAGAAGGGATTGGAAGGGAAATCTTTTCCCAAAAAACAGTGACTCGACCATACTACATGCTAAATCTGTCTGTTCAACGCAAAAGATTGCCCCAGATCACAGATGGGCGAATGAATTGCGGCCCGAGGGCCGTTGCAGCCAGCCCTCGATGAAAAAGTTAAAAAAAGTAGTTTAAAAAAGTAGATCTTATGGCGAGGGGTGAAAACAACATGTAATCATGCATAATTTTTGGGAGTTTGTACTTTAGCCTACTTGTGGTATGTTATTTAACAGAACAGATGGGCAAAACACAGTTAGAATTTGGGGATCTTTGATTTATAAAAAGTAAGAGAGAAGAGACCTTTAACCAGACTGCTTATCAAAATGCAAATAGGCCTGTTTAGGTAAATGTCTAGAAACTCAGAGGGCCCGACGTTTCGATCCTAGCAGGATCTTCCTCAGAGGCTGACTGGACTCGAAACCAACCGAGCGAGACACATGGACAGACAACTGAAATGGAGAGGCTATTTTTGGCTCTAAATTTGATATTTTCTTAAAAGTAATGACAGATTGCTATCACTCACAGGAGTAGGTTCCTTATGTGTTGATTGCCCACCTATCGTGTACAAGCTATATGTGCTGCCCACTAGATCCATTTGTGTGTGTTAGTCGTATAACTCTGTCAATTGGTCCACCTCGGTGCAAACCTTGGATTGGAACTTCAAATTTTTTTCAAAAATTGGAAAAATGGGTAGTGCCTTTCAGGTAACTTTTAGGCAAAAAAGGAAAGTTGCATTTAACTGCAAAAATTCATGGTCAGCTGTAACGAATCGATATCATACGGTAGGAAGTATCTCTGCCGAACCTGCGGTGCCCTATTGTTTGAATATGTGGAGCACAACAGAGGCTGCAGCCCCCCGCCCCCCCCTGCATCCTAACGTCCTACTTTTTGTGACATTCTGTGTTTTTTTTCTCTCTCTACAGGTAACCCTAGTAACCAATGTCCAGCTGGATTCACCTTGGATTTGTCCGGTCCATACTGTAGGGGTAAGTTGTTTTTCCATAAGTCTTGAAATCTCCATTAAAATTGAATTTTTTCTGCTCCATATTTGGGTCTAACGAGTAGGGGTTACGACCTTGTGTCGCTTCAGCCAAGCTTTGGAAGAGGACGTTGATCCGCGATGTTCTTAAATTAAATCTTTTCACATTCGTGTATTCCAAACACAGAAGTAATTAACATTCCCCGAAGAATTTTTGCCATCCTCTGACCGCCTTGCCGAAATTGCGATTTTGACGCGAAAAAAAATCATTTTCCCCGTTCTTACAGACGTCGACGAGTGTGAAAACGGTGCTTGCTCCCACGGCTGCTCCAACTATCCGGGCGGTTATGTCTGTACCTGTCCGAGTGGCTGGAAACGTGCCTTGGATCAAGAAAACTGTATAGGTAAAATACTAAATAGTGAAATAACTTCATGTTTTATTGCTCTATTTTTTTTGCTGCAAAATGGGTTTTAACTTTGTTTGATCTGCTTTTAGCGAAAGTGATCCTGCTCATGGCTGACTAACTAATGCTCATGGTTTAACATACAAAGCAAAGTATTCAGTGGAAGTGGGATAGTTTTAAAATTGTCAGTTTCGGGTGAAACTTAATCCATTTCGTTCCCTTTTGTGGGAATGTGAGGTGGAATGCAATAGCAGCCAATTTGCTAAAAGAGTCTGGCAGTGGTCACACTATGTGACATTGTAATTTCTTCATAACGATGAAATGTTGTAGCAAATTGAAGATAGATAGGTAGATGTCTGGTGAGCCCATGAGCACGTAGATAGGTAGACGCCTGGTGAGCCCATGAGCACGTAGATAGATGTCTGGTGAGCCCATGAGCACGTAGATAGTTAGATGTCTGGTGAGCCCATGAGCATGTAGATAGGTAGACGTCTGGTAAGCCCATGAGCACATAGATAGACCTGTAGACGTCTGGTGAGCCCATGAGCACGTAGATAGGTAGACGTCTGGTGAGCCCATGAGCACGTAGATAGGTAGACGTCTGGTGAGCCCATGAGCACGTAGATAGGTAGACGTCTGGTGAGCCCATGAGCACGTAGATAGATGTCTGGTGAGCCCATTAGCACGTAGATAGGTAGATGTCTGGTGAGCCCATGAGCACATAGATAGGTAGAGGTCTGGTGAGCCCATGAGCACGTAGATAGACCTGTAGATGTCTGGTGAGCCCATGAGCACGTAGATAGGTAGACGTCTGGTGAGCCCATGAGCACGTAGATAGGTAGACGTCTGGTGAGCCCATGAGCACGTAGATAGGTAGATGTCTGGTGAGCTCATGAGCAGGATATCACTCAAGGATGGGGTGCTTTTCAACTAACATTGTTTTTGTTATTTTTCTTTGTTGCTTTGCAATGACTTAACAAATCTTTTGTGTTGTTTTTACATGTGTAGGATATTAAAGGGTTCACAGACTAACATAAAACAGGAATTGTCCAATTAACATGCGTATGGTTAGCAGCTGTAACAGCTATTGAATGTTTGAAAGTGTGCAGGCTTTCGTCGGAAGTACACGTTAACCTGAAAATGTAGAGAAGTTTTGAAATAGCATTATTCTCTACGCAGGAGGATCAACAGTCTATTTTGCCGATATGTTAGGGCCCATGTGCTTGCAGTTTTATGTGTATCGTCTTTTAACATCAGGAAATGAAGGCTGTGGGGGAGGAGTTGAGTGGGGAGACAAGGGGGTGATTAGAACATGCCTGTCCCGTAATTGCACAATAATCACAAAAGTTAGGCATGATCAATGAGAAGAATCTGAGAAATGAGTAAAACCAAAATCCAATTCTAAACTAGACTGACCTGCATCTCTTGGTTTTTTTTAGACAATGGCTTTTGCTATTAACTTTCTTGTTCTATACAAGGATTGAAATAAATATATTTTTTTGGCTCCTTACTTGGCGTAAGGAAATTCAGCTTTAATTTTTACAAAATATTTGATAATCCCCAAAGAAAAACTTCAAAAAATTTCAATTTTTTAATGCTCTGACCAAACTTCAGACCTACAATTACTCCTTAAAAAAAAAAACCTGTCTAAAATAAATCATATTAAATGCCCTAAAAACATACTTTCCCTTTATTATACATTTATCTCAAACAATATATTGATCATCATTATTAAAATTTATCCATCTCACCCCAGACACTTGGGAACAAATCTTGGTTACCTTGAATGAAAATCACTTGACACAGCGTCAAGAGAGGGCGGTGGTTAAGTTCAGGCATCGATTTATGAGTAATAATGCTTATGTTTGTATGTTAATGTGCTTTTGTTAGCTTGCGACTAATACCCATGTTTTTCTCCGTTGGTTTCAATGTTTTGCGCTTTTGCTCTCTAGTCTGCTTTTCAAATTAAATTGCTTCTAGACATTGACGAATGCCAAATCAGTAACGGCGGTTGCTTGCCTTCTGACCGATGCAGGAACACCATCGGCTCGTTCCGTTGTCTTCAGGCTTGTCCCCCCGGTCTGGAGGACGGACCAGGGTCACGATGTCTAGGTCAGTATGCCCCCCATCTCCCTCCCCCCCCACTGCACACCCCGTACATGCTCATATGCCCTCATCAGGGCAATCTGCCCAGTCTCGATTCCCATGAATGAGTTGGTCTGCCCTATCTATGTATGTTTCTCGAACATCTGATGCTAACGTCGATCCTTAAATCATTAACAAGGCAAGTTGCGAAGGGAAATCCAAAATTATGTAATGGTTAAAGTTGTGGATTATTTACAGTTCTCTCAACAAACAACTAAAAAAGAGTTTGAAACCAATTATTTCACCTGGCTGGATTAAATGTTAGATAAGGGCAGAATCACTGTCTGTGGATCGGACAGGAAACGGAGGGGTAGGATGAGGATGGGGGCAGGAGATGGAGGGGTAGGATGAGGATGGGGGCAGGAGACGGGAGGGTAGGATGAGGATGGGGGCAGGAGACGGAGGCGTAGGATGAGGATGTGGGCAGGAGACGGAGGGGTAGGATGAGGATGGGGGCAGGAGACGGGAGGGTAGGATGAGGATGGGGGCAGGAGATGGAGGGGTAGGATGAGGATGGGGGCAGGAGACGGGAGGGTAGGATGAGGATGGGGGCAGGAGACGGAGGCGTAGGATGAGGATGTGGGCAGGAGACGGAGGGGTAGGATGAGGATGGGGGCAGGAGACGGGAGGGTAGGATGAGGATGGGGGTAGGAGACGGGAGGGTAGGATGAGGATGGGGGCAGGAGATGGAGGGGTAGGATGAGGATGGGGGCAGGAGACGGAGGGGTAGGATGAGGATGGGGGCAGGAGACGGGAGGGTAGGATGAGGATGGGGGCAGGAGACGGAGGGGTAGGATGAGGATGGAGGCAGGAGACGGAGGGGTAGGATGAGGATGGGGGCAGGAGACGGAGGGGTAGGATGAGGATGGGGGCAGGAGACGGGAGGGTAGGATGAGGATGGGGGCAGGAGACGGGGGGGTAGGATGAGGATGGGGGCAGGAGACGGGGGGGTAGGATGAGGATGGGGGCAGGAGACGGGGGGGTAGGATGAGGATGGGGGCAGGAGACGGGAGGGTAGGATGAGGATGGGGGCAGGAGACGGAGGGGTAGGATGAGGATGGGGGCAGGAGACGGGAGGGTAGGATGAGGATGGGGGCAGGAGACGGGAGGGTAGGATGAGGATGGGGGCAGGAGACGGAGGGGTAGGATGAGGATGGAGGCAGGAGACGGAGGGGTAGTATGAGGATGGGGGCAGGAGACGGGGGGGTAGGATGAGGATGGGGGCAGGAGACGGGGGGGTAGGATGAGGATGGGGGCAGGAGACGGGAGGGTAGGATGAGGATGGGGGCAGGAGACGGAGGGGTAGGATGAGGATGGGGGCAGGAGACGGGAGGGTAGGATGAGGATGGGGGCAGGAGACGGGGGGGTAGGATGAGGATGGGGGCAGGAGACGGGAGGGTAGGATGAGGATGGGGGCAGGAGACGGGGGGGTAGGATGAGGATGGGGGCAGGAGACGGGAGGGTAGGATGAGGATGGGGGCAGGAGACGGGAGGGTAGGATGAGGATGGGGGCAGGAGACGGGGGGGTAGGATGAGGATGGGGGCAGGAGACGGGGGGGTAGGATGAGGATGGGGGCAGGAGACGGGGGGGTAGGATGAGGATGGGGGCAGGAGACGGGAGGGTAGGATGAGGATGGGGGCAGGAGACGGAGGGGTAGGATGAGGATGGGGGCAGGAGACGGAGGGGTAGGATGAGGATGGAGGCAGGAGACGGAGGGGTAGGATGAGGATGGGGGCAGGAGACTGGGGGGTAGGATGAGGATGGGGGCAGGAGACGGGAGGGTAGGATGAGGATGGGGGCAGGAGACGGAGGGGTAGGATGAGGATGGGGGCAGGAGACGGAGGGGTAGGATGAGGATGGGGGCAGGAGACGGGAGGGTAGGATGAGGATGGGGGCAGGAGACGGGAGGGTAGGATGAGGATGGAGGCAGGAGACGGAGGGGTAGGATGAGGATGGGGGCAGGAGATGGAAGGGTAGGATGAGAGGATCCAGATGGCAGGGGTATGTAAGAAGTAAGTTTTCAAATTCCTCTGGTAAGTAGATTAATATACACTCCAAATATCAAAGTTGTTGAAATCAAACAGGTAAAACAAGTCTTGTTTAATGATTTTGCTGGGACAATTTACACCACGCCTCCTCCTGAGCTGAGGTAGTTTTCGAAAAAACCCGGAAAAGACTCTTAAGACAGTCACGGAATCTAAGCCCACCACTATGTGAAAACTTTGTATGGAACAGAATGCCCGGTATAAATCTTTTTTTGTTTGTTTTGGGGTTGCTCTACGACACTTTTATAATGTTCTCGTCTGTTTTCTCGTAATCAGGCACAACTCCATGTGAGGTTTATACATCCCCTCAGATTGTCTTATATCAGTCTGTTAACATTTATACCCATCCAGTGTTCTTTGTTAAACAAGACAGGGAATATGAAATGATGTACAGCCGTATGTGGACCTTTCCAGTCGTGAACATTAACAGCATGTTCTCTGTTGATTGGGGTGAAACTCGGCTGTATTGTTGTTTTTTCTTTTTTAACTCTTTTTGATTCGGTTGTTTGGTTTGTGTAGATATCAACGAATGCACCATAGTCCAAGGGATCTGTTCTCAGCAGTGTGTCAACACCCACGGTAGCTATCGCTGCGAGTGCACCAGAGGGTACAGGCTGGAGGGAGAAAGCACTTGTTTAGGTGAGTAAAACATATGATGACACCTAACAGTAAATGTGAACTTTAATCTCTGTTCTTGTGACGTACGTTGATACAGTTTGATACCACTCTCCTGGATGGTAAAGTCTTGCCGATGTCCTCAGCAATGTCACAAAGTGATTACTGTCAAGCTGTCTTTGTATATTTGAGGGGGTGGGAGGGGCTTGGTGGGAGGGGGAGGGGCTTGATAGGCTTGGAGATACAATAGCGCCTTGATGTGAATTTTACTCCGCCCACTAGCTACTCTTCTAAGTGAAGATGTTATTCTTATTCTTTACTTACTGGTTTAAGCCTCTGACTTACGGCAGTATTCTTACTGGTGTTGGAAGGGGTGATTCACATGTGACAACAAGATTGGTTCATACGATATGAATATTCATTGACATGTCATGCAATACAGGGAGCGGCTACATGCGCACAGTAGGTCAAACATTGGGCAATGGGTCTGACCGTTGTTATTATACTAGGAGGTATATATACTCATATTTGTAACCTTGGAAATGTAATTGGCTCTGATCTAAGGAAGAGGTGGGGGTGGGTGGGGGGAGGGAGGGGGGAAGCTGGTGAAATGGCTTACATTTATTAACCAATATCAATTTTGGTTTCTGTGGGATCTTTTCATGTGGTTTCAATGCAAGAGTCTTCTCTTGTTCAAACACATTTTATTTTAGTTGTTATTGGAGATTTCAATACTTTTGTACAACCCGTCATATTTTGTCTTGCAGATGTTAATGAGTGTGCAGAGAATGTCCACAACTGCAGACCGAATCAGATATGCAGGAATACACGGGGACATTACTCCTGTTTCAACAACTGCCAGACGGGATTTGATGCGGCACGAAATGGGTCCTGTGTAGGTAAGGGCAGAGGTGTTTTAAAGTTAGGGGTATATGTGTCAGAGCCAAGAGGTCAGAGCATAATAAATGGCAAAAAAATGGATTGTCAGCCATAACCCCCTACCCCACACCAATCCCTCTCCTACACCTTCTCCCTTTGTGCAACATGAACCTTTGTTGTTTACAATAGGAACGGGAGGACATCATCATGAGATGGATCTGTTTCCTAGGTAACATGCATAAGTCACATAGGGAGTAGTCTTCACAAACGGGGAGCGCCTGGCAATTTGCACGCTGTTCAGTGATGTTCTCTATTACGTGTGCTATTTCAAAGTATGACTGTAATCAGCCTTCTGTCAGCTGTCGTCCCATTTTCCTGATTCCAGACAGTGAGAAAGTTGCAGATATTCACTCTGTACCAAAACTGGGAAGTTATCCCTTAAACGGTGTGAAGACTCGCGTACAAAAAATGTCTCATGCCTGTAATCTGACCTAGTTTCGACTGAGGTGTAGACAAGTGTTAGATACCACCATCGATCCCAGAAAATACACACACAGTTTGCTACCGTCGGTAATTAGACACTATTGTACAGTCAATACATGCGTCTACGGTCAATACCCATGACACAGTGTACAGAGCAGCGATGGACATCTCAGGTCCAGATAAAAGATAACAAGGTATCACGTTTCATTACTGTCTGCATTTTGTAGCAATAAGAACAAAACTTCACTTGCAAGCAACGGAAAGTTAACTTTTTCCAGGGCGGCACGCTGTTTGGGGCGAGTCTTCACATCCCTTAAACATAGTTTGCTGTTTATTACATATTATTTATGTATTATTTGTGTCGGACATTTATCTGTCAGCCTCGTGTCAACAGATGAAGAGCATCTAAATTGAGCCCTCTCTTTTTTGCTTGTATTTTGTTTTGATTTGTTGTGTTATTCAAGTAGATGCATTCACCATGCGGTTATTAATACACATTTTTACATAGACATTGACGAATGCAGACTGGGAACACACAACTGCATAGGCAGACAACGATGCCAGAACATACAGGGAGGCTACCAGTGCCTCTGTCCGCAAGGGTATCGTCCGGAACACAAGAGATGTGTCGGTAAGATCTTTGGGCTGAAGTTTTGAGAATTTACCTCCAGATTGGTGTAGTGTGGGTATATGCCTGACATATATAATAATAATTCTAGTAATACTAATAATAATGTAAATAAGTCAGTATTCCCCGGCATTCTGAATAGATTATACCTCATGTACGACATGCCTCCTGCTCATAAGACTGTCACCATGCATAAGGCAAGGGGTTGGAAATACCTTGCTGAATTTCCTGCGTCCAGTTGGTTGCTAGTATATTGTATTGCCTAGTTTTCCCTATAAATTCTTTGAAGTGAACGATAGAGCACATGTAGCGTGAGCAACTCGGCAATGAGGGTCTACGGCCGACCATTTAACGCCCCAGCGAGGCTAAGCATTGATCTAGGTGCAATAGGTCCAGAAAACGTAATATAATATTTATTTCTCTAGTGACTAAACCTGGTTCGAATGGTTCACAGGGTTTTCCAGCCCTGGCCTAAAAAATAGGAGGGAACTTCTAATCACTGTGGCCTATGCCTCTGCCTAAAATCTCATTCCTTTGTTTTATGAGAAAGTTGAAATAGGTTTGGATCAAAGAGATAGTAAGCTAATAAATGCTAATCCTTGCTCTGATGCGGAAGCAAAATCGAATAGTCAAAATGAGGTGAACAACTGAATAGCTTATCTCATAGTAGACAGCTAAACAAATGAAGAAATCTCATTTTTCTTTTGTGAACATTTGGAAAGCATTGTCAAAAATTAAAATATAAAACACTTTGAATACCTGACATCTGGTCAGATGACGTTAAGAGTACACCTTGTCAACAGTGCTCTAGCAATCTTGTCCATTCATTCCCTCAAGGAACCAATATTGATGATAGTTTGGGTAGTCCGAAATTTCAATCCAGAAATCTCGGCATAACCCCTTATTTCTGTATTTTAAATTGTTTGAAATAGCCAAATATTTTTTATAGTGGTGCTAATTCCACTTAGTTCGTAGGTCGTGTAGAGCCTTTATTGAAGCATTGGCAGAAGCAGGTAAGGATTTGGTGGACTGTTATCATAAATACGTTAAAATGTAAAATAAGGTTCCATGTGGAGGCAGGTCAGTGTAAGCATGTTATTTCTATATGTTGACCCTGCTGTATTCAAAATGCACGGTAAACTATATACAGTAAATTTTATCATATATATATATATATATATATATGTATATTTATATATATAAATATGTATATAAATATGTATATAAATATATATATATATATATATATATATATATATATATATATATATATATATATATATATATATATATAGAGTTGGTTGGTTGGCGTCTATCTTGGCGCAGAGTGCTCTTTGTCCAGTAGACATAGAGCTACTACTAGTGTTCCACTAGTCTCAACTAGTATCAACATATATATATATATATATATATATATATATATATATATATATATATATATATATATATATATATATATATATATACACACACATATATATGTATATATATAATTGAAAGTGTAGTGAGTTGGAAAATATACATATATATGTATGTTTGTACATGTGTTCGCACTTTGTATTCGTTAATCATATTTCTCAAGAGAAAGATTCTTCTCTTTTGCTGTACGTTATTTCTTACAATTATTTCCTTTGTTCATGTTGTATTCTCGGTCTCACATGGTCAGCTTTAAAGTGAGACTGTCTATGTCCCTCGTAGGAAAAGTTGTCAAATTTGAGTCGAGAAAAATGGGGGATTCTCTCGTAAAAACCTGTTACCGAGGATAGGTATCGAGACCAGAGATTTTGACGTAAGATGTGATTCAAAATGGCTGAACGGATATTAGAGCTGTGCATCAAAATTTGTTAGAATGGCTAAATGTTCCTTCTTTTCACCTTAATTATTGGAAGGACATTTGCAAGGTATTTGTTGTTTAATGTTTAAGTTGTTTAACTTTTTCATGACCAAAAATCAGTCCTGGTAAATTGATTAGTAACCTTTTCCTATCATCAAACACCAAATCCTTGAAAGTAGTTTACCACACCCCCCTTCTGCCTGCAACCTCAGTCACAAACCTAATTTCATGTCCATTAGTACATATCCAGTCAACAGAGGGCAGTCTTTCTTCATAGCATTTTGAAATTGATGTTCCCCCAGATGCATCTGCATTCTATTCATCCCCACCTATACTCCTCCCCCATCCCCCCTCCATACCCATGCACCACCACAGCTCCAAACCCAGTCTTATTCCTCCCACATCCCCAGCACCATCTTTACCTGTGTTATTTTTATTTGAGGTTCTTTGATTGGAGGACCATTTCTTCTTTGATATTTTTCATTGCCCAGACGTCTCTGGTCATTTCTGATTAGCTGTACACCATTAGTGACTGTCTTCTGTTCTAATAAATGTCGACCAGTTAACTCTTTATATAGCATGTACTAAATGTCAAGATTCTATAACAGACAGTAATCACACATAGCGCAGGAATATCTGGTTTCCATGGCGATGGTGTAATTCTCTCTAATACCCTTTGACATTTCGGTCGTGACTTAAATCTTAAATTCTGTAGTTATCCTAGAGGAATTCATATGTATATATATAGATATATATATATATGTATATGTTTCAAGATAATATTCTGTCTCCCTTAAAAACTCTGGCTGGATTTAAAAAAAAGTCTCACTCATATATGACTTCAAGTTTCCTAAAGATTCCTATATTTCAGTGATGTTTGATTCATTTCAGTTCAATTTCATGGAATTGTGAGTGAAAAAAAAGTATAAAACAAACAAACAAATTGTATCTAAGTTGATAAGGTATTGGTTGATTTCTACATGGTGAAGGGAAAGCCATAATAGGCAAACTCAACAAGCAATCTTCCTTGTCGTCGTGATAAGTGATAAATACTGTGCACCTTGGACCCAAGAGGGAATTTGTGGAAGGAAAAAGCATTACTAAGAAAACTAAGAAGAAAAAAAAACAATTAATAGAGATGGCAGTATCAGGTGCGAACTTTGTCAGTTTAAATCCTTGAATTATATCCTGCTGCTTCCTTTCGTAGTATGTTGTCAGTAAGAAACCAAGGTCTCCCTTGAGTGTGAGTGAAACGGTTGATGCTTCAATTTGTCTTTTGCGATAACTTGTGAGTGTAGAAGTCATCCTTCTCTCTTGCCTCAGTCTTTGTGTCAACAGTCCTCTGTCTGACTCATAGCCGTCCCTCAGTCAGACCCCAGTCTCATCTCTCATGTCATTGTCTGCACTCTTCTACCCTCCGATCTTTATCTCCTCTTTTCATTCCATGCACCTGTGGTTTATTACCTGAATGTAGTACAAGAACCCTATTTTTACCGTGAAGGGTCAAAAGTTATCTGAGGTCAAAATAGTATTACAAAAAAAGTCTGAAAAGTTTGTAAACACGGTCACTCAAAACATGCATCTTTGTTGAACTGAATACTTGGTATGTGGATCCAACTTGGTGAGTGAAAGAACCTTGTTGAAATTGGTGGAGGTCAAAGGTCATTAGCGGTCAACATAAGTCAAAGTATGAAAGCCTTGTTAACACAAGCTGATTTCATAAAAGAAATTGTACATTTGCTCATGCATATCTATGTGTCTGTATTTTGCCCACAAAGACTGTTCTTTTTGGATATTGAAACATTTTGGAATACAAATTTGTAACCATTGGTTGATGCCCACTCAGCAGTGAGTGTTACAAGTAAGACCTAGAAATATTTGATCTTGTCTGGTTCTCACTTAATTCTTGGACAAATTTACCTCACTTACTCTGCAATTTAGTCAGACAGTTTTGTGGAATTTTGAGCAACTTATATGGCAAAGAATCATGAGGCCAACTGGCTTTCTGGTTTCTTAATTTATTTTTTTGATCTACCTTCATTGCACCATATACTAGCACCAATATCCTCAAATGAAAGTTGCAAATTCCATCTAATTCAAATTCACTTCACCCCATCTTCAGTATGAAACCCCCTCATCTTCACCTTTCTCTATCATCACCTGACAATACCTGCTCTACCCATCACCACTCCACAACCAGTCTACATGTGTACCATATCTTCACCTTTCTCAATCATCAACTGACAATACCTGCTCTACCCATCACCACTTCACAACCAGTCTACATGTGCACCATATCTTCACCTTTCTCTATCATCACCTGACAATACCTACTCTACCCATCACCACTCCACAACCAGTATCAGTTGTACCATATCTTCACCTTTCTCAATCATCACCTTACAATACCTGCTCTACCCATCACCACTCCACAACCAGTCTACATGTGTACCATATCTTCACCTTTCTCAATCACCTTACAATACCTGCTCTACCCATCACCACGCCACAACCAGTATACATTTGTACCATATCTTCACCTTTCTCAGTCATCACCTGACAATACCTGCTCTACCCATCACCACTCCACAACCAGTCTACATGTGTACCATATCTTCACCTTTATCATCACCTGACAATACCTGCTCTACCCATCAGCACTCCACAACCAGTCTATATGTGTACCATATCTTCACCTTACTATATCATCACCTGACAATACCTGCTCTACCCATCACCACTCCACAACTAGTCTACATGTGCACCACCTCCACCATGTATGTCCAGATGACCAGACCACTATAGTATGATTCATCACCAATGGCCTGTCACCTTCATCATGTCTAGATGGATCATGGTATGGTCCATGTTGGTCATAACTTTAGTAATAGCAACATTTACCCTCAAACCAAGTTAGGGAGCATGCTAAATTCTTTCCTCTCCGGGTAGGAGTGGTAATCTTCCACCCGATGAACTTCATAGCACCAGAAGTATTTAATTGCTATCTGTTATTAAACTATACTGTGCTACCAATAGTCATCATACAATTATTTAAAACCAAAACCAAAAATAAATTAAAACTGATTTTAAACTTTAAAGAGATAGTTTAGCATGCTTCCATGGATTGCCATACAGAGCTCATTTTTAGTGGCGACAAAACCATTGATTGACAATCCCACCACCTTAATTCCAAATCATTCCCCCCCCCCACCTGCTCCTTCAGAAGCATTCATATCCCCCTCCCATCCTCAATGAAGAATACATTTGTAAAACACTTTCAAGAACCATATTTTGATGTTGAGAACAAACAATTCAACTTTGAACAGATATAAATGAGTGTCTCCAACACCCTTGCTTGGATCTGTGTATCAACACAGAAGGAGACTATGAGTGTCAATGCCCAGCAGGCTATAGTCTCTTAAGCGACCGTAAATCGTGTACCAGACGCGAACCTTACCAACAATTGGTCCGGTGCGGTAGCGGTTATCAATACAGCGTCCACGAGAGACGGTGCAAAGGTTAGTATGGAAGTCGTATCGGTGAGACAAAGACAAAAAACAAAAAGTTGTTTGGTTGGATGTTACCCCATTTACTGATCCTCCTACGAGCCACTGCCTTGAGCGGTCGGTTATTAAATGCTGATGGGCCGCCTCCTATGATAGTGATGGTGCGAAGCAAATATTGCTATGGAGAGGGAAGCCAGCCTTTCTCTGGTTCTCCCTCGCAGGTTTTGTCTGTGGCCCTCGGTGATGAATTTGAAAGTTGTTACATATACAATTGTTCCTGATATACTGGGAATCATTTCTATCGCCCCTTCCCTCCCTCCCCCCCTCCCTCACCCCACTCTCTAGAGTTTTCTTGTTCTCGGGTATGATCAAGTCACTTTGTCATTGACCCACAAATTTTCCACAGAAATATCTACATACATTTCAGAACCAATACATGTAATAAACGTGCATGACATGGCACACTCTAGCACAAATTAAAATTAAATACAGTTTTTTTATAGTTTTGAATAATCGCATCTAAGAATCAAACATTGTTAGAACATTCATGACACAAGACAATCAGCTTCATGTTTTCTTTGTTCTGAGCTCCCTTTTAACTTGACAGAAACCCAGTTTAATTGACACATGACTCTTGCCAGCTGATAGCAATAATGATCTCTACATGATGATGTTTGCCATTAATATTACATTGCTCTCAAGTACTGTGATTAATAACCATTTGGTATTTGTCATAATTTAGGTGTTTGGATAGGCAGTGGTTGAGACAGATGAATTTGGGTTACGGTCACTGTTAAAACATTCCTCAGTTGTTTTGATGTTACAACCAAGCTCTGAAACTGTTTTCATGAATTAAAACTTTTGTTGAAGAACAGTTAGCCAGTGATGGTTTTTTGTTGTTGTCAACCTTAAGGTTAAAACTTTATAAAGCATGGTGCATACAGTAACAGATGGTTGTTGGTTGGACATTGTATTTTTGTGGAGTGGAAAGTTTTGTTCAGATCTATTGAGTATATTGATTTTTTTATTTTTTATTTATTAAGAACATGAGAGGACATTTTCATGAGAGGACATTTTCAAAGTTTCCTTCATAGAGAGGTATGAATTTGTAGCAAAAATGTTTTTTTTTTTGTCTATTTTTTGTTTGTTTGAAAAAGTGACAATTTTCTTGTTCGTAGAGTTACAGTTTACTAGATAAATGTGAGCATTTCTTTGATACCGCATGATTTACAACGATGCAGAAGACTGTGTGTGTTTATGCTATGACTTGTGTACTATACTTACATTAATAGCAATTACATTCAAACTGGAAGAAGTGGGAGACATATGGGTGATGGTTGCTCTCATAAATGGTCATGGTCCGTTACTGTTGCATAGTAGCAGCTCTAATTTTGGGAAATACTCTATTTCTTAGCTTTCATCATACATAGGACAAAAACAATGGGAGAGTGTGATGGTTGCTCTCATAAATGGTCATAGTTTGTAACTGTTTCATGTAACAATATGATGTACAGTAGGCCTACACAACATTTCAACAGTTTATTCTGAAACAGGAGTTTAACTGGAATGTTTACTGAGCTGTTGGCCATTTCACTTACCTGTAATCGATTTGAAATTATTTTCCTGGTTGAAAAGTCAGTGGTAGAGGTGTTTTTTTTTTTGGGGGGGGGGGGGGGAATTAGTTCAAAAGGGACATCAAAAGTTCAGCCTTAAACATTCACAAAATGAACTTTTGTAATGTTGGTAAAGTTGTTCACCACAAGAGCAGAGATGTCATCCCATGCTTGATAGTATGTACTTTGGATCTCCTACAATACACATACTTGAGAAGAGGACCACTTGCATATTCATAAATAATATTGCATATTCATAAATAATATTCAACAGTTGCATGGACCATGGTAATGTGTGTGTGTCCCCCACAAACCAAGTAAAGTGCCAGAAAATGGGAAAACAAAGACTCAAAGACACATACCTGTGTTTTTAAGTTTTTTTTTTGTGGAGGGAGCACTTCTGCTTTAATTTGTAATACACTTGAACGGAATATGAAAGTGTAGTATAACGTGGCCCAGAAGTGACATTGAAGTACAAGTGTTAAAGTGGAAAGCATTACTATTCATTTTATTAGCTATTGTATGTGAGTACATAATAGTAGTAGAAGAATTGCTGCTTATACTGCACACATGTTGCTGGTTTCCATAAGAAACAGAAAGTCAGCAGGTTTAGTGATTTAGTTTAGGTTTAGTGATTCCTTATAAACTTATAAGTTTATATGTGGAATCACCTGATTGATAGAGCAATGGAGAAAATGTGTCCTAAAGTCAATTACCAGAAGATCAGGAAAGAGTTCCAGTTAAACTTGACTGTTGCAAAGGTTCTACCCCTCTGAAAGTTGATGTCAGATAACAGTCATTAGTGGAAGTGGAAAACCCACTCAGCCACTTAAAAAATGAAAAGGTCCAATCCTATAACAGTTAGTGACACAGAGAGCCATACATCATCTTGTACTCAATAAGTTGGATCCATCTAACTTGAAGCATTCCATTTTGAGTTTGAGAGCTTACAAGGTTTTCAGACTTTGACCTCTGTTGACCTTTGACCTCTACAGAAACAATTGAGTTTTTCTACTTGATATGCTGCATCCACATACGAAATATGAAGTCCATCCACCTTACGGTCTTTGAGTTATCATGTTTACGAGGTTTTCAGACTTTGACTTCTATTGACCTCAAATGACCTTTGACCTCCACAGAAAACAATAGGGTTCTTGCACTCAATAAGGTGCATCCATGTAATTCATACAGAGTCATTCCACTTTACGGTTTTTGAGTTACCAGTGTTCACAAGGTTTTCAGACTTTGACCTCAACTGACTTTTAAACTTTTCAGGAAACAATAGGGTTCTTCCACATACCAAATAGGAAGTTCACCCATGATGTAGTTTTTGAGTTATTGTGTTAACAAGCCAAGACGTCACACACACCTATGAACACACACGCCATCACCATCACGGCGATTCCTCTTGCCCCTGGCAAGGAATGAAAAATCAATCCATCTCTAAAAATATCGAGAAATGATGAATGCAACTTGCCTCAATAAATTCGACGACACAAAAATTTGACTTTCATATAGAAACTCTTTCTTCAAGTCAATTACTACCATTTTTGTCTGGGTTTTCATAGATATTGATGAATGTTCACTACGGATATCACCGTGCCAGGGACACTGTCATAATACTGAAGGAAGTTATTACTGCTCCTGCCCAGAGGGTTACAGACGGTTACTAGATGGGGAGAGTTGTCAAGGTAGGTCTTATAAGTTTACATTGAAATATGAGAAATGTACAGCCTAGCATGTCTTATATGCACTCAACCTATATTTTACTTTGGTTGCATATTATGCCAAAGGATGTGTTGAGGGGTTCAGAAGAGGGTGGGGGCAGGGTGGGGGGAAGATAATTCTTCTTGGTGGGTGCAGCAATTTGCTGGGTGGTAAAAAAACTGGAATAAACTTGATGATATCATGTGGATCTGGTCAGGGACTAAATCTACATAAATGAATTTGACCAAAGGTTAGAGGTCAGATACAGTGTCCCAAACTTGAAATGACTTACATTGGTGAGGGGGAAGGAGGAGGAGGAGGGAGGGAAAATAATTGAGCTTTTTTCGTCACTCTGGGAAAACCTCTGCAGGTGTCACATGAGTCACAATTTATGAACAATGGAGGACCGGGGATTGCATAATGGGGCCAAGTTTATAAGGGGAGGGAGAAGGGTGGGGGCACAGGAGGGTCCCTTTTCATGGAAACATAATCTGTTGTTCATCTTCCAAAGCGGATGCAAATTGCCAGTTGCATTAGTATACCTTGGGCTCAAAATGGTTGTGTTACTATATAGTATTACAATAATGTGCTAAACAGTAGCCTGTGCATTGACCTCTCCATACTCCATGTTTGTTGTTCTTGTAGATATCGATGAGTGTGCAACCGGTCGCGCTAGATGCGCCACTGGTATGACCTGTTTGAATACTCTGGGCTCTTATCGCTGCGAGGACCTGTCATGTCCACCATACTACGTTAGAACCAGCGCAAGGTAAGTTTGTCAAGCAGTGCAACCGGTCGCGCTAGATGCTTCACTGGTGTGACCTGTTTAAATACTCTGGGTTCTTATCGCTGCGATACTATGATTAATAGTAGTATACGTCCCTGAACTGACAACTTCCAACAGTCAAAGATATGAAGGAACCTATTAGTGTTTGCACGGGTTATCCGGGTACCCGCCCGACGCGTTACTACCCGGTTCCTAATTTATTACCCGAATCCTACGCAAAGTGTGATTTAAAAAAAAAATGCCAAACCGACGGTTAGGCAGATTTCCCATTGACTTAGTGTGGTGTTAGGCTACAATGTGGTCGAAGATAACAGCAATAACGAAGGTACCCGCCCGACGCGATTCTACGCGGTTCCTAATTTATTACCCGAATCCTATGCAAAGTGTGATTGTTTATAAAAAAAATTGCAAACCGATGGTTAGGCAGATTTCCCATTGACTTAGTGTGTTGTTAGGCTACCATGTGGTCGAAGATAACAGCAATAACGGAAGCTTTCCATGGATATCTTATAACTGCGTCACAATTTCAGCTAATAAACATATGGCTAGGCTAGATTACCCCCATTGACTTAGTGTGGTGTTAGGCAACCATGTGGTCGAACGTAACAGCAATAACGAAAGTATTCCATGGATGTCTTATAACTGCGTCACAACTTCAGCAAATAAACAGATGGTTAGGCTTAAGCTAGATTTCTCATTGACTTAGTGTGGTGTTAGGCTACCATGTGGAAGAAATTATTATTTATTCATTCGTTTATTTCATAGAAGGAAAGGCTGACAAGGAATTTTACGAGATGTTTATGGATTATAGACGGGATAACTAAAAAATATTAATCGCTAGTGGCTTTTTACTAATCGTTTATTCCAAATGTGATCAAATTGCGCGAATCGCGCAATCTCGCGGCTAATGCGAACCCTGGGCCTGCATAATAGATAGTGGTAGTAGTAACAACTGTTTAAGAGCTAAATTGGATATTTATATGGTTTGATCCAATAGACGTGCACGAGCAAGCATAAGCAGCGGCGGCAGTGCGATGTTAGTAGTAATGCTAATTATAATTAAATAATTAATTTATTAACAAGTTAATGAAAGAAAAAAAAGCAAATAAAAATTATTGAGGAAGGTTTTATACCTTATCTTACACCTACGTATTTGAACATGAAAACATTGTCAGTAGAGAATATAATGCATTTATTACAGCATCCAATATGTAATTTCTTGAAAATCGTGATACACGAGGGTATACAATTTTTTCCGGGTACCCGGATACCCGACGGGTAACGGCCCTCGGGTACCCGGTTCCCGATTTTTGGACCCGTGTAAACACTAGAACCTATGGACATGTTTAAGCTGTTGGTGCACCACGTTGTAAAGGTGTCAAAGCGAAAGATTTCAAAGCCTCATCCATCTATGTTATCTTTGGTCATTTGTGAGATGATGATCAGTTAAGTAAGGAGGGGGGCGGGGGGTGGGAGGGTAACGGGGACAAAGACATGATAATGTGGGATTTTTTGGCTTCCTCCACCCTGTTACCATTATCCACTCATGTTGGAATGTAAGGATGCTATAATGGTGATCTTAGTTGAGGTAGACAAAATTTGAATTTTTATTTTTTAATATTTTTTTTGAATACATTCATTACATTATCCAAATAATCACTAGTGGGATTCTTGTAGTAAAAACCCGAGACAGACTTGCATCGGTGTACGTTCCTTGATGTTAACTTATATTGGTGTACCTTCCTTGATGCTGACCTAGAACTTAACTACACCTGTAACTCACTTTCATCAACAGTCAATGTATCCGTAAGTGTCCATTCAATAATGAAGAGTGTGCCAACCTGGACGATAGGATCCAGTACCACTTCCTCAACAAACCATCTGGCATCCGCCAGGGCAGCGACCTGATCCAACTGAGCGTGATTCGGGAGGCCGATGGCTCCGTTCACTCAAATTCTCAGTTTACGATCATAGATCAACGGGAGGCCGAAGAGGTAAGGTTCTATTCATGCACGTCCAGACACTCATGGCGATAAAATTTACACGAGTGCCCGGTAACGTTACCAACTCGATCCCTGTTTCCATTATCAAAGTTCTTTCAAGAAAGGGTTTCAGTTCGGGAGAGCTTTAGATGTTTTAGCGATTGTACAATAGTCTTTGTAAATCTTTGGCCAATTTGGTAATGAGACTTTATAGTGACTTAAATACCAGGGTTAAAAGTACAGCAATTCATACTTTTAGAAAGAATTCACAGCTGCACAATCGCACTAATAATGACATTGTGCAAAAAAACTAAATGGAGAGAGTGTTCATTAGAATAGTGTTGGATTGGGAGAGAAAGGTTGTGTGTCAGAATTTGTCTTTGGCCATGCCAAGTTGGTTGTAGCGTACATCAGTGTTCTACGTAGACCAGTATTAAACAAGTGATGGTTGTATTCTTGAGCAACTTGATGTTTCTTGACGCATGGGAAAAATAAATTGAAAAAGGTTCTGTCCCTGGTGTGGTTGAAACATCTACCCACTAGAGCTGAAGTGGGTTGTGTTTGTTCTGTAATTCCCTGCTGTTTGTAGAAAGCACAGTGTGAGGATGCTGTCGTGCAGGCCTTAATTGAGGTTAATGAAAGAAAAAAATGCAGGAATATCAATGTTAAGTTTGCTATTGTATCATGGATATTTCCTTTCACTTGTATATGGCATAAATTGTTACTTTAAATACCCCCTGCCACCCCCCCACCCTTCCAGTATCACCCTCCCCTCCACAGAACCAAATCAGTCCTCTCCGCCATCTCCTTCATACCCTGCACAAAAAGGGAGAAACAAACATCTTCTATACCTGCATAGAAAACTTCATTAAGCTTAATTGCACAATGTTTGGTCCTTTCACAGACTTCCTTTGGGAGTCTTCCCATTATAGCACAGTATATACATCTTTGTCAATCCCACCACTCCCTCTACCCCCCCCCCCCCCCCACTCCCACAACATAGTAGGAAATTGCTGATGTGTTTTCTTTCATTGCACCTGCAACTCCAGTATACTTAACTATCCCACCCTTAGATAAATGCATCATCGCACTGCTGCTCTGAAAGCATTCAGTGAGGGGAGAAAACTTTTGTGGCATTCTTAGCTTCTCCATAGCCTACAGTTAACACAGCAATTTGAACACTTCTATTTGAAATATTCTGCAAACGAAGAAATGGTTATGGACAACCTGCTGTCATGCACATCATAGTCTTAGTTTTAAGACTACTCAGGATGTGTAAGGGGTTCTTGAAGAAATGGTTATGTAATGGACAACCTGCTCTGTCTTTGCATATGTACTCTTAGTTTTAAGACTACTCAGGATGTGAAAGGGGTTCTTGAAGAAATGGTTATGTAATGGACAACCTGCTCTGTCTTTGCATATGTACTCTTAGTTTTAAGACTACTCAGGATGTGTAAGGGGTTCTTGAAGAAATGGTTATGTAATGGACAACCTGCTCTGTCTTTGCATATGTACTCTTAGTTTTAAGACTACTCAGGATGTGTAAGGGGTTCTTGAAGAAATGGTTATGTAATGGACAACCTGCTCTTTGCATATGTCTTTGCATATGTACTCTTAGTTTTAAGACTACTCAGGATGTGAAAGGGGTTCTTGAAGAAATGGTTATGTGATGGAGAACCCTGCTCTGTTATTGCATATGTGCGCTTAGTTTTAAGACTACTCAGGATGTGTAAGGGGTACTTGAAGAAATGGTTATGTGATGGAGAACCCTGCTCTGTTATTGCATATGTGCGCTTAGTTTTAAGACTACTCAGGATGTGTAAGGGGTACTTGAAGAAATGGTTATGTGATGGAGAACCCTGCTCTGTTATTGCATATGTGCGCTTAGTTTTAAGACTACTCAGGATGTGAAAGGGGTTCTTGAAGAAATGGTTATGTGATGGAGAACCCTGCTCTGTTATTGCATATGTGCGCTTAGTTTTAAGACTACTCAGGATGTGTAAGGGGTACTTGAAGAAATGGTTATGTGATGGAGAACCCTGCTCTGTTATTGCATATGTGCGCTTAGTTTTAAGACTACTCAGGATGTGTAAGGGGTACTTGAAGAAATGGTTATGTGATGGAGAACCCTGCTCTGTTATTGCATATGTGCGCTTAGTTTTAAGACTACTCAGGATGTGTAAGGGGTACTTGAAGAAATGGTTATGTGATGGAGAACCCTGCTCTGTTATTGCATATGTGCGCTTAGTTTTAAGACTACTCAGGATGTGTAAGGGGTACTTGAAGAAATGGTTATGTGATGGAGAACCCTGCTCTGTTATTGCATATGTGCGCTTAGTTTTAAGACTACTCAGGATGTGTAAGGGGTACTTGAAGAAATGGTTATGTGATGGAGAACCCTGCTCTGTTATTGCATATGTGCGCTTAGTTTTAAGACTACTCAGGATGTGTAAGGGGTACTTGAAGAAATGGTTATGTGATGGAGAACCCTGCTCTGTTATTGCATATGTGCGCTTAGTTTTAAGACTACTCAGGATGTGTAAGGGGTACTTGAAGAAATGGTTATGTGATGGAGAATCTGCTCTGTCATAGCACATGTATTCTTAGTTGTAAGACTTCTCAGGATGTGTAAGGGGTACTTGAAGAAATGGTTATGTGATGGAGAACCAGAACTATCGTTGCACATGTACTGTTAGTTTTAAGGCTACACAGGATGTATTAGGGTCCGGGTACTTGAAACATTATTTGCTGTTCCATTGCCCCAGAAACAAGAAATGATGAAAGAGAGCATACATTTAAAGTGGTTGTAAGTGAAAAGGATAATTTGCAGGATACAGATTTTCTTTAATGAACTAAGGGATTGATGGGGTATCTCATCACAGCCTTTGTAGATCCATATGCTGAATCACACTTCTATAAAGCAGTCTTGTATTACACTGTTCCTTGCTTCCTGCATGATACACCATCATCAAAACCCCAACCTCCATTTTTTCTCCTCCTCTCTCTCTCTCTCTGCTTTCTACCTCATCCCAACCAATCTTCTCGTCTGGACACAAATCTAATTCAGTACTGTAACTGCCAGGTGCCTTTCGCAATACGGAACCAGGACAACAGAGGGATCGTCTACACCACCAAACCGTTAAACAGAGCCACCAACTACAGAATCAAGGTCAGGGCCCAAGGCTACAGGCCGAACGGCCAACTAGAATACCAAACCACGTTTGTGCTCTTCATCTCAGTCTCAGCATACACATACCAATGAAACCAATATCTAGCGGAATAACCAATCTTTGAGGAATGTGGATTCCTTCCTGAAGACCAAGATGCCAACAGTTTGTTGGATGTAAACCAGCTGATGGAAACACAGCCACCTTTTGAATCATGGTCATCAGTTAAAAAAACATCATGTTCTCAAATGTCTAATTGTCAGTTGTGTGTTTTTGTCTTGATCTAAATGAATTTTTATATTTTGTACATATTTTGCTACATTTTTGTAAGATATACCTGTTTTTGTTATTTTTTTTTTTATTTGTTCTGTATCTTAATTTTTTCAAGCTACAGAAATCAATAATGAGAACAGAAAATATTTAAACATTTGCTACTTTTTTTTTAATATATATTCTGAGAATTTATGGATACGACATATGCTGTTAAAAGCATAAGAGGTGCTCAAGGAGGGGGTATGGAAGTTAATGCATCACCGCATCAACGATGTTGCAAGGTTTTAAGAATGTCATTTATTCAAATAAAATGTCTTTTAATCTTATTTGTTGGTAGAATGTTATTGGAATGTTGCCTTAGGTGTCTATCTGAACATAATATGCTGGTAGTGAGGATTTGATATGTAACATACATAATTACTTTATATTATATTGCGATATGACGTGAAAGCTGTAAATTATAGAAGAGTTGAGAAAAAAAATCTTTTTTGTTGTTGTAGATAATGCAGGATATGCCTATGTTTGCTGAGAGGAAGTGGTATATATTATCCCTTCCTGTCATCCTTATACAATTATATCTCAAATCATGTTTTATAAATAGAATACAACATTTTGCAAGTTTTAGTCAAGAGTATGTCTTGTTTTAGCCTAAATTTGAGAAAAAAAGTTACCCAGGCTGCACTTTTCTCCCATCTTACAGTAGTGCATTTTGCATCCTGTCACTGAAATGTTGCCAAGCCTTACTACACTCACTGTTTGGATTAAAATTTAAGCAGTTATCCCATTGAACTGCACATGTTATGATATTTTACTATTCAATACCAAGGAAAGATTTTTAAAAACAAAACAGCTTTTACTGTCAGGTCATAGAGCCTAACTAAAGAATGTATTGAAATATTGCACAATTTGTAATGTAACTAAATTCTTATGTTACATAGCCAGAACTTTCTTGACATTGTGTATCCAACTTAGTTGCTTGATAACTGTTCTTTCAGCAAGAAGTGCCTCAGGTCTTTAAAGAGTAATATGGAACTGTTGAATGGCTGTATTTTATAAATCACTCCAAATTATCCAAAGTCATGAAAGGGATCTTTTAGAGTCTGTTCAATATCTTGCAGTACCCTGCAGATTGGTTGATGGTTTTCTAAGGATAACTATTTCACATGCTACTCGATTTGCTGTTTTCATACGATAGAAGTGTTTTCTACTGAGTTTTGATACAATTTATATGCAACGCCCTTTAGGGAATAAGCTAAGTGTTAAATTTTGTGAAGCAGTTTTGAAGTTTGTCTTGGATAAAATGCTATGGTTTCTGTATAAACAGTTGCTATAAACATCTTTGTGCTTGTATTGCAACTTTGTCCATTTTGTGATAACATACCGGATGATCCAGATCAATTATTCACAGCAGGCAGCATTAATCATAGCATGGCCATAACAAAGGCCCTCTTACTGATAGTATGTTGCTTCAGTTTCATGTTATGGAAATGTATCATACAAACTGGCATTTAAGAAACAAGGCAACATGTTGGTTGTGTTTTCCACCAATACAAAAAGTGAAGGTCACATACTCTACTACTTTTTGTGAGGTTAATTGTGGTCATTCAAAGGTATGTTTATTTGGTATTAATTTAATGAACCTTGTTGTGTAACAAAGGACTGAATCAAATGTCATGTTTGAAGGAAGCATTCTATTTCCTTGCATGCAAGCTGTTTTACTATTTTAAGTTCATCAGGGATGATGCTAGATTATGCATGATAACATTTTTACCTGTTTTACAAAAAAAAAAATTATATTGACCTCATTAAGTTACGAGACCGATAAAAGATAATTATGCAGCTACTACTGAACCAATGCCGGTTTTTTAATCATAGTTAATAGAAATAAATTTGGTTTAATAACCAACTGAAAGTAACTACATCACTGTTATTGGAACCTTTTTTTTTGTAGTGCTTCTTTATTGCTGTTACGGGATTATGCTGAATAAGCGATGTACTGATACCGGATCAGGGAGACGGTTGAGAAGAAGAGTAAGAACAAAATGAACACTGGACACAAATGATTTATGTTGCCCACCTTGTTTTCTATTTATTTTCTGTCAGTAAATTACATCACAAAAATCAGTCTGCTGTTTTTACTTCTTCTTGGAGACACCCACAGTTCTGCCTCTCCTGCCGGTAGTCTTGGTGTGCTGACCTCTAACACGAAGACTGCAAGACAAAGAGAAAGATAACTTCAATCAATTTTAAATCCTTGACTATTCCAAACTGTGATATATTATATCCAAACACACACAATTGTCTAGTGCTGTACATGTATCATCATTACGGTCCAGCACACTAAATTCCATTAACAACTACAACATGTTTGTCCGTTGTAACATCAGAGTAACTTCTATGAAGGTTTTCAAATACCAAAGACTAAAGTTGTCAACAAGTTTGGTCATTTACTGCCATACATTGTGCTAGGACTGCAGGCTAAGGCCTACCTTCAGATGGGGGGGGGGAATAATAGTTTACAGAGATATTTACATTTATTTATAAATTATGAGCAGAATAATTTTGTGTTCAAAATTTGTTCAGCAGTTTTAAGAATTTAGACCCGTATTAAATACTATGGTACTTTGGTACAAACCTGCTACCACATCTTTGCACTTATATTGCAATGATTTCGATAGCACTTTGAGGTGTGATACGAAACAAATAATTCCTAAATTGTAAGTACTGTATTTGAATGATTGCAGGGTAAAGGAGCCTGAAATATAAGCTAACATATCTGAAACCGGAGGGTTTAGAGATGGAGAAACAATGCTGTCCAGACATAACCCCTCTCAATGTGAGAGATGCTTTTCATTTAAATATGTGTGGTTTAAAGGCCTTTTCATTGCAGTATTGAACAGTAGCAGAGCGAGTGCCTATTTACCAATTATATTGCTATTGTATCAATGGGTCAAAACAATAACAGGATAACAGACGCTGACTCACATAGCATCAAAGTTTCAATACCTTGTTTCTCTATCTCTAAACAATTCTACAACAAGTCCCGGAACATGACAATCACACAATGTAAGAAGCAAATTTATGGATAATTTTCATTAAATGTGTTACAAACACATCAGACTTGGGTTCACCTATTGCAAATTGTTTCTGTAATCCACAAGCCGAAATGATCCCTGTATACAACTTACCCCCAATAATGACGAAGACCACGATGGGCTCGGATTTTCTTCAGTCTCTCCAAGTCTTCACGGAGTTTGTTTTCGAGACCGTTGGCAATGATCTGGTTGAACTTGCCGTCCTTGACGTCCTTCTGCCTGTTCAGGAACCAGTCTGGGATCTTGTACTGACGTGGATTCGCCATGATAGTGACCAGCTTCTCAACCTTTGAAAGATGGGCATTAATGATGTTATGTCGCTACCATTGTTGCTATATACTACACTAGGTTAACACAGGGTAAATTACTATCAGTAACATGGATAACAGATATGTTATAAAAGCGCTCCACAGAAATTACACAAGACTGGAACTTTGCAGAAAATGTGTCCATTTCTTGCATTCAACTATTTCAATCATTTATAGAACAGGGTTAGATGAATGACATACACAGTGATAAACTCCACAAAGGAATTTGCACGAGACAATTTTTTCACCTTCTTGGGATCTCTCACTTCAATTATTCAGGATCTAAAGAGTTGCGCAGAGAAAATTGCGGTTATTGACGATGCGGTGAATGGTCAGTCAGAACCAGCTAATCAACAATACTTGTGGAAATTTGGGAAGTACTTGAGCTAACTCAAAGCCCCACTCAGGATTCTAGGCAAAAGCTAGGTACATTTAAATTGTGGGGAGCTCACCTCTTCATCAGATAGTTCTCCTGCTCTCTTGGAGGTGTCAACGTCTGCTTTGCGACAGCAGATGTTGGAGTACCTACGTCCAATACCCTACATGAAAAGAAGCAAATATAAGATATTTTCCTATCACTTTTACCCTAGGTAAGATTCAATGCTGCAAAGTGCATAATTTTTTCAAATATGGTGACTGCGTTGTTGATCATAATAATTATGTTACCTTTTGTTACCACTGCTGATCAGCCATGAAATAACTTTCGAGACATGCTCCAGGGAATACATTAGATCCTGTTTCCCAACACTTAATGCTATGCAAAATGGGCAAATTGCTGAATAGCTAAAAAGATGTATATAGAAGTTATGGTTACACAGGGACCATATAAAAGGCAAGGTTAAACACTAACTTATATCTTACAGTGCTATGTGTAGAAAGGGATAATAATTTAAAGCTCACACAACTTCTAATGTATGACATTCATTCTCATGTAACATGTTACATTCACATGTAACATCAAGACAATTGTCTGATGTCTACACAATGTATGCAGAAGAGATTGCACAGTATAGTGGGTAGGTTAAGCCTCATTCCAATTAGGGTATCTAGTCAAAATGTCCCTTTACCAAAACGTCCCCGCTTTTTTAAGATCAAAACGTCCCCGCAGTCAAAACGTCCCCGCTTTTTATAATCAGTCGGAATGCAAGTTTGGATGTTTTTAGTTCAAATCAAAGAGTAAGGATAACTATAGTTTAGGTTGAAAACACAGTTTTTAGGAGTGGGAAGTGCCGGTTATGAGGGCGGAAACATTTTGAGTATAATTTTCTGAGGTAAGATAATATAAATAGAAAAGGGAATGCAAGAGGGCTGTAGGGTAATAGGATTTTTTTAAACACGAGTTGGTTTCTGAATGAATATATACGATATTGAGGGAAGGGAATAAATATTTTTTGTTTTCCTTAATTCGTTAATTCACTGATAAACATATAGTGTGTACCTTTTTCATACCAAATATAATTAAACGATATAGTCCTTCATGATTTATTTAGCGCCGGTAATCCAACTTGCATGCCGATAACTTAGCCAAATTATAACTTAAAATTAATATATATTCACAACTGAGAATGAATGTGATAGACGGGGACGTTTTGACTTACGGGGACGTTTTGAACAACGGGGACGTTTGACCAACGGGGACGTTTTGACCAAAAGCGACGTTTTGACCAAAAGCGGGGACGTTTTGGTACGGGGACGTTTTGGTAAAGGGACGTTTTGACTGGTAAGCCCAATTAGCATAAGGCAGAAAAACACAAAAAAAATCCAGTCTTAACTGCATATGTTTGCTGTTTTTAAATCAGTTTGTTCTACTGTTCTCTGTTGAAAACTACTCACCTTGATGGCAGTTAAGGCGTACATGATCTTGCACTTGCCATCGATGTTGGTGTTGAGCACACGCAAGATGTGCTGAAACTTCTCAGGGATAACCAGCGACTGCAAAGAACAAGAAGAAGCAATAGGCTCAATTTAGCATTAAGATTGTCAAAAAGGAAAAAATAAAGCATGGCCCACTGTCTAGGCTCGTCATACACTTTTGCAGATTTCATTTTATCAAATCATCTGAGACGATTTTTGGCATAGCCTATGCTATGGCATATGTCACAAGGTAGGTATCACAAGGACTTCATTGGTTGTGAAGCAGGTGCTCCAAATGATCCAAACTATACCTAATTAGGTTATGCCTATGCGAGCTTTGCAGTATGACTGGGAACAGTAACTATAATTACAACTCCAGTCATTAGTAAGTTGTGGAAGTTCTAATTGCAGCCGAATTAATGCCGAGCCTTTTTGGAACAATACATTTAGCGTGCATGTGAACTATTACCATACAGTTAGCCCTAAATATGCTATACTAGTGTTAGGCCAGGCCCAAGTCAGGGTTAACATGTTTTAAGTTGACAATGTAGCTGTTCAGAAGTGAAAGCAAAGGGTTTATAGAGCTCCGAACATAATCTAATTAATGAAGAAATGTGTTTCTATCGGTCAACGACACTGGGCAGATAGGAAATAATTAATTGTCACATTATTTAAGATCCAACATGTCTGATCAATCGGGAACGTATTTTGTAACGTTAGGACTTGGCTAACCATGAATCGGTGTCATTGTAGTAAGGAAGAAAGCTTTATTTTCTCAGTGAATATCGAGCCTTAGAGAAATATCTTTCATTGATCATATCCGATAAATTCAAATCATTCCCTGTAACAAACATGGCATTTAACAATTACTTGATGGAGCTGATGGCTGAAGATACAGTTCTGAGGACGGTTCTACCTACCATTTTCCTGAAAAACACAGACCAAAAAGGACGAGGTAATGAGCTGTATTACTTAAGCCTGTCGTGGTTGGTCAAATTAATAATTGTTAGGTATTATCGACCAATCAAACTGTATGTACTATTATAGGCTAGTCGCTACCCTACAGCCGTTTGAAGTAATTATTAACCACCTGATATATGACTACTATGTGACGTATTTTTGAAGTTAGAAACTCTCATTAGGTTGTTTGAGGGTGAGGGGATATTGTTTATTTGTTACCACGGTGTCGTAGAATCCTATTAAAAAGTTGGGGGAGGTGGAGGGGACATATAACTGGCAAACTTTCCCCAGAAAAATAATACTTGTGCTGCCCGCTGGGACACTGGAAAATACAACCTTTTTTTCTCTCGAATGTTTTATTATTTTATGACGAATGTTTGACTATTATATGTCTGAATGAACATCTCTTGTAATTTCGACTTTTAAACTTTTTAGTTCCAAATTTTGACCTAAAGCGTAAATCTCCCCTTTCTTGTTTTTTCTTTACTCTTTTAAAAAAAATATATATAAACTGGAAGTGTTCACAGTTTAGATTAGATTTTTTTTTATTCTATTGTTATTTTTCTAATAATAGACTTTTTTGAAAACTTTCTCTACATCTCAGACACTTTTAGACCAGTGAATACTATTCGCAATATCAATAGGGCAATGGCACCGCCAGTCCTATGGGGGAGGACACCATACGGGAGGGGATCAAATTGTTTTTGGGGGTGAGATGGGGTGGGTGGTTTCCTTGTTTGGGGGAGGGGTTTATCTCTGATATTGTGTCACTATATCAGTATAACCATTTGATAAGCCGCCCCACCGCTAACTAATCATTAACTGGATATCAGACTCAGTCTTATTATTATCCAACTCATGTTCCTAAGTTTTTAGTTTACACGTATGATATGTGCGTTGCACGCATTATTCCTCAAATTGACAATAGGCTACCGTATGTACAAGCGGTGCAATGTCACTATCAGCAGTGAATAATTATTAGACAGCTGAATAGAAGGACTACTGACACTGTAGAATGTTTATGTATTCCGTGTCATTATATTCGCAGAATTTGAGATTGTGTCGACGCCTAGATGAAGTATAGTTAATAGAAAGGTTTACCTCGTTTACCCCGTGTGATATTCAATTGAAACAACAAATGGCAGAGGTTCGTAGCCTAATTTGGGCCTATTTGGAAGAAGTTAGGTCTAGGCTAGACGGCATAGCCTGTATTCTAGGCCTAGGCTAAGCTTAAATTTATATTGCACTACAAGTAAGTAGGGTAGCATACAGGGCGGTAGTTCAATGTGGATATCAACCCTGAAAAGTGGTAGTTGACACTGTATTCCTAGTTTAGACCAAGCCCCAATCTACCTTTAAGGGAATCGTTGGCAAAGCAACACAATTTTTTCTAAGTACAGAGCCTAGGCCCTATACTGTGGCTCGCCTAATGTAGACCTAGGCTACATACAGTATCATACTCGAGTCATAGCACAATCTATACAATGTACAGTGTCAGTAGCAGTATCAATGGCACAATTAGTGAGAATAGCCAACCTTTCCGAAGGGCTCGTTTTCCAGCAAGAGTGCAAGACTATCCCATTTGACAAGATGTCAGTAGTTTGCAGAAATTTGTGTTTCTCACAAATGTTTACTGTAATACCTCTAAAAAGTAAGTCTCCCTCGGACTGTGATTCCAGCCAAATAATAATTATTTTCCACCAGTGACTGAGACTCAAGCCAGAAGAGTAAAAAAAACAGTAAACGCAGGGGGAAAAAACCACCAAAACAAACTTGAACCAATGCCCACTACATTTCTGGGCCAGCAAACAGTATCCTGGTCAGAAGATGTTTTCAAAAGGGTACACGTATGATGTATAACTTCTCAAAAATAAGAGCCACCTATACGAAAAATGATTTCTCGATCCACAGCGACTACAACTCATTAAGAAAGATAAAAGAATTTGCATTCTACTCTGAATCCAGTAAAAAAATTGCAGTAATCTCCACGTGAAAGTGCGGGATATTCTATTACTTCAATAATTGCTCCATATAACTACACATATCAAATTGACAAATCAAAAGTGGGCATCACCAAAATAAGTACAATAAGTCATTGTCGTTCGTAATATTTCTGTGGCACGATGTAAATACAGTCTAACACTTTTACTTCTAGCTAGGCAAGCATAGTAAAAGAATCAATTAGCCTAGGCTTATGTTAATCCAGCTTCTGAACTGTCACGGTAGATGCCCAGTACTGCCAAAGTTTACCAACTTACCGTGAAGTATTTTACAATGAATTTAATATCTCATCTGGGTTTGTCCTTCCCAAGAAGCATTATATGTTCCCCATACCTGAAGATATATCAAAATAGGAAATGGACCTGGTTAAAGAAATTTGCATAAATTCTAGCCAAAGTAGAATGTTGCTATAATATAGGAACCCTATATTGTATGTAATTAAAATAATATGTAAGTGTTTGCAAAATTAATGTTATTTTACTTCAAGTATTCATTCAAGTATCCATTCAAGTATTTTTTTCCCCATTCATATCATCAATTATCACATAAGAAGTTGAATTGGGAGTGCTATAATGTATCAGTTTTATCACAAGGAGGAAATTGGGCATTCTTTGGTTTACATATGTGACTTTGAAAATGTTTTAATTGTTTAGTGCTTAACGACCAATTGTTGCAATTTTTAATTCTTTTTGTATGTACAGACACTTGATGTTGTAGAGTTGAATCTTGGGATCTTAGATCTGACATCGGATGAGTTCATTCTCGACGAAGTCGATGTTCACATCCAAAGAAATCTGGAAGATGACGTTGTGAAATCCGCTCTTGAATCTGTAAGTGTTCCCCTCTGTTGCCTAGAGTTCAAATAATTAGCACTGCATGGTCGTATGAAGTCTATATATAGCAAAAACAGTTGAATAATGTCAACAAGTATGACTTTAAGGAATTGACACTTTCACTGTCTGTTTTTCTGTCTATAATTTTTTCTGTTTCTGTCTATAATTATTTTTAATTTCCTCAATGCTTAAATTTCTTTTTTTCGTAATGAATTAGGTTGTAAGGTTAAAGAGGTTCTGCAGGGTCCTTGCAGGCTTGAATTGTGCTGGGGAGAAACATTCAAAACAATATTAACTAAAATAATGTCTATGTGGACCACAAAAACTACACATTGTGCTTGCTTGACTGATATCCACTGGTATTTTTCAACACAAAAAACATTTGGGAATACTAATGAAATATCAGTTGAAATTTGAAGAAAACAACAGAACTCATATACACCCTTTTTAATTACGGTCGCCATGGTCGCATTGGCGACCAAAATTCTCGGCTGGCGATGAGAATTTCTGGAGAAATTAATGCTAGCTGCCAGCCCTATAAATACTGTGGCGACCAGTTTTTGCAACTGAAAATTTCACCAATGCTTTACAAAAATCTGAAATGTACTTACTGACTAAATGCACGTTGCTATAAAATTAATATTGAATGGATTTCCCGTTCCAAATTTTCGCAAAGTTCAAAGCAACAATAATTTCCTAAGACCGCTGTACACACATGTCGTAGTTGTCTACGTACCATACCATTGTAACATGCATCTAATTCCCATTGACATAAATCACAGATTATAAGTAGGTCATCGACATTCGAACTTGGCAACTTGCCCAAGTTCATCGCACCGTGGTAACGACACTACACATTGAACACGATGATACATTTTCTCGCCATCTGGATGCCTATAGTGTAAATTTTGGTGTAATATGCAAATTATTGTACTGCGCGGTTAAAACTTAACCTATTGCGACACAAATATTTTGGGAAGCTGTTGTAGAAGTTACTTTTGTATCAAATGTTAAGTACTGTAAGGTACTATAATTTATAAAAAGACGGTTTTCTTCAGGTGGTAAGGAAAAGGGATTTTCGGTGAACTGAATCTCTTTGTATAGTATTTGGATACTTAAAATGACAATGTACATGCAATTTCTATTTGTCTTTAAGTAAGCTCTACTTAGCATTTTTATCCTTTGTGGATCTTTATTGGAATAAATACGAAATGTATTGTTTTACGCCAGTATTTAACGGTAAGCATTTTTTAAATTGTTGTATGTGTTTATACGTATTAATTAATACGATTCTGTGCGCATAAACGTGTCCAGTTATACGTGAGCGGTACTGTAGCTATCGTTTATGTTACGGTATTGTCCCATACATGTGTGTACACACGGGCCTTATGTTGCCACGACTATCAAAGCGCGGGAATTAGAACTTAATCGTACCATAATTAAGGCCTGTGTGTACACACATGTATGGGACAATACCGTAACGTAAACGATAGCTACAGTACAGCTACATGACAAGAATTAGTTCATTAGCCATATGTTGCATTTTTCAGCTCTCTTGACTTCAACTTAGTGAAACTTTATCTCTTCTGCAAACAGACTGATTAGTTTGGAAGAGTTGATTTGATCGCACCTTGACATTCTACCTTGATCTGATAGTGATTTGGCTACTAGTTGTGTGAAGAGTTGCATAATAGGCAGCTCAACTGAGGTGTGAAAAGATGAGAAAAAGATGGGAAAAACCTGCCGTTCAGTACAAACGGCAGGTTTTTCGATGCAACCTAAAGCTAATGTACAATTTCGTGGCATGTATAATTTATAGCACAACTTAAGTCATTTGAAGTTCGGGTATAGCGGTATAGTGCGGTTTTAAAACTAGAGTCACTCACTTTGCCTTTCTTCACTGGATTAATTTAGACGTAGTTCATAAAATGTCTCGGCAACTTTCTTTAGCGAATTGTTTGGGAAAAAAGAGAAAAGTAGACGATGAGGGGCTCTCAAGTTCGTCGTCTGAATGTGCTAAGGATTCTGAGGAAATAGAAACTTTCCCAAGTACGTCAAGCAAGACAAAACCACTTCAAGCAAACAAAGGTAAAAAGGTGGCAAGGAAGTTTAACGAAAGTTGGTTAAAAGACTTTCCATGGGTGAAATACATGAAAGAATCTGGACAGATGTTTTGTAGTGTTTGTGAGAAGTACCCTCATCTGGCAGATAAAAAAACCAAACTTGTTCAAGGCACGGATATCCTTAAGAGAGAAACGCTTGTGCTTCATCCTAAATCCGAAGCTCATTTTAAATGTGAAGAGCACAAGAAAGTAGTCGAGAATCCTTGTCAGCAACCACTGGCGCGTGCAGCTCGCAGGATGCAAGCATCTAAGTATAAACATTTAACAGTACTTTTCAACACCTCATACTATGTTGTCAAGCAGAACTTAAGTTTTATGAGCTTCTCAGGTTTGTGTGGGTTGCAGGAAAAAAATGGTATTCCTGTCGAGGATCAGTATGTTCATAATCAAAAATGTGGGGAGTTTGTCGAGCATATTGCTGCTGTTCTACGGGATGAAACACAATCGAGCATGAATGCTGATTCATCGACACGGGCCCGGCCTTTCTCCATCATTTGCGATAGTTCCACCGACAGGGCCATGCTTGAGAACTGTAACATTTACGTCAAATTCACCGACAAAGATTCCCCAAAGACAATGTTATGGAAGGTTATCCCATTGGAACAAGCAAATGCAGATGGGTATTTCGCAAAAATTAAAGAAAGTTTTGGCATTGAAAACTGGGACGAAATGAAAGATTCCATTTTAGCTTTAGGGGCAGATGGGGCAAGTGTTATAAGTGGCTGTGAGGGAGGGTTGTTTGGCAAGATAAAGCAAGAAATCCCAAAGGTGATTTATGTTCATTGTAGTGCACATCGACTACAGCTCGCACTGCAAGATGCTTGGAAGAAGATACCGTACATGTCGACTTTTGACACAACCATTTGCAGCATTTATGCATTGTACCATAGATCGCCCAAGAAAACAACTCAGCTTGAAGAAATAGCCGCCATTTGTAACCAGACAGTCAATAAATTCCTCACTATTCACGCGGTTCGATGGGTGGCCAGTAAGCACAGAGCTACCAAAGCATTGGTCAAAAACTTGAAGCCAACTATCTTACATCTCCAAAACATGGGGGCAGCGGACACAACAGATGCGGCAACTGCACGAGGGCTGCTTAAAACCATATCATCATACAAATTTGTTTCCTTTCTACATTTTGTAACTGACTATTTAAACCCCCTGGAGCAATTGTCTGTTACTCTTCAGAAGGACACCATAGTCGCGGCACAACTACCCCACGTCATAAATTCAACCATCATCAGCTTGGATTTATAACTTGAAAGAAAGTCCGAAGTCGGGAAGTTTTTCCGAAATGTTTTTCAAAGAAGTTGGAGAGACAAATTTGTACCATGGTATTGTTTTGAGCGGCATTGGGGCGAAAGATTGCTTCGTCGAGCATTCTCAAAAACTTGTAGCAGAAACGAAAACTGCCATACAAAAGCGCCTAGTAGAGGACGAAGATACAACAATGCGCGCTTGCAGAATTTTCGACCCACGTACATGGAGCAAGTCCAGTGACAAACTAGCCCTCATCAACCAACTTGTCCATAGATTCGAACGCTTTCTACCCCTCGACGCAGCAAATGCAATACTCAAAGCTCACCAAGAATGGAACTCAATTGAAGCGCACATAACCTCACTACAAATTAAAAAATATATATTCAGAGGTACATGATTACATCGTTGCCAGCGACACTGAATACCCTGTTATGCACAGTCTCCTCAACTTGATGGTTTCTTTACCCATTTCCTCTGCTTGCTGTGAAAGGGGATTCTCGGCAGTCACTAGAATCAAAAGTGTCTACAGAACCTCACTCCTTCCCAAAACTCTGGACAATTTAATGCAAATAACTGTCAATGGCCCCCCACTTGCAGATTTTGATCCGATTCCTGCAATAGAACACTGGTACTGGGAAAACAATGGTCGAAAACATGTTCATGGACATCGAGTACCTGCACGCAAAAGTCGCAAAACAGAAACAGAAAATGCCGCAGAAGAAAGTAACAGTGGAGAAAAGTAATAACTATGTCATGGATCTATTTATTGAGACTATACAGAACTTATCAGTTTGCCCGTTTTTACAATCAATTCATGCTAGGCACGCATGCTGTTAACTTTATATACTAGTTAAAACTACAACTTACTGTTGTAGGCGTGGCTTTCGTATTTTGCACTGACATCTTTGAGAGTTTGAACTCAGAAAATTACATTGTTTGGCAGTACGCCAGCCAGTCAGGGCCTGTACATGTGTTAACGTTATTAAATTTAGTTGTGTTTACGTTTATAAATTGTTTGACTGATATTTGTGTACAGACGGTCGGGACCTAGTATTTATACATTACGACCCTTTTTGAATTTGGGAATAACTTTAAAGTCAGGACTTGCAAATCTGAACAGGTAAGACATTTTTCACCGTTCCATTATGTTAGAAAATAATATACATTAGCCTATGTCATTATTTTAAAATCAAAATGTACTACTAGCCACTGTCATCAGTATAACTACTAGCTTTCAAGTTCAACGTTAGTGTAGTAAGTACTGACAGTAGTGCTACTCGATGTTGAGCCTAAGCCTAGTGTTTTTTGTACTAATATTTAGCATATCAAAGTGGCGATCACATTTTCATTTTGGGCGACCAGAACTTGGGAAAAATAAAGATCTAGTCGCCACAGGATTTTCCTCCTGGCGACCTCATTCACTGGGGAATTAAAAAGGGTTGCTCATATATCGGTTTCTACCTTCTTTCAGTTCAAGATGAACTTTTCCATGAACATTAATAACTCACCCTCTTCGTTTTGTGCTTTTTGCTGATACTCTGGGAGTAGTTTACCGTATTGCATTTTTTAGAATTTTTTATCTTTGTAGGGTGTAGATCTCCGCGAGTATGCCAAGCAGATTGAGAAAGAATTGGAAGGCGTGGAGAATGCTTCTATTCAGGACTACATTAAAGAGAGTCAGAACATCGCTAGCCTCCACAACCAAATCACTGCCTGTGATGGCATCTTGGAGGTAAGCTGAAATTTGAAATATTGAAAGATAAAAAATGATAAAGGAATCATGATTGAAATTGTTGCTGTTTCTTTTGCTTTCAGTGCAATTGATAACGATTACAATGAGGGATTCATGTAGTGTTCACATTTTGTGTAGCGGATTCAAAGGTGCTGAATTTTCTCTCATAACATACTACATACGGTTCTTGTGTACAAAGACTGCATAAATACATCTTTCCGCTAGTAAAATATCAACTCGATCACTTTGCATAGTGTAGCATTTCGGCGATGGTGTGCTGGATATATTATACCCTGTTACAACAAGCAGTACATGAAAGTACATTTAAATATCTGGTATAAAAACAATATCTTGAGTGTTGGATGCAAGATACTAAAAAAAAAGAAATAAAGGAAATTATTAAATACCAACAAGGGTGCTGGAAAGAGATGAATTTTGCTTGCATATATGACGTCATGACCCAATGATGGTCTAGAGATAACAGTATGTAAACAGATTTTCTTTGGTTTTGCCACTACTAAACAAGTGTGGCGGTCATTTCATTTGGTATGTTGTTAGCTCCAAGGTACAAAATGATAGTCGTAGAAAATGGACATCTTAGCCAGTCCCCACCGACGACTCTCTTATCGCTGAAAATTGACAATTGCTCGGTGAAAATCACCATAAAATGTTAACGTTAGTAACATGCATAGATCTGCGCATAGTAATACGCGTAGATCTGTGCTATGATTACAACAGAGTGGTCTAGCACAAGTGTTCTCAGCATTCGTAGAGCAGTGGAGCCGCTTGTGCTGGTTTCTTCCAAATTTAAGATCAATGAATGCTGGCAGAAAGGACAGTTTAGTCAACTTTTGTGCCACCATAGTGGTTGTATAACGCATTCATACTGGATATTCCTCACACATGTTGGTAAAGAGAGAAACACAGATATTGTAAATTCCTTTTTAAAGGTAGAACCTGAATGAAAACAGATAGTTTTAATTGTTATTTGTTAGAGCTTCATTTTGTGATCGGTTTTGAATTTGTTTTGCTTTGAACCAACCTTGTAACATTTACACCTATTTGTAAGCACCCAAACTAAAAGATTGATGTGGTAACAAGTTACGACACAAACAATCAGCTTATTCCTAATTATTGCATTATTGATGGTTGAGTCGATTATTGTTTGTCGCAAAAGTTTCAAGTACTGTCTTGTTTTTTGTCTATAAGCCTACGAAACTCATGCCATATTTCATGATTTTCATCTTTCCCAATTTTGGCAGAGTAAAAGCCCTGGGATTCAAAACTGTTTGGCTTTCACCTTCATCAACTTGGCGACCCTCCATAGGGAAATGTTGTGGCTTAGGGATGGGTCCAATAGGAATGATGCATCCCCCCTCCCCCTCCCCCCCTCCCCCTCCCCTTGTTGAGAAATGTTTAAATACATTATCAAAGGGGATGTGCTAAGTTATGATGTTATCTTGTGAAAATTTGTTCAACATTTGTTTGACTCTTTCCCAACATTATTAGCAATTTCTTTTTCTTCCAAATTTTCTTGGCAACCCTCCTCCACTTTGAAAACTGGGGTACTAAAGGAACAAACTGTATGTTAGTTCAGGTGACTTATATATATATATAAATCCTTTAATAATGCAGTACTATCCTCCACCGTATGGTAGCCTATTCCACCCCAAATGCAACTTTATAAATAGAGAATTTAAAAAAAAAGGATAGGAAATGAGAGGCTAAGTCGGCTTTAAGAGGAACAAGCAATAGTTTATCTCGTAACTTCATCTTTCTCTTGTATTCCCCTTGTTCCTCTTTCTTTATCAGAGGATGGAACAGATGCTGAGTGGCTTTCAGTCTGATCTGGGTAGTTTGAGCGCCGAGATTCAGACGCTCCAGAAACAGTCGATTGGGATGAATATCAAACTACAGAATAGACAGGCTGTAAGAGGCGAATTAAGTCAATTCGTAGATGAGATGGCCGTCCCAGAATCTATGATCAAGTAAGTATAATTTCCCTTCAGAGAACAACTTTTTTCCTTTGCTTGAACTGAATCTGGGCCTGAAGACTTCAAGACCAAGCTCACTTGTTCACATGCGTATCGGTCAACGGTTCCGATGCCGATGTATCCAAAAGTTGTTTACATTTTTTCCCGAGCATTATTTGGTTATTTATTTACCTGACATTGACAAATTTTTCATGTGTATTTTTATGGACATAATGTAGTCTGTCACTCACGACTGTTAGGATTCTAAGTACTTTCAATCGTTTCGGCTTTACAATGCTCACTGGTATCATCAGACTCACAATAGTATTAAATATGAAGGAAATATTAATTTTCAATACTCTTTTAGTGATGATAATTCAAGCGTTTGCCGTAGCTGCAACTCACTTCTGAAGGAACCTAATGGTTTGCCCAGCGATGAATGAAAAGTTTTGTCATTTTAGCTGGAAACGTATCATTTAGTTCTTTTTCATCTGTCTACTAATACTACTTTTACACAAGGGGATCACCAGCTTTTCAGACGGTGCTGTCTCATTGGTCCTTATATTCCTGATCTGTACTGTTTACATATCTCCGAATCTGAGTAACACGATCCTGTGCTCACCAACATGCGAACACGACGATTGAATTTGCATCCAGACAAGCTGGTTGATTGACTAGTTCAAAGTTCCCCTTGTACAGTATAGTCGAATGAACTAACAAATGAGCAAATTTTTTTTTAGAAAACACAAGTTATGAAATGCTTAAAACAATTAGTTGGAAAAAATGTTTCAACAGATTTCTTGTTCAATAATGCCGAACAGAATTGTATCTACTACTAGTGATCAACTCATCATGTTACCGTTATAATCTGCAGTCAGAGACCGCAGCTTGTCAGCTTGAGTTTCATGGAATTAGATTGGACCGATGTGACAGTTGCCTGTGGCATGCCCAGAGAGCTCCATTATTTAAATCTCTTTGTTACATCGGTTGGAACAAAATTATGGAATCGGTTGACAAATATATCCTTAAGCTCAAGATTTACTTTATTCCTGAAAAGATTTGTAAGTTTTATTCACCCTTCGTCTCATATACAGCCATATACTCGACACGCCAGTTACGGAAAGATTCTTCTTGGAGCAACTGCACGAGCTGAATCATAAAATCTCGTTTGTTAAGGAGCAGTCATTCAAAGAAGCTTTGTCTTGCCGTGATGTGGTTGACGTCTTAGAAAACTTGAAACTGAAGGTAACTGTAATCTATTAACCTGTATCGTTCTCGTGTATGTAAGTCTTTGCTTGGTATATTGTTGAAACATTGTACAATAAAAGCTATTCAGTGTGACACTTAAAAAGACATAGGACAAGAGTTATATTTTTATCTGCAAAGTTTGCGTTTAGGAATACCCAATGTCGACGTTTTGTTCTGGATTATGTCTATTTGTCGACAACAGATAATTGCTGGAAAAAAGTATTAAATTCTTCAAGAAAATAGGATCCAAGATTAAGAGAGTCTGTGATGTTCATTTTGACCATTGGTATTGATCAACCAATAGTGGATGGTATCAATATTTTACCCATTGATCGATTGATTGATACATATTCATGAATTAATGGAAAATATATTCATCTCCAAGTTGACCACCTCAGCTACAGTAGTCATAGGATGTTCCAGTCACTGATGTATCTTTATAACTAATTTGCAAGCCGATGGTATCAGTGATAGTATCAGTGGTGAAGCTTGGATTTCTTAAAGAAGCGGAATGTCCGTATGTACCAAATGTACTACCAAAAATGGTAGTGCATATGAAAAACCAGCAATTAAAAGTGAAGAATGCCAACTGGAATGCAAGCTAAATTTCTCCAAGTCGTGTACCTTGGTTTGAGTGACAATTGCATTTGCCACTTGCAGGGGGTAGGAGCCCCCTACTTTTTTCCAAAATAGCAGATGTGCCCTACTGGCAAATAGAATGTGCCCCTTTGATGAAGAACTGTCTTTTGGATATCTTAAGCCTTTGTCAATTTAAATATTTTATTTTAATTATTTTTAGTCTGTACATGCAATATGTAAAATGGCATCCCATATCTTTTTGTAGCATGGTTAACAATAAACAAACTCAATAAAATAGTATTGATAGCATACTAACACATATATATTTAAGTGATATGGCCGGTGTGTATCGGTTTATAGTATAACGAGTGGTGGTTGTGGAATGACAAAGTGCCCCTTTGATGTTGTGCCCCCCCCCACTATTTTGAAGCTTCCTACTCTCCTAGCCACTTGCTTACATTGTCAAAAGTATCTTAGAAGAGAGAGGGGCCTGTATGCACCACCTCTGCTGTACTATGGCGAAAGGACAGAATGACCTGAAGCCATGCGGTCAAGCATAGAGTCAGCATGGGCTTTTTCATTGATAGTTATCTGTTGTTATGAACTAACAAGAATATGCATCAGACTGGTATTAAAACATTTGTGATAGCATGACTTTCCATCACACTCTTTTCATTGTTAATTTCAGGCGATTGGAAAAATACGAGAATTTTTACTTCAGAAAATAAATCAGATGAAGAAGCCTATGGCTAACTATCAAGTTCAACAGAATGCTCTGCTGAAAGCAAGGTAAGATAGTATGCATTAACTACACCATGTGTAAATGCACTAAGAATCTCCAACCTCTATCCAAAAAAAATGTTTGGCTTTGGAAAATGGTAAACATTATTCTTATATCTGTTTGGGTAGGTATCAAAAACTGGATCTAGAAAATAATTCTTGCACTTGATATTGGATTTTATGATGGCTTATGATTTTATGATGGCTCAAAAGTGCCTTTAAAAATAACTGATTTGGCAAATCTGTTGTTTTTGAGAAACATATTTTGGCTGAGATGTAATATATATTTGGGTTTTGGTAGGATTTTTGACAATCTTGTACAACCATATTTCACCTGTAAAAATAAAGGAAAAATAAAGTGCCTAAAAACACATCACCTGCTCCACTTTAGTCCACTTAAGTGAAACCAGGAATGATGAAACACTGAATGAGAAAATGTCTAGACCGAAGTACTCTTGTTTTTTTGCTGTTAGATGGGCTTCTTTTGGTTTAGTTTATTTTCAAACATTTGTTTTCACCGTACTCTGCAGGTTCTTTTATGAATTTCTTCTTGCCAACGAGCGCCACGTTGCTAAGGAGGTACGGGATGAGTATGTGGACACCATGAGTAAAGTCAACTACTCTTACTTCAAGGGATATATCTCAAGACTCATGAAGCTGCAGGTAAGATATTCCTTTAATAATCTCTTCTCTTTATTGTGTTATGATATTGATAGCAAAGAATTAGTAACCAATAGTATTCAGACAGACCCTTAAATTAACACATGATATTCTCTAAGATGTGATGTCTTGGAGGCATTGTAAGCTGAATTAAATGTGTAAATCTCTTTTTTAGCAAGTTGATGTATGTGCTGAGTGAATCAGCTAGCTGCAACTCAGTGTGTGTGTTCCAGGGCATGTGTGTGTGGTTGTACATGTGTTTAATACCAAATTCTTAGTGAGAAGTAGACACAGTACACAGTGTAGATCAATCATCTACCTTCAACCAGGATCATATTCAGTTTTTATTCCCACTCAAAGGGACAAGTGATGCTTCATTTAACATAACATGGATCACATCGTGACAGTCTCAGTGTAAGGAAACTGGGGTTGAAAGTGGATCAAGTTGCTAGGTTTCTTGTGCCAATATTATCTTGAGTGCCTTGTCACTCTAGTCTAGGTAAGTATCAATGGTTTAAGTAATGTCTTTGTCACATTCATTCAGGTAGTCATGGTAACAAGCTGGACCACCTAGATATATGAAAGGGAGGATTTTGTGTGTTGCAGTATCAGATGAACTTCTACTGTGTGTGTGTAGCCTAACCTAGGCCTATACATTACCCAGCAGTACTGCAACAACAAGTGAAACACATTGGGGGAGGTTACTTTGACGCATGAGGCATTGTGAGGCCTTAAATGGGGTTGCGGTAGAATAAATGTTGTTTCAAAACATAACTGAGCAATTTTGCATTTGTTGTGATTATTTAATCCACATTCTTTTTGCATACATGTAGAAATACTTTTTGTTCAGACAGGTCTGAGTAGAATTCAGGGGATAAGGAGCTTATAATGTTTTTCTAGTCACAAGATAAGGACAGTAAAACTGGTTTCACCTCCCAGGACATCTGTGAAATCACTCACAGAAAAAATGTCACCTCCCTGACAAAAGCCTTATACCCTGAGGTATTTTTGGGAGTTGTGATCACAAAAATATTTGTCATATAAGCAAAAGATGATGATTGGGTGATCTTTCCCTTTGACAAGACTAATTAAGTAGAGATAGAGAAATTGTAACACAAATGAATTCAACACAAGTTATCCAGGGTCACGTTTATAATTCTTAAATTGAAAAAAAAAAAAAAAAAAATTAATAATTTTTCTTTTCGCAGTATGATGAAGTGGCAGACAAAGATGACCTAATGGGCGTCGAAGATACAGCCAGAAGAGGTAAGACAATCCAACTTTGACAAAAAACACTGCATATTAGCTTTGTTTCAGTTTGGTGATACAATGCTTGACCAGTACTAAGAAAAGGTACCCGGAATATAATTTGTTGTTTTAAGGACCACAGAAGTTACTGTCGGCAAATATGATTTTAAGCAAGAGGATTTGCAAATGAAACAATTTACAGACCTGTAATAAAGTATGTGGGTCACAAACTTTTTTTTGTATCGGATAAAAACGATTGATATTCATAAGTCTACAATGCAAAGGAACCAAGTGATTGTAACAATGTGTTTCTCTTAGTTTGGGTCAGTGGTGGTGTCCAGTTGTGCATGAATATTAATCATTGAAAATCATATTGAAAATCATCAACAAAAAAAGTAAGAATCTTAACAAAATGTTATCATAGATAACAAAGAAATTGTGGGTATTATTATGATATCATTACAGACCAATTGGTTCTTTCATTTATGAGAACGTTAGCAACTTTGTACGACTTCTTCGCAGATGGTGTTTCAAACTATGTATGATAAATTGTGTAGGTATACTTAATACTGTTAATTAATTACAACTTTTCTTTTGTTTTTGTACCATTATTGCCAGGGCTCTTTTCCAGTAAACCGTCCCTGAAGAACAGGTCAACTGTCTTTACAATGGGCAACAGAGGTGACGTCCTCACTCAACATTTGGAGTCATCCATTATCATTCCACATGCTGCCCAAAAGGAAGAAACAAAGGTGAGACGAAAAATATGCTAGTTTGAATCTTACTAAGAGAGACAGTTGAAGGTGTGAGATGGACAATGATTGATGATATAGTGATTTAAGTGTTACATTGAGAAAACTAAATCTGTTCTTTTTCGGGGGGTGAGAATCTTTTTTGGTGGGGGTGAGAATCTTTTTTCTGGGGGGATGGGGTAAGGGTTGTCAGCAGGTAAGAGGTGGGAGGTTGGTAACACTGACAGGAGTTAAGGGCAAAATACAGTGTATGTCATGGGTGGGAACAACATTGATCTGGCAGACCAGAATGAAATGTTGTACCTAATCCACACTACTTTAAGGATGTACATACTCCTGTGACATCAAATAGAAATATGAGATGTAATGGGATACATAAGATCAGACTTGTTGTCAGGCGCATAGCCAAGGGGTGGGGGGGGGCAAAGGGGGCGACCACTCCCCCCTTGTGCATATTTTTTGGTCCTTTTTTATGACATTGCTAGTAATTTGAAAATAGAAAATGCTTAGATGCAACTTTCAAGGCCTGGGAAGTGCCATTTCCAGCGATCTGGGAGGCATTTTGGGCCAAAATTTTCTTGAGCGCTTTGCGCCGACCCATGGTGGCGCTACGCTTAGATAGTTTGCCTAATGCCTCGCCCCTCCGCAAATTCCTCACTACGCGCCTGCTTGTTGTCTGTCTGTTTGGTTCAAATATCATATCACAAAATAGGAGCTTTATGGACTTTCTTCAATGTATACATATATCATGTCTGCCCTCACTATGATTCCGCAGGCCGCCGTAATAGTGTTTCAAGTCTTCTTGTGGGGCCACTGAAAATTTGTTGCGACTCTGCACACTGCAAGTGATGAGAGAGTAGACATTGCTAAATAAATTCGGAAGGGCTTTAGGAAATTGCTTTTGTATGTCTGTTAGCATTGTCATGCCATCTCGGGATATGTTTTTATTTGAGTTAATCTCGCCTCAACAAACTCTTTTTAACTCGTTCTGCTCCTCCAGCACACTTTTGAGAGTCTGTTCCGTAGTCAGCATTATGCGTTACTGGACAACAGCTGTCGTGAATATCTCTTTGTCTGTGACTTCTTCATGGTCAGTCTCAATAATGCTCAAGACCTCTTCAATGCTGTTCTGGGCAAAACACTGTCTTTATTTATGGTGAGTTATACATCTTTCACGTCGATTGGAAATGTGTATTATTTCTGTTTTAAAGTTAGTTTGATTGGTTAGAGCCGATTTGGGAAAAATCTCTGGATTTTCAAGCTATTGTCACTGGTTATGCAAAGCTATGCTTGTGGACATTTAAAGCCATTACTTCTTGACCTTGCAAAGCCATTTCTCTCGGGTTTGTAGATGCCATTACATTTGGGCTTTGAAGCCATTGCCTCAGGCCTGTCACAGCTATTGACGCTGGGCTGGAAAAATTATTGCTTCTGGACTTCAAAGCTATGGCTCCTGGCCTTTCAAAAAACTATTGCCCTGAACATTGAATACTACTGCCCATGGCATTCGAAACAGCTGTTCCTGTCCTGTAAAAGCTATGGTCCTCTGTCCTGTAAAAGCTATGGTCCTTGTCCCATTAAAGCCATTGTTCTTAGCTTGTTGCCCTCCTATGTCAACAAAATTCTTTTGCTACCTAAGAGTTTTTCTGCGACTGGAACATTTGTTTTTCTGAATTTAAACATGTCCAAATTTGAAAGACTTTATCACTGTTCTTGGTCATAGTTCTTACACTGTTCCATGTTGTATTTCTTGTAGTATTTACGTATATGTCCTGAAATTTCAATTCCACAGAAACACATGGAAGTTTACACACACGAGTGCTACGATGCAATTGCCATATTTCTTTGTATTCACATCATTCTGAGATTCCGAACCATCATGAGCGACAGAACAGTGCCGGCATTGGACAAGTGAGTACAGGACTCCATCAGAGCAAAGTCTGAAATGTTGCATCAAATCATGATTTTGACATGGATGAAAATATCGTTGCGGTGTGAAATTGATTTTCGGCAGGTCTTGAAATTCATGCCAAATTCTTCCTAAGTTTTAGTACATTTCATTGACTGTATGTAGAAAACTGGCACTTGTTCATTTGGAAAATAGAATCTTCTTTATTATCATTGTCATTGCTGCTTGTACTGCAGGCTGTCTGATCAACATTACTGATGGACTTACAAACTGATATGCTGGGTGATTGACTATTTTTCATGGTTTTCACTTTCGAAAAATTATGCTTTTACAAAACACAAATTCCATAATTTAATACTTAAACAGTTAGCTTGACTTGGGAAACATTTTCGAACGAAATTGTAAATACTATGGGTGATCAACTCATGGTACCATTATGATCTGCAGCCATCAACTGCAGCGTGTCAAGTTTCGCAAAACTAGATAAGACATAACCATCTGTTTATTTATGGCATGGTTGGAGACCCCCCCCCATCCCATTGGAAAGCCATCCGACGTGTAGTGTAAGTTAAGAGCCATTTGGCTTCTCCAATAGGCACATGGTGGCTGCTTGGCGTCGTAAATCAACTGTCTTACAGGCCAATACTTTTATTATACACTACTTCGCTTTACTGGATCCAATGCAGCATCCTGTGTAACAGTATGGCATATGTATTTCTTTGACAGATACTGGGATACGTTGTTGGAAATGCTGTTTCCTCGCTTCCAGTACATCTTAGAATTAAACATTGTGAGCATAAAGGACACAGACCCACAGAAGCTGGGCCACATTGATATTAGTCCTCATTACGTAAGTTATGTTATTATCAAACCCATCTCATATGTAAACGGATCATGGCATTTGTAAACTTATTGATATTCTTGTTGATCATAGACCATTAGTAGTTGAAAATTTTATCAAGTTCATGAGGGCTAATTTGGAAAGTGAATGATATTTGCTTGATAGTTGTCAAAAAAAGATATTAAAACCACACAGAAAATGTTTTATGTTTGCCCAGTGTAGCAGTGACACAGGAAATAGAGTCCCTTATGTATGGAAGTAGCCATACATATGTAGTGATGTGCACAGGATTTTGAAGTTTCTGGGGGTGGGGGGGGGAGGAAAAGAGACCAAATTTCAGATCCTGATTTGCCTTTTTAGGTGCATGAACCTTTATAGATCGGATATTAGTGGATTGAAAAGATCATGAATGAGGGGTGTAGCTGGGGTGTTGTTGAATGAGACTACCATGTAATCGAGTATGGGGGGGGGATGTGTGCGCCACTAGGAAAAGTTTAAATGTCGGGTGGTGATTTCTGAATTTGACAAATATTCCCAGACTGAATATTTTTCTCCACAACTGAGGATGGAGGTTGCCTCCCCTCTTCTGGCATGCCACTGTACATTTGTTTCATAATATGCAAACATACCATTTGAACATAGTTAGCATGCAGTCAACTCAAGGAACAGTCAAGCCTGAAACCTGTTAACCATTATAGTGTGTTATTAAAGTGTTAGTTGTGTTGACATTTCCTGATTTAAGAACAAAGATGTTCTCTCTTATTGTTTTGTTGTATAGGTGACAATCAATATTACTTTTTTCCTATTATAGATTACAAGAAGATATGCAGAGTTCTCCGGAGCCCTCGTCAGCATCAATGAATCATTCCCAGACGAGAGACTAGATAGGCTTTTATCCAAGCTGCAATCAGAGGTTGAAAACTTCATCCTTCGAATGGCTGCAGAGTTTCCAGCTCGGAAGGAACAGCTGATCTTCCTCATTAATAACTACGATATGATGCTCGGTGTCATCTCAGTAAGAAAATTGCTTCTTTTCAGTTTCATTTAACTGGTCCATCGTGTTCAGAAAGTGTCTTCATAGTGTGCTCAATATGGGCCAGCAATGTTTTGTTCTTAACTTTTCATTATTTCAACATTTAATTATTATTAGAACTGAAAGATATTTCGTAAGTTATTGACCTACTTCGTTGAAAGCACGAGATCGACTCTGAGAACTGTTTTAATCCCTGCTCGACATCCTGATCGTTGTTCATCTTGATCGTTATGCATTGATATATGTGATGTTTCATGTTACAGGAGAGAGCATCGGAAGAATCCAGAGAGGCAGGCAGTTTTAGAAGTCTTTTGGGAGCAAGGACGCAGGAGTACATCGAGGAGGTACTCAGCCCGTATTTCGGCTCGTTGATGACGTTCGTGAAGGACGCTGAGAGCAGGATTGAACGAGGACAAGCAGACAGCATGAAAACACAAGATAGTAAGAACTTTACTTAAACCATATGATGCACTTTGTGTTGTAGGTTGTTTCATTCTGACGGAGCTGCTTAGTTACGTGCAGTATGGTGTGACCATGAATGTAACCCAAGAGATATATATCATAATTATATATTATATTATTATATATATCTTTATATATATATCTTTATATATATATTTATATATATATATATATATATATATATATATATACATGTATTATATATATATATTTATATAAATTTATATAGATAGATATATATATATATATGTATATATAGATATATTATGATATAATATAATTATATATTTATATATATAAATATATATATATACATATATATATATATATATATATATATATATATATATATATATATACATGGTCCATGACGTGCACAGGATTTGGGGCGTTGGGGGTGGGGTGTCATGGATTTCTTAATGCCCCTGGTCTGATAAAGGTCATGAATGTTTATGGAAGGAAGGATTTTATAGAGGGGCGTGGTCCTGAGTAGTTTAATTTGAATGGTGCGTTCAGAGGCATATTTAGACTATCTATAACTTAGACCTTAATGCAAGGTTGCGCTAAAAAATATGCTGGTATTTGGTTTGAGGTTGAGGAGGATGTTGGGGGGTGGGTGTAGGTCTGGAAGAACACCCTTAGGGGTGATGCAATTCCCCTCCCCCCATCCTATGCGCGCTGCACTGTAGATGTTTACAACAATTTGGGTAATTAACTTTTGGGTTATTAATTTTAACTCAATATGGTTTAACGCAATATCGAAAGTTTTTTTATCACTTGCTTTGTGGTTCAAATGAAAAGTCCTCCAGATTTAGCACCACTGAAAGGCAGAAGTCGTAACTCAGGTTGGCACAAAATGTATCTTGCTGCTCACAGTATGAAAGTTTGTACCAAAAAGAAGGCTGTGTAAAATTAGTTCATGGGCTACAAGCCTGGTGTAGCTTGGAGAGGGAACTTTTCAAATCAACTTATCTATCAAACTTCAAGATTCTAAGGTAATACTATCTGCTGTTTTTTTTCTTGATACAGAGAGAGTTGAACAAATTGTACAACATTTTGCCTCCACTTGGAAACGTGCAATTGAGAGTATAAACCAGGAGGTGATGCGATCCTTTACCAACTTCAAAAATGGGACCTCAATATTACAGGTAAATTATGCCTTTCATTTATTGTTAACAGAACATTGTAATAGAACAATAGAACATCATGGTTATACAATATATTACAAACACATAGATCAAAGATCCAATAGGTAAAACTTACACTAGTTGTTATGTCCAGGGATGTGAAGCCATTACTTAAAGTAAGTTTGCCTGCTTCACTCAAAAACTTGGGTTAGGAATATGACATGTTGGTAAATACGCGGGTACGTTGGTACATACGTGGGTCACAAGTTGGTACACATGTGTTGGTACACACGTGGGTACACATGTGTACACACATGGGTACACATGTTGGTTCATACGTTGGTACATAAGTGGGTACACATGTTAGTCCCATGTTGGTACATAAGTGGGTACACATGTGTTGGTACATAAGTGGGTACACATGGTTTGTTAATGGACTAAAAGCAGTACACTGTATGAACATCTGTTTTTTTCTTTTCTCAGGGGGCACTGACCCAGCTGATCCAATATTATCACCGATTCCAGAAGATCCTCTCTGTTGCTCCTTTTAAGAACATGACGTACAAGGGTGACCTAATCAATATTCATCATCTCATGGTTGAAGTCAAGAAGCAAAAGGTGGCTTTTTAAGTCTTCTGGAGGCATCCAAACCTAAAAGAGAAGGATATTTAAATGATTTATTATACATGCTAGAGACTTAATATATTATAACAAATAGCCAAGAAGAATCTTACTCATTTTGATTTCTTGCTAGTGCAGGCTAGCCACTGTACTACAAATAATAATAATATTATACTGGCATATCAACTGATGAGAAAGTTACTTTCCATAAACCAACATACTTTGAATTTAACCACAAAAATGACCCGAAATGTTTGACTTGCAGTCTGATTAGTAGGTCCAGTAGTCAATGTATTATGGGGAAAATTTGTTTGGCTTATAAAACATTTTCTTTCAGCTACCATGAAGTGATAATATCTGGTTTCTACTGAAATTGCAGACTCAGAAAATTAATTTAACAATCTGCGATGGTCAGTCAAATAAAGTTTTAAGAGACTGCAATTTTTCGTAAGCATTTTTGTGAAATTAAAGGGTAAGAAAATGTAAATAAACAGTAGCATCTCTTCAATTATCTGCTTCTGAAAGTTGCCATGGTGCAATGGTGAGTTGAACAAATGCTTAGTAGTACTAACCAGAATGGAAAAATGCATTGTGGTTTCGATCATGTAAGATAAGCAGTTTTCTTCATGAATCTGACGTAATGTGTAGTGGTGTGGTTTCATGATATGACTTCAAATGACCTCCAACAAAAACGATAGGCTACTTGAACTCAATGTGGTACTTCTACACACTAAATAAGATGTCAGCCCAACCTATTGAGATATCGTGATTACAAGGTTTTCACAATTTGACCCCTGGTCACGTCAAATGACCTTTGCCCTCCACCAAAAACAACAGGCTTCTTTTGCACACCAAATATGAGGTCTGCCTATGATTCCCTTCTTGCGATATCGTTTTATGTGGTTTTGACCTTTGACCTCCACCAAAAACAAGAGACTTCTTGTACCTAATGTGGTACTTCTACACACTGAATATGAAGTCTGCCCATGCTTCCCATCTTGAGATATCGTGTTTACAAGGTTTTCACAACTTGACCCCTGGCGACCCCAAATGACCTTTGACCTCCACCAAAAACAATAGGCTTCTTGTGCTCAATATGGTACTCCTACACACTAAATATGAGGTCCTCCCCAAGCTTTTCTTCTTGAGATAACAGGTTTTCACACTTTAACCCCTCGTGAACTCTACAAAAACAATAGGCTCCATTGTACTCAATGTGGTACTACACACTAAATATGAAATTGGTCTGACCTTCCCTTCTTGAGATATCGTGTTTACAAGCTGGGTGTCACAAACGCATTCACACATACACGCACACGCACATACCCACACTTAATACCTCATGGGGAACACCTTGTAAGGAACAGCATTGAGCGTGAGGATACCTTAGGGGTAACAGTGAGGATGAAGATACCCTGTGAGGAACAATGGTGGCTAGCATACACATTAGTGTTTTAATTATTCCGTAATTAATTGGACAATTAATTAAATGAATGACACTTTTTAGGATCGTGTTGTATTGTGTGGTGTTGTTTAATCCTGATTTGCTGTAGCTCAACTGAGTTTACTAGAAAGGGTTTTAAGCTGTTCCATGAACAAAACATATAATGACGGTGGTGTAAAAAAAAAACTAATTAAGTTTAAGGTTACACTACATACCTTGCGTTGAATTACGGATCAGGGAGTGAGAACCATTACTTAGAATCAAGTCAAATACATGTGTAAAAAATTAGGAGCTACCAGGTAAGCTAGGATATATTGATCCCTCCAAGTCCATGAGATTTACCTTTTCTGTGTAGCCTGAAAGGAGATTACCTAATTACTATCACAAGCAACTGTATATTGTTGTATCATGTTTCTTGTGTTATTGTTACCATTCGCATTCTAGGACCTAAATATTATGTGAGTACCAGTGTAGCTTGTGGGGTATCAAACTTAAATGTGATCTAATATACCTTAATGCAACTAAGTTGCAGTCTAAAGTAGATGCTTACATTGCTAATAGAAGTTAAACAATAACTTTGACCCTGGTTTTATACTGGAATATGAAAATTCAACTATTGATGCTGTATTCTGGTCATGTTGTATGAGTGCCAGGATACATTGTGGGGTACAGACAGTGAAATTAAATTACAATTTGTCTCAAGAACTAAACAAGAACTTAATCCATCTACCTAGCAAACAATGGAAATTCCTTGATATAAATTCATCTAATTGACTGTGGTAATCTGTACAGTAAATTTATTATTCCCATTGTAAGGACTTAAGATTATATGAGTACCAGTGTAGCTTGTGGGGTACAGAACTTAAATGTGATATAAATATACCTTAATGTATCTAAGTGGCAGCCTATTGTAGATGCCTTCATTGCTATTAGAAGCCAACAATAACTTTAAGCTGGTTTTATACTGGAATATTAAAATTCACCTATTGATGCTGTATTCTGGTCATGTTATATGAGTGCCAGGATACATTGTGGGGTACAGACAGTGAAATAAAATTACAGTTTGTCTCTCTAGAACTTAAACTATTGCCCTAGCAAACAATGGAAATTCCTTGATATAAATTCCTTGATATAAATTAAGTAGTAAAAACACTCATATTTTGGTGGAAAAAATGAAATTTAAAGCCATATCTCTTAATAATCTCAATGCGATATGAAATGACGTCGAGATATGGTTATTAAATTTCATTTTTCCACCAAAATATGAGTGTTTTTACTACTCTTATCACATGGAAAGAAATCAAAAGGGCGCCACACACCACAGGTACAATTTTGGGAAGATTAAAAAAAGTCGCGATTTTGGCCAAAATCGTCATATTTGGGCCAAAAATGAAAGTTCTCAATTTTCTCTCAGGATACGTAGAACGGACCCCATCGCCCATTAGACGCTTCTCTCGAGACAAAAGTGGCATTCGACGAAGTTTTAGTCATTTAAATTAGATATGAAATGACGTCAAGATATGGTTATTCAATTTCATTTTCCACCAAAATATAAGTGTTTATACCACTCTTGTCACGTGGAAAGGAATCCAAAGGGCGTTACACACCACAGGTACAATTTTGGGAAGAATTAAAAAAGTCGCGATTTTGGCCAAAATCGGACAAAATCATAAGGGTATAGCCTTATGAAATTGGCCATTTTGGGCCAAAAATGAAAGATCTCAAATCTCTCTCAGACTACGTAGAAGGGATTCCCAGCACCCAGTAGACGCTTCTCTCGAGTCAAAAGTGGCATTCGACGAAGTTTTAGTCATTTAAATTAGATATGAAATGACATCAAGATATGGTTATTAAATTTCAGTTTTCCACCAAAATATAAGTGTTTATACCACTCTTGTCACGTGGAAAGGAATCCAAAGGGCGCCACACACCACAGGTACAATTTTGGGAAGAATAAAAAAAGTCGCAATTTTGGCCAAAATCGGACAAAGTCATAAGGATTATGAAATTGGCCATTTGGGGCCAAAAATGAAAGATCTCAAATCTCTCTCATACTACGTAGAAGGGACTCCCAGCACCCAGTAGATGCTTCTTACAAATCAAAAGTGGCATTCGACGAAGTTTTAGTCATTTAAATTAGATATGAAATGACGTCAAGATATGGTTATTAAATTTCATTTTTCCACCAAAATATAAGTGTTTATACCACTCTTGTCACGTGGAAAGGAATCCAAAGGGCGCCACACACCACAGGTACAAGCCTTATGAAATTGGCCATTTTTGGCCAAAAATGAAAGTTCTCAAATCTCTCTCAGACTACGTAGAAGAGGCTCCCAGCACCCAGTAGACGCTTCTCTCGAGTCAAAAGTGGCATTCGACGAAGTTTTAGTCATTCAAATTAGATATGAAATGACGTCAAGATATGGTTATTAAATTTCATTTTTCCACCAAAATATAAGTGTTTTATACCACTCTTGTCACGTGGAAAGGAATCCAAAGGGCGCCACACACCACAGGTACAATTTTGGGAAGAATTAAAAAAGTCGCGATTTTGGCCAAAATCGGACAAAATCATAAGGGTATGCCTTATGAAATTAGCCATTTTTCTAAGTTTTAGTCATTTAAGTTAGATATGAAATGACGTCAAGATATGGTTATTAAATTTCATTTTCCACCAAAATATAAGTGTTTTATACCACTCTTGTCACGTGGAAAGGAATCCAAAGGGCGTTACACGCCACAGGTACAATTTTGGGAAGAATTAAAAAAGTCTCGATTTTGGCCAAAATCGGACAAAATCATAAGGGCCTTATGAAATTGGCCATTTTGGGCCAAAAATGAAAGTTCTCAAATCTCTCTCAGACTACGTAGAAGGGACTCCCAACACCCAGTAGACGCTTCTCTCGAGTCAAAAGTGGAATTCGAAGAAGGTTTAGTCATTTAAATTAGATATGAAATGACGTCAAGATATGGTTATTAAATTTCATTTTCCACCAAAATATAAGTGTTTATACCACTCTTGTCACGTGGAGAGGAATCCAAAGGGCGCCACACACCACATGTACAATTTTGGGAAGAATTAAAAAAGTCGCGATTTTGGCCAAAATCGGACAAAATCATAAGGGTATAGCCTTATGAAATTGGCCATTTTGGGCCAAAAATGAAAAATCTCAAATCTCTCTCAGACTACGTAGAAGGGACTCCCAGCACCCAGTAGACGCTTCTCTCGAGTCAAAAGTGGCATTCGACGAAGTTTTAGTCATTCAAATTAGATATGAAATGACGTCAAGATATGGGTATTCAATTTCATTTTTCCACCAAAATATAAGTGTTTTATACCACTCTTGTCACGTGGAAAGGAATCCAAATGGCGCCACACACCACAGGTACAATTTTGGGAAGAATGAAAAAAGTCGCGATTTTGGCCAAAATCGGACAAAATCATAAGGGTATAGCCTTATGAAATTGGCCATTTTGGGCCAAAAATGAAGTTCTCAAATCTCTCTCAGACTACGTATAAGGGACTCCCAGCACCCAGTAGACGCTTCTCTCGAGTCAAAAGTGGCATTCGACGAAGTTTTAGTCGTTTAAATTAGATATGAAATGACGTCAAGATATGGTTATTCAATTTCATTTTTCCACCAAAATATAAGTGTTTTATACCACTCTTGTCACGTGGAAAGGAATCCAAAGGGCGCCACACACCACAGGTACAATTTTGGGAAGAATTAAAAAAGTCGCGATTTTGGCCAAAATCGGACAAAATCATAAGGGTATAGCCTTATGAAATTGGCCATTTTGGGCCAAAAATGAAAGATCTCAAATCTCTCTCAGACTACGTAGAAGGGACTCCCAGCACCCAGTAGACGCTTCTCTCGAGTCAAAAGTAGCATTCGACGAAGTTTTAGTCATTTAAATTAGATATGAAATGACGTCAAGATATGGTTATTCAATTTCATTTTTCCACCAAAATATAAGTGTTTTATACCACTCTTGTCACGTGGAAAGGAGGGCGCCACACACCACAGGTACAATTTTGGGAAGAATTAAAAAAGTCGCGATTTTGGCCAAAATCGGACAAAATCATAAGGGTATAGCCTTATGAAATTGGCCATTTTGGGCCAAAAATGAAGTTCTCAAATCTCTCTCAGACTACGTAGAAGGGACTCCCAGCACCCAGTAGACGCTTCTCTCGAGTCAAAAGTGGCATTCGACGAAGTTTTAGTCATTTAAATTAGATATGAAATGACGTCAAGATATGGTTATTCAATTTCATTTTTCCACCAAAATATAAGTGTTTTATACCACTCTTGTCACGTGGAAAGGAATCCAAAGGGCGCCACACACCACAGGTACAATTTTGGGAAGAATTAAAAAAGTCGCGATTTTGGCCAAAATCGGACAAAATCATAAGGGTATAGCCTTATGAAATTGGCCATTTTGGGCCAAAAATGAAAGATCTCAAATCTCTCTCAGACTACGTAGAAGGGACTCCCAACACCCAGTAGACGCTTCTCTAGAGTCAAAAGTGGCATTCGACGAAGTTTTAGTCATTTAAATTAGATATGAAATGACGTCAAGATATGGTTATTCAATTTCATTTTTCCACCAAAATATAAGTGTTTTATACCACTCTTGTCACGTGGAAAGGAGGGCGCCACACACCACAGGTACAATTTTGGGAAGAATTAAAAAAGTCGCGATTTTGGCCAAAATCGGACAAAATCATAAGGGTATAGCCTTATGAAATTGGCCATTTGGGGCCAAAAATGAAGTTCTCAAATCTCTCTCAGACTACGTAGAAGGGACTCCCAGCACCCAGTAGACGCTTCTCTCGAGTCAAAAGTGGCATTCGACGAAGTTTTAGTCATTTAAATTAGATATGAAATGACGTCAAGATATGGTTATTCAATTTCATTTTTCCACCAAAATATAAGTGTTTTATACCACTCTTGTCACGTGGAAAGGAATCCAAATGGCGCCACACACCACAGGTACAATTTTGGGAAGAATTAAAAGTCGCGATTTTGGCCAAAATCGGACAAAATCATAAGGGTATAGCCTTATGAAATTGGCCATTTGGGGCCAAAAATGAAGTTCTCAAATCTCTCTCAGACTACGTAGAAGGGACTCCCAGCACCCAGTAGACGCTTCTCTCGAGTCAAAAGTGGCATTCGACGAAGTTTTAGTCATTTAAATTAGATATGAAATGACGTCAAGATATGGTTATTCAATTTCATTTTTCCACCAAAATATAAGTGTTTTATACCACTCTTGTCACGTGGAAAGGAATCCAAAGGGCGCCACACACCACAGGTACAATTTTGGGAAGAATGAAAAAAGTCGCGATTTTGGCCAAAATCGGACAAAATCATAAGGGTATAGCCTTATGAAATTGGCCATTTTGGGCCAAAAATGAAAGATCTCAAATCTCTCTCAGACTACGTAGAAGGGACTCCCAGCACCCAGTAGACGCTTCTCTCGAGTCAAAAGTGGCATTCGACGAAGTTTTAGTCATTTAAATTAGATATGAAATGACGTCAAGATATGGTTATTCAATTTCATTTTTCCACCAAAATATAAGTGTTTTATACCACTCTTGTCACGTGGAAAGGAATCCAAAGGGCGCCACACACCACAGGTACAATTTTGGGAAGAATTAAAAAAGTCGCGATTTTGGCCAAAATCGGACAAAATCATAAGGGTATAGCCTTATGAAATTGGCCATTTTGGGCCAAAAATGAAAGATCTCAAATCTCTCTCAGACTACGTAGAAGGGACTCCCAGCACCCAGTAGACGCTTCTCTCGAGTCAAAAGTGGCATTCGACGAAGTTTTAGTCATTTAAATTAGATATGAAATGACGTCAAGATATAGTTATTCAATTTCATTTTTCCACCAAAATATAAGTGTTTTATACCACTCTTGTCACGTGGAAAGGAATCCAAAGGGCGCCACACACCACAGGTACAATTTTGGGAAGAATTAAAAAAGTCGCGATTTTGGCCAAAATCGGACAAAATCATAAGGGTATAGCCTTATGAAATTGGCCATTTTGGGCCAAAAATGAAAGATCTCAAATCTCTCTCAGACTACGTAGAAGGGACTCCCAGCACCCAGTAGACGCTTCTCTCGAGTCAAAAGTGGCATTCGACGAAGTTTTAGTCATTCAAATTAGATATGAAATGACGTCAAGATATGGTTATTCAATTTCATTTTTCCACCAAAATATAAGTGTTTTATACCACTCTTGTCACGTGGAAAGGAGGGCGCCACACACCACAGGTACAATTTTGGGAAGAATTAAAAAAGTCGCGATTTTGGCCAAAATCGGACAAAATCATAAGGGTATAGCCTTATGAAATTGGCCATTTTGGGCCAAAAATGAAAGTTCTCAAATCTCTCTCAGACTACGTAGAAGGGACTCCCAGCACCCAGTAGACGCTTCTCTCGAGTCAAAAGTGGCATTCGACGAAGTTTTAGTCGTTTAAGTTAGATATGAAATGACGTCAAGATATGGTTATTCAATTTCATTTTCCACCAAAATATAAGTGTTTTATACCACTCTTGTCACGTGGAAAGGAGGGCGCCACACACCACAGGTACAATTTTGGGAAGAATTAAAAAAGTCGCGATTTTGGCCAAAATCGGACAAAATCATAAGGGTATAGCCTTATGAAATTGGCCATTTTGGGCCAAAAATGAAAGATCTCAAATCTCTCTCAGACTACGTAGAAGGGACTCCCAACACCCAGTAGACGCTTCTCTCGAGTCAAAAGTGGCATTCGACGAAGTTTTAGTCATTTAAATTAGATATGAAATGACGTCAAGATATGGTTATTCAATTTCATTTTTCCACCAAAATATAAGTGTTTTATACCACTCTTGTCACGTGGAAAGGAGGGCGCCAGACACCACAGGTACAATTTTGGGAAGAATTAAAAAAGTCGCGATTTTGGCCAAAATCGGACAAAATCATAAGGGTATAGCCTTATGAAATTGGCCATTTTGGGCCAAAAATGAAAGATCTCAAATCTCTCTCAGACTACGTAGAAGGGACTCCCAGCACCCAGTAGACGCTTCTCTCGAGTCAAAAGTGGCATTCGACGAAGTTTTAGTCATTTAAATTAGATATGAAATGACGTCAAGATATGGTTATTCAATTTCATTTTTCCACCAAAATATAAGTGTTTTATACCACTCTTGTCACGTGGAAAGGAATCCAAAGGGCGCCACACACCACAGGTACAATTTTGGGAAGAATTAAAAAAGTCGCGATTTTGGCCAAAATCGGACAAAATCATAAGGGTATAGCCTTATGAAATTGGCCATTTTTGGGCCAAAAATGAAAGATCTCAAATCTCTCTCAGACTACGTAGAAGGGACTCCCAGCACCCAGTAGACGCTTCTCTCGAGTCAAAAGTGGCATTCGACGAAGTTTTAGTCATTTAAATTAGATATGAAATGACGTCAAGATATGGTTATTCAATTTCATTTTTCCACCAAAATATAAGTGTTTTATACCACTCTTGTCACGTGGAAAGGAGGGCGCCAGACACCACAGGTACAATTTTGGGAAGAATGAAAAAAGTCGCGATTTTGGCCAAAATCGGACAAAATCATAAGGGTATAGCCTTATGAAATTGGCCATTTTGGGCCAAAAATGAAAGATCTCAAATCTCTCTCAGACTACGTAGAAGGGACTCCCAGCACCCAGTAGACGCTTCTCTCGAGTCAAAAGTGGCATTCGACGAAGTTTTAGTCATTTAAATTAGATATGAAATGACGTCAAGATATGGTTATTCAATTTCATTTTTCCACCAAAATATAAGTGTTTTATACCACTCTTGTCACGTGGAAAGGAATCCAAAGGGCGCCACACACCACAGGTACAATTTTGGGAAGAATTAAAAAAGTCGCGATTTTGGCCAAAATCGGACAAAATCATAAGGGTTTAGCCTTATGAAATTGGCCATTTTGGGCCAAAAATGAAAGATCTCAAATCTCTCTCAGACTACGTAGAAGGGACTCCCAGCACCCAGTAGACGCTTCTCTCGAGTCAAAAGTGGCATTCGACGAAGTTTTAGTCGTTTAAATTAGATATGAAATGACGTCAAGATATGGTTATTCAATTTCATTTTTCCACCAAAATATAAGTGTTTTATACCACTCTTGTCACGTGGAAAGGAATCCAAAGGGCGCCACACACCACAGGTACAATTTTGGGAAGAATTAAAAAAGTCGCGATTTTGGCCAAAATCGGACAAAATCATAAGCCTTATGAAATTGGCCATTTTGGGCCAAAAATGAAAGATCTCAAATCTCTCTCAGACTACGTAGAAGGGACTCCCAGCACCCAGTAGACGCTTCTCTCGAGTCAAAAGTGGCATTCGACGAAGTTTTAGTCATTTAAATTAGATATGAAATGACGTCAAGATATGGTTATTCAATTTCATTTTTCCACCAAAATATAAGTGTTTTATACCACTCTTGTCACGTGGAAAGGAATCCAAAGGGCGCCACACACCACAGGTACAATTTTGGGAAGAATTAAAAAAGTCGCGATTTTGGCCAAAATCGGACAAAATCATAAGGGTATAGCCTTATGAAATTGGCCATTTTGGGCCAAAAATGAAAGATCTCAAATCTCTCTCAGACTACGTAGAAGGGACTCCCAGCACCCAGTAGACGCTTCTCTCGAGTCAAAAGTAGCATTCGACGAAGTTTTAGTCATTTAAATTAGATATGAAATGACGTCAAGATATGGTTATTCAATTTCATTTTTCCACCAAAATATAAGTGTTTTATACCACTCTTGTCACGTGGAAAGGAGGGCGCCACACACCACAGGTACAATTTTGGGAAGAATTAAAAAAGTCGCGATTTTGGCCAAAATCGGACAAAATCATAAGGGTATAGCCTTATGAAATTGGCCATTTTGGGCCAAAAATGAAAGATCTCAAATCTCTCTCAGACTACGTAGAAGGGACTCCCAGCACCCAGTAGACGCTTCTCTCGAGTCAAAAGTGGCATTCGACGAAGTTTTAGTCATTTAAATTAGATATGAAATGACGTCAAGATATGGTTATTCAATTTCATTTTTCCACCAAAATATAAGTGTTTTATACCACTCTTGTCACGTGGAAAGGAATCCAAAGGGCGCCACACACCACAGGTACAATTTTGGGAAGAATTAAAAAAGTCGCGATTTTGGCCAAAATCGGACAAAATCATAAGGGTATAGCCTTATGAAATTGGCCATTTTGGGCCAAAAATGAAAGATCTCAAATCTCTCTCAGACTACGTAGAAGGGACTCCCAGCACCCAGTAGACGCTTCTCTCGAGTCAAAAGTGGCATTCGACGAAGTTTTAGTCATTTAAATTAGATATGAAATGACGTCAAGATATGGTTATTCAATTTCATTTTTCCACCAAAATATAAGTGTTTTATACCACTCTTGTCACGTGGAAAGGAGGGCGCCACACACCACAGGTACAATTTTGGGAAGAATTAAAAAAGTCGCGATTTTGGCCAAAATCGGACAAAATCATAAGGGTATAGCCTTATGAAATTGGCCATTTTGGGCCAAAAATGAAAGATCTCAAATCTCTCTCAGACTACGTAGAAGGGACTCCCAGCACCCAGTAGACGCTTCTCTCGAGTCAAAAGTGGCATTCGACGAAGTTTTAGTCATTTAAATTAGATATGAAATGACGTCAAGATATGGTTATTCAATTTCATTTTTCCACCAAAATATAAGTGTTTTATACCACTCTTGTCACGTGGAAAGGAGGGCGCCACACACCACAGGTACAATTTTGGGAAGAATTAAAAGTCGCGATTTTGGCCAAAATCGGACAAAATCATAAGGGTATAGCCTTATGAAATTGGCCATTTGGGGCCAAAAATGAAGTTCTCAAATCTCTCTCAGACTACGTAGAAGGGACTCCCAGCACCCAGTAGACGCTTCTCTCGAGTCAAAAGTGGCATTCGACGAAGTTTTAGTCATTTAAATTAGATATGAAATGACGTCAAGATATGGTTATTCAATTTCATTTTTCCACCAAAATATAAGTGTTTTATACCACTCTTGTCACGTGGAAAGGAATCCAAAGGGCGCCACACACCACAGGTACAATTTTGGGAAGAATTAAAAAAGTCGCGATTTTGGCCAAAATCGGACAAAATCATAAGGGTATAGCCTTATGAAATTGGCCATTTTGGGCCAAAAATGAAAGATCTCAAATCTCTCTCAGACTACGTAGAAGGGACTCCCAGCACCCAGTAGACGCTTCTCTAGAGTCAAAAGTGGCATTCGACGAAGTTTTAGTCATTTAAATTAGATATGAAATGACGTCAAGATATGGTTATTCAATTTCATTTTTCCACCAAAATATAAGTGTTTTATACCACTCTTGTCACGTGGAAAGGAATCCAAAGGGCGCCACACACCACAGGTACAATTTTGGGAAGAATTAAAAAAGTCGCGATTTTGGCCAAAATCGGACAAAATCATAAGGGTATAGCCTTATGAAATTGGCCATTTTGGGCCAAAAATGAAAGATCTCAAATCTCTCTCAGACTACGTAGAAGGGACTCCCAGCACCCAGTAGACGCTTCTCTCCAGTCAAAAGTGGCATTCGACGAAGTTTTAGTCATTCAAATTAGATATGAAATGACGTCAAGATATGGTTATTCAATTTCATTTTTCCACCAAAATATAAGTGTTTTATACCACTCTTGTCACGTGGAAAGGAGGGCGCCACACACCACAGGTACAATTTTGGGAAGAATGAAAAAAGTCGCGATTTTGGCCAAAATCGGACAAAATCATAAGGGTATAGCCTTATGAAATTGGCCATTTTGGGCCAAAAATGAAAGATCTCAAATCTCTCTCAGACTACGTAGAAGGGACTCCCAGCACCCAGTAGACGCTTCTCTCGAGTCAAAAGTGGCATTCGACGAAGTTTTAGTCGTTTAAGTTAGATATGAAATGACGTCAAGATATGGTTATTCAATTTCATTTTTCCACCAAAATATAAGTGTTTTATACCACTCTTGTCACGTGGAAAGGAGGGCGCCAGACACCACAGGTACAATTTTGGGAAGAATTAAAAAAGTCGCGATTTTGGCCAAAATCGGACAAAATCATAAGGGTATAGCCTTATGAAATTGGCCATTTTGGGCCAAAAATGAAAGATCTCAAATCTCTCTCAGACTACGTAGAAGGGACTCCCAGCACCCAGTAGACGCTTCTCTCGAGTCAAAAGTGGCATTCGACGAAGTTTTAGTCATTCAAATTAGATATGAAATGACGTCAAGATATGGTTATTCAATTTCATTTTTCCACCAAAATATAAGTGTTTTATACCACTCTTGTCACGTGGAAAGGAGGGCGACACACACCACAGGTACAATTTTGGGAAGAATTAAAAAAGTCGCGATTTTGGCCAAAATCGGACAAAATCATAAGGGTATAGCCTTATGAAATTGGCCATTTTGGGCCAAAAATGAAAGTTCTCAAATCTCTCTCAGACTACGTAGAAGGGACTCCCAGCACCCAGTAGACGCTTCTCTCGAGTCAAAAGTGGCATTCGACGAAGTTTTAGTCGTTTAAATTAGATATGAAATGACGTCAAGATATGGTTATTCAATTTCATTTTTCCACCAAAATATAAGTGTTTTATACCACTCTTGTCACGTGGAAAGGAATCCAAAGGGCGCCACACACCACAGGTACAATTTTGGGAAGAATTAAAAAAGTCGCGATTTTGGCCAAAATCGGACAAAATCATAAGCCTTATGAAATTGGCCATTTTGGGCCAAAAATGAAAGATCTCAAATCTCTCTCAGACTACGTAGAAGGGACTCCCAGCACCCAGTAGACGCTTCTCTCGAGTCAAAAGTGGCATTCGACGAAGTTTGAGTCATTTAAATTAGATATGAAATGACGTCAAGATATGGTTATTCAATTTCATTTTTCCACCAAAATATAAGTGTTTTATACCACTCTTGTCACGTGGAAAGGAATCCAAAGGGCGCCACACACCACAGGTACAATTTTGGGAAGAATTAAAAAAGTCGCGATTTTGGCCAAAATCGGACAAAATCATAAGGGTATAGCCTTATGAAATTGGCCATTTTGGGCCAAAAATGAAAGATCTCAAATCTCTCTCAGACTACGTAGAAGGGACTCCCAGCACCCAGTAGACGCTTCTCTCCAGTCAAAAGTGGCATTCGACGAAGTTTTAGTCATTTAAATTAGATATGAAATGACGTCAAGATATAGTTATTCAATTTCATTTTTCCACCAAAATATAAGTGTTTTATACCACTCTTGTCACGTGGAAAGGAATCCAAAGGGCGCCACACACCACAGGTACAATTTTGGGAAGAATTAAAAAAGTCGCGATTTTGGCCAAAATCGGACAAAATCATAAGGGTATAGCCTTATGAAATTGGCCATTTTGGGCCAAAAATGAAAGATCTCAAATCTCTCTCAGACTACGTAGAAGGGACTCCCAGCACCCAGTAGACGCTTCTCTCGAGTCAAAAGTGGCATTCGACGAAGTTTTAGTCATTTAAATTAGATATGAAATGACGTCAAGATATGGTTATTCAATTTCATTTTTCCACCAAAATATAAGTGTTTTATACCACTCTTGTCACGTGGAAAGGAGGGCGCCACACACCACAGGTACAATTTTGGGAAGAATTAAAAGTCGCGATTTTGGCCAAAATCGGACAAAATCATAAGGGTATAGCCTTATGAAATTGGCCATTTGGGGCCAAAAATGAAGTTCTCAAATCTCTCTCAGACTACGTAGAAGGGACTCCCAGCACCCAGTAGACGCTTCTCTAGAGTCAAAAGTGGCATTCGACGAAGTTTTAGTCATTTAAATTAGATATGAAATGACGTCAAGATATGGTTATTCAATTTCATTTTTCCACCAAAATATAAGTGTTTTATACCACTCTTGTCACGTGGAAAGGAATCCAAAGGGCGCCACACACCACAGGTACAATTTTGGGAAGAATTAAAAAAGTCGCGATTTTGGCCAAAATCGGACAAAATCATAAGGGTATAGCCTTATGAAATTGGCCATTTTGGGCCAAAAATGAAAGATCTCAAATCTCTCTCAGACTACGTAGAAGGGACTCCCAGCACCCAGTAGACGCTTCTCTCGAGTCAAAAGTGGCATTCGACGAAGTTTTAGTCATTTAAATTAGATATGAAATGACGTCAAGATATGGTTATTCAATTTCATTTTTCCACCAAAATATAAGTGTTTTATACCACTCTTGTCACGTGGAAAGGAATCCAAAGGGCGCCACACACCACAGGTACAATTTTGGGAAGAATTAAAAAAGTCGCGATTTTGGCCAAAATCGGACAAAATCATAAGGGTATAGCCTTATGAAATTGGCCATTTTGGGCCAAAAATGAAAGATCTCAAATCTCTCTCAGACTACGTAGAAGGGACTCCCAGCACCCAGTAGACGCTTCTCTCGAGTCAAAAGTGGCATTCGACGAAGTTTTAGTCATTTAAATTAGATATGAAATGACGTCAAGATATGGTTATTCAATTTCATTTTTCCACCAAAATATAAGTGTTTTATACCACTCTTGTCACGTGGAAAGGAGGGCGCCAGACACCACAGGTACAATTTTGGGAAGAATTAAAAAAGTCGCGATTTTGGCCAAAATCGGACAAAATCATAAGGGTATAGCCTTATGAAATTGGCCATTTTGGGCCAAAAATGAAAGATCTCAAATCTCTCTCAGACTACGTAGAAGGGACTCCCAGCACCCAGTAGACGCTTCTCTCGAGTCAAAAGTGGCATTCGACGAAGTTTTAGTCATTCAAATTAGATATGAAATGACGTCAAGATATGGTTATTCAATTTCATTTTTCCACCAAAATATAAGTGTTTTATACCACTCTTGTCACGTGGAAAGGAGGGCGCCACACACCACAGGTACAATTTTGGGAAGAATTAAAAAAGTCGCGATTTTGGCCAAAATCGGACAAAATCATAAGGGTTTAGCCTTATGAAATTGGCCATTTTGGGCCAAAAATGAAAGTTCTCAAATCTCTCTCAGACTACGTAGAAGGGACTCCCAGCACCCAGTAGACGCTTCTCTCGAGTCAAAAGTGGCATTCGACGAAGTTTTAGTCGTTTAAATTAGATATGAAATGACGTCAAGATATGGTTATTCAATTTCATTTTTCCACCAAAATATAAGTGTTTTATACCACTCTTGTCACGTGGAAAGGAATCCAAAGGGCGCCACACACCACAGGTACAATTTTGGGAAGAATTAAATAAGTCGCGATTTTGGCCAAAATCGGACAAAATCATAAGCCTTATGAAATTGGCCATTTTGGGCCAAAAATGAAAGATCTCAAATCTCTCTCAGACTACGTAGAAGGGACTCCCAGCACCCAGTAGACGCTTCTCTCGAGTCAAAAGTGGCATTCGACGAAGTTTGAGTCATTTAAATTAGATATGAAATGACGTCAAGATATGGTTATTCAATTTCATTTTTCCACCAAAATATAAGTGTTTTATACCACTCTTGTCACGTGGAAAGGAATCCAAAGGGCGCCACACACCACAGGTACAATTTTGGGAAGAATTAAAAAAGTCGCGATTTTGGCCAAAATCGGACAAAATCATAAAGGTATATAGCCTCATGAAATTGGCCATTTTGGGCCAAAAATGAAAGTTCTCAAATCTCTCTCAGACTACGTAGAAGGGACTCCCAGCACCCAGTAGACGCTTCTCTCGAGTCAAAAGTGGCATTCGACGAAGTTTTAGTCGTTTAAATTAGATATGAAATGACGTCAAGATATGGTTATTCAATTTCATTTTTCCACCAAAATATAAGTGTTTTATACCACTCTTGTCACGTGGAAAGGAATCCAAAGGGCGCCACACACCACAGGTACAATTTTGGGAAGAATTAAAAAAGTCGCGATTTTGGCCAAAATCGGACAAAATCATAAGGGTATATATAGCCTTATGAAATTGGCCATTTTGGGCCAAAAATGAAAGATCTCAAATCTCTCTCAGACTACGTAGAAGGGACTCCCAGCACCCAGTAGACGCTTCTCTCAAGTCAAAAGTGGCATTCGACGAAGTTTTAGTCGTTTAAGTTAGATATGAAATGACGTCAAGATATGGTTATTCAATTTCATTTTTCCACCAAAATATAAGTGTTTTATACCACTCTTGTCACGTGGAAAGGAATCCAAAGGGCGCCACACACCACAGGTACAATTTTGGGAAGAATTAAAAAAGTCGCGATTTTGGCCAAAATCGGACAAAATCATAAGGGTATAGCCTCATGAAATTGGCCATTTTGGGCCAAAAATGAAAGATCTCAAATCTCTCTCAGACTACGTAGAAGGGACTCCCAGCACCCAGTAGACGCTTCTCTCGAGTCAAAAGTGGCATTCGACGAAGTTTTAGTCGTTTAAATTAGATATGAAATGACGTCAAGATATGGTTATTCAATTTCATTTTTCCACCAAAATATAAGTGTTTTATACCACTCTTGTCACGTGGAAAGGAATCCAAAGGGCGCCACACACCACAAGGAACAATTTTGGGAAGAATTAAAAAAGTCGCGATTTTGGCCAAAATCGGACAAAATCATAAGGGTATAGCCTTATGAAATTGGCCATTTTGGGCCAAAAATGAAAGATCTCAAATCTCTCTCAGACTACGTAGAAGGGACTCCCAGCACCCAGTAGACGCTTCTCTCGAGTCAAAAGTGGCATTCGACGAAGTTTTAGTCGTTTAAGTTAGATATGAAATGACGTCAAGATATGGTTATTCAATTTCATTTTTCCACCAAAATATAAGTGTTTTATACCACTCTTGTCACGTGGAAAGGAATCCAAAGGGCGCCACACACCACAGGTACAATTTTGGGAAGAATGAAAAAAGTCGCGATTTTGGCCAAAATCGGACAAAATCATAAGGGTATAGCCTTATGAAATTGGCCATTTTGGGCCAAAAATGAAAGATCTCAAATCTCTCTCAGACTACGTAGAAGGGACTCCCAGCACCCAGTAGACGCTTCTCTCGAGTCAAAAGTGGCATTCGACGAAGGTTTAGTCATTTAAATTAGATATGAAATGACGTCAAGATATGGTTATTCAATTTCATTTTTCCACCAAAATATAAGTGTTTTATACCACTCTTGTCACGTGGAAAGGAATCCAAAGGGCGCCACACACCACAGGTACAATTTTGGGAAGAATTAAAAAAGTCGCGATTTTGGCCAAAATCGGACAAAATCATAAGGGTATAGCCTTATGAAATTGGCCATTTTGGGCCAAAAATGAAAGATCTCAAATCTCTCTCAGACTACGTAGAAGGGACTCCCAGCACCCAGTAGACGCTTCTCTCGATTATGGCATGCATGGCAGTATAGTATCGGTACTGGACATGCGCCCCGTAAGGAACGCCAAAGGACCCCAAGTGTTGCCGCTAGCCTAAACACTATTTGGATATTTGCAACAATGAATTTACAATTTAAATACAAATTCAGGTCCGCTGCTAAGGAAGTGTGAAATGAGGATTCTTTCTAGGAAGAAACCAGTATTTTAAACTGGAATCTATTCCAATGGAATATTTTCATCCTTCTGAATCCTTTGAACAATGAAAAACACAGCTAAAGATGGGATATTCCATTTTTGGAATGAAAAGGATAAACATGGTAATTGTTGTTGTTAGTTGTCACAATTCCACAGACAGCTTCTTCCATCAAACATAATGAATTAAAACTGTTAATGACATAGTCATGGATGAATAATTTGTAAGCATTTTCTTTATTCAGTAGTAGCTTATGTACATTAAATTTCATGAAGTTAAAATGAATTAAGTATGTACAAGTATAAAATATCTTGTTTTATGTTTTTAGTAATGTCCTTTATGCATTTTAAATAGACCACTCAACACCAATGTTAGCCTTAGATCCACACATACTATTAACAATGAAGAAAATACATCAGAAAATTAAAAGTTTAAAAAATATGCAATAACCAAAAATAACAAAGTCTATTCATATATCTAACAATAAGATGAAACAATTCATATGGGAGGACAGTGGAATGCACAGTTACCTTGGTAACAATTCCTAGCCGTCTATTGGGCAGTGCCATCATATTGTAACACACACACACTGTACTCCTGACATTAAAAATAGCTATATAATTGGCATACCAGTGACAGTAATTTGCAACAACTGGATTCAACATCACGCTTGATAATTACACATCGGGATAAGCAAAGAGACACTGAAACATACAAATACCGAAGGTAAGTACACCAGAACACAACAAGTGGCAAGAATCCAGTGGATTCACTAGATTCTCTAAATCATTTAAGTATTTATTGCCACTTAATTGCAATAGCAAAAGTATTATGATATCATTTTTTTTTTTAAATATTATCCCACTTTGGCCATAATCCTCTAAATACAATTAAATGAAATAAATGGTAATTTACTGATAAAGAAGAAAGGTGAAATAATTCAAGTATGACTATAATATAGCAGCGCTAATATGCTAACAGGCATACACAAGAGAATTTATATATATATATATATATATATATATATATGTACACTCTCCAAACACACACACACACACAAAATTCAGTTTAAGAAACTCCATTGACCTGTTAAGTTCAGACGCTACAAAGCTCTTTTTAGTCATCTTTGCAATTTAACTGAAAGAGATCCGAGACAACTTGTCCAAGCAGTTGGCTTTGTTCTTAAACACAGAAATGCAGCAAACATCATAAAGATACATCATGTCCAATTTTTTAATGTTTTCTAATATGGTGCTATGGATGGTTCGAACCTTACATATATTTCAGTAAACAAAAATGCAATTTTTATATTTACATTATTTTTATTAAAAAAGAAAAAAGCAAAATGAAGAGAAAAAAAAACCTTTTAACTTATTGTCTTTGGATTATGCTAGATTTTGATTTGCAGCTTAGCAAATTTAGACTTGTATGCTCGGCATAACATGAAAGCACCAAAAACTGTCTGAAAGTTGACTGCAATATTCACGTCAACAACAACCACAGAGGCGAAGGCATTTTCAATTTGGAAAGGTTTACGTACTAGTTAAGAAGATACAATGGAAGGCAAACATTAAATCCACATACAATTTTCATATGACTGAAAATTGACAAACATCAGAGACTATTTTACAGAGAGCTAGACGGTGCTTCGTCAGAGAGACGTTTTAAGGGTGAGTGATCAGTGAAGAGAAGACAGACTTGAGATGCTTCCTGTACTGTTCACATGGTTACAGTTGTCTTTACCCCTTTAATAACAAGAAATATCTTACACATTCAAAAGATCTTGGCGTAAGCAGTGAGACAAATGTCTCTATGTTGAACGTTACACTTTCTTTTAAACTTCGGAAATAAAGACTCAAAAGTCAACCCAAAAAGCCAAAAACTCAAAAAGCCAAAAACACAAGCGCCAACCTGTTTTAACAAAGACTTGCACCAGAAAAGAAGAACCAACACTTAACAGACAACACAGGAGTATACAACAGATTTCTACTGATAATACCACATACCTCACTCAATACCACACACAGTCACATATTACAGTGCTATTGAATTCTCCCCCTCCACTCCCTTCAGAATCCAAACATATTGACCTCTCTCGTTATCAAAATGTTATTTGAATTGTGGACATGTGCAATGACATTGGCATAAACGATCAAGCCGTGGGTCAGCAATGCAAGTTATAGCCATAAGGATTAAGTTTACAAGGATTTAGAAACAAGGAAAGAGAAATGGACAAAGATAACCGAGGACAACCCTAGACTTGGATAAGACATTACCTCAAATGTAACCACCTAATGAAAAAGGCACATTCATTTCATTATTTTTTACTTTTAAGTTTTTGATATTTTTTTATTCTCACAAATACCTCCTCATGACCTACTAAGGCTACCATAGATTAAAGCATTATTCTTCATTCTTTGCTTCTTTTTATTGCACATTTTCAGGCACTTAAAAAAAAAAAATCCACACCAAAAGCAGATCAGCACACCATTAATTTTAATACTACTTTAACAGAGTCAATTTGTAGCCTTCTCATAGCTAGTTACAAACATTAGCAAATCACACTTCCATTGAATTCATGCACGAATCAATACAATTCAGCCGCCCCCTCCCCCCAAACACACATGGGAAAACTGTCAAATTATCAACTTTTAAAAAAAAAACAATTTTTGCTAGTAAAGAGTAAATGTTCCACTGTTTGGTCACAGACAATATGAAACCAGGATTGAATACTGTCTATCATTTAAGTTTCTTCAAATCCTTCTCATATTTGGTGTGTTTAACTTTTTGACCTCAGATATCTCATATCAGTGCATGAAGCAAGAGAAGTTATTGCTACCCCAAAAAGACTCTCCCTTTTTGTAACTAACCTATCTTTAACACATTTATCATAAAGTCATAAAAGAAGCCTACAGGGTTAACGAGAAATGAAAGTTTTTATGTTTTCACCTTTGACCTATGGAGTTACTGGAAACTTTATATAAAAGGCAATATTTTCTGATGTGAAAGCTGATTGATTTTGAGAGTTTTGCATTCATATTTTGCCCTATCAGACATGCTTTTCTCCCACTTTCGATCCTCAACTGCATTCTGACGAAGACGCATATCTTCCTTTCACGTATCATTCATATGTATCCATAATACGGTCACTGTATGTCTGTATCACATGGATCAAGGTTAACACTGAAAAGTGTTCAATTTACCGGTGATGGGTTATGAAAAATTCCTTATTAACCCCCTCATCCTCCCACTCCAACCAGCACAGGTACATTATTAATAGTGCAAATCATGTACTAATAGCCCAAAACTAAACAGGAAAGGGTCAATAGAATATAAACTCAAACTATGTCCCACTTACAGATAACCATTTTAACTCCGATCGTACTGCGGAGTGCAAAACCAACATACAACCCTGTAGGCTTCTTTCATAATGACGAGCACACATGGTAACAGTGGAAGATCAAGCTAACAGCTGCTTTTGTAGGCTTCCTTTTCTAAAAATCAGGTGATGAATTATGCTAAAAAAGTATTTATAATGATATAGATAAGCAAATAAAACCCTTCACTTAACTTCCTTCTTCGACTCAAACAAGAAAAAGAAAGAAAAGAAACCAGCTAGCTACCTTTTAATGTTATGTCAACACACCCTGTCAAATAAATCTGTTTTTTGGCATTTTCATTCCCAGGTAGAGGAATTCCACTTATTAACCCTGTCATTGATTAATTTCCATTGCATATTACAGTTACATTTCTTAAAGCTCATCCTCTCATTCTCTAATTTTTTGGTAGATCAATCCTGACATTTTCACATGACTAAATCAGAATTCCTTATCTGAGTCACTCTTTGACTGCTCCCTGCTATTAAGTTATGCACGATCTTGACGTGAAATATGACTCATCAAAATTCTAAGTCCCAGTCACTCGGTGACTGCTCCCTGCTATGAAGTAATGGTCATTCCTTGCATTTAACATGACTCATCAGAATTCCTTATCTGAGTCACTCTGTGACTGCTCCCTGCTATGAAGTTATGCACGATCTTGACGTTAAAACATGACTAATCAGCATTCCTTTTCTGAGTCGCTCTGTCACTACTGCTCCCTGTAATTAAGTTATGGTCATTCCTTGCCTTATCATGACTACCTGTAATCAGAATTCTTTATCTGAGTCACACTGTGACTGCTCCCTGCTGTTAAATTATGGTCATTCCTGGCCCTTAACATGACTAATTAGAATTCCTTATCCGAGTCGCTCTGTCACTGCTATGAAGTTATGCACAATCCTGACGTTAAAACATGACTAATCAGAATTCTTTATCTGAGTCGCTCTGTGACTGTGACTACTCCCTGCTATAGAGTTATGGTCATTCCTGGCCTTTAATATGACTAATCAGAATTCCTTATCTGAGTCAGTCCGGCACTGCCCCCTGCTGTTTAAGTTATCCACAGTCCTGACATTAAACAACACCCATCAAAATTCTATATCGGAGTCGCTCTGTGGCTGCTGCTCCCTGCTAAGCCTGGCTTCCTGTATTCTAGATACCACGGCAGCTGTATCTGTCAACAAGGAGGCAAAGATGGACTCGGTCAATTGCATCTTCACCGACAATTCATCATCGTCGTAGTCCACCCACTCTTGCTCTTCCTCCCTGAGTTCTTGTATCAGGATCTCATCCACCTTGTCTCTCTTCTTCTTCACAGAATATTTAATGAAAGTCTCGCCAGCCTGTGGGCGGCCCAGCCCCAAGATTCTCAGGGCCTGGGTGTTCACTGCGCCTCTCATCTCCGTCACTGTCTTGGGAGGTTCTGCAAAGAGGAACTTACGGGGTCGCCTCTTTGGTTTCATCCAGGTCGGCTGTGTCACAGGTTCTTGTTCGCTTTGGACAGCCCGGTACGTTTCTTTAGCTAAATCAAACACCAGATGCTTGTAGGCTTTCTTGCTGGTGCTTTCTATGTCGCTGCCGATGGTGTCACTGCCGTAGACGATAGCGGTCGGCAAGAGGGATTCCACAGGATCGCCGGCTTGAATTCCTTCGTGGACGACCTTCACGGCTTTGTCCATAATCTGGCTGACGTCTTTTTCGTTGTGAGGTACCGCCATGAACGGTTCCTCCACCATCTTCTTCAGTTCCACATGGCGCGCTTCGTTGTACTTGGGCAACGGTTCCTCGGGGGACGGGCTGCGGCTCGTCACCATGCCGTCGTCCGCCGCCCTCCTGGGTACCTTGATGATGGAGTTGGACTTTGGCATTGAACCAAAGTCATCGTCAAACCATTCCTGGCCTCCAAAGATGTCTGCCCCAAAGATGTCCTGATCGAGTGCTTGAAGCAGCTCTAGCTTGTGACTGAGAGCCTGGGGATTGATGCTACCTGATTCTCCGAATATGGGGGACGTGGGCCTGGCCCTGGGAGTGTTGTCATCTCCGTCCCGTATACCGCTGATTGCACTTTCCACCTTGACTCGGTTGATAAAGAGTTCATCCGGAAGAGGGGAATCCAGGTCGTCGCCCGGAGTGGTACCTTCGCTATCTGGAGTGTACGGCGTGCTGACCTTCAGTAAGCCTGGTGAAGGTAGCACCTGCTCTGGTGTCTTCAGCACCGGTGAATCATCTGGAGACCCTTCATCTGCATCTTCTTGTCTGCTCCTCCATTTGTTGTCTCTGTCGTCTTTCACTCTGATCATCTCGTCGACAGTTTGTAGGAGGAGTGTCTTCATGAGAGATTCCACTTCCCTGTGGACAAGCTGATCCTTTGATAGCTCCACCGGTTGCTCGGCTACCACTGGTATCGGAGAGATGGGAGGCGTGACGATGGCTCCTTCAGTGATCAGTTCAAGAAAAGAAGAGGATTTCGGTTTGGGGGATACCTCTCCTAACGACTCTCCATCCTGCTGCTTCTCCGTGAGGTCTACCACGTCTTTGATTGATTCCTCAATCACCTCGCCGATTAACGTATCCGCTACCTTTTCGAGCGGTTCTGGCTGTGGCACAGTCAGACCCTCGAAATGACTATCTTCTGGAGGCCCTCGGGGAGTATCCAGGGGTGAGGATTCGCCCCCCTCTGGCTCGTCTCTGTCCAGTGAGAATGACTCCACAGCCTCTGCAGTCGAGATGATGACTTTCTGCAGGGCCGCGTCGTCCGTTACTCCTTCCGATATTTCTTCGGCTATCGACTCTCCTTCGTCTGTGTTCTCTCCCGCTGGAAACTCCTCCGTGAACTTCATGGAGAGCCCAGACTTGTCATCGCCCTTGGCACTTATGGACGTATGGACAGAACTCTGACTCGGAAAGTCTTCATCCCCCGATGGTGCTCTGAGGGTCTCCTTCGACTCTTCCTTCACGTCGTTCGGTGACACAAATATCCCGTGGTTCTTGGCGCAGGAGAAATACGGCGTCCCATCTAATGTTCCGTCAGTTGTTCCATCTTGCTGGTCCAATTCAATACCAACCAAATCATCACTGCCTGACTTCAAAGGGCCTTTGAATCTCAGGATTCCACTCTCTCCGCCTTTAACCTCAACTCTACAACCAAGAGGTAGATTGGGCAAGGGGTCCACATAAGGTGTATCTTTCACCTCTGGTGTGGTTAAAGTTGATTTTGGTTCCCCCTCTACCTCCTTGTCAATTGCGTCCTTCGGAATTCTGGGGGAGACGGTTATTTCTGCTGACTCTTCGAGTTCCTTCCTTTCGCCGTGGTGAGACAGATCGGACAGGTCCAACTCCTTTGCCTCAACCATGGAGGCTTCCTGTATCTTATCTGTCATATCCAGCGGTCTGGCCACAAACTTCTCTGACGCTTGACTCTCTCCACTGGCAGTTGACCTATCGCTGAGATGTTCGCTGATGTCATCCTCCGTGTCTGATTTACTCTCCTCCTTCAAATGGATGGATACTGAAGACTCCTGGAAGTCTTCGCTGTAGGAAGGATCTGTCCTTGGGGACTTCCTGGGGGAATTCTTGGGGGACATTGTCTTAACAGAGCTGGTGTGAGATCTGGGACTTTGAAGAGGAAGTTGGGCTTTATCATCTCCCAGTGAAGGGCTCCTACTGTCCCTGCTGGACTTAACCGACACTTCTATCGATTTGCTGCCATCCTCGGGATCCCCATCTCCTCTCTTGCCAAAGTCAAAGGTCTTATTGGCAGAAGGAGCGGCTGGGATGGACAACGACGAAGCATTACTTGCTATACTAGATAATTCCTCGGGAATTTCTGAACTGTCAGGTTTACCTTCTCTGGATCTCGCACCATCTCTATCATTTCCTCCAGGTGACACTCTGCTCTCACTCTTGCCTCTTCTCTCCTCAGATTCTGTTGATGGGGACATAGCAGATGTATCTGGGAGGGATGGTCTCTTCTCTTTCTCTGAGAGACTATCTTCCAGCTTCTCCTCTGGCAGTCTCTCCTTGACCTTCAGGGACGCAGACAAGGATGTGTCGGACAGAGAGACATCCTCCAAGCTCCGCAGGCTGAGGTCTTCAGTTACGCTGCTGTCACCTGATAAGCTGCGACTTCGGGAGGCAGGGTCACTCTGTTTTTTCCTCTCACCTACGAAAAGAGAACACAAGAGGTAGATTACTGCACTGTACAAGGAAACACATCATTAGATTCAATCAAGACTTTTTACAAAGGAATATTTACACAGGATATTACATTCGTATGAAAGCACATATTGGGAACTTCATATTCTGTAATTAGGTACAGGTAATAGGTATAATGTTACAGCTACAAACTAAAATTATTTTGATATGGAATCCAGATGAGGGTCATTGACTTCTTTGGATTTAAAAAAAAACAAACTTTTTAATCAAGGGGTGGGGGGGGGGCAGGGTGAGGACAGAATGAGGCTAGCGACTACACTAATGGGAATGCAAAACTTTTATCTAAGATATAGAATGTTCACCACAGAATTTGTTGCTTCTATTACTATATAATTACATATAATACCCCAAACAATTTTAGATGTACAGAGAGGATAATCAACAATGAAACTAGCATCACAGGAAACAAATGGAAACACTGCAAACATAATGAAGATAAATGTAGCTGTTACATTAAGGTTTGTCCAATGCAGTCAAGTAAATATTAATTTAAATTAAACAATGGATGGCATTACTACACACCTTCCTGACTCTCATTAACATCTCTGTTGCTTGAAACATTGTCTTCATCCAGACTTGTTCTGCTGGAGCGCCTGTTCTCTGTGAATCCCTGTCCTCTTTTCTTGGCGATCTCAACACTGCTCTCCACACTGCTCTCCGAGGCCGTTCTCTGTCGTAGCGCCCTGGTGTGGGACTGGTCTCTCTTCCTCTGTGTCTCAGAGATGCTGAGATGTTTTATCTGCGGTTTCGCTCCTGCTGTCAAAGGAGACGAGTGGGCATCTTTTTCCTTGACCAATTCCTTACGTGTCTGAACAATAAAGCTGTCGTACGTCTGAAATATCGGAAAGAGGAGAGAGATATTTTATCACTGATAGCTAAGAAACATTACCGGGGTAACAAAAACAAATCATATGTCCATTGTACTGTATATCAAGAAAGTGCAAGGTTTTATGCCACGGATCTCATGTATGGTTTATGCAGCTTGTTAACAACCAAGTTACTGAACGATGAAGCCATTCCAAACTTCCATCAATTCAATATCTCAAAATGAAATAGATAAATACGCAAAAGTTGAGTAGAGAATAATACCTCGAGTTGTTTCTTTAGGCTAGCCTCCTGAGCTTTCAGCTTTTCTCTATAGAGACGTTTTTGCTGTTTGCGTAGTTTATCTGCTTCCACCTTCCTCTTCTTGAGGGAGTCTGAAAGAGCTCTGATTCGGCCTTCGATGTCGCTCTGGTCAGATGCGGTTTCTAGAGACGCAAGAACGAAAAAATTTGTGTAAATAATCAACCTGAGTATTACGAATTTACTGCAAGATTAAAACATAGAGAAGTTTGAGAGTGAACTTGTCGCCAAATTGTCAGCACTGGTGGAGTTATGGGAAGTGAATCCACTCCTGCCCTCTGTACACCCAACCCCCAGGCAACCTCACTTTTTTTAATAAAGTTCTGTCAGACCGTTAACTGAAACAGCCAGGATTCTATTAAATGTGCAAAGAAGTACTACTTCATTGTCTTCTCTCATTGATGCAACAATACAATTCTACTGAGCTACTGAGCCCACAAGGAAACTGTCAACAGAAAAATATTCAAAAGAAATTCAAAAGAAAAGATTCAAATTCCACAAATTCATAACTCGTAAAGTTCATAAGGGGGGTGCTAGTAAAATCAACCAGGGTTATCCTTAATTGGCTAAACGGTAGAGTTCATAACGGAAGTTTATAACGGAAACAGCTGGAGGTGGACTAACCTGAGAAAGTCTGGGAGAGGGAACGTTCCGATTCGGAGCCACTTTCGGGGTCCTGTCTCCTCCTGTTCGGTGACAGAAGGCCGGGCGATGGACTCGACTTGTTAGACTCTGTGGTCCTCAAGGGTGACGGTGTTGCGGACTTGGCCTGGGTCAGAGTTTGATCTACCGAGTCGAATGACTCGTTGGCATAATCGGCGAGCTGTGAGGCATCTTTCACTGTCTCTTCGCTAGATGAATTGAGAACAGGGCTGCGAGTCGGACTGCAGAGACAGAACATGAAGACATTGTCATTGCAATGAAAGAAAGAATGAAAGAAAGAGATATAAATGAACCAACACTCCATAGCACAGTCACATTAGAGAACCTAGATGTGGGGCTATGACTTGAGCAAATGAATAGCTGATTCAAAAGGTCTTCACAAAACAGCAAATATGTATAACAAATTGAGTGACTCACTGCTAATTATTCATCACAAATGACTCAATAGCATAACATCTGTAAGATTTGAAGCATTTTGTACAGGCTGTTTTAGTATATGGAACATCAAAAGAATAGAACACATTAGCAGGTTGCTTGTTAAGTAATCTGGACAACAAGTGTTTATCATTTTAAAATTTCTCACGAAGAAAGCTACCAAAATACCTCTTTCTGGACATTTAACTCCTTTGGGCAATAATACATCTATTTCAAACCATCTCCGCAGTGGGGGATATCTATCAAATACACATTCCGATCATTAGAGCCAAACATATCATTACCCTAGTTACTTTTTACGAGCCAAACTTTCCAGAAGTACTTGACAGATTTTACTCCTGCATAGAAAATAATTAATTTAGTAAAACCACAATGGGATTTGGCCGAAAGTCAGCCCCTACTCATGGTCGTGAAATTGTATCAAACTGCTCTTTAATACCATACCTTTTCTTGGACCTGCTTTCACTCTTATCCGTCTCAATTTCCTCTGTCACACTGGAGGTAACGCTGGGATCTTCCGACCGGGTCACTTCTGATTTACTTCGGCTGTTCACGCCGGCTTTAGACTTTGTCCTGGTCTCCCCCGACGTTCCGCTAGATATCGAATCCAGTTTCGCAGAGACTTCAGAGTTTGACGATGGTTGGGTCTCCTTCTCCGAGGTTAACTGTGCCATCTCGGGCGTCGACGGCGTTGCCGTGGCGGGGGCGCTTGTCTTTTCCGACGACTTGCTGCTCTTGGTTTTTAGCTTCGACTTCACTTGCTGTTCCAATTTCTTGACCGCTTCCTCCTCCTGGTCGAGTTTTTCTTTCCATGCCAACAATTCTTCGGCCTCTTTTCTTCTCTTTTTGAGGTTGAATGCTCTTTTAGAGAGAGATCTAAAACCATGGGAGAGAATTGGAAGGTATCATGAGATAAACCAGCCTTTTTGTCGTCTTTTTTATGCCTTGGAATTTTAGTACTTCTAAAAGGCAACTTGAAGACGCATCATTTCAATTCTTGTTTCGATTGTTCGGCGACACCAACAATTACTTTAATTTATTTCTGCAAAGTGCAACTTACATCAAATACCTGCTTAAGTATACATATGTTTGAAGAGCAAAATGCCAGCACTTTGGAGCTTAGTGCTGCATGAAATTGCCTATTTAGGTATCATTGGTTACCTTCTTAAAGCAGCATTTTGCATTTGGTCGCCGTTTTCTACTTTTTTGACATGTCCATCGATTTTTAGGGGTTTACACTTAGTCTTCCAACAAGACGTTTACATTTAACCAGCTTTTGACTTCAAAAAGGTTTCTTTATTGCTAAAATGTACGGACCAATTTGCATGACGATGAAAAAGTTAAAATATTTCAGGAACAACTGTGGGCATTCCCATTCAAATAATGGACTCTCCTGGTTACCTGGCATTCAGCTTAACATTCTGCAATGCTCTGACTTGTTTGTCTGCAGGACTAAGCTCAGATGGAGTCAGATGGAGCTCTGGAGACACTCCATGCAGGTTCACAGTCTTTCCCATGACTTTCTGATCCTGGGAGCTGCTCGAGAGGGATACCACCTTTGACCTCTCCGGTGACTCTTCACTGGCATGGCTCTCAAAGGAGGTCAGATGTGGGGTCAACGGGGTCATCGTCCTGGTTCTGGCCATCAGCTGCTGTGTGGACTGCTGGAGCCGGGATATCCGTTCCTGCTCCTCCATCAGAGCATCTCGTTTCTTGCTCGCAGCTACCTGGGCATCTTTCAGGAGCTTTATCTCCTCCTTATTGCAAAAAACAAAATCAACTTGTCAACAAGAATGTCAAAATTGGTCACTGGATATTTACGATGTATACATTACACCGTTACCAAAGAATTGTAATTGCCAGAGGAGGGGTGGTACATGCATTGCACTGGACAATCTATTACATAAATTCAAATAGTTCAATTTTGCCAAATGATTGAGATGGTATTGTATACCAATACCTTTCGATGCGCAATTCCCTACCTCCCTACCCCCCCCCCCCCACCCGAACCTTGTTTGCATTACTAACAACACTGTTGACCCAATATACAAAGGCTATTTCTTAGGGGAAAAGGGTGGGGGGATGGGAGACAGCAGAACATTGACAGTAATTAATCAAAGCATTGATGGAAAACCAATAGTATGTGGCAATCTCATATTATTTACTGGTAATAATGTTAGGCAGACCTTTACAGATGTTAATGACTCCTCGAAGCACATGAGCTAGGCTAGAACTAGGTTCAAAGTGTTGTACTAAGTTCAAAATGCTGTAGGCCTCAGCTTAGCTTTAGTTTTTTGGTTTTGCAGACTAACTGTGGCAGCAATGTACCAAACTATACCTTTACTTGTTCGGTATACTTGCTCACCATAATAAGTGGCAATAACAGGCAAACCCAGTACCCATAGAAATAGCCCTTTTATATAGTACATTTTTAATAGTACATTTTCCTTCATTTCAAGGAGTGAATTAAGTAACCTAATTTGGAAAGCTCTATCTCTCTCTCTCTGATCACCATTTGACAGTCTCACATATCTGTAAATTTTCATAGCAATGCAATACACGTTTCCCACAACCCATCTCACCTGCTCTCGAGTCATTTTAGCATAGAGGTTTCTCTGCTTCCTCCTTAAGAGCTCCAGGCCCTCCTCATCTCTCTTGCTCTTTGATAACCGCTTCTGGTGCTCCAACCACTGAAGTTCAGCTTGTGTCTTATCTACCAGGGCCTTCTCCCGTAGATCCAAGAGCGCCATCTGCTGTTGGGCTCGGGCATCCTCCTCCTCCAGCTGCTGCTTGATCAGGTTCACTCTCATCCCCGCCGGAGGGGACGGGCTCAGCAGGGTGGAATCCTGCAACAAGCTCATTGGACGGCTGTCCTCCTGACCGGGCAACGTGGCGCTCCTCGCTTCCGGAGATCTGTCTCCATGGTTGAGGCTCTGATGATGATGTGCGTCGTTATGCTCCTTGGTTCTCTGGCTGTGAACAGAGAGCGTTCTGTCGGAGGTGTCCACAACACTATCCACGTCAGTGGCAGAATTCTCGAACGAGATGGAGTTCTCGTCGGACGGGGATTTCGTATCGTCCAGTTTCTCTGAGATGGATCCGATATCGTCGACCGTCCTCTTGGCATCAGAGTCTGTATGTATGGAACTGTCATTTTCACTGTCTATGCTCTTAAGGCTATAGTGTGAAGCAATTGTGGAAGTATTGACGACTGGAGAGTCACTGACAATCTCTGTAGGGGGTGGAGAACCTTTCCTGGGTGGGGTCTTGAAGCCATCTGCTTGTTCTAACGACTCCTCTGCGATGCTACTGGATGACTTGGGAGATTGTCCTTTGCTGTGAGTTGTCGACAATCTGGTGACGCTTTGAGATGATGGAGAGCTCTGAGTGAAGTCCTCGGTGTAATGAGGCGTGGGACTCCGGTTGGGGCTTCTGGACAACAGTGACTTTTGAGACATGTTCACTCCGACTCCTAAACTTCTGCGAGGTGAAACAAACATGGGAAACCTTTAAGATGGAGCTTACCAGTTACATCAATCATGCCGACAGTTATACAAGTAGTGTGAACTTTCACTGATAAACAAGCATCTGTTACCCTTTAATCATATTTTGGTTTACAATTTCCCCCATTAATTTTCAGCTTTGGCCTTTTCCACCCTACAGTTACAAACGCACTTTCCCACGATGACACATGTCACTGATTCGATTGATTCTCTCAAATCTCTGACGCTCACTTATGTCATACATGAATCAACAGCCAAAATCCTGACAAACCAATCACTAGCAAAGAAACAATTGGCTAGAATGCAGTCTAAAGTACACCTCAGGATAACAGGTACTGTGCTCTACAAATGATTTGAATGTTCAACAACCTCACAGAAAGTTCAATATTGTAAACTCCATATGACATAGACACATTAAAAATCTGTGGGACAATGGAGATATGTTTTAACAAAGAAAAAAACAAAAGATTATAACAAAAGTGGTTAAAGTGTTTTGATTATTTGTTTAAGTTTTACCTTCTAGGAGGTGGAGGTGACTTAAAGCCACTCTTCATCTCTTTGAGCATCTCGAGCTGATGTAGTCTCTGTTGCTCTAATACGGCCGACACTACCGTCTGGGTGTTCTCAGCCAACAGCCGGCTGGCATCCACCCCTGGGGGAGGTGGGGGAGGTTGCTTTACTGCTGCAGTGTGAGCCTAGGTAAGAAATAAGAGACTCGTTAATTAATAAGTTATAGACAGAACGGGAAAATTTGGAAACAGATATGAAAAGAACAGTAAAAACAAGACAAACATGGAGACAGGTATGTAGGCCAGAATAAGTGGCTCTGTTAAATATATATAATATATAATACATAAAGATGCGTGCCGAATGGTATTACATCTCCAGAGGGTGAAAGAGGGACATGTAAAATTGATAATTACTTATAGACACAACATACTCAATAAGCAATAGGTGCTGGATGCCCACTGAGCTGGTTCTGTAACGACTACTGGTTAAAACATACGACTCTATTGCCTGCAACTTCCGTTCTCATTTACTTTTGTTCTCTCTGTGCATATAATATTGACAATTTTTTTCTTCTTGAGGGTGGGGGGGTGGGAGGGGTTATCAGAAGGATACCACGGAAAGTATCTACATATGTGGCAGGATATAAAGGACTTCCTTAGAATGAAGAATGTAATTACCTCTGCCAGTTGTTTGGCAGCTTCGGCAGTTATCCTTGATGTTTCAGCCTGGCTCTGTAACAACCTATCTGCAGCTGCTCTTCTGAGTTCTGCGGCGTCTTGCTGCGCCTTCGTCTGCTGTTTCTCAAGCTCCATGGCTTCGTGGGCGTACTCCTGTCTGACTTCACGCAGCTGGCGGTGAGCGTCTTCCACCTCCTGTTGTGACTTGAGGGAGAGCAACTGCAGCTGCCTCTCGTAGTCCTTTTGACGTCCCTCGAGGATACGAGCGAGGGCTGCAGATTCTTCGTGGGCAAGAGCTATTGTACGTGCATGTTCCATCTCGTTCAGCTGCTGTGCTGAGGCATCTAGCATGTCCATCAAGTTCAACTCGGAGGCCATCTTGAGCTGGAGGGCACTAGGCGAGAAACCTACCATGGATGTGATAGGCGGTGGTGGTGGACCCTTTTAAAGAGAGAAATATATACATACAAATCAGTCTGAAATTAGCCCATATATTTAAATAATTTCATCAGGGTTACAGCTTGGCAGTTAACTGAGCAATGATTTGATTTGTAATCAGACTAATGGTAGGGCTACACCCCGATGTTGAGAGTGCAGACCCCAACAATGATATACAATGCACAGGTGGTCTTGCAGCTGTAATGTCTCTACAAAAACTATCATGATATTTGTATCATTATCAAGCTTATTAAAAAAAAAGATGATAGGGGAATACAGTGTTGCCATAGGTTATATCAAAATAATGACAGGGGCATACAGTGTTGCCATAGGTTATACCAAATTAATGACAGGGGAATACAGTGTTATCATAGGTTATACCAAAATAATGACAGGGGAATACAGTGTTGCCATAGGTTATACCAAATTAATGACAGTGGAATACAGTGTTGTCATAGGTTATACCAAATTAATGACAGGGGAATTCAGTATAGCCATAGGTTATACCAACTTAATGACAGTGGAATACAGTGTTGTTATAGGTTATACCAAATCAATGACAGGGGAATACCTTGTTGTCATAGGTTATATCAAAATAATGACAGGGGAATAAAGTGTTGCCATAGGTTATACCAAATTAATGACAGGGAAATAATGTTGTCATAGGTTATACCAAAATAATTACAGGGGAATACAGTGTTGTCATAGGTTATACCAAAATAATTACAGGGGAATACAGTGTTGTCATAGGTTATACCAAAGTAATGACAGGGGAATACAGTGTTGTCATAGGTTATACCAAAGTAATGACAGGGGAATACAGTGTTGTCATAGGTTATACCAAAATAATGACAGGGGAATACAGTGTTGACATAGGATATACCAAAATAATGACAGGGGAATAGTTTTGTCATAGGTTATACCAAAATAATGACAAGGGGATACAGTGGTGCCATAGGTCATACCAAAATAATGAAAGGGGGATACAGTGCTGCCATAGGTTATACCAAAATAATGACAGGGGAATACAGTGTTGCCATAGGTTATACCAAAATAATGACAGGGGAATACAGTTTTGTCATAGGTTATACCAAAATAATGACAAGGGGATACAGTGGTGCCATAGGTTATACCAAAATAATGAAAGGGAGATACAGTGCTGCCATAGGTTATACCAAAATAATGACAGGGGAATACAGTGTTGCCCATAGGTTATACCAAAATAATGACAGGGTAATACAGTGTTGCCATAGGTTATACCAAATTAATGACAGGGGAATACAGTGTTGCCATAGGTTATACCAAAATACTGACAGGTGGATACAAGGTTGTCATAGGTTATAACAAATTCTTGTCAAAGCGGATGGCTTTACTGTCAACATACCATCATTTTTTTTATAGGACATCTTATCACATATTTCATTTAATTATCCATCTCTTTTACTTCCACTTTTAATAAAAATTACAGTGATGTTCAATGCATTAATTTCTTAGCAAAAGAATGATCGAGAAGCTAAAAATAGGTACAGAACTTAACAGGTACAGACAGAAGAAGCAAAATAAAAGTAAACGATGGAAAAAAATTATTAAACTAATAAAATCTCTTTCAAACACCTAAGAGACCTCGGCCTTGTTGTAGTCAAAGTTTCAACATTCAAAGTTTAAGAGAAATTTTTATTTGTTAACCGACACATTGTAATCTAGTTTTGTGTAGCCAATCTTTCAAAAAGTTCAAGGGATTGTAAAAAATTTAATTTGTTGAATTGTATACATAGATTTACTCTTTAATAAGACAGAAATTCCTTTCCATGTCCAGTAAAGGCCTATTCACATTGTGACCGTTTTCTATCAAATCGTACAAAAGGAAATAATTTCCATCTGCTCATTCGCTACTCTCACCTTTAAGGCCGGACTAGGGTTTGTAGCAGGTGGGACAACTGGGCTGCTGATTGGTAGGAAGATTCTGTGAGTATCTGGGCTCATAGGAGACCTCCTTGACGACGGAGAGCGCCGACCTCTCTTTTTCCTAGACCGTACGGACCTTGGGACTTCTTCGTCAGTCGATGAATAGAGGTTTGACCCCAACGGTGACCTTCTCACTTCCAGCTGGCCTGGATCACTCTGTGGGGACTTACTTGATGTGGGTTTCTCATGAGTAGGTGACAGAGGCAAGCTACAGGGGGAGCTCATGACCATCCGTCTCGACTGTGAGGATGCTGACGGGGTACCGAGTGGTGTCCTCACAACGCCACTGATGCTGGCAGTGTTCCCAGGACTGGATGGATACGAATGAGGTGATATGGCAGATCTCCTGTGTATGGATTGAAAACATATGACATGTTTATCAGTGGGTACGTAAGTAAAAAGTAAACCCATGTATGTAGATAATGCTGTCCGAGATTAAAATTTGACCAACAAAGCACCACATAACAAAACAAAATAAAACAAAAGAAATCCTCCATATTTGCACTTCATACATAGGAAACAGACCAACCACAAGGTGTTGTTCATTATAAACACCTTTAATAATCGTTAATGTCATACCAATGGGGCTTGGGGGGTGGTCAAGGGGGGGGGAGAGCTCAAACAACAAATTGCACAATAACAACAACAAATGACAACTGATAAAGGCAGCAGCCTAGCCTAGAAATATAACAAAAGCAAATTTGTTAATAAGCAACTTTATAGCAATGTTTTGTTCCCTGCTCTGTAAAAAGCCAGATGACATAATGGGCAAATTTAAATGATGCTGCTACACTCTTTTGACATTGCATCTGTGGATCTACTATTTTAACAATTTCGCATAGGAAACATAGATGTTTAGGTCCTTTGAACGGTTACCACTGGATATTCCTCTTTCGGTGCATTAAATATCAACTTCAATTTGTTTCTCAATTAGCAGGAAGAGCCTTTTTCTATGGTACTTTGTTTGATAATATCTCATTGCAAGGTACCCATGAAATCAGTCGCTAGTAACTTTTTCCCTCTTTTTGTTTACCTGCCATCTTCACTTCTCTGAGAGTTTTCCGACTCTGGCATCTTGCTAACGGACCTCTGCTTTCTTCCCTCAGAGTGATTTGACATTGAGGTATCTGTAAAATCAGGGGTATACCGATGCTCACTAGCACCACTTGCCATCTGAGGTGAAGGCTTGCTTTTAACAGAAACAGCCGAGGCAGGTGTTCGACTCGATAACGAATGAAAGTCGTCGTCACTGTACTCTAGGGTTGTTGGGCGTTTCAGAGAGAGACCGGGGCTTGTGGTCTGTGGTTGAGGCGACGACCTCTTATCTTGATTTGCAGAGACTCCACCTGACCGAAGAACTGGGTGAGAATTCCCATTGTCGAAATCATCGGGAGCAGCTCTGGAGGCTAACAAACCTGCAAGTACAACAAATAGGTGGAAAAATGATTGGTAGAACAGAAATGATATCTCAAAGACAAAAACATTAAAACAGTAAAATTAAACTGTCTTCAATTTCTCCCATTTTTGTTAAATTTTCAGCAAACCACCTATTAGAAATACCAAAACTAGTCACCTACTGTCCAATTTTACTCTTATTCACTGCTCTTCCCAAATCCTTTTTTTCTCACTGAAAATTTTTTTTGGGTGTAAGTTGACCTTCTCTCATATCGTCAAGAAAACAATTTTGAGGGAGAGTACTGTGCAATTTTTGCAGTCTAAGGAAAGCCAATATTTTGAGGGCTAAACAAAATTACCTTTAAGGGCATTTATGTATTAAAATTTGATACAATAGACAGGAACATGAGGGGATATAAGAAGCCTGGCTGTAATAGTGCCAACAGAATCAACTGACGTACTTCTCTGTGCCTGCTGGTATCTACGAGTGAAGATGTCTACGACACTCAGTCCATCATTGGTGGGTTCAAACGCGGACGGAGTTCTAAGGATGTTACTGATGGATTCTGGGCTGGTTGCCATGGACGGTTTGGTTGGCGATGGTATAGGCTCCACCATATGGTGATGGTGGGTGGCACGAAGACTCTGAAACTATTGTAACATACAGAAAGAAATTATGATTACAAAGGCAACCTCTCTTTAATTGAAGCTGTGTTATTTACGCATTTAAGTTTTCCCACCACAGCTAAACCCACACTGCCTCTGATTAGCAGCTTCATACAATGCATTCCTCCCTACCAAGAGAGAACATTTCACGATACCTCATTGATAATCTACGTTGGCTATTTTGAACTAGCAATTTTGATCTACAGATCGCTTTAATCTTGGCACTAAAATGATTTTTCTTAGTCATCGACAAATGGATCCCATAGTAATCCTCTCTGCATCTGTAATGTCATATCACAGACGACTCCTATCTATACTGACGCACCTTTGGCAAGTAGTCATCAACTAGTTCTACACTAGCATCATCACTGAGGGCTCCCTCGCTCAGGTTGAAGTGTTCCTCCTCTTCTCTAAATGCCCTCTCGTTTGGCCTCGTCTGCACAGAGCCAGTGACTGACGAAACGGTCGGTGCAGCCCACTTGAGCTTCTCTCTGACGTTGTGTCCTCTGTAAGAGGCTTGAATCTTGGTGGCGGCAGTGTCTTGTCGATCCTTTTCGTAGGCTTGGGCGGCATGTTGGCTCATGCTTCCCACACCTACACAAAAACAAAAACAAAATCCAAAATTGATCTCCATTCAATTTATGTTCCAAGGTTCACATTACATGTCTCTAATTTAAAATAACAACAAAATGAATTCAGATCAATACTTAGCAAGTAAAACCATTATGGAACATGGGCTGTGTCAAGAACAGGGAAACTGCAGGAAACTTGACCCTACTTGCTACTTGTCAAACAAGTGATACATTTTGAAGTGAGCCCATATTACTGGTAAAGATAAACCACAAGCTGTTCTAAGAACCAAAACGATGAACTGTGTCGTAAAAACGCCTATCTGTCAACCCCCAAATGAACCATCTAAATATATTACGGAAGATTTTTAACACTGGGATAAGTCCCCTGGCATGATAAAAGATTGCCATAATTTGCCAGAAAAAGATGGCCACAAATGACTTGACTAATTCACTAGAAATTTGTTCCACAGCCTAAAATATAAGTTTCTATGAGTAACAAAGACATGACACTCCTTCTACATCTCTACGCATGGTTTGTGAAACTCACCTGGTAGCATTCCAGTAAACACTTGGTTTGGCTGTTCTGCAGCTAACGTTCTTCGGAATGTTGACGGGTGTTGGACTACTTGATCGTCTTGGAATTTGACTGAATGCTTCACCCTCGACGAAGGTACACTGAAAGCCCATCGGTCATCTTCTTCGATCGCATCAAATTGGTTATGCCAGGTGAGATGTCTCGGGGACAATGGCCGATCCGATCTCATCGATGGGGGACTCAATTGGTGGTTCAAATGTCCAGGTAGGGGACTTGCCGGCTGGCGATCTTCCTGGATCGTGTCTCCTGGTCGCAGCGGCCCGTAGATTGATGGTATCTTGACTAAAATTTCACTGGCAAGTTTCTTGACCTCGTTGTCCAATCTGCCTTGGAGGGCAGCTGCAGTAGCTTTCAATGCTTTCAGGCGCTCATTGCTCGCCGGGGTTCCATTGTCTGGTGGTGTGGTTTGGCGTAAAAACAAGTGAAATAATGAAGGGGTAAAAAATTAATGTAATAAAGATAAAAATGTAATACAGAGAAAGAAAGAAAGGAAGAGGACATTTACATAATGGATAGTCCAAAATCCTCTTTGTGAGGCTTTCCCTTAAGTCAATAAATTCAACCTTATAAGATCGCAAATCATCAGTAAAAGCTTATCTGTAACCCGTAGCACCAAGATCTCAACTATTGGCAAAACTTCTAACAGCTCTGTACGTTCCTCTATCGAGATCAAACAACAGAAATATAAAATATTTACTTGCTGAAGGCAAGTAACCTAAACAAGGGTGGCAGTCAAAATCAACGCAGCGTACCAAAAGTTGTGTAACTTCAGTCTCATGCAATATTTTGAAAAGAAACAATCTATCTCACCTGATACGACTTGTTCTTTGCCATGGTCTGAACTTGTCGGGTGGCTGGTCTTCACGACATTTTGCTCCGGTGACAAGACTTTCTGTCTGCCGACCACGGTTATGGGGGCTCCTTCCTCTGTGACTGGTATCAGTACGATGTCATCACCAGTGACCTCCCTGTTGGCTGGATGTAAAACCTCCCCAGTGTGGGTTTCCCCTGGTTGGCCGGATATGTCAGTCTGGGGACTGGAGCGGGAACTGTTATCACTGCTGCTGGTACTCCAAAAGGCTTTGTTCTCCTTATCGGAACTTGTCACATCCAACTGAGAATGAAATACAGAGTGACGAGAGATTCCTTATAGTTAATAGCAAATATTGTAGAAAGGGATGACTTTAAGCAGTATTAAGTTTGGATATTCATAATTCAAGAAAAAGAAAGGTTTGAGAGCTAGTGACGTTTTCTTAAGATTATCCAGGATATTCAATTTTAATTTTTAAGCTTAATCTCTGAAATTATGTTACCTGCGGGCAAAACTAACGGTAAAGTCTGCTCCTCGGTGCAGGCCTAAATGTTAATATTAATTCACTTTTTTTTTTTTTAAATGTATAATAACTAGGCCAAAACATGTTCTTTTACCCTTGGGTGGTAATCAGCACTATTTGTCCTTGACAAATTTGTAATGCATTGTAAACATGCTATTTGAGCTGATAAAAGCCTTGTGTTCTTTCTATGGAGTTTTGTTATTTTTCTGAGGAACTGGCCTAATGATCTGTGTGTTAGAGACTATGTAGTCCAGATGAGCGTCAGATGTTTCAAGGGTCATTTCTCAAAAATTAAAAATGATATAAGGCATACAACTTATATCTACACTAATAGCAGTGTTGATAAACAGCAGTGTCTACAACATATCAAAATTAATTTAGTGCCCCACTTCAAACTTTAACGAGGGATAACTCTGTGATGACATCTTTCGCTGACACTTTGGACTGAATTACCATAATCTACTTGTACAAAGCGCTGATTTTAGAACTGTACACTTGTCCAATACCAAGATTAAAATACATATCTGATCACTCCTATCTTTTTGAATTTGTCTAAAGACAATATGGCATCGTGCCAAAAAGAAGAGCTGCAGCAGCTGAAAACCCCTGCTCAGCTAGAATGAATCAAAATCCTAAACAACAGGGTAGGGTTTATCTCTACAGACCAGCATTGTCTATTTGTGTGAAACTGTAGAGCACAAACGATATGTACTTTGCAGCCTAGCTGCAGCCTGTCTCCAGTGTCCTCTTGACATGGCACCTAAGTCAATTTAGAGCACACACATTCAGTTTGACCATCCATCATACTGTATGTGGATCTGATTGATGGACCAAAGTAAACATTCAGGCAAACTTAAACAGCAATTCGGCTGGTCAAGAAAAGAACCAGCACACTGCCTCAACATCTGCCCCTGCTTAATGTGTAGTGATGGAACATTCATGAAAAAACCACAAAACAGTATAATGTCCACTTCGCCAAAGACACATGTTCATTAAAGCATTTTAAGACCTCCTTACCTTTCTCATGGCCTGTGTCCTAGGTTGCAACCTTTGAACATCTGGTGATATGATAGGCTGAGAAGGAGGAATCTGTGGTTCCTTCCTGAAGGTCTCACCCAGTGCCTTTGTGTTCCTTTTAGCCGGAGGTCCGTCTTTAAGAGCCACTTTGGCATTGTCCTTCTGCTTCTTGTAGAGTTCATCCAGCTGTTTCTGCTTTCTGTTTGCTGCTTCCTCCTTCTCTTGCAACTGCTCCTGTTGTTTCTTTTTCCTTTTGTTCTTCTGCTGTACCATGTACTTCCTGACTTCTCTGCTATCATAATGCCGGACTTTTGAGACTGGTACAGACGTCTCTTCGTTCCCTGGGTCTCTTTGACCTCTGCCCAGGGGCGGCTTACGCTGTCCAGGCTCAACGATGAAGGATATGGGATGTCTGGTGTCCAAGTCGACGTCCCCTGGTTCGTCATCCTCAGCATCGCCTCCTTCATTACTGTTGTCTGCATCAAGCTCCAAGTCCTCTAACACATCACAGGCCTCAGAAGGCAGCTTAGCATCATCCTTAATGCCATTAACGTCACTGTGTTCTTTGGCCGTACTCGCACCTGACTTCTCATCATCGTCATCTTCCACTGGAACAGGAGCAGCAGAGCCCTGAGACTCTGCATCTCCATCTTTGGAGGGAGGAAAACGCGGAACCTTTGTTTTAGCTACTTGCGATGGGCCTAGGGCCTCTCGCACAGCTTTGATGCCTTCCCGCCATGCGGAGACACCGACGGAAACTTTGGTATCGGGTTGCCTCGGTTTCCTAGGTGACGACCCCTTTTTACGCCGCACTTTGCGGGTCGGTTTGTTCTGATCATTATCAGCTTGAGTCTTTGAAGGTTGTAGGGGTTTCACATCTTTGGCTCCTTTGTCCGTTGGCCTAGCTTCTTTCCTTTTGTGTTTTCTATTGTTCATTGTCTCCTCAGACACAACTCTGCCATTTGGCAGCCTAAAGTTTGTCTGGGGTACATTAAACCCTTTGTAATGTGGAGGAGGCGGGGCACGGGCCACTTTCCGAATGGGTGCATCACTAGGTTGAACCTTTACAGTGAAATCGGACTGTCCATTGGGCCTATAGAGAACGGGATCTGACTCCTTGTGAGGATGTTCGCGACTCATTTCACTACTTGGTGTTCTGCTACTTTGAGTTCTTTGCTTCTGCATTTCCACTCTTTGACGTAACTTCTCCTGGATGGTGGGGGCTAAAATTGTCCTGGACGATGGTTTATCTCCATGGTAACCATGATGCACATCATGGCCATGTCTAGTTCTACCATAACCACCAGAACTAGTTCTTAATGAAAACTGATCTCCATTATAACGCTGGTTGACTGGGGGCTCATGGTCGTTTCTACCATAACCACCCGATCCTCCATATAATCTCTCGTAAAATGGTATGTAGTCTGTATTTACTTTAAGTCCAGGAGACACCTCGACGGTAAAATCTCCGGACCTCGACGGGGGTTCCTCGGTGGGTACATCATTCAGGATCCGCACGTCGGTATTGTCGTCGAGGGATAAGTTCGCTGAGCCCTGCTCCAGAATGTCCTGACTAGATCTGGGTTCAAAGTGCTTGCCGGAATAGGAGGTACTTGCATTAGAGTTTCTATTGGCCGAGTGCCTGTAACCAGGCATATGCATGCCAAAGTATGTATCATCCCCTGAAATGAACAGAGAAACACAATTGGAGTCTTCCTAGGTTAGTTCCCCTACAGAAAAGAGATTATTAACTGACCGAATTTAACAAAAATTTCATTTGATGTGAACAGATTGACAAGTCCAAGAACCAGAAAAGCAAAGAAAAAAACCCCATAATAATTGACATCAGCTGCAGTAAATTCAATTGCATCAAGACACGTTACGTGAGCTATAAATTGCTAAGGGTAGTTTATACATTTCTGGTTTACAACACCTAAAAACTCAACCATATAAATTGGATCAATAATTGTGGATCAATATCCTTAGCTAAGCAGGCAAAGGTTGTGGATGATTAACAAACCAGTGAAAGTAAAACAACAGTGTTTAGATATTAACGTACTTATATTTGGTACTTTAAATAAAGACCTCATCTATTTCCTTTTGACATGGAAATGCTGTAAGTCATCAATCACTCATGTTGATAAATACTTCTCACTAAACAGTCAAAATAGTTTACAATTAAGACTGAAGAGTACTTTCTTGATATTTACATATTATATAAGATAACCCTCTATACAATAAGGGGATATTTGTAGCTCATTGCAAGTTAAACACTGTTCCGTCAATGTAAGAAACTGTGTGTTCCAACTAACTCATGTATTGTACTGTTAATTTTTATAGCCAGTCATTGAAGTTGATGCTTAATTTCAACATTTTCCTGGTGTAATTTCTTATTTTTTCTTTTGTGTTTGGAACTAAAGTAAACAGATTTCATTTTCAAATACCTTGCCTTCTCTTTAACAGTCTACTTTGGTACAGCAATAATACTTAAGCGATAACAAACATGCACCTTTAAACAAAACATTGCTTCACATGCTCTGGGGTTTTCCTTCTCTGAGTAAATACAAGATGGGTTAGCTGTTTATGGTACATTTCTCATGCTTATGTCACCTATCAGGACTATCTATCTGTGCAAGTTCTGTCATTTCTTAACTCATTGATGAAAGTTACTAAAGATGTTCTTTGAGTTACTTACTTTCTGGTAAGTAAGGTCTTCTCAACATGGATCTCCTTGATCTTGTGTAATCATCACCATTCAGATGCTGAAAGAGAAAACAAAAGCACCATAGTGAACAGAAATGGAGGAGGCATCAGTAAACAGACTGCAGCATCCATCACTGAAAATCCTTTTTCTCTCTCTCTTTATTTTAATGACCCTAACAACCAAAGCGTAAGTATACCAACCATGTTCTGATAATCCATCTATTAGGTCAACAGTGCATTAGCTTAGATCTTTAACCAAAAATGAAATCCTTCCTCAAATGAAACACCTTCTAAGTAAACATTTATAATTTAGACCCTTTCTCATGAATTTGAATGAGATTATTTTTGATATGGTAAAAGCTACTTGGAACAACAGCACACTGATAGCAAAGACCCAAGTATTTCCATCTTTACAAAAATTCAGATTAACCCCACTCACAGCAGACATAATGTCAAAGCAATCCCATATTTTCAGTCATAAGTGACTTTGCCATGATTTCTTTCCACATATCTTGACTGCGATGAGACAACCTTTCTAAAACTGAAGATAGAGGCCAGTTCCTTTTTCATTATCACCTACGTATTTCACTCACAGCGGAAACACTCGTAATTGACAGAAGAGCTACCAGAGAAATGGTGAAACCTACCTTAGTAACTGCCCTCTCTCCCGGCACTCGAGTAACAGGTTCCTGAGTGGGTGTGATTTTGCTAGGAGGTGGCCTACCTATACTTCTCATATGCCTTCCTTGAGTTGCATGAAGTGATAGCAGCTTTCCAGAATCATTGACTCTAGTTTCTGCCCTGTGGAGCTATTTAGTGAGAAACAAGACAAGCTGTAAATTAACAGGCTGATAGGAATCAGATCCTCCTCTTTCTCTTCTATTACCCAATGCAAATGCATTGCCTCCTTTTAATAATGAGTGATTTTCTGCAGTCACTTAGCAAACCTTCTGTAATATTCCAAACCCATCCGATTTCGGATGTATCAAGTTTCCATAATAGTAGAAGCAAATCAAACTTACCACACGCTTGGCTTCATTCATGTCGCTCCAAGCATTCTTCAGATCTGCAACAGTCAAAAACGAGAAGAAGTTTGGATGGTTTACATAATCGATGGATCAAGTGAATATGTGTTCTCACAACAGAGATCAATACTTTTTATTACAGACATTATAGAGATAAAGCTATGAAAGAGTGATTGCTAAAACTGGCTTCCATTTTTAAGTTTTACATTAGCTGCATAAATATTAAATGCAGATTCTATACTATATTGGAATCAACTACAGTAGTCCAAACCATAGTACTTTATGTCATGCAACTGTTAAGTGTTGACTTTATTGCTCTTTTGGCGTTCCGCAAGGACTTTACCATGAGGGAGAGATTCGCCCTTTTGTTGTGGATCCAGCTTGTGTGTTTTTGTGGAATCTGCACTCCAACATATACGGCCAGAAGTGTGCGTTCGTGAGGAATAAAGTAGAGAGAACCTAGAGAATTTTACATACAGAAAGTACCAATGTTTCACCAACAAATTTCACCTTTTAAAAAGAAAACTTGAGCAAACTCTCATCCCTATAATCAACAATTTTTCTCAAACTTGGGAAAGTATAAAACTTTTCGAATATGATCCATTGCAAATTGAAGAAATTGCTTACAAATATGGACTTTGTCCATCACAGCTAGATAAATTTACAGTATGTTAAACAAGCTCTGATATTGAAAATGTATGTGCTGCACCGGCATACAATCTGGTTATGACAATGATTTGCTTATAGTACCTGTGGCTGAGAGAATCTGATTTGAATATGACTCTTTGGATAGATTTCCCCTCTGGACGGGATGAACCTCGACAGTTCTTCTACCTCTCACTGACGTCATCCTCCTCCTTTCTCTGTGTGAAAAGAAGCAACAGAACTTGCCAAGATGAAGGAGTTACACATGCATGTATTTTGAACAGGGCAATATAACCGAGTCTCATTGTCAGCAGGACCACTTATACTGATGTAATTTTGCTTTTACTGTAGCATGGATACACATTTCATTAATGATGACTCTTAAAGCTGAGAAAACGAACGTAATTGTGAAATCATTAAGTCAGTATCAAACTTCATAATCTGCCAATATAAAGTGACCAAATTCTCAACATCTGAGAGCAAAATGATAGTAGAAATTTGAACATGAGAGTCTATGAAACAATATATTGGCAGCTTTTTACAGAGAGCATTCGTCGAGAATGTGACAAAAAGGCATAAGGGTATATTTATGTGCACAAACCTGACAGCCTGTAGCACAAACAAACTTTGATATCATTATCCAGTAATTATAGTTATGTTATGGAATTCAACAACATACTTTCTGTTCTGAATGATAGATGCAAGAATGCTTAAGAAAATTCACAAACATCTATTTAGCCAACTAACATACTATACTAGAAGAAAAACCTTATGTTCTTTTAGCTGGTTCATCTCTTTTATTGAAATATGCCTAAGCACTGCAGATGGCAGCTGATTACTTTTGTGTCAAACCTTTAATTTTTAAAAGGAAACCACAGAAGCATGAATACCCTTTTGAGTAGTTTTTTCTACATTGATGGACTAATGAGTGTCTTATAGAAATTTCATTATGTTACTTATCAATATTGGTGGAGGAAAAGCAATCACTGGATTGACTTCAAGTATAGGTTAGTAGCGTCATTATTAGGGCTACCCTATAGATCACAAGAAAATGTAGGGCTGTGCCTTTTAATGATCCAGTCATGAAATTGAAAACTGCAAATTAAACTAGTTTAAAGCATTATCCTACATTACCAGTCAGCTTCTACTGTCTGATTTGTCTTAAAATTAACTTTCATAATTGAGCATTATTTTTTAACTTTTCTCTCTTCAAAACTGTCAATTTTAGGAAATGCTTAAAAATCAGGAAATTAAGGCTGTTTTGACAAATTGTATTGCATTAACTGTCAATGTTAAATCTTAAGACTAAGTAAGGATATGAAGGCCTATTTGATACGATGGTACTGTGACCAGAAAAAGAAATCGTTAGTATTTTTTATATCATCCTGCTATTGCTTCTGTGAACCTTAGGTTAGGACTGTCTTAAGGCTTGAGTTTGACGTAACATAAGCATGATTATGTCTGTAACTTAGTTAACTGTAGTGTAGGTTAGTTGGTTTACTATTACTATGCTTTAAACAGTAACACAGTAACACTAACAGTACAGTCTAGTCCTAAGTTACGCTAGCTTAGACCAACAAAAGATACAGTTTTTTTGACCTACTTGTACCGAATTTGTATGCAAGTATATTGAATTTGTATATCAAGGCATGCTCACGTTACCAAATTGTGCCATCATTGTAATAAATTTCTGTCACAAAACCTTGTCTAACAATAACTAGCGTTAGCCTTCCGCCTAGTGTTACTACCGTAAGTGTTAGGATACACACAAATCGATCGGGAAGTTGCGTCAAAATGGGCCGTGACCTTTCGTAACAAAATATTACACGAAATTACCAACTCTTACTATAAATAACAAATAGAATAATCACTCACCTGCTAAAACTAAAATATAAAAGGCGCTGAAGTTACATTGACATTCATATTGTACATATATCACAAATTAAAACATGAAATATTGAAAATTTCGCGAAACTTCTCCTGATGTATCGCCATTTTGAATTAATATTCTCACGGTGCATTCTGGGAGAGGTTGTATACTGTTATTATGGTTTCACTTAATTGTGTGCTGCAGAATTCGCTTCTTGGATACACAAGATTAGACTTTTAGGTGTGGGTGAAGAGATAAGTGGAACAATATGGGTACTGCCAATAATACAGATATCATGTTAAAACTAGTGTAAGGTAACATGTCCACATCATTACGGTCAAAAATTCTTAATTATTAAGTCGAAATGTTGCTAAGCGAGAGTGCACTGCAGAATTCACCTTGTTATGAGAACGGTAACCGTGACGAGTACAAAGTCACCTGGTACGGAGACGAATTGATTACTTAAATCTGGCCCTAGCTTATGCTATATTAAAAACCGGTCGAATACGAGTACAAAGCCACCTTAAAATAACAGTTATATTTGACCGGATGTTAACAATGTTAATGTCCCTGTTTTATTTCACTTTCGGGAGGCAGGGACTTTACGTGTGTTCATTGAAACTTGTCTCTGTGAGATTTGTACACTAACGTAAATGCTCATCAGTTAACCCCATGCTAGCATTTCGTCAACCCCTCAACCTTATATTTCTACTCACTTCCTCCAGACACCCTTACTCATTTTCCACCTCCGCAGGCAATTTCCGTTGCGGTAAACCTCGATGCCAAATATGCCTCCATATTAACCCAGGATTAACCCAGGCACCGAGGTCAAAATTCCCAATGTTGACTATAGTCTCAGACCCCCTTCCTTCTCTTGTGATTCTAATAATGTTATTTACATTTTCTACTGTGTACTTTGGAAAGAGGGCAATTATGTAAGTGAAACAGGCTCCGGATTTTGCTTACGTTTTAATAATCACAAAAAAAAATCTATTCGTGGTATTTTTGCAGGATTCCCCATTTCCGAACATTTCAATCTATAGTCAGTCATTCTCTCAAAACCCTAAAATGTATTTTAATTGCGCTACTGAACGTAAAGAAATCGATTGGATCTTTCATCTTAAGTCTCACATCACCGGCCTCAACAAAGACTTGGGATCCCTTAACAACTACCAGTTCTACAAACATGTGTAATCCGTCCTTTGCTCCTTAATCCGCTTACTATATAGTCATGGTTTATTTGGTTCTAATTCTGTCAATGCAACTTACACTTACAGCAATACTTGGCAGTCGAAGGTCCCTGGGGGACCAAAAATTCCAATATATTTTCTAAAACTTTACTCCTTATTTGTCAATTATGAGTCATATGTTATTTCTCTGGTTTTCTCTAATAATATTTTCTTTTGGAGTAAACATGGATTTTCGTTGTATTTTCCAGATCCCCACCACCAATCCGCCATCAAAACAGAAGCCCATTCGCCTCCTAAATTTGCCTTTGCTGTGCATTTCATACAGGTGCATTCAAAAATCACTACTACCCCCCCCCCCCCCAACCAAACTGTTTGCTTGCCATACACTTGTCACCCTTCTTATAGCTATGAATAACAAGTATTATATTGTGCATCAATAATAAACCTAAGAAATGCCAGTGAATACAATATACCCAACCTTATTGATTTCTGATGATTTCACTCAGCAGGGCTGGACATGAGTATAGTAGGAAAAAAATATTACATTTTATAGATACTTTCAAACATTGACTAACACCATGCTGGGGCAAAAGAAAGAAGGTAACAGTAGCTATCAAGAAAACAAAGAGTGAGTGCAATGACCAATTACACAGATTATACATACTGGTTATGCTTTATTGTTCATTATAACTCATTATACGCATTACACTGAATAATGTGATGAATTCATTTTCAATATGCTTTCCTTGCATTAAATATGATACATACTGGATAAAATTGCAATAAAATTAGATAAATGCAGCTTCCAATTTTTTTTTTGACTACTATGAAGTGAAACCTACTGAATATGAATCAAGATAAGAATGAAATTAATCTATCTAAGACACCCTTCTGGATTTCACCATCATTTTATAATGAGGGAGTATTAACCAATTCTTTCATTTCGTTAACACATTTTCCCTCTTAGTACAACTCATATTAATAAGAAGACAACTTGGAAGAATGATTAAAAACACTGCTATTTTGAACTGAATCTTGACTAGTCTAGTTACTGAACTACATTCTTATCAAATTCGGAATTGAATAACATCAATCCCATTTATTAAAATTAAATTAAATTAAAAAAAAAAGAGTAAAATGCTGCTTTAATGAATGTTTCAAGAATCTTAACAAAATCCTTTTATAAATGGGAACATCAGCCTTCTTTTTAGTACACAGCAATAACTTTGTAGGATGGAAAAAAAAAACCTTCATCCACCCAGAAAAGACGTACAAAAGTTATAAATAATTTCAGCTGCAGACCATTAGTACAGATTCAAACACAGTTGAGGAATTGTACAGGACAGTAACACAAAAATGCTCAATATGGATTGAATTTTTAGCAATTCCTTCACCAACACGATCAAGTGAATTGTTTCCCTTATTTAGACAATGGCTTTGCTTTTAAATTTATCTAATTAAGCTATTCATGTCTAGTTACAACTAATGGCATTACCAAATCAAAAAATGATTAAGTGAAGCAAAAACTTGAAAACTTTTGCCTTGAAAACGATTTCAATAATTATATGAATACTGTGTGTGCAGATATCTCCAAAACATGCTAAAAAAGTTTGTTTGGTTTTAAACCAAGTTAAGCATATTGTGTGTGTAAGTGTGCTGTGTTCCATTTTAATGTTACTCTTTATATACCATAGTTATTCCCTCAGTTAATTATTAAACTGCATATTAGTAGAAATATTCCCAAACAACAGAGGGGAAATCTATCCAAAGAGTCATATTCAAATCAGATTTTCTCAGCCACAGGTACTATAAGCACATCATTGTCATAAAAAGCCTGAAAATGTTTTTAAAATTTGGGATGGACACTTAATGGGTCCTGCGGAACACACAGGGAGTTTGTACCCAATTCTTGAGTACCAAACACCTGTGGATGTACTTACTACTTACATTAGCCTATACCGGCAAAGCAAAGAACAGATAATTCTTCAGGTTGCTTAATCCTATCTGTTATGTTCAAATATCATATCACAAGTAGGCACCTTGGCCACAAACTCCTCAGAGTATGTGCAATTTATGCTTGCCATCAGGGTCTGGGGGCCACGATGGGGTTTAAAAACCTCGCGGAACATTTTCCCCCCAGGGGTGGTGGGGCCCCCTGACCTGCACTCTGACCACTTGTGGTTGAGAGCATGAATCAGGATATTTAGGAAGCACTTGAGCACAGAAACAAAGATATAATTAGCATTTCATGCACTGAATGATGCTATCCAGTTTTTACGTATAACTTTTTTTCTTTTAGTTTCTTTTAGTTTTAGTTTTTCTTTAAATCCCTCCTAAAATCATCAGTGATAGTCTAACGATTGAGAACAAAATAAAGTTACCGAATGAAAGTAAAATAAAGTAACGAATGTTTATATCATGATATGCTGTGCTGTTGTCACATTAAAACACCAACGAGATAGAACAAAGGAGATGAAATTAAATAGGATGGAAGAAAGAAGAAAAAGAGGAACTTAGGGGAATGGAAAACATGAAACATGAAAGGAAAACAAGAAAATTTAGCATCACGATTTAAGACAGTTATATACAAAGGATATGACTAGCATCATGTCATCAGAAAAATTTATTAGTTGCCAGGAGCCAGGACTGTTAAGCATGTACACCCCCCCCCCCCCCCCCAACAAACACACACAAAAAAACTTAAGTTAGTCTTTAGCACAATCTTAAGTAAAGGTCTAATTTACATTTGAAAATCAGCCCTTCAGTAAGACTGCCCGTTCATTTTTTGCTGCTGCTCACTTCTTCACCTTTCAAGGTTATTAGTCTGTAATGTTAACCTGTGTGTTACGTAATCAATTCGCCAAGCCAAGAAAGGAAACCGGCGTGGAAAAGTCACAACAGATCTAACGCAAGAGCCTATGAAAATGCCCGAAGCAGGTAAACTGTTGTGGCGGTGGTATCAAAGGGCGCATTTTCAAATGATAGCCTGAAAATGCCTCAGTCAGAATGGACCATATGACTTATAAATAAGTCTTAATTGGTCTGAAGGAATGACACCTCAAATGAATATATTGGATTATCTTAAATTGTATCATTAAATTGCATCCATAGCCTTGGTTACTTTAAAATATAAAAAATTTCTATAGTAATATTTGAAAATTGATGAGTATATAGCAGCAATTATTATATAATTTTTTGGTTTCAGTAAATTGAGAATATAGTGCAAATCATATATGAAATAGATGTAAAGTAATAGGATGGAATGTTATTAGGGAGGGCTACGTGATCCATCTTGCATACTTCGTAGTTCAAAGCATCGTCGCAATTATGAGCTTCCTTAGTTCTAGCCCTTGTTAATTTACTGCTGAGGGGTGCACCCAACCATCTCAATACTGAATCATCAATCACTAATAATTTTATTCTCTGATCTGTTTTTTTAAGTCTGTGAGAGAGAGCCCTTTTGGGGAAACTTAAATAAACTGGATACAGCAATCATACTGGCTCCCGTGATATCAACATTACAACCTTTGACCCCAACTAAGAATAAAATAGAGTTCTTGTTATCTACCATATATATATTATATATATTATATATATATATATATATATATATATATATATATATATAATGTAAGGCATTTATATAGTGCACTAACTAAAACGATATTCTATGGCACTTTTCAAGGAAGAATAAAACATATAAGTAAAACATACATTGTACACCTCACAAGTGAAATTCAGTATAGCTACACTTAAGGTTTAAAACTGCAAGTTTGGAATTTGTGCAAACTACTGAACGCAACACTTCAAATGGTGAAAGATGAAATTATGTCTTGTTCCCCATAATTATTAAACTTTATGAAACCAGTACAATAAAGGTTGCTATAAATATAAGACTTCACAGCTATATTTGGTCCATTCTGTAATATAGAACATGCGACTGAGCATGGGTCTATATGATGGATTAACCCAACTTTAAGATCCCTGTTTTTAAATCCTGAGTACTTTTTATGTTATTTATTGCTCTTCAGAATAGCCAATGGAAGTGATAAATATCTAGCGATGCGCTATACTTTGTTCAATCATGAACATTAATCTTGAAGTCTATGAAAATGCATAGTAATGCTCCAAATGTCTAACTTGTGGACTTTCAGAGTTCACTTAAAACGATAGCAGGGACAAACACTCAGTAATGTGATCTAGAATAGAGGTTCCTATGGTTTGATGGATCAATAACATTACTCCTGAAGTTTAGGAAAATGTCAAGGAATGCTCCAAATGTTCAAATCATTTGGCAATAAATGTTACTAATAGCACTCACATCTGAATGTTATGCATCAGTAGTATCCTTCCTCCACATCAACAACAACAAAGATTTTAGACCTTTAACTTGACTTTAAAGTCATAACCATTGTAAAAGCATTTACTGTTATTCTCAGAGAGGAACCAAAAATTGATAAGGCATTTCATGATATGTCAGCTCAACCTCATTCGGTCCAGTTATATGACACATCGTTCCAGCACAGGGGTCTCTGTGATGCATCGTTCAAATCCAAACTTACTCACGTCGATTGTTTGAAACTCTCCCGCTAATATCTTTTCACTAACGAGCTTTCCGACTGCTGGAGATTGCTGTATGCCATGACCGCTGAATCCTGTGGCCATCAAAAAGTTTCCATAGGCGGGATGCGAACCGATAATTGCATTCTGGTCTAGGCAGTTGTAGTCGTAGTAACCAGCCCATGCACTTTTGACCTGTCAAGGAAGTGACATTTGATTATCAAGAGATATAAACGTTATGTAAATGTGTCTTAGAAGGCACACACACATACATTACAATAGATACTGCAAAAGGAGATTCTGAATTGGGCGTTGTGGTCAAGTGGTTAAGGCAGTGGACTTGTGATCTAAGGATTACAGGTTCGAGCCCTGGCCAGATCATTGCGTTGTGTCCTTGGGCAAGGCACTTTATCTCCATTGCCTCTCTTCACCCAGGTGTATAAATGGGGACTTGCGAGGTGACTTGTAAATATAGTTGCGTGCGCCGGTTTGTGGTTGCACCCTATGGGAAGTCCCCCAGGGGACACGTGGCTGTGGTGCACTGTTGTGCCCCAGGAGAGATTGTTTGAATTGCGCACACTTTGGTGTGAAGGTGTGACAAGTTACCAATGACCAGGGTTAATTGTAAAGCACATAGAACTTGTGGATTATGCGCTATATAAAATAACGGCGTCATAATAATAATAATTGGAAAATCAGGTTTGTCTCTTGGGGTGATAGGTAACTATTTTATCAAAACTTATACTTAGATATTGTTTTCTAATTCACATTTTGGCAAACAAGCAGGAAATGTCAAGTAAACCAACCTCAGCTATCCAGCCACTAGTTGGTGACCATCCCTATATAGCCCAATTCCCTTCTGTGTATTTGGGAAACTGTATATAGGACAAGAATGTTCAACCCCCCTCTCCACCCAACCCCCTTATGAGATGAGATATGTCATATAAATACCAAGTTGCAATTGGTACACACCCTGATGTTTCATTCTGTTGTGCATTACAGCAACATGTTGATGATTATCCTATTTCGAACATTTATGTCAAAGGTCATGGAATTGATTAATATGTAATCTCAGAGAACTTTTCTTTTCCTCAATGAAAATATGAACAGAAAACAATGGCAGTACATCATCAAACAATAAACAAACTAGTAGACCCATTCTTGTGACTTTCATCAGTTGATAAGTACCAAACAGATTAAAGATTCGCGCAAAAAGAAACCTCTGATGCTGGTAATCTGACCTACTTTCGAATGAGGTGTAACAGAAGTGTTAGACACCACCATTGATCCCAGAACATACACACACAGCTTGCTACCGTTTGTAATTAGACAATAGTGTACAGTCAGTACATACAGCTGCGGTCAATACCCACAGCACAGTGTAGAAACGATACAGCGATGGACATCTCAGGTCCAGCTAAAGATAACAATTTGGTATCACATTTCATTACTGTCTGCATTTTGTAGCTACGCGAACAAAACGTCACTTGCAAGCAACAGAAAGTTAACTTTTTCAGATGGCCGCACTCAGTTTGGGGCGAGTCTTCAATGCCTTTAAGATTCTTTCCTTTCATCTTGGAGGAGAGATGCTCATCATTTAGACATTCTGTTAAAGTTAAGACAATGTAAGACACAAGTGTCTCCTTTAAAACTTATACTTTTTGTGTCATTCTGAATACCAACATTTGTTTCTTGGGGTCACCCTTTTCAAACAGCATGTTTGAAGCAATCAGACAGTTTCAGTAAATGTGCAAATATTCATTATCTCTTCGCGATCAAATTTTTTTTAAAACAAAACCTTCAGTTTCTCCATCACTGGAATCCGGTGGGCTAAGTTTGGCCAAATCTCTGTATCAAAGAAGTCGTAGTTCACATTCAGATCCTCACAGCTGGGCTCATCGCATTCCTTCAAGACAATCGAATACATTAAAGACGAAATGCTATGGATAAAGTACCGAAAAAAGGAATCCCTCACATTGGAAGACCTAATATCACAGCAGGTTGATCGTCAATAACATTTCTAATGAATGGGTATAGCAATAGATTGATTGGTTGGTTGATTGATTGATAATTTTATATTCCAGGTATTGGTTCTTTTGTACAGTGCTCTTGAGCATGTTTTATTTCATGATAGCAGCACTTTAATATATGGTATTTATTATGGTATTTATTATTATTAGTTAAGATTGTGTGCCTGCAGATTCAAGCCTTCAGGAGGCTGTATACAGATATCGCTGACTTAAACTACTCACAAAAAACTCAGAAAATACTTACATTTGGCGACTTCCCACACAGATAATTGCCTCCAAATCCTTCCCTTCTGACATACGAACCGGAGGGATCTATGAGTAGTGGACACTCTAGTCCAGGTCCTTCGGGGCAGTGAAAGAAGTAGACGTATCTCTTACGAGGTTCTACCGGTATCGGCATGTGAAGGTTCTCTTCCTTTGGTCCCGTACCGATGCCGAGAAGCTTACCCAGCTGACCGGACCAGGCTCCAGCAGTCAGTACAACGTAGGATGATTTGACTTCGACGACCTCGGGACTATTTATCATGGATACCTTCAAATCAGAATGAAATGGTAACCAATTGAAAGGATTTTCTGGTGACAAACAATGCAAAATTTGTATTGAAAGAGAAAAATATTCCACACCGCTAGTTGAAAACACCGTCTCAATACCTTGTAAGGCTTGTACGTAACTCAAGATAGGGTTGACTGCATGTAACCTACTTTGACTGGCTAAACCTAGGATGACTACTCCAGAAAGTTGGATCACAGTACGGGGTTCTGTGATGTCATCTGGGCACATAATCTTCAAAAGCTTCTCTTTGTATGTAGAATTTCCTCGAAATTCATCTATTTCGTAGAAATATTCTTTCCTTCTGTGGCTAGATGATCGACAAATTATCAAGAAAAAACAGAGACATTTTCCAGCTGAATTGCCCTTATGACATCATACATACTCCTGTTGCCAGATGCATTCAACAAAATATCACAAAATATGGAAATGCTATTATTAGGATGTGGGTTCTTGTCTAAAGATTCAGAACATTTTCAAGAAGATGCAGTGGAAAACCCTTTTTCAACAATGATTTGCTCACCCAGTTTTGAGTATCTTTAGAAATTCAGTAATACCACAACTGTCCAAGTTGGTGAGGAATTTGGAACAACTTTTTGAAACTATTTGACCGTTATCAAACAAATGACTTGAATACGACCCAACCTCCCATCGTAATATTACCTAATCAACTTGTCAATTTGGAAATAAGTTACTAGTCTAAATGTCAAACAAACAAAAACCCGTCCTCCCACCCCCTACTTACCGCATCTGTACAAAGTACTTACCATGACACTGTTTAATCTTCTACCATTAGGTGCAAATTGTGTTGGATCAATAGGTTTGGCGTCATCATCAACAACATTAAACCCTGTTACTTCAGCATTGTAGTACTTCGCACCGAGATCAATGGCTTTCTCTTTGAACGATTTCAACAAAGACCACGGATCGAGCCAACCTTCATTCTCCAAGCCTGAAATGAAAGAAAGAAAGTTTATTCAACCGTTTTACTTAATGAAGGAAATTTTATTTTTATATCTATATACATACATACATATATACAAATAGGCATTGAGGTTTTGAAGAGAATATTTTCAAATTATGGTAAGAATTTTTTTTCTTTTTTGATGGGGGGGGGGGGAAATGTTTCATCGTACCATGCAGGCACATTACAAATGTTTTCTTATGTCATATAGTACTCAAAGCGAGAGGGAAAAAAAGGACTCATCTACGGCAAAAAGCATGTGTAGATACATACGTAAAGGATAGAGGGCCTGATGTTTCGATCCTAGCAAGAACTTCTTCAGAGTCTAACTGAAACGGAAACGTGTACTTTGTTTGTCTTTTCTCTGAAGAAGCTCCTGCTAGGAATTGAAACGTCAGGCCCTCTAACTTTTACCTATCGTCATACAGTAATATTAGATATGGTTCATGTTCCATCCACGTACCCTGATAATTGTAAGGATTGTTTAATCTTGTGGTCTGCCTATACCAATCTTTATGACCAGCAATAAAATGTCTCTCAACTTAAACTGATTACATATTTCTATACAATCTGCTCAGTTGTGTTACCGATCAAAAAGGTACTGATGCTATCTATTTAGAATCAAGTATGTGATGATTACGATACTTTCTAGGGGCAAGAATGTATATCACCTTTCACCTCGATTATCAAAGTTCAAAGAATATCTTTGCTTAGAAGTTCTATATTTAAAGTCGTTTACAGTTTTAAGACGATATGTACCATAGCCATCAAATAATATTTTTCATTCATATTATGCTATTTACTGTGGGAGGTTGACATATTTTACAATAATTAAGAGAGGTAAACAGGATAATAATAATAACAAACCATATGATCCAAGCGTAACATTGTCTGTATTCATCCATGGAAACCTCTTTTTCAGCTGATTCTGTGTCATAAGCTCTACCTTAGCACCACAATTTCTGAGAAAGATTTAAGAAGAAAATTCTACTATAAAATAATGACTTTTGGAAATTATTCTCCCATGGGAATCCCCTTTCAAAAGGAAAATATCGCTTGTAATGATCCCTAGGTTTTCATGCTGGAAATCCTTCAACATGTTCCTGGTCTAATCTCCAGTTCATACTCCAGTAAAGCATGTTATGGCTCTAAGTATAACCAATATAGCAATCCCGTACTATTTTACTATCAAATTGAGTGATATCCACATCTATGGCATATATATTTTTATTCCACGAGTTTGCACCACACACATGTAGCAGCGGAAGTCATTCCGATGAATTGTGTCAGGCCTGGTTGCAAGGTACCGGGAAACACATGCATAGTTGTTACCATCACTCTGTAAATTGGTCGCAGATGGATGTTGTCCATGTCACGCTGGGAGTTCGGCTTCTTGTTCTTTCAACTTCCAAGCAGCCAATCAGAGACATTTATAGCACCCTATGTGCAATAAAAGTTAAACAGACTTCAACTCTTGGCTATGCAAACGTAAAACTAAAAGACATTTCTAGTTTCTACCATGTATGGTTTGTTTTACATCTATCGCCCAGGATATTTTTGGAGTATGAACCGGCCTTGAGGATACGCAAGGGCGAATTAAATGAAGTAATAGTTTCTTTCATTTGTCCAAGAACCACTGCAAACTTCATAATAACAAAAAAAAAAAACTTCAATTGTAATTTCTAAGGAGAAAAGCTAAAATCAGTCCGAGAAACTTGGCAAAGAACAAGCCCTACATATGCAAAATTTCTTGCATTTTGAAAGAATAATTTTTGAAGGTCCAACTATTCGGACAACTTAGTGGATATTACTTCATTATAATTATTCCAAAGTGTTATTATATCCTATGACATTTTATAAACACATTATGAAAGGAGCTGCAATAAAGTGAAACAAATCATGCAAGACCCAACACACCCTTTGTTTGAACACTACATTTACAACCGCTCTGGACTGCGTTCATGCCCACCACCTACACTTAAGACCCGCCTACAGATACTCGTTTGTGCCTAATTCTATCCATATATTTAATTCACAAGTGAGAAGATAAGTTTCTTATTTGTAGGACTTGCTGTAAATATGTTTGTATTACTGTATGTGTATCGCAGTCTATTGATACTTATACTATTGCTTTTTTTATTTTATTTTTTTCCCATTTGCGACCTGTGTAAGCCGAATTTCCGATTGTGGACTATAAATTCAATTCAATGAACAGAATACTGTTCAGATTTTGAAATATCCAAGAAATTATTGGCAAGCATGGAACGACCACTCGAACACAAACTAGTTGCATTAATTACCAATTAATCTATTCACCCCCTTAGCTGATACATCAGCACACCAGGATATATAAAATGTCGACAACTTTTGGAACATTTGAGAGTTTGCTTACTTTTGAATAATATGGTTCTCATGCAAGATGTGTTCCTTGTCCTTTGTTGCGAGGAACAGATATCCTTGGTCATTGAACTGAAGATCTGGTGGGTCAGATCCTTCCACTTGTAAATGTTCCTACATGGAGAAATGTAAACAACAATTGAATGGGCTGGATGAGAATGGATTTCAAAAGAAACATTTAACTCTGATCTGTTACATAAAGAAACACTTCAGTGACAATTAGGCAAATACTACAGATATTGATTGGCAACCAAATGCAGGCACACCGACACAGGTTTTAGATAGTGATGGGAACAAATACTACAGATATTGATTGGTAACCAAATGCAGGCAACCCACACAGGTTTTAGATAGTGATGGGGGCAATTACTACAGATATTGATTGGTAACCAAATGCAGGCGCACAGACACAGGTTTTAGATAGGGATGGGGCCAATTACATATATTGATTGGTAACCAAATGCAGGCACACCGACACAGGTTTTAGATAGTGACGGGGGCAAATACTACAGATATTGATTGGTAACCAAATGCAGGCACACCGACACAGGTTTTAGATAGGGATGGGGGCAATTACTACAGATATTGACTGGTAACCAAATGCAGGCGCACAGACACAGGTTTTAGATAGGGATGGGGCCAATTACTACATATATTGATTGGTAACCAAATGCAGGCACACCGACACAGGTTTTAGATAGGGATGGGAGCAAATACTACAGATATTGATTGGTAACCAAATGCAGGCACACAGACACAGGTTTTAGATAGGGATGGGGCCAAATACTACATATATTGATTGGTAACCAAATGCAGGCGCACAGACACAGGTTTTAAATAGTGATGGGAGCAAATACTAGAGATATTGATTGGTAACCAAATGCAGGCACACCCACACAGGTTTTAGAAAGGGATGGGAGCAAATACTACAGATATTGATTGGTAACCAAATGCAGGCACACAGACACAGGTTTTAGATAGTGATGGGAGCAAATACTACAGATATTGATTGGTAACCAAATGCAGGCACACCCACACAGGTTTTAGATAGGGATGGGAGCAAATACTGCATATATTAATTGGTAACCAAATGCAGGCACACCGACACAGGTTTTAGATAGGGATGGGAGCAAATACTACAGATATTGATTGGTAACCAAATGCAGGCACACCCACACAGCTTTTAGATAGGGATGGGAGCAAATACTACAGATATTGATTGGTAACCAAATGCAGGCACACCCACACAGGTTTTAGATAGGGATGGGAGCAAATACTACAGATATTGATTGGTAACCAAATGCAGGCACACCCACACAGGTTGGTTACCAAATGCAGGCACACCCACACAGGTTTTAGATACGGATGGGAGCAAATACTACAGATATTGATTGGTAACCAAATGCAGGCAACCCACACAGGTTTAAGATAGGGATGGGAGCAAATACTACAGATATTGATTGGTAACCAAATGCAGGCACACCCACACAGGTTTTAGATAGGGATGGGGGCAAATACTACAGATATGATTGGTAACCAAATGCAGGCACATCAACTCAGGTTTTAGATAGGGATGGGAGCAAATACTACAGATATTGATTGGTAACCAAATGCAGGCACATCGACTCAGGTTTTAGATAGGAATGGGAGCAAATACTACAGATATTGATTGGTAACCAAATGCAGGCACACCGACTCAGGTTTTAGATAGGGATGGGAGCAAATACTACAGATATTGATTGGTAACCAAATGCAGGCACATCCACACAGGTTTTAGATAGGGATGGGAGCAAATACTACAGATATTGATTGGTAACCAAATGCAGGCACACCCACACAGGTTTTAGATATAGGGATGGGGGCAATTACTACAGATATTGATTGGTAACCAAATGCAGGCACACCCACACAGGTTTTAGATAGGGATGGGAGCAAATACTACAGATATTGATTGGTAACCAAATGCAGGCACACCGACTCAGGTTTTAGATAGGGATGGGAGCAAATACTACAGATATTTATTGGTAACCAAATGCAGGCACACCCACACAGGTTTTAGATAGGGATGGGAGCAAATACTACAGATATTGATTGGTAACCAAATGCAGGCACACCGACACAGGTTTTAGATAGGGATGGGGGCAATTACTACAGATATTGATTGGTAACCAAATGCAGGCACACCCACACAGGTTTTAGATAGGGATGGGAGCAAATACTACAGATATTGATTGGTAACCAAATGCAGGCACATCGACTCAGGTTTTAGATAGGGATAGGGGCAAATACTACAGATATTGATTGGTAACCAAATGCAGGCACAAAGACACAGGTTTTAGATAGGGATGGGGGCAATTACTACAGATATTGATTGGTAACCAAATGCAGGCACACCCACACAGGTTTTAGATAGGGATGGGGGCAAATACTACAGATATTGATTAGTAAACAAATGCAGGCACACCCACACAGGTTTTAGATAGGGATGGGAGCAAATACTACAGATATTGATTAGTAAACAAATGCAGGCACACCCACACAGGTTTTAGATACGGATGGGAGCAAATACTACAGATATTGATTGGTAACCAAATGCAGGCACACCCACACAGGTTTTAGATAGGGATGGGAGCAAATACTACAGATATTGATTGGTAACCAAATGCAGGCACACCGACACAGGTTGGTAACCAAATGCAGGCACACAGACACAGGTTTTAGATAGGGATGGGGGCAATTACTACAGATATTGATTGGTAACCAAATGCAGGCACACCCACACAGGTTTTAGATAGGGATGGGAGCAAATACTACAGATATTGATTGGTAACCAAATGCAGGCACACCCACACAGGTTTTAGATAGGGATGGGGCCAATTACTACATATATTGATTGGTAACCAAATGCAGGCACACCGACACAGGTTTTAGATAGGGATGGGAGCAAATACTACAGATATTGATTGGTAACCAAATGCAGGCACACCGACACAGGTTTTAGATAGGGATGGGGCCAAATACTACATATATTGATTGGTAACCAAATGCAGGCGCACAGACACAGGTTTTAAATAGTGATGGGAGCAAATACTAGAGATATTGATTGGTAACCAAATGCAGGCACACCCACACAGGTTTTAGAAAGGGATGGGAGCAAATACTACAGATATTGATTGGTAACCAAATGCAGGCACACAGACACAGGTTTTAGATAGTGATGGGAGCAAATACTACAGATATTGATTGGTAACCAAATGCAGGCACACCCACACAGGTTTTAGATAGGGATGGGAGCAAATACTGCATATATTAATTGGTAACCAAATGGAGGCACACCGACACAGGTTTTAGATAGGGATGGGAGCAAATACTACAGATATTGATTGGTAACCAAATGCAGGCACACCCACACAGGTTTTAGATAGGGATGGGAGCAAATACTACAGATATTGATTGGTAACCAAATGCAGGCACACCCACACAGGTTTTAGATAGGGATGGGAGCAAATACTACAGATATTGATTGGTAACCAAATGCAGGCACACCCACACAGGTTGGTTACCAAATGCAGGCACACCCACACAGGTTTTAGATACGGATGGGAGCAAATACTACAGATATTGATTGGTAACCAAATGCAGGCAACCCACACAGGTTTAAGATAGGGATGGGAGCAAATACTACAGATATTGATTGGTAACCAAATGCAGGCACACCCACACAGGTTTTAGATAGGGATGGGGGCAAATACTACAGATATGATTGGTAACCAAATGCAGGCACATCAACTCAGGTTTTAGATAGGGATGGGAGCAAATACTACAGATATTGATTGGTAACCAAATGCAGGCACACCGACTCAGGTTTTAGATAGGGATGGGAGCAAATACTACAGATATTGATTGGTAACCAAATGCAGGCACATCCACACAGGTTTTAGATAGGGATGGGAGCAAATACTACAGATATTGATTGGTAACCAAATGCAGGCACACCCACACAGGTTTTAGATATAGGGATGGGGGCAATTACTACAGATATTGATTGGTAACCAAATGCAGGCACACCCACACAGGCTTTAGATAGGGATGGGAGCAAATACTACAGATATTGATTGGTAACCAAATGCAGGCACACCGACTCAGGTTTTAGATAGGGATGGGAGCAAATACTACAGATATTTATTGGTAACCAAATGCAGGCACACCCACACAGGTTTTAGATAGGGATGGGAGCAAATACTACAGATATTGATTGGTAACCAAATGCAGGCACACCGACACAGGTTTTAGATAGGGATGGGGGCAATTACTACAGATATTGATTGGTAACCAAATGCAGGCACACCCACACAGGTTTTAGATAGGGATGGGAGCAAATACTACAGATATTGATTGGTAACCAAATGCAGGCACATCGACTCAGGTTTTAGATAGGAATGGGAGCAAATACTACAGATATTGATTGGTAACCAAATCCAGGCACACCGACTCAGGTTTTAGATAGGGATGGGAGCAAATACTACAGATATTGATTGGTAACCAAATGCAGGCACATCCACACAGGTTTTAGATAGGGATGGGAGCAAATACTACAGATATTGATTGGTAACCAAATGCAGGCACACCCACACAGGTTTTAGATATAGGGATGGGGGCAATTACTACAGATATTGATTGGTAACCAAATGCAGGCACACCCACACAGGTTTTAGATAGGGATAGGGGCAAATACTACAGATATTGATTGGTAACCAAATGCAGGCACAAAGACACAGGTTTTAGATAGGGATGGGGGCAATTACTACAGATATTGATTGGTAACCAAATGCAGGCACACCCACACAGGTTTTAGATAGGGATGGGGGCAAATACTACAGATATTGATTAGTAAACAAATGCAGGCACACCCACACAGGTTTTAGATAGGGATGGGAGCAAATACTACAGATATTGATTAGTAAACAAATGCAGGCACACCCACACAGGTTTTAGATACGGATGGGAGCAAATACTACAGATATTGATTGGTAACCAAATGCAGGCACACCCACACAGGTTTTAGATAGGGATGGGAGCAAATACTACAGATATTGATTGGTAACCAAATGCAGGCACACCGACACAGGTTGGTAACCAAATGCAGGCACACCCACACAGGTTTTAGATAGGGATGGGGGCAATTACTACAGATATTGATTGGTAACCAAATGCAGGCACACCCACACAGGTTTTAGATAGGGATGGGAGCAAATACTACAGATATTGATTGGTAACCAAATGCAGGCACACCCACACAGGTTTTAGATAGTGATGGGAGCAAATACTACAGATATTGATTGGTAACCAAATGCAGGCACAAAGACACAGGTTGGTAACCAAATGCAGGCACACCCACACAGGTTTTAGATAGGGATGGGAGCAAATACTAGAGATATTGATTGGTAACCAAATGCAGGCACACTGACACAGGTTTTAGATAGGGATGGGAGCAAATACTACAGATATTGATTGGTAACCAAATGCAGGCACACCGACACAGGTTGGTAACCAAATGCAGGCACACCCACACAGGTTTTAGATAGGGATGGGAGCAAATACTACAGATATTGATTGGTAACCAAATGCAGGCACAAAGACACAGGTTTTAGATAGGGATGGGAGCAAATACTACAGATATTGATTGGTAACCAAATGCAGGCACACCCACACAGGTTTTAGATATAGGGATGTGGGGAGGGGGAAGAATTCAGACCAATGTTCAGTGGTGTTAAAATTGTTGGCAATGGTGACACCACTCCTTTGGAATAATTGTTTTGAAAATAAATGGGGGAGGGTAGCATGGTCCCCTGGCCCTGCCAAGAGGTGTTGGGTATCCAGTGATTGCTATCTAAATTAGATTCTTTTCATGTCTGTGAAATTTTAAGGTTTCATGTGCAAAAGACTGCAATATGGTCTGGATATTATATTTAGTATGTATATAGCTATTTCTCCACATATTCAAACATAATGCAATGTACTAACATCCTTGTTGCATGTTTACTGCACTATCTGTTCATTTCAAATTATTAATAAAGAGCAAAAACAACAGTAAATTAGTAAGTTCAAATTAACAGAAATTAAGGTAGATTAAAAAACTACATAATTTCAGAGAATTTTGGAGTACTCTTTTTTTTTGTCTAAACAATAAATTTAATACATGTATGTATGATCGTCACATGCACCATGTCATAAATGGATCATGCCATATGAAATCATCAAATGGCTCGGCGGGTCATGTCAAAGACGTTGATTATGTATGTCCAAATGTCTTGGAAATTTGTTCGCAACATACAGAATCATCTCATTACGAGCTGACAGTTTCAGTGTCCCTGTTAACCTGTTCAACAAGAGAAACTTGGATTGAATAAAATAAATTGTATTCGAAACAATGTGTCAGCACAGTTAGAGATACTACTGTACATAGTATTTAGTATTTACCTTAGGCTTGACTATATACCCATTGTACTTAACACATAAAACTCCTTTACACTTTCACAGTATTTTACTGAAATGTGCTTTAATTGCACAGAAAATGTCTTCAGTTATCCACAGTCTAATGGGGACATTGAAGCTGTCACAAATTGTACTTCCTAATGAATGAAATGAAGCCGGAGCAACAAAACCATCACAATGACATGTACGTACAAAGTATCATTCTATTCTACAAAGTTGTTTCACTTTTTCAGGACTGTTTGGTCTGTTGGCTGCACACTGTTAATCGACCTACCTGCACATTTTTGATGAACTGTGCGCTATACATGGACATGTAAATATTCTCTGGTGTTGAAAACTGTTGTCTGATACTACCAACTGAAAGAACAGTTGAAGACATGGAGTACTGAAATAAATTAAAAAAAAGGTATTTGCATTTATATGGCAAATCCGTTAAACAACAGCAAGGATGCAATCACACACTTCTGATTAATGGGGATCTCTAACGATGCGATAAATCAACAGAGCTAGGCCCTGTCATATACAGTCCTTACTTCTAGCAGTGGCAATGATCATCAGCACATTTTTGCATACAGTCACACACAATGAAAGAATCAAGTTTACAATATATGCTGTAACATTACGAACACATGCACACACACACACGGTCGAGTCTTAGATTGGGATATGACCGCTTCTGGGGAGATGCTATTTTGCTCACTCAAAATATGAACAATAGAGGATCTATCACTGATAACCATGACAACAGATATGAATGCAAAAGAAAGAGAAAAAAAGAAGAGAAATATAGAGTACAATCTTCACATTTATCAAGAGAGAAGGGGTTGGGGGGGGGGGGATACATAAAAACAGTCTTCATACAAAATTAAACTTCCACATAATAGTTTAGATTAAAAGATCAAGCTACAAGAAAGAACGGAGAATTTTTGGTTTTCCATACCCCACTATCTCTCTCGACGACTGCAACACTGACGCCAGCCTTCCTCGCAGCCTTCAGAAAGTATGCAATACTACTCCCCATTGCTCCACCACCGATGATGAGAACATCCACTTCCCCTGGTGGTCTATCCGAGTTCTGGAGGTCCTTTGGAATTGTCCAAGATAACCCATCTCTGATTTGCCTGAATGGCTTTGTGATGTCCGTGCCACCGGATGCTAAAGTGCGAGCGAAGCTGCTGGTTTGGTTTGTACATCTAGCTAACAGATGCACGCACCTGCCTAGCTTCAACATTGTTCTGTGTTGGCTGTAATGGTCACAATCCTTTAGTACTGTATGGCCACCAAGTATCCTACTCCAACTTTGTACACTCGACTTGCTACATCCTAAACGTCATGCTACATAATCTGGTATCTGTATCTGCAATGAGAGAAAATTCGAATTCAATACTAAATTATGTAAGAGTTCTGGTATGTACACTACTACAACAGAGTACCATCAGTTTTTCTTTGAATTAATTAAATAAGTCACCTTGACTTCATTCAAAGTGGCCACAGACTATGACTTCAAATGTACTTGACCTTTGACCCACTGAAAAATTACTTCCATGCTTGGACAATTCTGTTTCCCCTATAGAAGCCTAGAAGGTATATCAAACTTTAGCAGTACCTATTGCAATTGTAATAGTTAAAGTACCAGTACTGTGTAGATTACTGCAGCTAAACAGTCAAGATTCAAGCTATAGCTTGGCAATCAATTGACAAGAATCTGTGCTAATTCTATAGTACACAAAAGTACAAAACAAATAGTTATAATATAGGTACACAAAAACTGGTGTATATGCATCTTTGCACAGCAATTTACTACCCTGCATACAAGGATTTTAATACATGCTGGTAGATACTTTATTCATATAGAGTAATGAAGCATGCATTCTGTGTGATCTGTTTCCCTGTTAATTCTTTCTTTGCATTCTGTACATTCCTTTTATTTGATAACAGATGTTGAAGCTGATAACTAATAATTGCAATGTCATTAACAAGGGCTTGATATTTATATCATGTGTAGTCCTGGCATAATGCATGCTCTGAAACTGGTTCTAACTGATTTAAGGGATCCAATGTTACAGTAACATGTACGCTTCTAGCTTTCATATTAATGATAACGGTCAAAGTTTTGATCAGTTTTGGGAGATAAACTAGTCTAGAAGGCTCGTCTGGGAGCTGTCATTCTGTGATGTCAAAGTCACTTTGGTAGTTGAAGACTTGCCCAAACCGCATGCCGCCATCTGAAAAAGCTAACTTTCCGTTGCTTGCAAGTGAAGTTTTTTTCTTGTCGCTACAAAATGCATGAAAAGTGATACCTTTTTATCTTTTATCTAGACCTGAGATGTCCCCCGCTGCTATGTACACTGTGTTGTGGATATTGACCGTAGCTGCATGTATTGACTGTATGTAGTGTTTAATTACCAACGGTAGCAAGCTGTGTGTGTATTTTCTGGGATCAATTGTGGTGTCTAACACTTCTGTTACACCTCATTCGAAACTAGGTCAGATTACCGGCATGAGACGTTTCTTTATGCGCGAGTCTTCAATGCCTTTAATCATAAGAGTCAGATCAAGTTGCAAAACAGCTATTCCAAAGCAGAGTTGCTGCAAGCAAATTCATGGCAACAATAGAAGTGGGGAAAGTAATGGTGCCATTTCAACTAGAATGTGGTCCAACTTCAGGGCCAATCTTCAAGGATATTTCTGATTGTTCCTCAAACAACCAGGTGTTACATTAAGGTTGTTCATAAAGCAGATTTGGTTGTCCAAACATTGTAGCAAAATAACAATGACCGATATGTTAACGGTAGGAGAGATGTGTAGGTTTGATGAATAGAACAATAGCTTTGGGGATGGTACCAAATTATCAGTTGACATATTTGGGGGAGTTAAGTTACAAAGCTATCTGAAGTTGATGTAACAACTTGTCCTTTGCCTATTGAAGATTTGCTCTGAACGTGTAACATCATGTTGCTCAGTAAACACAAAGATGATATGATCTATATAGGACTGGTGTTTTAAGTGCTCTTTATGTACAGCAAATCACAAGAATGAAGCGGTTAGGTCGGAGCTAGGATGTGTCGGTAAACCGATATTACCGGTATATACCGTTTGGTAATTTCATTACCCATACCAACGGTATTGAAATCTGTCATCAATGTATATACACAAAATACCAGGTATATCCGAAACGACCTTGAATACCCGATAAAAATAATACCTTATTAAAATACCGACCCAGACAGTACACGCAAACTTGAGGATAATGATATTCCCGCTGCTATTCCCATCACTGGAACCAGTGTCAACTATCAACAAAGTTACATGCATGATTCATGTCAATTATTTTGTCTTGTATATTCTTTCTTTGGAGAAAGGCCAAGTTGAAGCACTACTAAGAATTAAACCAAAAGGCCAAAAGTTTTTGTGAGTCCTTACAGCATTATATATGTGGACATTTAGAGTTAAGTTCTATGCACAAAATTCTTGTACTAAATTTTAGGTGCATCCACATACCAAGTATGAAGTTTATCCAAGCATTAATTCTGGATAAGTTGCTTTGGTCAAATATTAGGGCAGATTTGGTTTTCAGAGCTTTGGCAACTTTAGCACAGACCCTCCCAAAGTTTGCCACACAATAATGATAGATAAAAGAAAAGTACGTCTGCCATTTTGCGAGTACCTGTAAACTATAATACGCCAAAGGCAACGTTAGGTTACTAGATTGAACAAATATTACTGGTCAACTCTGCCCTAATCAGCCAGAGCAAAACTGATTTGGCAGTCATTACTGTACTTTTGTTAATGTGGTCAACAAAATTTGACCAAATGTAGGATGTGATCGGTTAGATTGTTCAAACCTCTCATCTATACATGGAACCTGAAATTCCAGCTCACTAAGGTTGGCCCGAAGTAACTTAGGCTCATCCAGTGTCCTGCCCTTTTCTTGTATAGATAATTTCAGGTGTGGCAAACGTTGTGGTTATTTAAGCACGTTCATCCACAATCATCACAAGGATTGGGGTTTCAAATCTGCTTCTGTTAGTGTGTGGGCATTCTGTCCTTTATGAAATACATCTATATCAAACTTTGCTAGTGCAGTACTTTGCATGATCAATTCCCTACTGTTGGCTGGGTCCTCAATGGTACTTAGGCTTTAATATTTAGGCCACGAATTTAAAACATTGTCGCTCATTGGGAACAAATGATGGCCTAACGTTGTGTATAACACTTGCAGTGGTATGGGGCTCGAAGATTACAGGCGATGTAATTAATGCAACTTAACATTGCAGTTGCTTAAAAAATAACAAGAAAACAAACGGTACATCTGATGAATGCATCGCCTCTTACCAAATCACTTTGTAACCTCGACAATTGGAAATTCTCAAAATACCGGCTTTCCCAGTAGGACTCTGCAACAAGTACGGGTACTGTACGACAGAGGGAGAGCTGTGTTGTTTACCTCGTTTAAGTTTGCAGCGGTCGTCGACGTCTGCCTTCTGGAAATTTAATTGGCCGATAAAACAAAAGACGTTGCTATTTTACTAGAACACTTTCAGCCAAACGCTCGCGCAATTGCCATACGACCGTTGGATCAGGAAGAAGTTGAGGCATACAGAGGGTGTGTATGGATTCTGAGGGGTGGGGATGGCCCAAGGAGGTTTCATGGAGAGAACCTTTAAAGGCCATACATGGGGATGGACTTCAAAGACCCCATGGTTTCTTTTTAAATTCCTTGATTCGCCTCTGGTCCTTCCATAAACCTTTGTTCCTACATCAGCCAAGGAGAACCTGGAATCCCCACTCACCCGATCTTTGCAACCCTCTGCATGTCATGGAGGGGTATTGTTGTTAAAGGGTAATGTTGGAGAGTAATGCGGGTACAGTGGAGTGGAAGTTAGATAGGGAGATGAAGGGAAGAAGAACGAGGACGAAGCTATGGTGGGGATTAAAGTGTTGTTATGGGTATAGGGAAGGAGGGGTCATAATTAGCTAATTTGTTACACAGTTCAGACATTGGCCTCACTAATTGATATGTGCATTAAAGCAGCTGTTTGCATTTGATTGTCAAAATTACCAAGCCAATGGTGCCAACTTGATATATGATTCATACATTTTTCACCTAAAGAACGGTAGGAGTGAGAAATTATTAATTTAAATTAATAATTTCTATTCCATCCTCTACAGCTTTCCAAAGGCCTCTGCTTACATTTAGCATGAACGATATTATTCAGTTACTTGGAAATGACCTACAAGGATTTTCATATCCAAGAGAACAGAAAACAGGGAGTATGTGTGATTTGTGGAATAGGCAGCTGGTCCAGGTAATTGTTATACCATTAGGTTTTACTCCTCTCTCACAGTCTGCTGCTCTTGATTTGGGATGAAGTCTCATCATATTATTCTGTTAATTCTCTTAATATGTGACTGGCTTCTATGACCCCAGGGCCACACCCCCACTTTAAAAAAATCTTTGAACTGCCTGTATAGCCCTTCCTAAAGGTTCATGTCCCTACCAAAATTAGATGGGGGATTTAAAACCCCTCCCCACCCACTCTCTCCTTCCTCCACTATCCCTGTTTAATTTCTGTGCAAATCACTGGGAGGAGTAGCCACCTGGTTGAAACCACATGTATTGAGAGGTATCCAATAAAATGTGTATGAAATATACAGCATATATACATAACCACTGTATGACAAATTATCACTGTCGCTGTAATGGATTGAATCGTAAGTGTCTGCCACCCAGTAATCATGTAGAAACCCATTATATATTATATGGCTGCATTAAAGACATCAGCACACACGGAATAAAAATTTTTAGTGTTCAAACTTTGTGTACATAGCATTTGTGAGGCTCTGAATTTGGTCTCTTATAAAGTCCTTTGTTTCCTGTGTACAAAACTGCTATGCATCTTTGGACTCGTATAGCAATTTATAGCATTTTGCGGTGTAATAAAATGAGCAAAGTCATAAAAAGGCAAAGTCTAACTGGTAACTAGCTGATTAGCTACTGCTTGGAATGACTCAGCATTTCATGAGGACGACCAGTCTATTCATTAATAATACTCATTATTTCAAAACACTTCTGTCTGATAACAATGTGGAATGACTAGTAATGCATTTGGTTTGGATCTGGCCCAGATGAAATCATATTATATATGGATATCACAATTGTTCAGGTTGTTTATAATGTTACTGCAACAGTGGGCAAAAATAATGTAAATAAATATGTGTACATGGACACTCGATCTGAAAATACAAAACAATGGATATTGTGTTGTACATTGGCAACTGTTATATTTAATAACTGTACAGTTGCTAAACTTAGAAAAGCATTATTCACAGAGCTATCACACCCTCTAACAAGCCACTTTCACTAACGGCTATGCTGCATTTTTTTCCAAATTCCATGAATTTTAAGTATTTGAAGGACTCTTGTACCCCTCACTATCATTAGTTGTCTATTTGATAGATATAAATGTCATAAACAACTTCTTCGAACAGCTTAGAAGAATGTTATTCCATTTGGGAGATATCACAGATTTCATGTTCTGTCACACACAAGGCTAAAGACTTGATCAAGTCTAAATATGACATCATCTAGCCAAATGTGCTTCATTTATCTTATGTGTTTCTTCATTGACCAAGTGACGGCTGTGGTCACAGTGTCAACACTGTTAACAATTTACTTTTTGGAGTTACAGATCTTAGTGGCACTATGACATCACAAATTGACGAAATGACAGCTTTTAGACCCAACATTTAAAGGGTGTGAAGACTCACGCAAGGAGAAACGTCTAATGCCGGTAATCTGACCTAGTTTCGAATGAGGTGTAACAAAAATGTTAGTCACATCAATCCCAGAAAATACACACACAGCTTGCTACCGTTGGTAATTAGACACTAGTGTACAGTCAGTACATACAGCTGTGGTCAATACCCACAGCGCAGTGTACAAATGATACAGCGATGGACATCTCAGGTCCAGCTGAAGATAACAAGGTATCACTTTTCATTACTGTCTGCATTTTGTAGCGACAAGAGAAAAACTTCACTAGCAAGCAACGGAAAGTTAACTTTTTCAGAGTGCGGCACGCGGTTTGGGGCGAGTCTTCAATGCCTTTAGTATATATCTCCTAAATGGAACAAGGTTGTTCTTAGCTATATGGGTGAATTGTTCTTCACAAAGATCTCTGTCCTATAAGCTAGAGATGATGGTTGGATTGATGTCTCCTTTTAACCTGCAACATCATCAATAACAGCTTCCTGTACAAGGAAACATTGTCAGCTCCTGCCTGAAATTCTATCTCACAAGCTACAACATCCTCTCCAGGAAGTGTAACAACCTCTTCCTCTATAAGACAAAGAATAAAGTGAAGAACTGAATGAGTAGATTATTCCATAACATGTTCCTTAAATCTTCTTGCCTTGCAACTGTCTTCCAAACTCAACTCATCACATCTCTGCTGCCTGTAAGTTTTCAACATTTTAAAGTTTTGTGACCATCAAAATCCAAACTTTTTCTGCAATTAAATTTCAAAAAATATTCACTTGTCATTGAGTTATTAGATATATGCATCTTTGACAAACAAACTGATTGACTTTTACCGTCATGATTCAACTCTTGACATCAGTTATACTAGTAGCTAAGACTTCTGCCAGTATTTCCACGACAACAACAGGCTCACTTCTTTTACATTTGTCAGTGCAATGTCCTTCTTTGCTGATGCTGGTATGTACTCTGCCAACATGTTCACATTTAAAGTTGACAACCTTGGTAGTCAGTCGTGCAGCTACTTAGTCTATCATGCCATTGTCTGGTTTCTTCTTTCCACATTGCCCACATTTACAATCTGCTCATCACAGAGCTATTAATCAATAACCTATGGGAATAGGTCTTTAAATCAAGACTGCAAGCTCGTTTACTACCCACGGTGAGTACTACACAGAGCTGTTTAATAATGAAATCCCAAAGGGATGTAGATACATCTTAAAGTGGGCTTTAAAATAAAGATTGCAAGATCCCATTCTTGCAGTCTTTCTCTAATGTCTCTTCTCCTCTCTTGCCTTGCCGACGGTCTTTGGCATTTTCCTTGAAGAGCTGTCCTCAAGTTCCTTAGCTTTGTAATAGTGTGGTGCAACCTCCAGCAGCCATTCATTTTCAATATCTATGACCTGCAATAAATATAGACCAAAAACTCTGAAACCTGTTTGTGGTAAACATGATAAAATGAAGCATCCAAAAGAAATGATTTTGTCACACCTTATAGGAGGAGATAGGGACTTCTTTAATTAACACTGAATTAATACTCACAAACTTTTCATCTTTTTATTGAGAATTATGAAACACTATTATTTTGCACTAAGGTCTTTATGACATTAACTTCCTAGGTAAAGCAAAATTACATATTGAATTTGACTTTAATAATTTGTTGTTAAAACATAAAATATTAATTTGAATACTGGACCCATCAAAAGCTAACCTTGGCCTTAACCACTTTCTTTTTTAGATGTAGATAGTTGCAGATTCCACTTTGCATATAAGAATCGGGAAAGAAGTTTCTCATGGCATAATTTTTTAACAATAGCTACCAGCTAGTTGAAAGAGTTTGCTTTGATGTTAGTTCTGATGTAAGGTTGTATCTTTCTTCCCCCCCCCCCCACACCCCTTCTTCCATAAACAAGTTTTTTCCAGTTCATCGGTTCATGATCTCAAAGCCATGCTCACAGGGATAACAATATACACACAAATATAGTTGTTCCTTGTTGTTCCATAGTTGTTCCTTGGGTATGAACATTTACTGATCAAATGGAAGGAATTCTTTTAAATGAACAAATCAGTAGTACTGCTTACTGTTAGACTTTACTTTCATAGGTACTAAAATGACTGGTGTAAATACCTGTCTCATAAATTCCTTTGTGGTGAAGACCAGTTCATGGTATATCAGCCATCTTGGTTGTTCTTCAAAGAGGCTACTGTTGGGATGGACCATCACGGACTGCTGGTGCTTCACAGTCTTGTAAGAGCCTCCCTTGCTGAACTTAGCAGTATGGTAGAAAAATCCAGCAGTTATTGCCTGTCAAACAAAGTCAATGAACATTATTGTACCGAGAGAGTCGAATGGTAAAACTAGTATGCAAATGCAGTGATTTACATGACTTTAGAATACAGTTTACAATTTATACAGTCGGTAGTAAACTTCAGTAAATATCCTGTTTGTCATTTGCTTTGTTCAGTTATGCATACATACCATAGAAACTACCACATACAGTGACCAATGCTGACAAGCAGTAACTTGAAATTTTCTTTCAATATTTCAACAAAACTAACAAGAAGCAATAACTGCTGAACAGAGAGATAGCTTCATAGAAACATTCAATTATAACTGATGACAGTAGGTAAGTTGGGAAGTGTATTTCCACTCTCCCAACTGTTTTGCTGTACACAAATCAAGGGCCAATTTTTCCGTTTTTTCAGAGATAGGTCAAAAAAGTTGTCAGTCTTTGGCAACTTCCAAGTATTCTTGCTCAGATTGATCTTGGTAAATAAGCCTTAATACGTAATTTGGGGCAACTTCTTTACACTCTTCACACAGAATGTCCAGGCAGAGATAGACGTACCTTACGTATTGCGACAGTATCCATATTGCTGCTCTTTAAATCAATTTCCACACGCTCCATTAAACCCACAAGCTGGTCACGGACGTCCCTAGCTCTCTTCATTGAACGATGTTGAATGAAGTTCTCAAAGCACCACTGGTTGGAAAATGCTGTCTCTGCCCACTAAATTACAACATAGAACATTTTTAAGATATTTTGATAAATCGGAATATAAGGTTTTCACAGATGTGATATAAATGTGCTTCTAATGCAAACTTTTAAATGTGAAACGTCACTTGACGTTGCTCCTGTTTGGTAATTTTGAAATTGGTAATTAAACTTAGATACATTTCAAATACATTCCTACTGATTAGATCCCAAGTCTTTCACGCTGATTCGAAGCATACTGACGGGTGAATTCATGAAAACAAACGGTATTTCTCTTGATTATGTATTCAGTGCTGTACTGTACTCGATTGTATCGTATCTTCACAGCTGTACAGGTTTCTAGTTGAGTTTGATGTATATCCACATAATCTAAATACAAATGGTGAATAGTTAAACTACAAGGAGGTGGAGGAGAACTGAAGAAACAGAGCTTTTTACGAGCAATCCCCCTTTGCAAAAAACAAAAGCGAAAGAATACAAAGAATTAATGGAAGGAAGTATTTAAGAGGTATCCAAACCTGGTTGTAGACGTTGAGAAGGGTCAAGTGGTCTCCCCCCGGGGTGAAGAAGTTCATACGAGCATTGTCGGCATGGACAACCTTATCCTTTGGCCGATAAAAGATTGAGTTATTCACAGACAGCATTGCGGTGATGGACAAAATCTCCTCAGAACATTTGTACCTATCGCAGAAATATACAACAATAACAAAAGAAAACAAAAGAGAAGAGTTCTAACTTCAAAAGAAGATGTTTATGTCTTATGGTTTCAAAACTAGAATTGGGCATTTTTACTGCATAGTAGCAAATAAGACTTCAGTTCCACAATAACAGGCTACTTTAAACAATGATGACCAAGAAACAGTTCCACAAAATACATTTTTTCTTCATTTAATTTGTAATAGATCACCATTGCATGTCACATTGAAAGTAAAATCCGCATATAATGAAAATGGCTTACTTTTCTGAAGCCAGGATCATCTTGGACATCATCGGCTCCACGGGAAACTCTGCCATCCGTCTCCCCATTTTCGTGAGTTCACCTTTGTGGTTTAGTGCCCCCAGTGCATAGAGCTGTTCCAGGGCCAGGACGAGGGTCTCGTGAGGAGGTGGATCCATGAAGTCAAAGTGGATGAGGTCATTGATACCGAGACTTTTCAAAAGTAACACAACGTTACCGAGGTTTGTTCTTTGTATCTGGAAGCAAAGCAAAATATTTGAACACCAATACTGAAACTGACCAGTTATGCAACAGGAATGTCTACATAACAATTATAACAACTATTTGAAACAATTGTTGTATATATCTACTTTGAATCAAGCTAATAGAAACTGCAAATTTATATCATTAGAACTTATGAATACTGTTGCCATAACTGGCATGATACTAGGTGGCAGTCTTACTTCTTGAAAATTTGCAGTGTGACTTGACCAACATTAAATTTGGAACTTTGGGTGAAAGGGGTCATTTCTTTGGAGGACAATAGCTGTTTGATCCACTGCACTCATCACTTTGTCAGTGGATTCAAGCATTGGCAATGAGATCCAGTTGGGTCTCAGGAAAATTATGTCATTTGCCACTCCCCCCCCCCCCCCCCCTCCGTTTATTCTTTTAGAAAACTTCATTTTTAGTAAATTATGAAAATGAGAATTCATTATTCTTCATCCCATCCTTCATTATCAGGTCTGGATGTAAGAACATTTTACATCACTACGGTTAAATAACGTTTAACTCTTTACATAGCATTCATATGATGACAGGTTGAATGACACAGTTTTAAATCTTTTATGAAAAAAAATTAAAAATATTGTCGATTAAAATAATAATATGCAATGAAACATTTACCAGATTGACTACTAGAGCTTTAAAAGACATATTCTTCCTTCACTCTCTACATTTGCCAAGAAATGAAAAATATATCCGTCCATATCCTTACCTCTGGAATGGAATTTTCTTCTAATTCATTCTTGAAAGCCCAAGCTGTGTACAGTCTGAAGCACTTACCCGCCGACACTCTGCCAGCACGACCGGCTCGCTGATTCGCCGAAGCCTGACGAGGATGGAAAAATGACAATATCATCTCGGCTAAAACTTCCACAGCCCTTTTAATAAATTGATGGCATCTTCATTGATTTATTTAAAGTACTTCTTCACCACTCAGTCTTTATTTTGGTAAAAAGCTTGTCTGAGAAACATTCAAAGATCTTATTCAAGTCATAACATGACTTCAAAGGCGAAGGTTCAAAGGTGTAAAAGTCATTTGCAAATCCAAAGGGGGAAACACTCAATGAGGCAATACCGTCATGTAGTGAAGTATATGTAACAATCATTGAACAATCTTTACAGTACACTGATAGGTGAAAAAAATGTCATTCAATTTCAAAACAAATTGGATGGCAGGATTGATTAGTCAGAGCAAATTTAAGTGATTTCATTTCCATCAGGCTGTCCTCATATGTGCCAACCAAAATAGGGCTACAGTCATTTGACTTTGTAGCTAAACATGCTAGATTTCACGATAATGGTCACTCATGTTGTTCACATTTCAGTGAGTCTTTCACTGCCAATCTCTAAGTATTACCTATAACTGAAACATTTAATAGTCTGGTTTTAATCCTCTTTAAATTTATCTCGGGAAAACTAGAAGATGGTAAGAACAATCTGGAAATTTTGGTCTACTGCCGATCATGAATTGGGGTATTCTTACTCCTGCATGATTAATTAGTTTGCATACTTTAGGGAATAAAAGACACATTTTGTCCACTAGCCATAGAGTATGTTGCATCACAGAGTGGAAGACACATACCTTTGATATCGGCGTGACGACCAAGGACTCCATTCCCGTCCTCGCATTGTAACTCTTCTGTTTACAAAATCCAGGGTCGATGACGTAGACGATTCCGTCTATCGTCAAGGAAGTCTCTGCAATGTTGGTCGCCAGGACGACCTTTCTAGCACCGGGAGGAGTCGGCTCAAATATTTTAGCTTGAAGATCAGAGGGCAGTGTAGAGTATATTGGGAGGACGATTAATTCTTTGATGCTACTTCCGAGTTTTCTCGCTCTCTCCTAGTAGATAACCAGATGAAAAGAAATCTTTTGTTTTAAATATAAATTACAGGCAGAAATTTCTACAAATTAATAGATGCAATAAATTACAGACGTCAGTGATGAGATTAAGTGATTTCTAATATCTCGTACATGACGATTCATTTAGAATTTTTTTACTATGCAATTTGTTAGTGATATTATTTTCCTCACTGGATAAATGATTTGTACATTATAAAGGTAAATAACAAACTTTTCGAGCTTTGTTAGTGACACACTTTCCTCACTAGATAAATGATTTGTACATTATAAAGGTAAATAACAAACTTTTCGAGCTTTGTTAGTGACACACTTTCCTCACTAGATAAATGATTTGTACATTATAAAGGTAAATAACAAACTTTTCGGGCTTTGTTAGTGACACACTTTCCTCACTAGATAAATGATTTGTACATTATAAAGGTAAATAACAAACTTTTCGGGCTTTGTTAGTGACACACTTTCCTCACTAGATAAATGATTTGTACATTATAAAGGTAAATAACAAACTTTTTCAGGTCAATCGCCATAATGACATCCCTATCTCTGCTGTTGCCAGGTGCATTCATAACATTTAACTAAGTTTGAAAACAATTTCTATCTCCAGGAAACAAAATGCAACTAGGATGTGGTTTTGAACTAAAAAAAAAAAAACAGGAAATTGCCAGCAATGATTACGTACATGAAGGTTTAATGGTGACAAAGTGCTACTAACCTGTAATATTTCAAGGCATGTTTCAATCTCTTCCTGTCCTGTAAGGAAGACCAGAACATCTCCTTTAGGCTGGGTGAGATGAATCTGAAGAACTGATACCACACAGGCGTCTAAGTAGTCTGCCTCTGGGGCCTGGAGCAGACGATAAGAGGGAAGATAGAGATAGATCACAACGAGATGCGTCATAACGACCAGAGACAGGGAATCTGGTAGCAGTTTACTCAAGGACACAGACACTACAAGACATGGATCTACATACCTCCTCATCCCCCCCCCCTCCCCCAACAAAAAAAACAAAACAAGTAAAGGTGTAAACAAAATCCTGGAGATTGGTGCCCAAAACCAGGATTTTGGATAAACCATGTAAGTGAAGTTAAGTAAAGCTTGTCATTTATGCACATCATATACAGCATAAGCATATATCTACAATGTAAATCTACTTAACTTTGCTTCACTGGTTCTAAGATTTGTATTACGCATATATAATGTATAGTAGTATTATCAATATTATTTCTACAGTTTATTATATAGTATAATATTGTATGATAGTAGTTTCATAGTACAGTAGTATATTATTATATTATAAATGATAGTATATTACTATATTATAAATGATAGTTTATATAGAATAGTATTGTATGATAGTACTTTAATAGTACAGAAGTATATTATTCGAGAATAGTTATTGTAAATCATAGTATAATAGTCTAGTATGATAGCAGTACAAATAGAATAATAATATCGTATTATAGAATAGCATATCATAATATAATAGTATAAAAGCATTGTATAAAATGATAGTTGCTTAATAGTATAGTACTACATAGCACTGTGGAATAGTAGATTACAATAACATAGTAGTGTTAATGGTATAGTATTGTAGTGTAGTATATTATAATATAACAGTATAGTATTGTAAGATACTAGTTAAATAGCATAGTAGTATTGTAGTTTATAATACTAATGTAGCAGGTTTGGTAAATGTACAAAAAATGAACAAGAAAGTGCAAACCGCTGCTTTTAATGGTATTTGACACACCACAAATCAGTAAAAAATAAAGGGGAAAAAACATGTAATCCTTTGTGCATAAAATGATGTATTCTTTAAATATTGGTGTTCGTTTCATAGTAACTGATTCATACTGCCACAACCATGTACTTCTCATCTTGTCCGAATTACTTGATGTTATTTGCTATTGAGTTCACTGAAGAGGAAACTGACAAGTTCACTTACTTTTGTGTAAAAGATATCTACAGGGTATCTCCTGCCTGGTATCCTGAAGATTGGTGCATCATCAAAAAACTGTCAAAAAGAAGACAACTAATTTAAAAAGGAGAATCTTATCTTGGAAGATCATTTCCTAATCTTGTAGACAAGACTCGAACCACACACTGATGAAATTTTAATGCGTCAGTACTCAGTAGCAACTTACTGATAAGTAGATAAACTTCATTGCCTAGCAGTACTCTGGGTTAAACCTGACCCACCCATCCTATCCCCCTTCTCAACCATCTCTTCACTGAGCCCACAATGGCTGATACAAACTATGGCCGTGTGGCACCATGCGAGGACAAACAGCAAACAACGGTGTGTTGAGAAAATGAGAGCAGCTTTGATGTCTGACAAACACACATCAGTGTAATGTTGTAACTTATCAAAACTTGTGCCAAGAACAGTGTCTTTAAGTATTATTGCCTGATTATGACAATGAGGTGTGATTACATACACAAGATATGAATTCTGTCATTTATGTAAAGCTACTGGTCATATTCCATTATTTAAACTTAGATTAACCTATATATATCATTTTTCCCAAAAAAATTCTGTAGTAATACTCAATACCGATGTTATGAGGTTGCTTGATGTCATCCGAAATAGAGAACTTGGAGGGTAAAATGCCATACGGCTGAGCAATAATAGTTACTTCTCAAGCTTTATATGTCACACATGGTAAGCTTGGTCTGCCTACTGTACATCAACTATGAAAATATAGCAGGCCTAGCTAAATGCTACTGATTGTTTTACAGAGTGACAGGTAATAAGGTTTGTTACATCTCCCAGTGATACAACAGCCTACACAGTATATCTCAAAGAACAGAATAGGAGACATTTCAAATGCACCTAGCAGCTCTTAAGCATTGTACTAGACAAGGATTACAAAGTTTGGATACCTCTGAAAATTTATCTGAATCCAGTGTAGCACTTGAAATGAGGAGTTTGAGGTCTGGTCGGAACCTTGCGATGTCTTTCACAAGTCCAAAGAGGACGTCCGTGTGAAGTGTCCTCTCGTGAGCCTCATCAACGATTAGAGCTCTACGGATATCGAAACAGGGAGGGAAAATTACAGCAGCAATGACAGATAGCATCGCGCATCCTCATTAATATTTTTCCAGAATATTGAAAAGAAAATTCATAAAGGTATTTCTACTAGTAAATATATGTAATGTAGATAAAGATTTCTTCAGTGTAGTTCTCCATGAATAGAATGAAGCCAGCCAATTTTATCCAATAGGTTTAGATGCTGTTTCAGAGAGCAAAGTTAACTACTGATATTTTTAGCAAAGAGTACCATCTTGCTAGACTGAAACTGTCTTTATACAATAAGCAACAACAACCTTATTATACATGCTTGAAACATCCATATGAAATTTGTCTATTTAAACTTGACAGAATTATTTGACCGCACTTACAAAGATGAGTTGGTAAAGATAGAGTTGGTAGAATGATGACAATGAGGAAAGTGAAATGAGGCAGGTGATTGTTGGTTGGGTAGTGGGTAAGGTGGGTGGGGTGGTGGGTGGGTGGGGTGGTGTAATGGAAAGCTTACGTATATCCAGCCAGATCTGGTTCAGACAGGAATTCCCTGAGTAACATTCCATCAGTCATGTATTTGATAACTGTTCTATCTGATGTGCAGTCTTCAAACCTGATACTGTAGCCAACCTGTACAATGAAATAAATAATAAATCAAAACATCAATTCTAACACTCCAATTAATGAATATCTCAATAGTAGTAATATCTCTAATAGTAGTTTACCACAATTAAAAAAAAAAAATTATGAACACCTGTACATGTACAGAACAATAAACATAAAGTACAGCATAAATCCTAAAAAAATAGCTTATTCAATATTTTTACAGATTACAAGGAAGATCATAGATCCCACATAAAAGGAAGAAACAATATCTAAGGTTTAAATTAGTAAATTTATTAATATCATAAAATATATGAAAAACATATTTAAAACAAAGTAAACCCTTTATAAAGTAACAGCTCGTACAGTGGATCCAGACATTAGATTCCAACAACAACAACAAAACCAACAGTATCATCAATGACAACAATAAGTTAATAACAATAACAAAACCATCAAAGACAAAACCAAGAACAGCAAAATTGAAACAAAGGCAAAGCAAAAAGAAAGGCACAAAACACAAGACAGACTCTCAACAAACAATATAGTTTAAAAGTCCTTAAAATTCAGACTACTATAAATGAAAATATACCTCGTTGCCTAATTTGACTCCGATCTCCTCGGCTACTCTTGCAGCTACGCTCATGGCTGCTACTCTCCTAGGTTGGGTGACTCCAATTTTCATCTTGTCTTTCGTGAATCCCTGCAAAGATAAGAAATGCCATATTTTCATCAGTGTATTGTTTAAACACAGCAACTTGTTTGGTTAAAATAGCTGGTTGCATAGCATGCTGTAACATACCTCATTTTCCACCAGATTATCATTATAATTATTATTTTTATTATTATTAACTGAGTGGTGCAGGTGGTTGGTAATTCACTTTTACAGTTAATGAAATAAAACATCTATCCCATATATGTATGAAGAGCAAGGATCTTGCATTTAGGTGTCATAATGAATTTTATTTTAAAAAGCAACTTTTCTCCAGGTTTTAAATGTCTATCGAGACATAACTGCAATAACAATCCAAATAACACATTTTTTGCTGAATCTGTTGATGACAAATTCAGAGATGCAAGAGTAAGGACCAAAAGTCTCTCCAAATTTTCCTGGTAATCACCATTTTTATATGCAAATTACGAGCAAGCCATGTCGAATGCCTCCAGTAAAACACGGTGGAAAAGTTTTCGTCAGTTGATCAATCGAAGCCAAACTTTACATAAAATCAAACACAGAGTATGAAAACTTTCAAGCTGAAGGGTTTCAGGTTGAGAGGTTAGCATAAAACTTGCTTATAGAGTTGAATATCATAAAACTTCACTCAATATCTCACTTGAATGTTTTTCAAATGCCAAAGTTTGGTTGTCGAAGAGGAGGGAAGTGTGATTATTCGGTGCAGTCAATCGTTATGGATAAAGGTACAATTTTTTTTTTCACGACTTACTGCTTCGTGCAGATATTGCGGTATCTGGGTTGTCTTTCCAGAGCCGGTTTCCCCTTCGATGATGAGGACCTGATGTTCCTTGATGGCCTGCAGTAAGTCCTCCCTAAATGGATAAATTGGTAAACTCTTCCTAACTTCCTTAATACTCATCTTCTTCTTCTCTGCTTCCGAGACCTGCTTCTCTTCTGGTTTCTGTCACGGAAAAAATTTCATCCCGCGTTTCTATTACTAAAATGGTTTACATTTTGAGGGTATTTTTAATAATGCATCTGGCAACCATAGAGTGGGTGATATCACCTGTACAACTGAGTGGAAAATAAACTTGTAACTTATTAAATATTGAGCAAATTATTTATCCACAGAGGAGAAAAAAACAGTGTTTTATTTTTTTTTTAAAACAGTTTTACTTTGATGAAGTCTTTGATGCAGAATGCATCAACAGCAAACATTCCAACTTAGGGTTTCACATTTCAAGTAAAATTTTACCAAAATGAAACTAAACGAGAGCACTTTTACTCATGACTGAAGGAATAAACATTTTTCAAAAGTTTGAATTTGTTCATTTTATGATATGCCCCTGATGTCTAATGAGGAACCAGCTGGAATTGTTTCCCTGTTTTTGGTTGTTGAGAATTCGCAGTTCTCATACTTACATCTCCATCGCTACCAGGCATCTTAAGGGTGCTCACAAATTCTATCTCATCTAACTCGTCTACAACCAGCTGGTATTCTTTTTCCTGCAAAATTCAAAAGTGACGTCAAAGATTAAACACAAGAAGTTTCACGTCACAAAATAAGAACATGAGCTTCGGGAATGTCTTAACATGATTGACACTTATTCCAATAGTTCATTGAGTATCTTTCATATGGTATATGAGGTACATGAGGAAAGAATGATTCCACAAAAATTCAGTAACGATAAATGTTTTCTTTGATTGCCAACTAGACCCCAACATCCTATTAATACAAAGTGAACTATGAACCAATATATTTTCTAGAATACCAGAGAAATTTTGGCAAATGCCTGGTTTAATTCACATTGAGTGTAGTGTATATTAGCTTGAAAATACATACTTAAGCCAAGAGATGCCCCCATCTCAACCTATCCCCTATTTCAGGTTGAGGGAATTGCATAAGACTTAAGCTTACGACTGGCTGATTACGAGAAACTTTACTCATTATCCCTCGGTTCATATGGTTCCCTTTTAACGTTGGCAACATGACAACATGAGCTGGTCGGCCAACCAAGGTAGGGTTTGCAATTGGAAGATTTACATAACTGGATTTACATTTATAACACATTGCACATCAGAACCCTGATTCCCACACTGTTTCCTTGGCAACCCATCTTGTGTCTAACCTAGGCTGACCCATAGATTTTTAATGCCTATAAAATCCTGCAGTAGATTGATGATTAAACTGCAGATTGACTGATTTTATTGCAATCGATTGCACGTTGGCTGAAACTTTGTTAACTGCATACAAACACATCATCAATCAAAACAAATCATTGCCTGACAGGGAGAATGTTTGAAATAAAATTCCATCCAAAAGCATTGTTTACCGATCATTTCTTTCTTTTACGCTATTCCGTTCACCACTCATTCAATATATACTCCCTGAGTAATCATGATTAAACAGTACATTGACTGATTTGAATCCAATCGATTGCACATTGTATGATAATTTGTAAACAACAGCAAGCACACACACATCAATCAAAACAAATCACTGCCCGATGTTGTTTCATAGATGGGTTTTTTTTTCTTTTCCTTTATCCTGTTCACCACTCATCCAATATAAACTCCCTGACAAATGATGATTTAAGAGCACATTGACTGACTTGAATGCAATCGATTGCACATTGGCTGATAATTTGTAAACAACAGCATGCACACACACATCAATCAAAACAAATGATTGCCTGACATTGTTTTATCGATCGTTTTTTTCTTATCCTGTTCACCACTCATCCAATATATACTCCCTGAGTAATGATAATTAAAGAGCACATCGACTGATTTGAATGCAATCGATTGCACATTGGCTGAAAGTTTGTTAAAAACAGCATACACACACACATCAATCAAAATAAACCATTGCCTGACATTGTTTTATCGATCGTTTTTTCTTTTCCACTATCCTGTTCACCACTCATCCACTATATATACTCCTTGAGAAATGATGATTAAACAGTACAGTGACTTATGTAATTGCACAATGATTGCATATTGACTGAAAGTTTGTAAACAACAGCATACATATTTCTCAAAACATTTGGAAACTAAGCACTGTGTGGCAGGGATTCCTCCCTTGCTTACTATCAGACTTTCATTGGAAATATTGTTTACTGATCAATTTTTCTTTTGTGAATTTCTGCTACCCACTGCAAATGCATGGGCAACCCACTTTGGGATGCCAACCCATTGTGTGGGCTATGTGGTATTGGACAACCTGAAGTATAGGCTTGGTGGTATGAAAAGATCTCTAGCCCCCTCATACCATCAGAGAGCTCTTTCAAACCAGTCCTGATCCATTTATATAATCCACTCTGTTCTTAAACCTCAGGACAACACAGCAATTTTCCCCATAAGTCTGGTGTGGCCAAAGGGCTACATTACTCCACTGTGGGGGGGGGGGAGGCATTGAGAGCAAGCAAACCTTGTGTTTACTCTTGGCATCCCGTGCTCCGAATCTCATGACTCCTTTATTGACATGTTCCTCTTCCCACTGTCTCTGTTCAAAGCCCGGCCTTTGCTCCTCTGCAGTTGGTTCCACATATTTTTCAAGAGGTTTCTGCAAACATAAAAATATATGCAATTTGGTCTAAAGAATCAACTTTTACACAAAAATTTTATCAACGATATGGTTATAACGTTGTACAAAATATTTGGAGAAGTTTTGTGACATAAGCTTATATCTGGGATCAATCCTGCCAGCATCTATCTCTTACCCCCTGTACCACCCTCACCCCACCCTCACCCCAACCCACCCATCAACCAACCCCCTGAAAGATATATGTAGCTCACCTCATCCTCTTCGGGCATATAGTAGCGCCCTTCCTTCATTTTGTCTCCGGCCCGCCTGTGTTGCTTTGCCAGGCCGAGGACAGTCTTCTTGTATTCAATATCCTTCTTCTCTCTCTCTGATAGTCTGGTTTGTAAAAAAAAAAACAACAACAATCAAACATCTCATATCAAATACAATTATTAATCATACTCAAAGTGGCTATAACCAAAATATTGAGTTTATTTCTTGTTCTCTTTTTTATTTGGTTATACATATTGTTTTTTCCATATGAAGATAATTCCCGAATGTACCATATAGTCTGTTTTGTGTATAAAAAGTATTAAAAAAATACACTTTTTAAATATACTCTAGGTGGATATAACCAAAATATTGAGTTTATTTCTATATTGTTATTCCATATGAAGAACTGTAGTCATAAAAGTACCATATGCACTTTGGAAAATTCATTGGAAAAAAGTGAAAATGAAAGAAATAAAACTTTACGTTACTTGTTCAGTCGAGTTTAATGAAATCTTTAATATCAGATTGAATAAGGTTGACAATGACAAAAACATACACAAGTTTGGCAAAAAGGTAAAAAGTCACCCCAAACTATTCCAATGCATTACAAAATGCCGTGCGGGAAATGTATACTTATGATACTAAAGTTAGGTAACTTTTGTAAATTACGGTTACTCAGCCTAAGCTAACTTGACTTGGCTGAACAGTACTGAACATAAAAATACTGGCCAGAATAGAGATGAGAGTTGTCAGTAAACTTCTTCAAACTAACATCAGGAGTTAAACTGCAAGTTTCAACAGGGTACCTGGTACTCCGGACCCTAGTGAATCTAAGAATCAAACAAACTCATGAGACCATTGAACTTCTGTTACATTAACCATGGACATGTATGATGAAGACTTACTCATCTCGAGAGAACAGATACTCATCGTCGGCGATATCGTCCTCCAGCTCCACGATTTTATCGCCCTCTCGCCTCTTCAAGTAATCCCTTCTGGATGACTTCCTCAGATCAGGTATCATTTTCCTTCTGTCCTTCTCGGCTAGTTCCAATCTCTTCTTGGCTTCCTCGAAACTCTGAAGAATGATACAGATACTTTTTCATTTGCAAAAATGACAGAGGTGCAGCAACTTAAAGGATACTATTCTTATGATTTCATAATTTTCACCAAAAAATTACTTGCAGCTTATTCTGTGTACAATAGCTCTCCCTTCAAAGGGGATGCTATGGCTGGTGGTTAACAAAATAGCTTGATGGCAGTTAAGCAATGTGTTCAAAATTTTCTATGCAAATTAAGCTTCCATCAGTCATGTTGTTACGGTGAAGCTTGATACTCAAGCTAAAAAGGCTACAAATGTTTTTGCTAGGGTGGTCACAGTCACTTTTAAAAAAACGGAACAAAAAAATTTGGGGTTTTGTTTATTTTAAACATAAAAAGCATTATCTTGCAAACAATTCCAGCTCCTTAAGATTAAAAACAAGTAAGTGTATTAAACTTTGTCTTGGAACTTTAACCAGAAAAAGAAAAGGGTTGAAGTAAATTTGAAAAAGCAAGAAAATATTGTTTAATACATGTTCCAAACCAGACATCACAGGATGAAGATCGCCATCCTCTTTAGGTTCTGTGATTGATTTACTAGTATAAACCAAACGATAATGACAATAACTTTTCTTCACACTTTGTTCTTTACTTTTTTGTTTCCCTTTTCAGCTTTGTTTTTGGTATTTTCTTTATCTCTGTCTCTCAACCTCTTGGCGAAAGCATCTCTCTCCTTCAGATCCTTCCGCCGATCCTTCTCCTCGTCTTCTGTGTCAGAGGAGGACGAAGACTGGCGAGAGACTCTGCAAATATGATGACATAAACATCAGAATTTTAATACATTTCTGGCCATCCATTACATGCAATTCAAAATAACGGACATCGAACTGTATGAAAAATGAGAGCGGAAAAAAAAAAAGGTTTTCACTGTCAGAAACAACAATTGCAGCTTTTAATGATTTTAAGGCCTCACATGTGAAAAGCTATGGTATGTGTTGCTATGCCAACAGAGATTGACAATGATTTGGATTTTATAATTGATAACCATTAGATACTACTCCATGATGGTAACATTGTCATATGCCACATAATTTGACTACTAAGTTGGTTTTATTATAGGTAATCATTTGAAACCACTATATATGGTAACATACTCACATGTCACAGAACTTGAAACTATGTTGGTTTATGATAGGTAACCATTTGATACCACTACATATGGTAATATAGTCATATGCTACAGTGATTGACAACAATGTTGTTTTAATAATAGGTAACATTTGATAACACTATATATGGTAACATAGTCACATGCCACACAAATTGACAACAGTGATTGTTTTAATAATAGGTAACATTTGATACCTCTATATATGGTAACATTCAAGCTGGAAGTGACAATGAAATTGGGTTTAACTGTAGGTAACCATTCAATAGCACTTTACATGGTACCATGGCAAACAGAAATTGCCAGCCGTTTTAAGCTTAAAACATGAAACTGTTTGATATCATTGTCTATTGTACTGTACTATTCTGCTTAAACATAAAGACATAGTATTGTGTATTTTTATTTTGTTTCACATCAATGGTTTCACATCAATGGTTTGGTTACAATTATGCCATCTTGTCAACCACAATGCTAACTTAATAAACTATAATTATGGTTTAATTATGGTCTCTAGTACACTATCATCACTACTTGTCTCATAAGACTAATAATTACGGTTTACCTTTTGGTCTCAGGTTCACTGTCGTTTCCTTCACTATCATCACTACTACTCTCATCCCGTTTCCTAATATTTCTCTTCTTTGGTCCCTTTTCTTCTTTAATCCTCTCCCTTTTCGTCTGTAAAATATGGATAAATTCATAATTTCAGCCACAGCTTTTTTTGCCCCTGTGATCTATTGTTTTACGCAACTTTGTTAAGTGTCGGTTTTATGATACAAATACAATATATCTGGACCACTTGAATCCAGGAATGTTTACATGTGATTGTATTTGTATGAACACTTTAAGCCCATTCAAAGTTATTTTCAGGGAATTTCAAGACATTTCATGTGATCAGTATGTGTTCTGACTCTCCATTCAAAATTTTCTCCAAGATGTCACAGAAAATTTATGTGAGCCATCACGTGACAAATTTTCAGGATCAGATTGCATAAAGGTATCTACGACCTGACAGAAGAACACATTTTATGAGATGCAGAAAAAAAAGTGTTTCTTTGTAGTAAATTAAAGAGAAAATATGAATAAATTAAATGTTTACGAAATGAAGACCTTATTCATGATTCTTTTGGGTAAAAAATCTGAAAGTAAAGTAAAACATAACATTAATCTCATAAACGTGACAAAAACCCAAAGAATAGACAGAAACTAAAGAGAAAGCAAACATATGATCACCTTGGACTTGGTTTCCATGGCAGCAGGCATATCATCAAAATCATCTAGAAGTTCGTATGACTTGTTTTTCTTTTGTTGTTCAAGAGCAATGCGCTCTTTTTCTCTGTTGATATTTACCTTTTGCGCCTTCCTTGGCATCTGCAAAATATTACAAGAAACTTTTTTTTTTAGATTTATACTTACAGAGCAATGAGAGTATAAAAAAATTAGTCAACTGGTAATCATGAGCATTGCATGCTTTAATCAGAGTGTAACTATGAGCAAAGATTGTGATGATGTCATACTGTATGCTCAATCAAACAGGTTTTAGGACTGTTCAATTTTATTTAAGCCTCTGACCGTTTACTTTTATTTAAGCCTCTGAAGAAGATGCTGCTAGAATCAGAACTTACTTTTACATTCTCTTACACAGGCTCTTTGGTGGATAAGCAAATTGCTAACAGCTTTTTTTGTATTTTACATTTATTTAATTGTAAACAGAGCCAACAGGCAATGGACAAAAAAATAAATAAAACCCATGATCTTCTCACTCATCAACAGCTTATGATGCAGATCCGAGAAACTTTATCATGTATGTATAGTGCTTTACTGTGGATATAATTAATCTTCATAACTGTATGCTGAAAATATGTTCAGTATAATGGAATCGTCCATATGGAAATGGAAGTAGACACAGAGATAGGAAAGACATCTTTGAAAAATATGTCAATTACTGTATTTAAAGCAAGAGAGTGCTGCAAATGACTATGGGAAGAATAAAACTTCCCATCAATAATACTATGAATACGAGACATTTCTTAAGATTTGATTTTTAACCTGATAGATTTTAATAACATTTTAGCATAAAGGTTGCTGACATTCAAACTTTTAAAACTCAGGTGTCATAATGTTTTGTTAAAGTAATGAAGGAGATCATTTAACAGAGCTCTACACAGGCATCAGAGACTTTATACAGTATGATAGACAATTGACAGCAAATTAGGGTAATTAGACGTACCATGTAACATGGAAGGTGCTATATCATTGGATTACCTTTGCATTCATTTTCAGCAAGGTAATGCTTGAGCATAAAATATAGTTAACCAGCTGTCAATTTGTATGAATACTGAAATATCTAAATGTACTGTCAGGAAACACTTTCACATCAAAAGATGCACCACTGGGAAGTGATCCTAATTTTGTTCACCAGATTGTGTACTATTTCTGCTTTATAGATTCGAACATTAACAAACTGCCTTCAGAGGGCAGGTAACCACAGAGAAGTGATTTTATGAAACAACTTTTATTAATTTTTTAAACTTGTAAAAATAATACTTATTAGGAACTTTTAACATTTGCGCAAGGTCTCCACATCCGGATGGTTAGTCTACAATGTGTATCGATGCCTCTATGATTTGAGTGATGTTCTTGGAGTGCATACGTGCGATCTGGTGCGTGATCATACGAGGACAAACAAAATTTGGACCCAACGAAATTGGGACCACTTAGTATATGACTAGCATTCACAAACTTACCTTTCCCCACAGTTCAGTAGCAAAATTGATAACATTCGGAGTCAAATCTAATGTATCTGTTTGCTGTATTTTCTGCAGAAGGTTGTCTGGAGTAGATGACTTTTGGGCCAGACTGATCAGAAATTCTGAGATGTACCTATCACTCATCCCCATGACATCATGTAGCTGGTCCTGGACCCACAATTCTACTTCTCGCGAAACCATGATGCTTGATTTCAGGCAATGAAAACTGGAATCTGAGAATAGAGAGATAAAGAGACCAGATAGCTAGAAGTTACATGGTACAAATTATGTAACCAATTACTGAGATGCACAACATAACACATGTAGGCCCAGGCTAATTTGTGTTTGACAGACTACAGTATGACTAAGCCTAGAGTAAAGACAAAAATATATAGAAGATGTATTCCTTTATTGGAAATTAAACTTTCGTGAGATCTTTCATGTGAATCGTTAACTTCGATTTGGTTTTTATGACAATGGTACTAAGAAGAAAGAAAGCGCTTTTCTGTCTTTTTTTTAAAATTATTTATTTGTTATAGACAATCGTATCACATAGGCCTAATTTTTGTACCCATTTCGCGAAAAAGCGTTTGCCTTGTGTTTATGGTTTTACGTTTTTCGCTAAAAATAATAAATGAAAGAAAAATTGATACTTAAGTTTGACATCTAATGTTCCTTGAGCTACCAAGTTTGTATTGTAATTAAAGTTAATTTCAAATTCGTACGACAAATCTGAAAGTCTTACGAAGTACTGTTACCTGCGAAGTGCGATACCGATGCGTCGCAGAGACGTCGTATATGGTGATGAATTGCGGCGTGAGTTTGAATGACTTCAAATCGATCTAAGGCATGTTAGAAACTCCGCGCATTTGTAAACAAAACAGCTGAATCTAACGAAACAGGATCTGGTTGGTACTGGAACTTGGAAGTCAAATCAATCATCAAAGCGGCAAAATGTTTCAACAACAGGGCGCTGCGTTGCAGAGCTACAACAATGAACTGATAAAATGTAAGGGATCTTCCTGAACTGGTTTTGATTATATTTGAAAGACCTAGGCCTAGGCTAGTTTGAATTTCACTTGTTCATGTCAAACGGACTTTTTCAGATAAGCCTAGTCTCACTAAGGCCTAAACTGTTTGGCCTAAGTTACCACAGGCGCTCCCAAAGTATTTATTCATAGTAGCAACTGTTCGGCCAGCAGCCGACGGAATAAGAGAACAGAGTCCTGCACCATCCATACGGCAGCCAGTTAAGTAAAGGAATGTTTCAAGTTATGCCCCCTTAAGTCGGATGTATAAGAAGTAGACCTAACATAGGGCTGCCTTATTATTCGTCCAGCTTAGTTACAGGCAATTAACATCCAGACTAGTAGTAGTAACGTAGGCCTATGCCTTGTGTGGGAATGCATTTGATCCTGATAAACATAAACATAGCTTTAACTACCTGTGTATTGGCGATACAATTAACATAAATGAAATCACAAACCCATATAGCCCATCTCACTGTACAGAAACCTCTGTGCCTATTTATGTTTTATGTTCACAATTTTCGGCAAGGGTAGGGTGATACTGCCTTGACACTTACGTGATTGTCCTAAAAGTACTTTAAATCCAATGAAAGAGATACCTGCTTCTAATTTGTCCAGTTGTATATCTTAAGGTCTTCTAACCTTTAATTAGATATAATCAGATGTTATTGCCTTGCTGTAGCATTGCTCATCTGTTTTCAGTAAATTTCATGAAAGTTTATATCACATTGTTTATTCATTGGTATATCCTGACAGGCATTGATGAACTTTGTGCAAAGAGAGATGATCTACAGAAGCAGATCAAAGATGAAGATGAAGAAAAGAACAAGATTCAGAATGATATCCAAATATTGACCGAGAAGCTAGCTAAGATCAATGAGAGCTTAGCAAAGAAGATAGCAACAAGAAATGATTATGACAAAACGATATCAGAGACTGAGGCTGCATATGTTAAGGTAACTTTCAGTATATGTAGTCACTCACCTTATTGTTTGAACAAGCTTCTTAGCAAGAAGTTGGTTATAAGCAAGTCCCAATGAACAAACTCATTATATCACTATCAAATTTGCTATATGTATTATTTTCAGCTGCCAATGGTTCAAGACATTTTAACTTTGCATTTTAAAATCTGATAGGGAGTGGTACTAAGAACCTTAATTCTATAGTGCCTTTAATTGTCCATAGTTTTAAATATCTTCACCTTGTTGATCTGAGAGAAATATTTTTTAAGTTTTGTGTATTTAGCTACATTAAAAAACTCTGATTTGAATGGTGTTTACTTCATTCTTCTATCTACGCTATAGAAACATCAGTATATCTATCATATGTCGAACGGTTCCCGTGTGAAGATCGTGCTATTATACAATGGTCATGCTCTCTAAATTTTTATTTATATAAATGATTAAAGACATATTTCTGTAAGGAATTATGTGTAAATGTCATAAATGAAGAGAAATTAACTTGCATCTTGCATTTTGTGTGTTTTAGCTTGGCGAATAAAGATTGTATTTATATTGTCTTTATCTTTCTTTTTTTCTTCAGATAATTGATAGCTCACATACCTTGCTCAACACTCTACATAAAGAAGCCAGTGTATTAAAGGACAAAGGAGTTCCAGGATTTAGCAATGTACAAACATCTTGATAAAGCGTCATTTGTATTACAATCATCATTTTTTGACATTCCCAAGTTTCCCAAGTTGGTCGTTGATGACTAAAAGCCATAACTTATTAAAATGAAATGCCTTGGGGAATTGTGCCTTCTCATGGGTTGACTATTTTAATCAGCCGATCGTTTGCATCAGATTTGAAAACACAGATCCACTTTAAATCACTGCTGTTTGTGTCTTTATGTGACTAGGGATTGCTAAGCAGATACATGTCATATTAGGGTTATTTCTTGTACTATACAGTACATTGATTTTGTATTGGAGTGGGGGGGGTGACAAACACTGGGGAGGGGACAGGGAGGGCGTTTTGCTTTATTAGGTTGATCAAGTTCTGTTTCAGTATCGAACTGTTCCAGTATTGAAGGGGTGATACTTATCACTTGAGTGAAAAATGTCTGAATTCACTGTACAGTTTTGTGTTTTTCTATATTTCAATTAATTTTCAATTGTTTTAGTTGCTGTTGCTGAGCATGTCTTTAGAGTCACCCCTTTGAGGACCTTGAAAGAAAATGTTATTAAGACTGGCTGTGTTGAGTGTACCTGCAGTCAGATACCATGTCACATATTAGTACATGTGATAAAGAGAATGCAACTTCATATTCCAATAACATTGTATTTCTGTAGTTGAGATAAAGCTATTAAGTATCCATGTAATATGTGGTTACTGCACACTACCAGTTTCTCCAAAGTTTTATGATTTGAAGAAGGATGCAGTGCTGTCTGAAGATTTTTAAAGCCTATTCTTAGAAAGTCATCAAGTACAAGTTGTGAACCACCTAACAATGTTGTTTTATTCTTCTTTGTACCTAAGAACCCTCATCTTCATCAATGCGGCCAAAAAAATTGCTCATGATTACTGTGCTTGAGGAAATTACAACCCTATGTGTTGCTACATGCCATTTCTTTCAAATATTGTGAAACGTAAGCATAGTTTACCACAGTCAATGTCATGCTTTCATGCTTTGTTCATTTGGCAAATAGAATGTTAAAATTTTCTTACTGTTTATCACTTGTCATAGCTGTAAATATTAATCATAGAGCTATTTATGCATATAGCAGAGAACCAGAGCCAATTGATAAAACTGCTTGTTAAAATATAAACGAGAGAATGAATAAAAACCCAAGTCTTTTGGATCATATCTTATTCCTTTATTGCTCGCTTGTACATAAAATACAATTACATGGTTTCTTCTTTCTTTCTTTTTTTGCTTCTCATGTTTCTACACTGTACACGTTTAATATTTGCACATGAACCAAGCACCGTTACTGAAAACAAACAAAATTAACTTCAGCTATTTTCACAGAAACTGACAACTGTATTTTAAATACAAGTGTCTTCAAATATATAGCTTCTTAATACCTTCTTATCACGACTGTACAATACGGTTTAGTTGCACTACTGATTTATTATATACTATCGCCCCCAAACTGTTAACTCCATCGGCTAATTAGTTCACACACTTATGCCAAAAATGGTACACAATAAATAGCGTGGGCTCCCTTCACACAAGAAGCATAGCATATCTCTATTAAATGTCATGCATACCCCCAATACACAAGCATTCTACAAGTGTAGTGCTCTCAAATGTAACTTTGGTCTGAACCACATTAGCATCACTGACCTGTGACAAAACTACAAGCAAAACAAGGTCCACCATTTATGGTAATGTCTTACGAATCGTAATTACATCAGCAAAACTTAAATATGTTCCCGAATGTATCTTTGTGATGATGTCACCAATTTTCAAGTTGCTCATTCGTTCCAAACCCTGTATCTATATAGATATTTTAGTATTGTATGCAGCATTGTAGTTGAAGCTGAGAGGCCACTTTAAAACTTTTTTAAGTATCAATTTGCGAACAGTGGCATTAAATTGAATTTCTCCACTTTGAGATGTAATTAACAGCATAGCATTGTTAGAGCAAATACGTTAGAAATGGACCAGATAGTCGAATTTGAGTTGCAAGAAAGCAACCAATGATTGCACAATAGGAAATCAACCTATACCATTACAGTTACAGAGAGGTAACTGCATCCAAAGCCAGTGGATACACCAGCATTCCATTTATGAAGATTTTCTTACAATTTACCTGTCATTCAGTGTAAGTGACTATTCACCTCCTTGGACATTCAATACCCTCCGCCATCCCCCTCCAGGGATTCCCATTGACAAACACTATCATTTGCCAGCTGTGCTGTGGCAATGGAAAGCCTGATATTGTTGGCAAGAAGTGTATTATTGGTTTTGCCTCTTCACTGGAGGAGGGAGGGGGGAGGGGTGATAAACTTGTATGCTACAGTCATCAAAAAGCAGAAAAGTGACATTTTATTTCATTCTACCAAATTATTTTCAGTTCAAAATATTTGCAATAACTTCCCTCCTAGAGAGAAGACAAAGAAAGAAAAATTTAAGATACCATAAATAATTTAAATAGCACACAAAAATATTCATGCAAATATTAATTTTTTTTAGAAGAAAAAAAATTTTCAGATTAATATGACATGGTTTATAGATTTGCTTAAAAAAAATTGTTTCAAAAATTATAATGCATTGATTCTCTTGTGTTACAAAATAAATGTTTCGGTTACCAGGATCGCATGTACTTTGTTGTAAAATGGCCGCATGGTGCATTTCAAAACCGATCAGGTGTACGAATGTTGATTACATTGGGGAGCATTATCATACAGATACATATCATTGATGCTTATGTGTCATTGCTGAGATGACTCTCCTGGCTGGACGTTTTGAAATAAATTCACCAACATAATTTAAAGCTCTCTACAGATGATATAAAATTCACAGTTTACAGAAGCACTGAGTTAGTTAAAATGTATAATAGACTACATTACCACCTTTAGTCACATTTGATTCTACACTTAAAATTTCTCTGCTGTTTATACAGGATGGCAAGAAAACAATGTAAAAGGTTCTCCATGGGCTCTGGAAGTTTATTCCTTCCTTATTTGTTCATCCAAAGTAAGGATTTAACAACATATGACCAATTAAAGTATACTTTACGGCCATGAGGTTATTATTTGTGGCAATGGGTGTGTACTTTACACATGACAATATTTGTTATGGCCATGAGGGTGTACTGTATGGCCATGAGGATATAATGTATGAGGGTATACTGTATGGCCATGAGGATATACTTTACAGCCATGAGGGCATTCAGTATGGCCATGGAGATATACTTTATGGCCATGAGGGTATTCTGTATGGCTATGATGGTATACTACATGGCCATGAGGGTATGCTTATGGCCATGAGGGTATCCTGTACGGCCATGAGGGTTTACTGTATGGCTATGAGGATGTGCTTCATGGCCATGAGGGTATGCTTTATGGCCATGAGGGTATTTTGCATGGCTATGATGGTATACTATATGGCCGTGAGGGTATGCTTTATGGCCATGAGGGTTTCCTGTATGGCCATGAGGGTATACTGTATGGCTATAATGGTATACTACATGGCCATGAGGGTATGCTTATGGCCATGAGGGTATCCTGTATGGCCATGAGGGTTTACTGTATGGCCATGAGGATGTGCTTCATGGCCATGAGGGTATGCTTTATGGCCATGAGGGTATTTTGTATGGCTATGATGGTATACTATATGGCCATGAGGGTATACTATATGGCCATGAGGGTATACTGTATGGCCATGAGGGTATACTGTGGGTATACTGTATGGCCAGAGACATCTTTCTAAAATGTACACTATATTCTGAGTAAATTCTGCATGGTCTGATTCTACAACAATATTTGTACAGTACATAAACAACATGCCCCCCCCCCCCCCCCAAAAAAAATCAACTTGGTAACGTTCTAAAATTGCCTAAAATATCTTCAGTATTTTTAAAGAAGCAGGAGTAGTCATGATAATGATTTACATCCTGTTGGAATCTCAGTATCAATATATCTATCATTGATTAAGATTATCGGCCAATGCGGGGTATCCACTTATCTTCAAACTTAAAAAACACTTTACTGCAGTTGTCAATACATTTCAACACTCACTGAATGTTTACTCAAACCATTTCAATATCTTGTAACAATATACTGATTCAGACCCTCTCCAGGAGAGCTGCTTTTGAAACAATTTTAGTAATTTTAGCACACTAGAATATGGAATATGGAACTCAGTTTTTGAGATAAAATGCATCTTTCTTAAAAGTTATCAAAACTTGTTTCTCCATCTAGGGGACCACAGAAGAGGAACAACATGTGGGGATGGAGGGGGGGCAGAGACGGGTGACAGAAATGATAAAAGTGGAACATTTTCTTGTGAACCTTCTACCTCTAACTTTTTTAAAGCTTGTGATAGTTCAAATGAATGTTTGGATATCATCGTCTACAACTCTTAAATACTGGAAAGATTTTGTCATGAAAATCTAAAACTCTTCTAAAATCCTGGTCGGTAACAACAAAAACTTACATTATGGCAAGACTTTTTTCGAAAATTCCAAAGTGACAGAAATAAAAATTTAATGTAATAATTATTAAAATGAAACTGTAGCTTTTCTTCTTTCTCTTTTTCGTTCAACGCAAACAAAAATATATATGCCCAAAAAGCAGAACAGAAGATGATCACTTGGCTGGGATGTAGAGGTATCTTTCAAGGTCATAAGGTCATTCTCATGTGGTTTCTTCGATTGGAACCTGCATCCAAACATTCTGCAAAGAGGAAGATTGAAGAGAGAGAACAAACAAAATTGTGAGATAGGTAAAATTAATGGAACAGACCTAAGAGGAAATGAACAAAACAATTTATTAATATCTTCTGAAAGTTTCCCCTAAGTAAATCAAATAGGTAGTTGGTACATCTCTGCAGGTAAACAATGTTGCAGCAGATTTCCTTCATGATGAACCTGTAGGAACCTGTAGGAACCTGTAGGAACCTGTAGGAACCTGTAGGAGCCTGTATCATGGTTTTGTCAAACAATCTGCAAAGTTTATGTTTACAACTTTACATTTTCCACTATACACTGACTATTTTTACAATTTTAATGTTTTGTGGGGGGAGGGGTGGGGAATGAGTGGGGGGAGTGAGGGACTCCTTTGGTTTATGCTTTACATGGTAACTAACCTCACGAACGTGGAGGGTCCACCGTAACAGAGATTCGTCATCACCATAGTAACCAGAGCAGCTCACAATAGCAGGTTCTCCACTTTGTAACCTGCAAATACAGCAAATATAAACATGTAACTATTATTACATTATTATTATTACATAATTATGACAGTCAATTATACAAATGTTTGGTGAGAAATAAAAACACAATAACTTTATTGAAATATAAACAATAAAGACAGAGATGAGTTTCCTTTTGATTATAAAAAAAAAAAAAAAAAACTTAACGTCATCAGTCAGAAAGTAAGACAAAGTTTATAACGTCATATCATCACACCTGACAACAAAAAAACTCTGAAAACTCACCTTGACAGAACAAGAGCCCTGACCTGATGGTTTTCCGATATTCTGCATTTTCTGATTAACTGTACTTCAAAGTGTGGGCACACTTCTAGGTCACATGCACTGAAATCCACTGAAACAACGCTACTCCTCATCGCCTTTGGTTTGAGCCCATTCTGTGATGGTTCTGTCACTACCTCGTGTTCCCCACTTGACCCGATCACGTCCTCCAGGGTGGGACCCTCTCCGCCGCCCACCACGCCCCTCCTCTCTGCCTCTCTCATGACCTGACTGTACCTGTACTTCCTCTTCTTGGAACTCTTCTTATTGGTGAGTTTATCTATCGCCCTCGGCGCTTTGATCTTTGGGCTGTTCTGCGGCGTCTTGTCCAGGTCCTCTACAATGCTGCCCTCGCTGTCCGTGGATTTATCCTTCGACCCTCTGTGGTTTAAGAGTCTGGTCAGAGTCTTAGGGCTGTGGATTCTACCCTTTGAGCCTCTCTTTGTCGATTTGCCTTTCCTCCTTTTGGGGCTCTTTGAAATCTCTTCATCCGAGAGGTCCTTTATGATCTCCCCTTCCACGTGGAACACCCCGGCTTCCTGAGTTCCGACCACGACGAACCCGTCCAACGTCTGAGATTTCCGCATCTGGTCCAGACCGTCCCCGCTGGGAGAGTTCTGGGCGTCTTTCACGCGCAGCTGGACGTTGGACTCGGCCTCGCTGGGCTCGTCAAGATTGTCGTTGGTGGATTCGCTCTTGGACTCTGTGTCCGAAGCCCCCTGGCCCAATTTCCAGGGCTCGAGAGGCGGCAAATTTTGAGTTGTTTCGGCGGGTGTCTCCTCGTCGGCGTTTTCCTCTTGACTGACGGGATCGGAGACTGCTGCTTCTTCCGATGCTGTGTCTTTGGAGGTATCTGCATCGAATGAAAACACTGTGCTACTGGGAGCCATGAACTCTGGACGTTCCTCCATGGGGGAGGGGACGTGGGGCTTGATACACTCCAGAGGGTTCACCTGATAGGTGGAGAGCTGGCCGTCTGACGTCCCTACCCACAGTAACCCCATGTGAGGCAGAATCGAAGTCACCTTGGGAGTGTGGATGGATTGGTCTTTGTTCAGCTGAGAGAAAAGATAGAAGATATGAATTTTAAAAACTTTACAGAGAACGTTGAACTCTTTCTCTCTTCCTTTTACCAAACACTAAATTCGGATAAAGAAAAGTAAAGATACAGCTGCTATACAGGAAGCAAAAGTGAACCTTCAAGTCTGAAATCCTTGTATACAGTAGGGCAACGAAGTTATCTTTTGGAGACACTATCAAGGGTCCCAACAGAAGGCAAAGACAAAATATAGTTTTAGAGGAACTGTAGGGGGTCAAACATATCAGTTTTTAAAGGACACTTAGAATTTTGATTAATTTACTTTGCTCAATATATATACATGTCCCCTTAAAGACCACAATACTTTCATGATTGGTTGGGATGGTGATGAGTCATTTCTTTTGCTAGGTCCTCAACACATTCCCTCCACTCCCCCCCTTCCCCAATCCATTTCCCCACCCCCTCCTCTTGTCACTTACTCTTTTCCATCCTGCTGCCTGTTCAGTGGAGGTGTCATAGAGGAGAATGCAGAGGCAGAGGGCTGGGTCCCAGAGGGTCAAGACAGGGGACCCTCTTATGATGATCCAGACACCGTCCTCATTCAGGACCATGTAACTGATGTGAATGTTTGGACTCCTGGAAACCTCAAAGCCATTGATGATGTTCAATGAACTGTTTGGAAGAACAGAGAGGAGGAAATTTGAACATCAAAACGATCAATTCCCTTGGCCTGAAAAATGACTTCAAAATAACTCATCAATCAAATCGGAATATTAAAAAATAGTACATTCTATAATTTCTTCATCACACTTCGATAAAGGACTTTTGATTTCCATCTGGTACACATACAGTCATATGACTCACTATCAAGGTGACCATAGCATATACATCAAATATCATTATTGCAAAATGAGGAAATTACCTCCCACTGAGAAAGAAATGGCAAGTTTGGTTTAACAGTCTACAAGCACCCCTGTTTCATTGGTTACGAATGTGACCACATTTCCCACAAAAAAAAAAGTTATCAAATTCAACGGTATTTTTAAAACATTTATTGATACTTTTTTCTGATATGATCAACTTACCTGTCCAGTATATTGACAGCATTCCCACATGAGCACCACAACTGTTCCAGATCTGGCACCTTGACCACACTTCTGACCGGGGCGGCACCGATGGCGTGGTAGAATACCTCGTTAGGATGAGTCGTGGAGACACTCTACAGAAACAGATATAGGGTAGAGTTCTTCAGTATTGGCACTAGATTCTTAAACTGCTAAAATTACCGACGGTTTTAAAAAGTAACTTTCTGAAATACTTCTGAATCTCCAATTTACTTTCGGGACATTGACAAGTTTTGTTATTAAGCAATTCAATGTCTCCGTGAGGAAAAAATAACTTTCTGAGGGTGGAAGTAAAACTGCTTGTTGTAATTGGAGCATGAGTGACTATTATTATATAAAAAAATACACATTTTGTTTTTCTTTCTTTCAGTTTTGTTTGCAAACCTTGTTTCAAATTTGTTCCAAATTGCCTAGTTCCTGTTTCTTTTGTTAATTGTAATTTTCTGATAACAGATTATGTTCACAGATATGAACCATAAATTTCAGGTTATGTTTGGTTTCATTATGAAATCCTTATGCCACATTTTCTTCACTCCCCATTCTGTGTGTGTGTGTTTTTTTTTAAATCCTTCTCAGGCACACCATCTTTCGTTTAGCAGTTAAATAGAGTATTTACCAGATGGTAGCGGACGCAACACAGACAACAGCTGTGAGACACTAAAGTAAAAAATACTAACTGACATATCTCATTTGCTCACTTCATTGTGTGGAAGAGAATAAAAAGGCAATAATATGAAACCAGTTTCTTCTTTTAACAGGAATCTGATCAACAGTACCTGATCTGAAGGGAATAATTTATTTTTATTAAAAATTTTGTGTAGCAGGTTTTTGAAGATGCTATATTTCCTCTCTCATCAGTACTTTGTTTCCTGCAAAAAGGTGCTATTCATCTTTGCAATTGCATTTGCCAAAGTTTAAATAGCATTTTGATTTGCGAAGATAGATCAATTATTCCCCCGCTCAGTTATGAGAGAAATGGAGGCATTTCATTGGATAAAGCAGGAGTGTATACGAAAAGCGACGAGATTGTTGTTATAAGTGTGAATGTTTTTACCTCGATTACTGCCAGCGTTCCATCGGACAGGCCTATGAATATGTTTTGCGTTACTGGGTCATATTCCAGACAGAGTGGAGTATCTCGAAGCCTCTCGCACCAGACTTCTTCTCTGAATATCGATAGAGAGATTACAGAGTAAAATAATACAGTTCTGTTACAGATGTGCATGTAGCAATGATAAGAGGAGTGACTATAGACAAAAGTTTACAGTAGCAAAATATAAATGTAACATTACAAGGGAATGCCAGACAGGTAAATTGTGTAGCAATACATAGATAGAGTGATTGGTATTGTGACAACAAGAGTGAGAGGAAAGTTACGTTACGGAATGTGGCATATAACAAACTTCACGATAGCAATAACATAGTAACTTGATATAGTTACATTTTGGCAACAAGGCAAGAAATCATTGTTCCTACATATATGATATATAAATTGGAAACTTCTCGCAAAACAGAGAGGTAACAGAAGAGGTATGCAATGAAGCTTAAGTATAATAACTTGATACAAGTTTTGTAATGCGTCATAACTTCAGTCATCCATTTTTCCAAAAATATTGAAAAGACTTGTGAAAATATGTGAGTTTTCCTTTCTCAACAGAGATATATAAGACTGGAAATATCCTGTGATGGTGTCTCAGTCTGACCTTGAAAATGAAATGACTTGTTTACAACTCTGCTTGATTGTGATAAAAGTTTCAAAGATTAGGTCCATTTTCAATAGTTTAACAACATGACACTGAATAAGACCGCTGAGTCATACCTGGTGTTGATGGTATACGCGTAGAGATACCAGGAGAGGGTACCAACCAGCATCAGGTTCTCTCCAGCCATGGTGATGCACATCACACGACTATCCATCTGAAGTATAGTAGAAGGTAAAAAACACATTCAAAGACTGCTTGCCAATTTTTACAGTAGTTTGGAAGTATATACAAATCTTATCAGGAATGCAGTTGTCATGTAAGCTAGAACAGATACTGTAAGTAGAAGATTTAATCCACCAAACTTGAAAGACTTAAAAAAAAGTGAATGTATAAAGAATAACATAATTACCAATAAAAATATATTATAATTTTCCTTACTTCGTACTTTACAGGAGTATCCAGTGATACAAAAGTTTTATATTGTTGTCATCCACAATTTCACTTGGGAGAATACTGAGTTAATTTAATGAATCTTTTTTCTTCTTTCAAAAAAGTAAATGGAGATCTTTCAAATCCTTACCCTGACCCCTAAGTTCTCCTTCGTCCTCAGCTGCACATCAACTCTGCTTATCCAACCCTGTTTAACATCACTCCTGCAGACAAGTAATTTACCTGGCAATAAAAAAGTGGGGGAAAAAAAGGAAAAAATAAATGGTTGCTCAATTTTTAAATGACAAACCATATAATATACATACACAAATTTAAAAGGGAGGTCTTGGACTTGTCCAATACTTTGCAATATTTTAACAGACTAGCCATTCAAGTTTCATTCACGAGTCGAGTTTGAATCCTCAACTCACAAGTACCTCTGAAGGTTGGATCATTAATAGATGACTAATACCTTTCACTCCAACAAAATTGTGATGTCATCAAAGTTTCCAAACACAGAAATGATGCTTAAGGAAAGCCAAAAATGTCAAAAGTGCACGTTTGTTTTCGTTTATTTGAAACAGAGATTCACAGAGGTGATATAACAGTCTGATTTAGAATGGAAAAAAAGGAAAGGTAGCAACTCAATACAAATTTAACTGAATAACCTTGATATAATCAGTCTTGGAAGTGAAATCCCTTTAAAAACGTTAGATATTTCTTCGACTAAGCTTACCTGGGCTGAACTCTGTCGCCCAGTCTATGAGCAAGTCGTGCTCCGATCCTGTTAACTCCTTCATACTCGGTTTGGAATTGTGCTGGTTCAGACCTTCCTGCCTCTCAAACTCTTTCCTGGCTTTCTCCTGTTCCTCATAGACCTTCCTAAGGATTTTCATGTAGTGAGCTTGCCTCTCCTGAATCCACGACCACGACGGGAAGGTGTCTCGGTTGATCTTCACGATCTGCGAAAACACAAATTCACATTTTTGCGACCTGCTTTTGGAAGCCCCAAAACTATGTCGACGGGAAGCTATTCCTTAATGCAATCGAGCTCCCTTGGAAAGTACATACAATATATATCTTATGTGAAACCTCTAATGTCTGACTAATGCAAAGCTTGAAAGCTATTCCTTCCTACAATCATGCTCCCTCCGAAAATACATACAATATATATCTTATGTAAAACCTCTAACGTTTGAATAATGCAAAGCTTGAGAGCTATTCCTTCCTACAAACATGCTCCCTCAGAAAATACATATCATATATATCTTATGTTAAACCTCTAAGGTCTGACTAATGCAAAGCTTCGAAGCTATTCCTTCCTACAATCATGCTTCCTCAGAAAATAGAATACAATATATATCTTATGTCAAACCTCTAATGTCTGACTTGCAAGCTATTTCCTTCCTACAATCATGCCTCCTCGGAATATACATATATAATTTATATCATATGTAAATCTTCTTATATCTCATTAATATTCCTTCCTACTACCATACTCCCTCAGCAACTATCAAAGAATTTTAGAAAAATTAAAAAATCTTCATAGCCCAGTCTAGCTGTCAATCTTCTTTGCTCCTATTTGTTACCTTTTCAGTTCAGAGTTTTTAAAGTCAATTCTCCAGCTCTATGGGTTACAATAATAGATACAATAATAGATATGTGGATTACCTCCACGATCTTTTCAATGTCAAACGTCAGCCTAGCCAGGAGCTTTGTGTCCTTCAGGAATGCCAAGATGTCTTTTCTCTTTAAAAGAGCCTTCTCGTGATACTTCAGCAGAGCAACAGAAAACTGAAAGAGGACTGGAAGGCCATCTAACAAGAAACAGTCCCATATTCTCTGCAAAGTCTGAAAAGCAAAAACATCATAAAATTAAACAAGAAAAAAAATTGACAGAAAAAAAACAATGCATTGTAAGACTACAACCAAACTGGATTTACAGGATCAATTGGTAACCAAATCAATTTAACATTCATCTTTCTTCGTGAGGTTGTTTGTGCACTTATCAAGTACAAATACTGTCACTCCAAAGTTTTCTGTTTATTATTTTTAAAAACAGTCATAATTTGATTTGAAATGAATGAGTTTTCCGTAAGCAGTACAGCACATTAGTAAGAAAAAGAAAGTGAAAAGTTTCCATATAAGAAGGTGTGTTTGATATTATACTTCAATGGAATATGAAACATTTTACCTTTTAACTTAAGGTAGAATGTAGTGACGTTACATCATCAAACACTGGTATCCTTACTAACAGCAGCTTCTAATTTTCCTTACTAAAATTTCCAAACACACTCAACCTTATGTTTTATTCATGAAAAAAACCCTCAAAACCCTTGGGCAATGTTTCCTACAGAGAAATTCTATTCTCTCCTTGTTCCCCATCCTCCTTGCCCAGTCACCACTTAAACAGTGAAAGTAGCTGCTAATTAGCTCCGTCTCCTTGAAGCTTCAACTTTCGGTGTTTAACCTGTGACTGATTGAACAGTTTTTTTTGTGCGTTTTACCTGGAATGGAACAGCTTCAAAGAACATGGCAAGAAACCAGTTGAGTGTGAAGGAGCACATTTCGACTCCGACGTCATCTAGGTGTGCGTGGAGGTCGGGCAGCATGATCTCGAGGACGTCTTTCAATACGCTCTGGTCGGCCTGGGCACCGATCAAACTAGCATCGAAATAGTTGGGAGGAAAGTATTGCTCTGCTACTGCCACGAGACACCTGAGATAGGGAAACCAGAACATTCTTTCACTGATTAAACTGAATTACGTTTTAAGTTTATATTACAATTTTAAGAGAGAACAGCAAAGGAAGGTGTGGTCAATGACAGACACAGATCACTGCACAATGCACCAGTGGAAATAAAGCGAATCAACTATACAATAGTTTATATCTAAGTAAATAAGCGAATAAACTTAAACAATGTTTTATATCTAAGAAAATAAAGCGAATAAACTATAATTTTCTATATCTAAGTTAACAAAGCAAATAAACTATACGATATGTTATATCTAAGTAAATAGGCAAATAAATTATACAATATTTTATATCTAAGAAAACAAAGCAAATAAACTATACGATATATATCTAAGTAAACAGAACAAGCTTTGGGAGTGGCATCAGTGTGCTTCCATTAAAAAGCACTGCATTACACAACTTGTTTCTCCCCCTCAGACAATGTTATCCCTTTAAAAGAAAGACTTTGAAGCAAACAGGGGCTTGGGGGATAAGGCATAGTCAATAAAGCCCTTTTGGAATCAATTTTAATTCAAACATAATTCTACAGCTGAAACCACCAAAACTTACCAGAAAGCTTTTTCACCGTCCATGAATAGCAGACTCATCCCAACAATGAAATTCATCCCTTGGCAATATCCTATGTCTGAATTATGGACACAGAATGCCTCTAACACCTCCCTCAGCTGAGAGATCTGTCGTGAAAAATCAGTACAAGATCTTCAAATTGAAGTCAAGAATATCGAGAATAGACTAAAAGTTTAACATAGCTATAAATTTCACACGTATAATGAATAATACAAGGAATTTAGCCGACAGCTGTGACCTATGTGAGATACTTGCCAGACACCCTGAATGGTTTTCACTTTCTCAAAGATAACCTTTAAGACGTTAAACCTTTAAAATATTATGTTATATGGTAATGAAATTCCAACTTAGATAGCCAATTATGCTTGCTAACACAAGGTAGCTCATTTATCTCAAATATTTCAAAAATGACAACTATATGTCTTCAACTGAAATGTCTGCTTGAAGCTGTGTCATACAATTTTTAGGACAAAAACTATTCCAAACAGGGATTGTTAATGTGTTCATGGTTTTGTGTACGTTACCATGGCAACTATCCAGATGAGTCTTTACTTAACTGATACTCTCATTGGGGAGCTACCCATGTTACATTCGTTTAAATTTTGACCTGTTCCTCCCAAATCTTCAAACAACACAATGCCAGATTAATACTCCTTGCAACTATTCTTCAGTTTTTTTACTCTATTTATTCCCTTTCCATTCATTCTCTCTGGAAGAACTCTAAAATCACACGCACGACAAAAGACTTTCCAGATAATTCCCCCGAAAGCAACAGACATAAACCCTAGGATGATTTTAATGCCCTTTTAGGGGCTTGAAAAAAATCAAACGATTATTGTATATCTGCTTCGTCGACTTTCTTTAATAAAAGAACCACCCATCTGTGCAACGTACCCCTTTGGAGTTTTCTGAAGCAAAGTGAATATTTTGTGGCATGGTCCGTAACAAATCCAGAAAGATCTGTCTCCGGTGTTGGTCGACGGCCGAGGAGAGAGAAGCCTTGGCTCGGAGGGTCTCGTAGTAATCGTTACCCTGAGGAAAGACAATTCGCTAAAAAACTTCAGGGATCGTAACAAAGATGCGTTCACATTGAACTTGAAAGAGGAAGATGGAGGGTAACAAAGAAAAAAAACACTCCACACTAATGACACACACACACACACAACAGCAACAAGGTAATCATGTTGTCATATCTTCATCAGCACAATGGGATAAAGAACAATAGGCATATATATATCAGGGATGAGGCTGGGGTAATAAAAAAATCATGGAACTTTGCAAAATTGCGGTATAGGCTCCAGTTTGCGTATGCTACAGTGTGTTAGGATAATAGTTTTTGTCCCCGAGGTATAAAAGGTTCCTCACACCCCTTCCCTACATTTTTTCACCCCTTTTCCACTTCTTCATCCTTTCCTGCTCTACCTCACCCCGTTCCTCATCATTATGCTCAGAGGACAAAGTAATTTGCTTTCACAAACTCCCTTCCTGGATCAAGCTGTTTCTGAGACAAATCTCTTCTTTCACCAAGCGAAACAGCTCTCGAAGGAGAAAGATATGACACACATTCACTGTCTAACAGCGTCGTACAAACTTAAGGCCATCCTTGGAGCAGAATATATCAGGATGGTAGGAAAGATGAAATTAACAGATAGATGAAAATATTCTTGAAAATTTAAAGCATGTAATCTGGAGAATTAATCACTAGGGCAGCAGATGCTACAGATTCAAAGTGTTTGTTTTAAGAAGCTATATATTCCTAGGAGAAAGGCTTGGAACAACCCCCTTGGGAATACTGGGACTACCATATGCATTTTTCAATATTTCACTATATATAAAATATATTCTCATACATAACACTTCGAAAAAGTCCACGCTGAAATGATAAACCTGAGTTAATGTATTCCAGGGTTGTTGAGGGAAGAACCCAAAAGGCATTTCGGATTGTTAGATGACAATGGAATTGATTTGCACTATCTGACTAGTATATCTGAATAGTACATCTGAGGAAATTTGTGAAAGCAAAATGTGGACTTGTTTTTGTTGAACTTTTCTTTGGGGGGGGGGGACAGAGAAGAGGAAGATGCTATAACAATGAGTTTTAGGACTTCTATTTATAGCAAAGTCCAGAGGGATGAATTTTGGAATGCTTCCTGCTAAGATTACGGTTAGATGAGATGGAATGAGGAAACACATAAGGTGTAGTGTAAAACCAACACATAAAGAATGTGTAAAAGAGTGTGATGCAATAGTGAGTTTGCAGGTTGTATCCTGGATAACATGAACTTTTCTTTTCCTGTGTTTTTCAAAACAAAACTCACTCCATTTTAAAGAAAATGTGTCAGTTAGGACAAGTTGGAAAGAATAGGGAAATCTAACCATCAACAATGGGTCTATATTTATATAACAAATGATGAACAAACAGCTTTCAAGAAAAAACATTATTCAAGATATTTGTGAACAAGACACTAGGCTTTGAGTAAGTATAAATATGACATCATAAAGCCACTTGGGCTTGAACTTTTAATTGCAAAGGGGTTGCTGCTGCTGTTCCTAAAATATTTGGCATTGTTTATAGTTAACAATACTGTTTACACCCACCATGAAAATATGACAAGCAGATTGGTTCATCTCCTAGACGAAATACGACATATTAAACACATTGCAAAACTGGCAGTACCCCGACAATACTGTTTTCTCCAAAATGGAGTATAATTGTTTCTTGGAGGAGTGGGAAAGGGGGAAGTGAGGGTGGGGGAGGGTGAGAGTTTGTTCATTGCAAACATCTCTATCCTTCATCTAAGGTAACATCTAAGGTGAAAGTTATAGTTGGGTCTGCTTCTTCTTCAGACAATAGCTTTTTGGTTGTGCTTCAAGCTATTTCAAATTTTTCGATGATCTGGAACCCAACCAAGGGCAATGACGAATAAGTAATGCTAGGACAAAATTGTTTTCACCAGAATAACAATCCTTACTAGGTTAAAATTTAACATAGTGAGATCATGAATGTCACATTAACCCGGGCAGATTTTTATATGATAGTTTAAACACTTAGCTTGCACAGAGATTTCACCAAGATACTGGCTGTATATGATTACATCCCCTCTTCTCCTCCCCCCTCTTCCACCTCCACCCACCCACTTTGAATCATTCTCCCGCCCCTCTCCAGCAACAGCCACAAGTAAATGGAGATATGTTAGTGTCAATCAATTAAATCTAGTGTGAATGCAGCGGACTAAATTTATCTTAATCTAGTAAATTAGGATCATTCGGTTGTAGTGAGCTGAAATTAAAGCAAATTATTCACACTTTGTCAATCTTTGAGAAAGCTTCATTTTACATCATCATGCAATGTACTCTAATATGCAATCAACTGCTAATTATTTATCAAACCACGAATGCACAAACACAACATCATGAACACCACAAGAATATGTGATATAACAACATAAGAACCGGAACATTTTACCAACAGACAGTTTCTGAACCTGCAGTCGCTAACAAAGTGTAAAAAGTACCTATGATGTATAAATATCTATGATTAGACAAAGATAACTCACTTTATCGGTGGTGTACTGTTTCACTCTATTCAGGATGAGCTGCGTCCAGACCGCACTTCTCCTGTCCGGTGGAATACCCTCATACACAAGGTTTCTCAACTCCTCCTAGTTGTTACAAAAAGAGAGCAAAAATTAAAACAAATACTTATATCCCACTGCTAGAAAGAGTAACAATCATTATTGTTTCAAATATTAACCCCTCAGAGCGATTTCGTCCTTGAAGGGATGCGATATAGTGCTTAGTTTAAACGAAATATTCTCACCAAACTACCAGTGATAACAAACTTGTCCCAAATGTAATATATGTAAAGCAGACTAGGCTTATACCGGTGCTGTGGGCGAGTGGATAAAGGCGGTGGCATTTGAACAATGAGGCCTAGCAATCAGAAGGTTTGGGGTTCGATGACTGGCCGGGTCATAGTAAGATGGGTTTTTTCATCCAAGAGCAATCTACGGTTGTCCCATCTGAAATGCCTTTCTAAATTGGAAAGATTCCAAATTTGAGTTAAAAAGTTGAATTGGAAGCCACCCGACGTGTAAATTCTAATCCATAAGCCCTTGCGGGTTTCTCCCACATTTGTGGTCGCTTAAGCGTTGAAAAAAATAACTGCTGATTATTTTCATTATTATGATAATTTTTTAACCTAAGAAAGTATGTTAGGCTAGGAAGACTATGTACTGATATTTATTTCAAAATGAAACAGACTTCATTGCTCAGATATTTCAAATTTGTTGCGAATCTTTTCCCTGACTAGGTATTGTACGCTGTAACACAAATCTGTCACTTTCATATATTCATTATAATGCCTCTTCAAACATTAAAAATGTGCCAAACTGAATGAATTTAATCAACAATTTACATAATGCTTGATGTACATTTTCTCTCAGCCTTTTTTATTCTTCTTCCTGCAGCTCTGAGGATACACAGTAATATTAGTATGTGTATACACCTTGAAAAACCCAGCATATAATCAGCTCAAATGTATACAGAATGAAGTATGTAAATTACACGTCCGTGCATAAATTCAAAGCTAATCAAGGCTAGCATAACTATTAGTATATTCAAATTCCTGAAAGAAAAAAACCTCAATGGTGCATAATAATTTTTCTACCTATATTTACAGTTTTTCTTTAATGTATTTATATATTTTGTATATTTATACATATTTTTTCATCTTTACATTTTCATGTAATTATGTGTTAGATATATATATATTTATTCAAATCAAGCTATCTTGAAGGTTGCCATACTTTTGACTGCCTGCTGTTAATCCATGGTAGTAGAACAGCATGTTGCTATGGGAATGGAGAATGTAATAGAGACATACAATTTTCCCTTCAAGTTTCATTGTTAGTTACATGATAATGGGAAGAGTGTGAAACACAAACAGCTGCATCAAAAGTTAAACCAATTTTGTTTTCCATAGTGTTAATGAACATAGTCACTGGATACTAAAATATATTTTCGACAGGGAGGGAGGGGAGGGTGGTGGGAGAGGGAGGGTGGTGGGAGAAGGGGTGGTGGGAGAGGGAGGGTGAGGGAAGAGCATGGGGCAGGAGGAGAGAGAAGAGGAGGGAGAGGGAATGGAAGGGAGAATGGAAGATGATGAGGAAGCAGGATGGAGAAGAAAGAGAAACAAGGAAGGGGTCTTCTTGAAATAAGGTTCGGGAATCTTCCTGACTTGGTTCGATTGGAGAATACAAATACTTCATAAATCATATGATGAAGGCATACTCTCTCTCTCTCTCACACATAGCACAGCAGAAGTCGATAAAAAATTGGCAAAATTGCTACACCAATGCAAGTATGTATAGCTTTCTTTTTATCACATAAAATTGATTATTTTCAGTATTGTTATAATAATAGTCCAGAATTCACAAACCTCCAAGATTGCTATCGATGTAAAACCACTTAATTATGCTCTTGTGGTGTTAATAAAGTCTTCATCCTAAAATTCCTTATGACTTCATATATAGCTTTAAAAACAAGAATTCTATCCTTCTCATAGTCTGCCATTTACAATATCTTTACCAGTGAATCATCGTCACTGAATAATAACTTGACTAAAAGGAAAAAATTTATAAAGCTGATTTGGAGAAGTGAGATCTATGCATTAGTTTAACGAAAATGGAGTGTTTTCTGCTCAGGTGATAATACTAATAACTCCATTAAACCAAAGAAACAAAAAGGCTCTTGGGTATGCTGCATTTCTCATCAGGTGTTTGAACATTTTTATATAAAAAAAACCTCATTATTCAAATTGGCGTTGCCAGCACGTACAGAGAGACTGCTTTATTTCCCAGTTGCTTTTGACAGATCAGCCTTGAGTGCAAAAGGAATAATTTTCTGCAAAAGAATATTTTCTTCAAGGAATAAATTTGAAGATTTTTTTTTAAAGAAATGGTACTGAAATACAAAGCATACACTTTCAATGGATTGTCACAACACCTGTTTTTTTTTTTAATCTTTTTCTTTTTAGTGAATTATGAGTGATTAGGTGAGGTGAGATGGGTCTTTTCATTAACAACACTTTTCCTCACAGCATATCCAGCTCCAAGGGCGACAAGTAGATCAAATCCAGATAAGCTGCAGACGTATATTCACCCAACTTACACCTCTCATACAGGAGTATGTTAAAGGCATAACAAAATCTGCAATGTCCCCCCTCCCCCCCCCAAAAAAAAACATAGCTAAGAAAATAAACTGCATAGCTCACAAAACAAAAGCACAATGATGAAACTTCAAAGTTTCATAAAAGTTGATCTCATCTGTTGTTGAGAGGTACACTTATTGCAATTGATTAATTTTAGTTTGGAGGTGAGCATGTTGTTCCAAAAAATGTTGTCATAGGTTGTCAAAGATAGATAGATAGACAAAGAACTGCATTTTCTGTAAATTGGAAACGATTTTATACCCTTGGAAACAAATGAAAGGAGCAGACAATACTGTACTTTGCAGATTATTAGTTCATTTTAAATATGATATTTGATATTTGACCAAACTGTGTGTGTTCCCTAGCCTTATGTACTGTTTGTTTTCTGTTAAAGTGAATCTTGCCACACACACACACACACTGTACTTATTGTTAAGACTGTGTGACCACTTACTGGATCGATCACCGACTCAATAATCTCCAAAGCCTGGATTACGATGGATAAACTACTATAATCTAGCAAAGACATATCGGTTAAGCTTATTGCAGACATTGCTAAATTTCATTACCAAAATACCTTTTTTTTTAAATAATAACACCTGTGCGAAATGTGGGTAATTTATGCTGGCTTGCTGAATGCAGTTGCAATCTTAGGGTTCATAATTATGAAACCCCCCATTTCATTTTATCACGAGTTAAGCAAATCCTTATATGGAATTACAAAATGAAAACTTCATCGCATCAGAATCAATATGAAGAATTTCATTATTTACCCCGCTCCTTATTTATGAAAAAAAAATCATTTTCACTTTTAAATGTCACAAAGTCATCATGTACCAAGACACACACGTTTATGAAGATAGATAAGCTACAAAAATGATTATTTATTCAATCAGACGTTACAAGTGATGAAAAAGAAAGATAGCCGGACCTTACGTGAATATTACCCTTAAACCTTCGCACACTGACATAAGTGAAACAAAAGGAGCCTTTAATATTGGCTAAGGGTTTTGCCTATCCTTGTGGACAATCCCACGCAAAGAAATAAACAACTCTTACCGCATGGTCGACATAGTTTTCTCCGTTCTTCTTTACGTATTCGTCCCACTTCCTTCTGTGTTCGACTTGTTTCTGCAGCGATCAATTAATAAAGGAAACATGATGAGCATCGGATTTTTTATACTCATTGCCCATACATGTTAACATACAGAACTTTCAACCAAAAGTTCCATGAGTGCTTTGTACAAAGTTGATATAAAAACCTCTACCTTTAATACTATTTTCTGATTATGACTGTGAACAAACAAAAAAAGACACATTCAAGCTATTAACCTGGAAAGCAGAAAGGCTGTGAAAATGTCCCCAGTAAGTTTTATTACAGTAAATTTTTTATTATAATCTTCTTTCAATTAAAAGTAATTTTTTATGTTCGGCAGGACTTTCAGATGTTAAACTAACAAGAATCTAGTTACTTGAACTTTGTTTAGGTTTGTTGAACAGTATGACATAACCAGAAGTATGCTGGAAAGGGACAAGTGTGTGTGAAGGGTCAATTACAGCCAAATATTACTGAAATGACCTTAAAACAATTATCACTAAAAACAAGAATTCGTTCATCCATCTATAGTAAAGTCAATAAAATATATATATATATCCTATGCAAACTCAACCCTCCCCCAACCCTCCACCCCCCCCCTCCCAAATGGGTATAATTAAAGAGATCACAAACTAAGAAGTGGAATGTTCAGTTGGTAGATCACTGGTTCTTCAGCCTTTCAAAATCAAGCATAGAACAAATTCTCACCCCTTGCAATACCCTTACCCCCTCCATCTTCCAATCTTGAACATGACTTTATCCAACCTCTTCAGCCAAATAAGTATAACCTTAAATCAGTTTGCTGCACCACTGTTACAGCATATGCTGTGGCAGTGACAACAAGAAATGCTTCTTTCTTTTTGCTTTCAAAGGAGGTCAAAAAGTTTTGACTTTGGAATAAAAAAAAAATTGATGACAGGTGTATTTACTTTTAAGCATTCTATCTGTCATTATTAAGGGTGATATAATATAACAATTGATTTAAGACACTTTATAAGATAGAAAAAATGAGATAGAAAAAATTTACTGAAAAAAAAACATTAAAATTACGATAAAGAAAGAGACTGATCACCTTGGAGAAAGCAACAAGATGTCTGTCGAGAAGGTGGCATGTATGATGGAAGAGAAGCGGCTGGTTGTGAGGACAGTGACGAAACCCGTGGACTGTGGTGTACCCTTCAGCCATGAGTACCCTATGGTGAAACAGAGTACCAACATGTATCAACATGTCTGCTGTGATTAGAGACGTGCATGGATAGAGAAAGCTGATTGAAACTTAAACCCTGATCTCACAATGTCATAAAAAGCATAGACAACCTGAAAGGAGGGACCTCTGATTCATGGATACACTCAGATGAAACAGAGTACCATATGAAATAGAGTACCATATGAAATAGAGTACCATATGAAATAGAGTACCATATCAAACATGTTTAAAAAATGTTTAAAAAAAAGAATAGACAACCTGAAAGGAGGAACCTCTGATTCATGGATTCCCTCAGATGAAACAGAGTATCATATGAAACAGAGTATCATATGAAATAGAGTACCATATGAAATAGAGTACCATATGAAATAGAGTACCATATGAAATAGAGTACCATATCAAACATGTTTAAAAAAGGTTAAAAAAAAAGAATAGACAACCTGAAAGGACGGACTTCTGATTCATGGATTCCCTCAGATGAAACAGAGTACCATATGAAATAGAGTACTGTATCAAACATGTTTAGAAAATGTTAAAAAAAAGAATAGACAACCTGAAAGGACGGACCTCTGATTCATGGATTCCCTCAGATGAAACAGAGTACCATATGAAATAGAGTACCATATGAAATAGAGAACCATATGAAATAGAGTACCATATGAAATAGAGTACCATATCAAGCATGTATGCTGGAACTATCTACTAATGTGCAAGGATGAGATAAGTTAAGGTGGTAGATGATTGAAAATTAAAATCATTGTCTTTAATACAAAAGAAGAGTAGACAACCTTTATGAAGGCATTCCAGTTTCATGGGTATCCTCTGGGTTTCAAACAGAGTACCATGTGAACATGTTTGGATGGGACCAACTACATGCAAGGGTAAGACAGCAGTGAAATAGATGTGTGGACTTTTCTCCCCCCCTTCTCTCGACTAAGCAGAAATGAACGACTTGCAATGGATGTATTCCCCGATTCTTACATTGAGTACCCTCTGGTGATACCTAGTACCAAATCAACATGCTTGTACCTTGGAACCAGTAATGTGATGATTGACACACAATATACAAAGTATACAAGTATACAAAGATATCTGTAGAGTAAAATGATGAATTCCATAGTACCTAATTTAAAACTTTCAATTTGTGACTTGCAATCAGGCATGATTGATATAATCGAAAACCAAACTTGATGGTCTCTGACTATAAAACAAGGATATAAAGTAGAATGGAGGGACTCCTGATTAAATGAGTCATCACATGGCAGGATAAGAAAGTCCAAGATGATCTTAAGATGTTGACTACTTTTGCTTGATGAAGAAACCAAGCATTTACTATAAACCTAACGCAGACACAACCCCCTCCCACCCCTCCCCCCTGACACCGGTGTTGGTCTACGTGACAAGAGATCTTTGAGATGAATAGCTTACTCAGACAGCTTAGACAATAATTTATTTTAGTTTGGTAGATATTACACAGAATTAAATGGTCCTTCACAAACAAAGGCTGAAGACTTGATCAAGTCTAAGTATGACATCATCGAGCCACAATTTTTCTCACGCTTTTCTTTTATTTATTACAATATCTGTATTTCTCTGTCAGATGAAGATGAGTTTAGCAAATGACAGCTCCAAGAAATATCTTTTTAAGCTAGGATATATCTCCCAAATGTGACAAGATTTCTTTTTGGCTATTTTGGAGGAGTTGACTTTAATCTCTGTGATATCAAATGATAAAGATGATGGTTGCGGTTAGTGTTGTCCTTTGATTCTTATAACTAAAGGATTTCTTCTTCCGCCATGAGGATATGAAGTACCAATATTATAGAAACCCAAATATGGCTACAAGTATACAGTATCTCTGATAAACCTACATCCAATTAAACCAAAAACTGTTTGGTGTTTACTACTATTTGGGCTGAACCCATTTTTCAGTCTTAATATCTGATGGAAACATCAAAACAGGAAAATAGCTCCACGGGAGAGGACATTTGAAATGAGACTCTTCATTCTTTCGTTACCAAAACAACCTGGAAATTTAGGACACTACCATTGCACAAAACTGTGTCAGTTTGTGAAAAGGAAATTAATTTAAAAAAAACTTTCCTTCCAGTAATCATTAATTACACAAGAGAGTATTAAGAAACTATGGTTATTCCACAAAGTGATAGCAGACAGCACATTGGATTTCAGCCCAATGGAATAATTGTCACCATGGTAACATACAAAAGACATGTTTAATTCAATAATTCCTTCATTAATGAATCAGTCTATTGGAAACTTGAAAGCATTTATCTTATTCATCATATCACTGCAGTAGGTAGTATCTTAATTAGGCAGTATCCACAGCAACAACAATTTGGACCTAATTTCATAACACTGAAAAAAAACCTATGACACCACAATGTGACTTTCTATGTGTGATGCTAATCCAACAACGTTATCCCTCTGCAGTGTTCTTTAGGCCATGAGGGTGTTAAAACTTGCCTCAACATTACCACTCCTGTTACTTTCCTTTTGTCTTCATTTTTATTTTGATTATTTTTCTTAAATTTGATTGAGTGATGGATTCATTTAGTATTTATTTATTATTATTTTTTTTGGGGGGGGGGAATGGGTTTTCTACATCCTTTTACTGTAAGTTTTATTTAATTTAACATCACAAGTATCAGGCTCTCCATAACAAATATACAACCTTCAAAGCCGAAGGAAACTGATTACCGTAGGAGTTATGTCTTTGAATTAAACTAACCACACAGCCAAACACACCGAAAGGAAAACTTTATACTGAACAGAATATTTCACTAATATAACAGTCTGTCAGTCATACAGCATTTACTGCAAGTAAAGAAAGAAAAAAACAATTCAATTTTTAATTTGCTGGGGCAGAATCAGTCTATGCATATCAAGTAACCAAGACTCCCTTCGGCAAAGGCCGATTGTCAAAATGTTTATATATGCAAGAAGAAATCGCTTGGTACAAGCCAAGCCTTTTAGGTAGCGAATCCAAGGTTTTGTCTGATAAACTCATCTTTCAAATAGACACTCCAATGTATTCACACCAAAATCAATAACAGACAGACGGTGCGGTTGCTATGGAAACAGGCATGTACAGTTGCACCTTACAAGGCTCTCTGTCGTCGAGTCTGTAAAGACAGACATTATTCAATTTATCCCAATCCTGACCATTCCAGTCAACGATCCTTGGATGTTTCGCAGAGCGAATTAAACAAGAAAACGGCCTTCCCATCATTTTGGCATTTGACTTCATGAATTTAAATCTTTGCATCAGACTTATAATAAAAGGCTCCAAAATGTCTTATACTTAATTCATCAATCAATTCCAATATCAGGCATTCTGGCTTCCCATAATTTGTCCTTTTTTTCTAAATATGCTTTTTTTTCCCTTTCCTTATATAAGTTTGGAAACAAAAGATTCTGAGATAGAGAAGAAGAAATTTGAACACAAGGTTATTACTTTTATTAGGGAAACAAGTCTCAAAAGAAGAATCGCACTACCGACGAAGAATAAAGAATTTAAAAAAAAAAATCCTTTACTTTGTCAATATCCTGTTCGCAATATTGGAATGAAAAGATTTGGCTCTCAGAGATGGAATTGTTCAACATCATTTTGGTTTATTATAACAATCAATTTCATTTGCAATAATTGGCTGGAACACAAGGTCAGAATGCAAAAAGGAAAAGAGGTTCTTTTCATACAAACCATTTTGTATCAAAAGTTAAGCATTCCTAATGGCTTTTATCAATATTATTACAACCCATTTCCAGAATGATTTCTTTGCTTTACCTTTGTTCAAAATTATTTTTCGGAGTTTCTTGTAATGGAATATTCAGAGTTTCTTTCAACATAAAGGATCGTCTTTAGAGGATCGACATCAGAGGATCAAGTTTAGTGGATCAACAGCATAAAGGATCAACTTTAGAGGCATACATAATTCTGCCTTCCCTCTCCCATTTCCACCTAATGACGATGAAATTTTGTCTACCTTCAAATTATAAGTGAATAACGGGCACTTTTAACCACCGAGTAAATTTACCACTTACCTAGCATCGGGTAAGTTAGGATCTTGCTTTCTGGCCTCATCAAACATCTCCAAGAATTTGGCAAGTTTCTGGGGGGAAAACATATATATATATAGCAAAGATAAAGCTACAGAGGAAATGTAATTGGTCATTTTAATAATAAATCTCTGCGCTAGTTTCTGCTGTGGAAACAAAGTGAAAGAAATTCATAAGCTAAAGGTTTGACAGCATTACTTTCTCAAACAATATTATGATACTAAAATGCAACCTGTAGTAACAGCAACTGTTATTACTGGTCTGCAGCAAAACAAAAAGGAAATTTACAATTTGGCCAAAAGTCACCCTTACAAACATTTCCAGAACGTTCTATTGGTTACTATTTTCCTCTTGAAAGATAGTAGGCTATCTCTCGCTCTAACTCTCACTCCTGATTTTATGCAATCTCTCGCTCTAACTCTCACTCCTGATTTTATGCAATCTCTCGCTCTAACTCTCACTCCTGATTTTATGCAATCTTTCGCTCTAACTCTCACTCCTGATTTTATGCAATCTCTCGCTCTAACTCTCACTACTGATTTTATACAATCTCTCGCTCTAAATCTCACTACTGATTTTATGCAATCTCTCGCTCTAACTTTCACTCCTGATTTTATGCAATCTCTCGCTCTAACTCTCACTCCTGATTTTATGCAATCTCTCGCTCTAACTCTCACTCCTGATTTTATGCAATCTCTCGCTCTAACTCTCACTCCTGATTTTATGCAATCTCTCGCTCTAACTCTCACTCCTGATTTTATGCAATCTCTCGCTCTAACTCTCACTCCTGATTTTATGCAATCTCTCGCTCTAACTCTCACTCCTGATTTTATGCAATCTCTCGCTCTAACTCTCACTCCTGATTTTATGCAATCTCTCGCTCTAACTCTCACTCCTGCTTTTATGCAATCTCCCGCTCTAACTCTCACTCCTGATTTTATGCAATCTCTCGCTCTAACTCTCACTCCTGCTTTTATGCAATCTCTCGCTCTAACTCTCACTCCTAATTTTATGCAATCTCTCGCTCTAACTCTCACTCCTGATTTTATGCAATCTCTCGCTCTAACTCTCATTCCTGATTTTATGCAATCTCTCGCTCTAACTCTCACTCCTGATTTTATGCAATCTCTCGCTCTAACTCTCACTCCTGATTTTATGCAATCTCTCGCTCTAACTCTCACTCCTGATTTTAAGCAATCTTTCGCTCTAACTCTCACTCCTGATTTTATGCAATCTCTCGCTCTAACTCTCACTCCTGATTTTATGCAATCTCTCGCTCTAACTCTCACTCCTGCTTTTATGCAATCTCCCGCTCTAACTCTCACTCCTGATTTTATGCAATCTCTCGCTCTAACTCTCACTCCTGCTTTTATGCAATCTCTCGCTCTAACTCTCACTCCTAATTTTATGCAATCTCTCGCTCTAACTCTCACTCCTGATTTTATGCAATCTCTCGCTCTAACTCTCATTCCTGATTTTATGCAATCTCTCGCTCTAACTCTCACTCCTGATTTTATGCAATCTCTCGCTCTAACTCTCACTCCTGATTTTATGCAATCTCTCGCTCTAACTCTCACTCCTGATTTTAAGCAATCTTTCGCTCTAACTCTCACTCCTGATTTTATGCAATCTCTCGCTCTAACTCTCACTCCTGATTTTATGCAATCTCTCGCTCTAACTCTCATTCCTGATTTTATGCAATCTCTGGCTCTAACTCTCACTCCTGATTTTATACAATCTCTCGCTCTAACTCTCACTCCTGATTTTATGCAATCTCTGGCTCTAACTCTCACTCCTGATTTTATGCAATCTCTCGCTCTAACTCTCACTCCTGATTTTATACAATCTCTCGCTCTAACTCTCACTCCTGATTTTATGCAGCCTCTCCCTCCAACTCTCACTCCTTGATTTTATACAATCTGTAGCTCAAAGTCTCACTCCTGATAATTGATGTGTTCTCCTCTTTACCTCATCCTCCCAGTTCAAACAGAAAGCAACCTTGTCTTTATGATCCAGGGATGAAACTTCCACAAGATTCCGGAGAAAATATAAAAATTCCCTCTTGCTGCTGACGAGGGCGCTGTCAACATTTGTCAATTTCCTGCAATTAGAATGATGAGCAAGTATGTTAACCGACAAGATCATTTTTATCAATTTGGTTCTTTCCTACTTACTTATTTTTTCCTCATTTTGCTCTACTCATTATAAAGGTATTGAATTACTGACTGCTTGATGCAATGGTTATAATTCCTGTCCCATGAAAGCTTGATCAATACTGTTAAACAACATTTTGAGTAATACTCCATGGATTTGGTAAAAATTATTGCAATTTAACAATCAACATCACCATTAAAGCAGCTCTGCTTAAAACGTAAAAAAACAAAAAATGCAGATTTATCCCCTCTCGTGAGACTATCAAGATATAAGGTATTACTGAGAAGTAAAAAATATGAAACACCACTAAAAAAAATCATAATAAAAAGGATTTAGAGATATGTCTTTTCTTTACAATTTTTTCTGTCAAATCTAAGAAATGTTCAAAATATTCGGGGTGATAACATAAAATGTAAGTATACCACCTTTTGAATGATCATAACCAACAGAAATTTCAGTGTCATAAAATCTCAAACAAAAGAAAAACAAAACCACCTATGTGTCTTTCATTTCATCTGAAAAGTCTTAACATGTTTTGAAAGAAAAAACAAAGAAAATAAACTATTAAAATAACCTCAACCTATAATTTTCCTGCCAACCTTCGTATGATAAACTACGGTAGATGGCCTGCTTTTAGAATTCTGTAATGGAGGTTTCAAAAATCTGTACCACTGAATATAACCTGTGTTCTTTATGTCCTTGCCCATTATTTGTACTGTACATCTCTTTAGCATGATTCTCAAACTACAAAAAAAAGACTGTATTGGACAGTCTTATCAGAAGCGTCCATACTTCTATGCTTATGTTGCGTAAAAACGTCTGCATACAGAGAAATCTCTCTTGTGATGTAATGCACTTCAACAGAAACTCTCGTTTATTACTCGCGTTGAAACATCAGTAGAATGTTTGCTACTTTATAGACAGACATTAACATAAAGTCAAGACCTAACACACAGGGCCTAGCTTTTATTTAGGGGAAAACAAGCTATGAGAATCAGGACTGAATTGTTTTGTATTGCTATTTGGCAACTGAGGTTTAATTGGCTGTTAATTACACAATGTTTGAGAGAAGACAAATAAATGAATGTTGCGCTAGTAACCTTAATGAACCTGATGAAGAGTGGAATATATTGAATCGTTTATTAAATGTGATCAGCTACATTAAATATATGCCACATCAAGGGGAAAAAAAGCAATATCTAGTTTGTAACGAAGTTGCAAAGTGAATAGGAGAATATTTTCACCGTCTGCCCTTTCACAGTGGGTCATGTCACAGTGTGTCGTGTCACAGTGGGTCGTATCACAGTGGATCTTTTCAAAGTGGGTCGTTTCGAAGTGGGTTGTTTCACATGGAGGTGAAGACACAAATAGAGTGGTTATGATCAGTTCCTCGATACCTGTCATAATATTATCATTTTTATTTTCATTTCTAATTTCGAAGTCAACATCTCAATTCCGAGGGAGTGTGAATTTGCTGTGTGTGTGTATGTGCATCTATTAGGCTAGCATACCATATGTTGCATTTTACATATATCAAAACACACACACAACGATGTTGCAACGTCAAAGGCATCTTATGTGAACCGACAGCCCACCCGCCAACTTAGACATTTGATATTCCAAGTAACGTATAAAAGCTTTCATGCTATGTGTGAAATCCTGCTGCTCAATCTTCAATGGTATGCGCTACTATAGCAGTCATAGTGCGACTGATTGCAAAACACCACATGACTCCCAGTGAATGATTCCAGGACGATTAACTGGTTTTGACCCAAGTTTGACCCGTGGCAATCAGAGCTTATAAATTGGTGACATCACCCACAGCATTCTGATTTTGAAGATATAGGCCCCTTAAAAGCCCATCATATTATATTCTCTCTTTCTTTTAGCTATTAAAGTGGGTTTTTGAATTTCCCTTTTCTCCCCATTTCAGTTTGTCTGCAAAAGGGAGCTTCAAAAGCATTTCTAAAACAATGTGTACAACTTTATTGACCTATAGTGCTTTATGGTTACATAAAGGTCATTCTTGTACAATACCATATTGTTGCCCAATATGACCCCCATGTCAAAGGTTAGCTTCTGGGAGAGAGGATAGTAGAGAATGGATGGGAAGGGTATAGTGGGATGGTGGGGATATGGGAGGGGGACAGAATACTCATGTGCCCCAAACAATTAACCATTAAAGCACTGATGGTAACAAACTCAAGATAGCTTCATATAAAGCCACCAGACACACACAAAAAAACAAAAAAAACGATTTGCTTAGAATTCTGCTCACAAATTCTGATGGTGACTCACTCCTCTGTATGTCCTGATAGTCCAAAAATCAACAAGGGGGAAAATTGTCAGCGCTTACCTGAACAATGCCCAATATGGAAACAAATTTAACATTTTCCATGCCTTTATTATACACATTTTATTAACACTAGCAGCTGGCTCTTATGCGATTCACAGCATTCAGCCAACATATTATAAGTATTGACAGCTTATAGTACCCACATTTAAACTTTCAAAACATGAAAAAAAAAAACATCATGTCACAAAAAATATCAATATAAATAAAATTCATTCTGAGCTAAAAAAAAACGACTCACTTTTCCATATTCATAACTTTAGCTTTTGCCCGACACTTGAGGGCAGCCTGCTTTCGGACCTCTTGGTTGAGGAATGCATTCTGGTCCTGGTACATCTTGTTTGTGTCCTGGAGGTCACGAATCTTCCGATGAGCTGCCTCAAAGTCTTCTCCACTTAGCATGTCTCTGTGATGTGAAATTTGAAACCCATATTTGTTAAAGGGTATATATAGCTCTGGTTGAGAGAGACAATCCTCACTTCAACCAATGACAGGTGTTAGTTTTTATCGCTCTGTCAATCGAAACAATAAAAATCTTATTAAAATACAAAGATTCACATCTAGAAGAAACATAAATGCACTATGGTTAATACCTACTTAAAAACATTTCTTTAATGTTATGTTTCAATATCTAATGTTTATTCATCAAATTAGGAATTTCAATCGTTTCTATGTTCTATTCAGAGGTGGAATCATGATAAAATATAAGTATATCAATAATTTTTTATACTAATTTTATACAATTATTCTCTCTTTCTTTCTTTTTTTTGGTTCCTAGAGGGAGAGGTTGTTGCAGAAAGTTTGGTTTGATACATATACCACAAGGCTCTTCAATTTAACAATCTAAATAGACTTGTCAGATTTTCTCCAAAAAGGTTCCATCAGCTTATATTTGTTGCGTTGAGAAATTGCAATACTCAATAATGAAACTAACAATATTCACATCAAAAAGGGCATTACATTGTTTACATTTTCAAAGGTATCTGATCATTTTTTTCTATTTTATATATTTATTTCATGATCAATTCTAAACTTCAATTCTTACTTTAACTTTATTAATAGTCATATTCTCCTTTGAGACTTTCATTATGAAATTCATCAGAAGGGAATATATAATAAATTAACAGTTGGATGGTCATTTTGTTTTTCATCTATTTTTTTGGCTGATAGAGAGGAAAAAATCCTTCTTTCTTGCTTGGCTGGCGAATATGTCACGGAGAACTCTGATGTTGTACTAATAAATGTCAAAGAGAGATCTGAGATCTTACCAATTCACTACCCTTCTTTATTATTTTATGTTTTTCATCAACTGAGCTGTCAGACAATGTACAAATATTTCTGACAGCTTTTAATGAGGCCTCGAAGATGAGGTGATATGTTGAATGTAAGATTGACTCCATAGGGAGCATTAAAAAAAGGCAAGTTATGATGCGAAAGAAATGGTTCCACCCACGACAAGATAAAAAGAAGGCAGATTTGATTCCTCCTGACATTATAATGAACACTGTTTTCAATTTTAAAAATCTTAAATTCAGGAAATAATTTTAGTGTTGAGATTTTGTGAACCAGTTATGAAAGCTCTGAAATTGCCTCTTATGACAATTATGATGGTGGATGGTGTACGGTTAACTCTCGATAGTAAGGGAGTTTATGTTATTTTAACGGATAACCATCTCGCTGATTTTGCTCATTGGTTCAGTTCGATCAATTCTGCTATGTGATTCCACCAGAAATAGAAAGAATTATACTTGTAAAGGTCATGAGTCAAAATGCTAGACACACGAACAAATTTTTCCTAACTTCGCGCATGCCTTGAAATTTACAGTATCATTCTGCTAGATGGTTGGAATAATCCACAAAGTGTCACACAAAATTGATGTTTCCTTGTTGTACTGTGGCAATTTTCTCGGTTTTTTTTAATATTTTTTTTCAGGATTTGAAAAATTGGTTAACATTTTGACTTTACAAACCTGGTAACTACATTGTCTATCAATGCAACTACATATGAATCATACAGTATGCGAATTTAGGAAATACTCAAAAAGTTACCGTACACCACTATACTAAGGTTCCTTTGTACAAAATTGTACAATAAACATGATTACACTTTGTATATAGCAATGTTTTCCCATTCCCAAGCACTCTGCTTTGCCATATTAGAGAAATTACTCCCTGAAAAAATTCATTATGATTTGCAATTACCAAAAAGCAGGTTAGCATATTTTTGAATGATGATACTTACCTGTCTCCACTCAAATCATGCACTTTCCTATCTACCTAACTTTGCAAAACTTGATTGATTTTAGCAGTGAGCACCATCCAAGATTAAATAAATGGGAAAAGTGCATGATTTGTGTAGAGATAGGTATATACAGAAGAAATTCGTTCATTTGTTATTGGTTGTCGTTTTAATATGCGATCGTTAGCATCAAGGAGAAAGGGGCAGGAGGGAGGGTGGGGTGGTTGCAATTTCAATACCACTAATAGGTAAGTTTAAGGTAGAATTAGGAATAGTGCTTTCGGCTTGTTTGTTACTGACTTTAATACAAACCATTACAATAAAATGTGTGCAATATTTTATTGAAATCTGTGTAGGTATATATATATAAATGTATATTGACAGATATATATATACATTTATATATACCCATGAACATCCACAAATGACGGATGCAACTATCTTGACATTCTCCCCCTCCCCCTCCTCCTCGATCTCTTCTCTTTGGAAACCAAAACAATAAGAATAGTCAAAAGTAAAATAACTTTCCTACCTTTGCTCTTCCCCCGCCCCCCCCCTTTTATACTTCATGTTGTTTCTGTAAAGCTGCTATTTGCATAAATTGGTCAACATTACACCAAACCTACCCAATATTACTCAAAATAAAATTGTGAATGATCATGTCCACCTTCATTTCCTTTATTTTCGACAATATTAAGGGTGAATTAGCAAATTATTTCATCCAAGTCCCAACAAGTTCCCAGACATTTTTGTTCATATCATTATAAATCACATACTAAATGCACAGCGAATTGAAATCGGTGAAACTTTTCGACTGTTGCTTTAATATTTCAGACCCACAAGATGATTGGTCAATGTAACAGTCTACATTTCTTTTTTATGAGGTATAATCGGATAGCACCGTAAAATTTGAGCACAGATGAACTCGAGAGGCTGCTCCTTCAAGTGGCAGCGTCACTCCATACCTTGAGACAAGCTTCTTCTGCTCCAGTTGTCCTAGTTTGTCATCCAGGTTCATAATATCTTGCTCTCGTTTGCGAAGCATCTGCACGTACGTCTCCTCTCGGTTTTCCAAGCTCTTCATCTTCCTCCTCAGATCACTGGGAAAGAAAGAAAAAAATACGGGAGAGGCTGAAAAGGATAAATTTAAAACGATAAGACAAGTCAATAAGTGGACGTCTCTGGAGCCACTCTCGGTAATGATCCGTCGGGAATTAAGTTTCTTTTTTTACATTTATGTTCACGGTGTCTGACGAAAAAATATATCCAGCGATGGAGATGAAGATGAGAGTGGGGGAGGAGAGGGGGGGATGGGGACAAGGTGTGGGATTGTCTTTTCAGATATTAAAATATTCATGTTTATCAGTGCTGTCTGCAATAGCATCCATACCGATAAATAAAATAGTCTTCTGTGACGGTCTCCAGTGACAGAGAAAAGAGAACTAGATACGATAGGCTAGAATAATATTATGACTTTCTTTCCTTCTTCAAATTTCTACATATAAATAAATCTTTCTTCTTTGAAAAGTAATATGAATGATGGAAGATGGAAGACTGACTTTGAGAATTCATTTGAAAACATTGTCGGCCTCCAAAGTCAAGCTAATACATTTATCAAAGCAGTTACAAGTTACGACATGTGAGAAACTTAATTCCAGCATAAAGCTTCGTTTCAACTGTACCAGAGGGGGCATACTTTGAATTAAGTTTACTTGGAAAAGTCACATACCAACATGTACTTGCGCAATATTACCAATGAATGCATGTATACATCTAAGCAGCAAGGTTGAGGTCTTCTTCTTAGCTTTAATGGCAATTAAAATACAATTCGTTCTCCCTTCACATTCTCCCCCCCCCCACCCTCTCTCCTTCCCCCATCTCTTATATTTGGGAACATCATGCATTAAGGATAGTTGAAAGTAAATTCTTACATCATTCCTCCCTAATTCTCCAATTCCTTCTTTCTGGTGTTTATTTCAAGCTGCTACAGTACGGTAGCTGTATCTGGTCCACGAGTTACCAAAAGTACTATACATATAACGACTATACAGTCTCACGATGCCGGGAGACTCTTTATTCCATATCCCCCATAACAAAATTGAAATTTCCAAATCCATTCCCAAAATCTTCAGTTCCTGAGGCCTGCTACTAATGATGTTGCTTTCCAATTCCATAAGATAAGTACATGTTACATCATTAGATGCTTCTCCATCTTGGAAAATATTTGGTACATTTTAAACTGATTTATTACTGTATCTGTGTTTTAACTAAAAATCAGAATTTAAAACATCACTAAAAGCATATCATTGTTGCCCTCAAATTTAAGCATGCTTCAAGTAGCCAGAAGTGTCTACAGCAAGTTTCTATCCGGTTGTACCCACCTCCTTCATGTCGCCTCCTTTGACCCCCCTCCCAAGAAAAGGGGAGGGGAGAGGGTGGAGGAGGACCAAGTGACTGATTTCATTATCAGTCAATACTCTGTTCATTTCTTCATTACAGTGGAATGAACAACAACAAAAGCAATCCTTCCAATTCCCATCCACAGCCTCCCCCCCTCCCCCTCCCGGCTCCAGCACCCATCAGTTTTGACTTTAATTTGAATAGAACCCCATAAGTATCTCATAACAAAATGTAATTTTTACCACGGAATAAAACCATTTTTGACCTTTGATCAAAAGGATGCATCAAACAACCTAAACTTTTACATCAGATTTTTTCCTCAATAATTTTGTTGATTAAAGGATCATTTTTGCTCAGCGATTAATGTAAAAACTTTTCTACTTCATCTAAGCCCTAACATCCTGTAGCTTTTGTATCGAGACAAAATCTTATTCTTTCCTAACTTCCTCGAAACCTGGTCATGCATAATCTATGCCACCCATCATCTGATAGGGGAGACGGAAGCCATAAATTATACCCGAGGGATTACAACTTAAATTATTACTGGTTTATATTTCGATTCATCACACCCCTAGACAGGCTCACGTGTGAAAGCATTTGGGCATTGCTGGGATTGAACTACATGCCTTCCTGCAGTAAAGGTTTCCAGTAACTGCTTGCCTTGTCTCAAGAGAGTTTCTTTAATAGACAACATGGCAATATACTATCTCATGAAAGAACAAGACTCTTTTGTGTCAACCTCTGAGAGACCACAGTAAAAGCAGAAAAATTAGCATATTTAAATGCATAAATTAGTTCATGTAATGTTACAAAAATGTTCATGTAACGAACTGGAATAAACTAAACAACTACATTATCGAGGGAGATTAATGCTTCATCAGGGGGAGGGAGAAGGGGTGAGGGTGAGGGGGTCTGTGATGTCATCTGTTGTTCTTTGGAAGCTTAACTTAGGTTATTATCTTCTTGTTGATTATCCTTAAAACCTGATGCATTTGGAATGTTGTCTCTTTACATAGAATTTCATGAAATTGTATCTTTGTTTTTTTTTAAAGAAATTCTCTTGTTTGTGAATAAATGATTGACAAATTATAATGAAATAAAAAGACAATTTTCAGTTGACTTGCACTGATGACATCATCCATTCTGCTGTTGCCAGATGCATTATTAAAATTCATATCTTCACAATAAATTTACAAAATGCAATGAGGATGTGGTTTTCCTACTTAAGATTCAAATTTTCTTTTAGCAAATTTGTTCACCAATCAACTTTAGCCACCAGAGTATCCTTTAAAGGCACATCCGGTTATTTCTGTTAATTTACTGTCATGTTTTGAAAAATATCAGATGCTTTTAATGTAAGGCCAAAGCAACAAATCCAACACAACTGTGAACTATTTTGATCTTTTTCTTATGACGTGATGCACAAAGACGCACAGACCTATTTTTTAGAAGGACATATTACTCGCATAAATTAACTGTGACCTTTCAGAAATCTGTGAATAATTTAAGATGATGAAGCACTATCACACTTGAATAGTTATATATGCCAACTATCAGATGAAAAAATTGTGTATACAAGAATTGACAATTTTTTTATCTTCCAGGTCATATTAATAACCATGAAATCACTATCAATATTTTATAGGTTTTTATTTTCACTTGCAACTTTGTTATAACCTCCCTGCTATTTACTGTGCATTATCTGAAAAACATTCCCCGTGCCGAGTGTTTCAAACTATTCCACCTATGTCGGGTCCTCAACATGTGTTGTTAGGAAGTTGGCATCTGTACGTGAGATATAGGCCTATAGTGCAATGTCACCGGTTTTGTCAAACATGGCAAAACATGGCAACTGGCAGAGATCTACATTCCAGACTATATGCCAACAATTTAAATTGTAACAAAAGTCATCGAAACATGGCAACTCTCCATTGTGTGCGATGTTGATAGTAAGTGATGGATTGTCCATCGATAATAGGGATTCTCACAGCCGCTAATATTCAGGTACTTCAAACAAAATTTTGGCATCAATTTTGATAAATTATTTGTTTGCAGTAACAATGTTAATTATGAGCTAACTACTCAAGTTTCAACATGGTAATGTAAATAAAGTTTTTATAAAAAGCCTCTCTTTTCCAAAAATTGTCCGGGTAACAGAATCTTGATGATTTGATTAATTAAAGACATTAATTATTTACCGATACGGTCGTCCTGTTTGGTGCAAAATCTATGTGGGAGTTGAAAGTGCTGTCAATTGCAATCTTATATATGAAAACTCTTGAAAGAAAACTATATGAAAACTCTGAAAAGATTTGTCAAAAATGCCCAAAAATCTCAAAGAAATGCGTCCAAGTAGGCCGGAGTTCATCTTAGATCTACCTAGAACATAATTGACTTCTTCCCACGAGGAAGCACGGTCTTATATATATCCTACTTAAACTTAAAACAAGATAAAACTTAACAAAAAGAAGAATTCATGATACAAAAGAGCTGTAGAAGATTGAACTGAGAGATTACAGCTGTCATCTTTCATTATTTACCATTGACCTGTAACTTAAAACAAAATATCTGATTTTTTCAAAGAAATATCCTTCAAAATAGAAATATAATGCCAATATAACAAACTCCAGAATATTCATTTCAATATTTCAATATTTGTACCCTAAGGCAAATGAATGGAAATTCTGTGCTATTTTCAGTTATTAGTTTGGCTAATATATTGAGGTTACTGTATTCAGCACGGTCTAGCCATCATTATGAGGTTAACCGACAGAGAGAGGCAGTCAGGAAATTGGAAAATTTGAATGTCAACATGTTGAAAGATCAGGGTCACATCATGTTCTTTGCCAAACCTTAAAGCAACTTTCTCAACACGATTTAAATATTTTGGTCAAAAATTTCGACCAAGAATAACACGACGAGATTTCCATTTGGTCAAACATTATGTCTTGACTACAGGAGGTAGGTAGACTTGTTTGTTTATTTGTTTCTCGGTCGAATAAATTCAGCTCTGATCAAAGCTTTAACACCCTTTTGATGACATTCACATTAAAATCTACAGTACTAACCAACACTGCTTTAACTAAAACACAATTGCTTTACCAAATTTGAGCATTTAAAAAAAAAATATTAAGTGGAAAGAAACATTTTTCATGACCACAAAACTAATAACACAAAAGGTTTCACTTCCCATTTGACTAGAAAATCCACAAACCTGAGCAACATTAAGAATAAAAAACACACGCACACACAAAAATGCTCTCATAAAGTCATTGAATAACTGTGTAAGTTTTATGATAACAATTATTAACAGGAATTGAAAGAGGAGGGATACAGTGGATATATTTTAGTAAATGACACATTTTGAAGTGAAAATTAAGTTAAGTCTGAATCTCAGAGGTGAGTCTGAGTAAAAGGACAAAGAAATCACTGAAGTAACTTGTACAGAGTCAAAGGCTAGAAGCTAGGCTAGGTAGGCTTGAGAAACCACTATGTACAATTTAAGTATCCTATCAGATGGCTAAGCTGAAGTTTGGATCAAACAGAGGTAGCATGCAAGAACTAGAAGCCTTTTTTTTTCTTTTTTTTTCAGACTTGGTTCAATTGACATCAAACACTTCAGCTTTCCTCCATTCCTATTTAAAACTTGCTTTTATTGCACAATATTCCTTAAGGGTCTTTGCTTAGGTGTGAGAATCTGAAACAGCCATGCCAACCAGCTCGAAAAAGATTTACAACATTATAGACTGTGTAGTTTCTAACTATGAGGGATAATTAGGCATATTGACAGCTGACGAAACATACAACATAGCTGTCAAAGAAGGCAAAATTTGGACTTGAAAAAATACTTTAATTTCAAATTTATACACATAGGCCATTTATGCAAACATAATGAGTATGGCTCAAATTTATTTTTGATGTTATAACAACTTTCTTCCAGAGAATGCAAGATCCGTACATGGTCATTTAAGACTAAGAATTATAGAAGTAGGTAAAGGTAAACAAAGGGACACACTATTTATGCAGCCTATGTGATGACTAACCAGTGTTTCATCAGTGTTAGGCTAGGGTTACTTTCTACATTAGGAAGGAAAGTCCCTGAATGTGACTGGTAATAACGCCCTTGTAAGATTTAAAAAGTCGAGTCTGTTTGTCCTTGGCCTTGAGCCCAGGGAGGTTGAACCCACGACCGACCGACGACCAGTTCGGTTTGTTTTTGACGATTCTGTCAAATACAAGACTCATTATCAATGACGTATGTAAATTATTTCCTGTCTTAGTTTCTTGGTTTACTTATGAAATCAATACCACTCTCACCTTTCCTTCCTTAGGTGTCTATATTTTCTTTCTTTTCCTCCCTTCCTTTTCATCTGTCCTCACTCTCTCCTGCTTCTACTTCACCCTCCCACCCTACCTTCCCTCCCTCCAAGGCTCCACCCCCTCCCCACCCTACCTCCACCCCTTCTTCCTAGCCACCTGAAATTTGACTCTTCACCCAAATCTTTAATGCAACTGTCCTTGATCTATCTGTGAGAATTATTTCAAGATTCAGCTTTCATGCATTTTGAGCATCTTGATACTAATCAGAAAAAATATACACAAAAAAAAACTAAAAATGCTCTTAAAATTTATCTTTGCAATGGTAGAGACTTTTCCATTAGCTAATGACTTGTATACTTTTATTGCTGTTAATATGTAACACAGTCTAAGCTACTAGTATAAAATATATATCATCTACAGATTTTTCTTTGACAAAATTTTCAGATATAAATAAAAATAATCCTAACAGAAAATGGATTTGATAAACAGAGAAAGGCACAGCCAAGGACAAATGTAAGCATGTTCTCCTCCTCTTGTTTAATTTGTGTTTCTGTTGGAGGTGAGACCTCACTAAAGAGAGAACCCTACTCAACAAAATATTGTGATAACAAAAATAAACAGAAATTCCCATAAAGCAAGATTTACAATTCTCTATTTGTTTTAGGATTGCATCTATATAGAAGTACCCCATTTTTTTCTTTGTTGGGGGTTTTCATTTGGAAGGTTCTTTCTAAAATTGCCTGAACAGGGTTGAAAAAGACAGGGTCGAAAAGAGTCTGTTCATAGCAACCAACAAGGAAATTTTGATCCGTAAAATCTGTAATGCATAATTCTGTATGATTTTTGGACTAGATATTGCATTCTACATTACACCCATCACATTCACACTTTCTTTGACCCCTGTGGTAATGTATGTAGGTGCTCTCCCAAATGTGGAGATGAAATCTAATTTAGATGAACAAAAAACCAAGACTGCTGCTTTTCACTTTGTCCATTATCTCTCTTTAATAAATCTTGCAATGAACGTCTTTTGGATTCTGATAATCCAAATATGTAGACAGCCTATAAACCAACATGGTAAAGACATGTATCAGCAGTTACACACCTGTTTTCTAATCCAGTCTAACTGGATAAGGATAAGAAAGAAGGGGGGAAAGGGAAGGGGTGATCAGGTGTATATGAACTCGGCTAAAAAATCCAAAACTGTCAGGGTACAGTATATCTGGACAAGAAATTTGACAGTACGCCATGAATAAAGCCATTAGACACTCATACACAATTAAAACCACATTCACCAATCAGTACCCCAACTTATACCGCAAAACCCCATGGGGGCAATAATGTGTGCGATATATATTAACCGCAGTACATTATGAAATGAATAATCGCTATTGTGTGAGTAAAAAGCTTCAAGGCCTAAGCGATTACACTCCTCCAAAAGAAACACCCCAGATGATCCCTGTGACTGATGACCTTGGGTAACCTCTTGTCAGAGGGGTAGCATTGGAGACCAGACAGATCTTTGTGGTGACAACCTTCAGGGCACTTGGGGGAATATCTTACATCCATATCTAATTGTATAAGTGTCAGAGTTGATCACAGACACTTGGCTAACAACACCCATTACAATTGCAGCCCTACACAAAAGAAGTATGAACAATAGGAAAGAATGTACAACATTCTCTCTGAGAGATGTTTGATGTCTAAGGAATGATTTTAGAGCTGTTAACTATACAGGCTCACAAATGTTTCTAAATTACTCTATGTCACAAGCGAGAACGATATCTGACACAGAGGTTTACTACGACTCTGACCAAAGAACAGGTGTTTAAAATTGCGAGAAGGAAAATAACCTTGAACATACTTCTGTGAGAGCGGAAGTAAACGTCAAAGTAATCTGTCATAATACATCACAAATGAGCTGATTTTGGTACGTACGCAGCCAAGGAAAAGCTTAGGCCTTCACTAACAAGCATTTCGTGTTGCGTATAAATTTGTCTCCATCGTGCGAGTCATGCTAACATACAGAGTGTCTGGGGTATATCAAAACTTTTCAGAATGGAAACATTAATTAACAGCTAATTAGCCACTGTTTATGAAACAAGGCTGAAGTGTTCTATTTTGATTGCGATGACAAATGATAAAAACACTCAGTATAATTTGGTAAACTTGCTGCAAAAATTACTTCCAAAAACCATGCATGCTTCTTTAATGGGGCATACTGAGTTTCCAGACCTTCTTGAGTTTACACAGAACTTCCACTCAAAAACTTAAATCTCTTTGTTCACAACTCATCAAGTTTTAACGTACTTGTTATTTATTTTTTTCCTTCAACAACTCAACCATACATAGTGTCTGTTTATTTGCTGAGAATAAAAAAAATTTACTTCTAAATTTTGTTTGTTTTTTGTTGTGCAAAGTTTGCTTTAAAACCAACAGAGTATGTCGGAATGCTTTCACTTTTACTTTCTTACGAAGCTAAGAAGAGTTAGGAGGAGGTGGACGAAGTTAAACACACATGAAGTGCATTTTACATTAGATTACAACTTTGTCATGCTATCACACCAAGTCACTTGATATTTACACATAATATGATATAACTCAATGCAACTAAGAGAATGCATGTTGTGATAACCATTTGGCCAATCCTATATAACAATTAATTTAACTGGTAAAACCGATACTTTCAATTTTCCCACTGGCACATTGGATGGTTTTACTGATGCAGCTTCCATGGATAAAAGACATACATTCCGTTTCCTGGTACGTGTGTCAAGTTAGCCTTTCTGTTTGAAACTGTCGACCCAGCACATGCATCTTCATGCTTATCATTAAAGGATGTGAAGACTCTCCCACAAAGAAACATCTAATGCCGGTAATCTGCCCTAGGTTTGAATGAGGTGTAACAGAAGTGTTCGACACCACCATCGATTCCAGAAATACACAAACAGTTTGCTACCGTTGGTACTTAGACACTAGTGTACAGTCAATACATGCAGCTACGGTCAATACCCACAACACAGTGTACATAGCAGCTTGGACATTTCAGGTCTAGATAAAAGATAACAAGGTATCACTGTCTGCATTGTGTAGCGACAAGAAGAAAACGTCACTTGCAAGCAACGGAGAGCTAACTTTTTTTCAGAGCGCGACACGTTGCTTGGGGCGAGTCTTCGATGCCTTTAAAGATTAACACAGATCAACTCATACAGACAGCCTAATCCTCATGCAATCTAGAATCTCATTCCTCTGAATTAAAATAAGTACATTTTACTTTAAAAAATCCCTGTTAGTGACCAAAAGGCCGGAAAAAAGATGAAACTAGATTTACCATTCCCTAAACGCTAATGAAGTGCATACTGTTCTTCTCTATAAGGTATACCTACCATCTCTATGAGGGCGACATTTTGCATATGGTGGAATATATTCAAACCTGTCTGTATGACAGATGTTTAACTTTTAAGGTTGTTGGGAAGGTAACTTATTTTGCTTGGAAAATTAACTTGCGAGGAGAGAGACACGTTCAGCCAATTCAAGACTCTCCAACACCCCGCAGACGATCGTTACGAGGAGGATGCGGATGGGAAGAGGTATCTATGGAGATGGAAGTTGCTATAGTTACCTGAGATCTTCTTTCAAGTCTATTATCTTTCTGATGAGGTACGCTTTGTCCATGTCCTCCAGGTCCTCCTCTGAGGTCGTCCCGTCTCTGCTGTCTAGTTCGTCTTCCTGATCGGTCGGTTCGTCAAATACAAAGTTTGTTCTGTTAAACAAAAATCAAATCATACCAAAGTTATCAAAAAGTAACTTGACATATAATTAGAAATTAGATAAATATTGATATATATGTAATCAGGAAGTTCCTGTCAAACAAACATATATACATAATTTATGTAATAAAAATAAAAGTGGTGTCATTTTGCAAAGCAGTTTGGATGGGGGAAGGGGAAAAGATTGTAAAGATTGTTTTTAGATTCATAGAACTTTACGTCACTCGTGACAAACAAGTTAATAATACAAAGATCATGATCCGTTTAAAGAGAAAGAGACTGTGGAGTGTCCACAAGAAGCTTAAAGAAGATTATAAATGAGAACACCCCTTTACAAAATACAAATATGTCTCAAATATGAACGAAAAAAAGATAATCCAATGAGTTTTGTTGAAGAAAAACAATACGAATGATGTACATTGCAGGATAACAATTTCCATCCCCCTTTTGACAAACAGTACATTTTGTGAGTTGAAAATCCTGTAATGACAGATTTCATGTTGAGAAATGACCTAATATAAACTGGCAAAATTAAATATTAACCAACTTCTATCAAAGCAATACATCAGCTTTTTAAGCCAAAACTGAAAGCAGTCCTTTGTAGCAAATTTGGTAAAACGCTTTAAAATTTTATTATTTGAAACTAAAATACCGCAACTATGTGTGTCACTATTACATCCATAACCTTGTTCAATTCCAATGGAGACATAAAAAAGTTTGGGAATTTCTGTCTGTGTAATAGCAGGAAATTACCACAACGAGTTTTACAAAGCTTATGCAAAATACTCCAACATAATGTCATGTCAAGATATGATATGATAGTTTTCCTCAAATTCAACTGGCTCAAGTCTCTGATATTTAATCTAGTTCAGTAACATATTTATAAGTTTCATAAGATGCCATGTCCCACACTTCAGTAAATAGTTAATGGTTGTAACCCCTAAGTGACGGAAGATCGTTATTAATCAATTCCGTACACACACCACCTGCTTTTTTGTATGTCATTTCGTAAATTCTTCTTGACAACTTTGTGACTTCGATGATGTATTTCTTTAAGAGTAATCATTCACTTGATAACCGTTTCTTTTGACAGCCAAATCTTCATGTTTCATAAACACAAGAATTTAAAGCCTCAGAGGTTTCTGCTTTCTCTTTTTCAAAACATGTTTACCTTCAAGTGTCGGTCACATGACAGTGGCCGTATCAATTTGTATTATTCTCACTGACGAACCTGAGCAACCAAACGATAAAATACCACAATTTCTCCAGGAGTACATTAAGATGGTTGGTTCGTAGAAGCAGGCCCCGTAAACACCTCATTTCTTGCGTTTCATTTTTCGTTGAAGTAAAATTTCATAATGTAGTTTTAGAAATACAGAGAGATGCAGATACTGAGAGATTAAACCAGGTCAACCTTGATGTGTCGGTCACATGACAGTGGCTGCCATCAATTTGTATTATTTTCAATGACGAACCCGAGCACAACACCAAGTAAGATTATAACAAATCAAAATGGGAAGGTCCTCCAAGACTTTTCCCCCAAATTGAAGTAAAAATAGAGTGAATAATGATTTATTTCAATTTGAAACACTCACTACCTGCACATTTTCTTCATAAAGTTATTAATCAAATACAAACAGCATATCAGAAATATTTCAATGACTTGATATTTTTCCCTTAAGTGATAATTTGTTAGTCAGGCTGATAAGATGCGATTTAGAATTGCACAGTTACACCGATTAACATAAATAACGGCTTTATCTCTCCTCCCTTGCAAATAATGTCCATTCCATCGATGACATATTCTTTGTGAGTAATAACAGTATTATCATCTGCATGCCCCATGCACTTGCAGCAAAGCTTAAACTACCCTGGGAAGTAGCTTATATTGGTGTAAGAAAGCGGGAATAAGACCTAATACCTCTTTATGCTACCATTGGAAATAAAAGTAGTAACTTAAAAGTCCAAGTAAGCTTAAACTTAGACGATAATAGGAGCTGCCATCTTCAAACTTCTAAATTTCTGAACTCATGTCATGGCATTTCCCTTCAAGATATACAGTCTGCACTTTGACAACAAGAGACATATTCCTACTACAGGTTGTTCTCTGCTTACTTGTTAATAGGACATTGGTATTTGTCAGTTGGGAATCCTCCCGAATCGACTGCTACTACATAAATTTCAAGAAAAGCCGCGCAAATCGAAAGTATCCAACAATACTGATAACAAGATGTGTATGACGTCACTGAACTAAACATAACGAGGGTCTCGAGATCAGATTCCCAACTTTTGAGAAGCAGTATCAGTAGTAAGACCTACTGAGTATAGCATTGGCCAAGGGGCAATCTAGGTCTAGGATAAATAAGTCCACAATTAACTAAAAACTCTTGAAACCTTAATTTCTTGGTCAAATTTGATTGGATCTGACCACTGTTGAGTTTGGACGACTTACTCTTTGCAGTTGGAGTCGGCGCTGACTTGGCCATCCAGTAGGTCTCCCATGGACCCTGTTGTATCCTCTGTTGAGCTATGAGATATTCTGCTGGATAAGCTGTTCATTGAAACTGGAGAGAGCATCGCATCTGGGGGTTCTGGGAAGAAGAAGAACAAAAATGAGCAAGCTAATGCTGCAAACTTTACTCCAAAAAAAAAATAGTCTCAAGATTTGAGATCAAAATTTGCTCGGCCGACTTTACAAGTGATCGTCCAGAAGAAAGTTAATTCTTGGCTGAAGAAGGAGGAGCATATTCTGGCGGCATCCTGGCGGAATTTATGTTCTAGTCCTACGTATCGTTTTCAAGATGACATGTCTTGCACTAAAAGTGAACTTGAACCAAACAAGTGTGATGTCAAAGATGCTCATTAGAAAAAGTTCTTTTGTCTTTCTTGAAATTATACATTCATATTTGTTTTCTTCAAAATTGGGATGCATTAACATATGATGAATTCGCACAACAGTCATTGGGGTGTTGATGACTTCATATCTCCCAAAAGCAACTTTGGAACCCTGTCTGGTCCAGGGTGGAAACAATAGCGTGAAAAAACATACGGGAAAGGACAGAACATTTTCCTTCCAGTCTGCAACGATGACACATCACACCTGTTTGCTTCAAGTTCACTTACGATACAAACTGTCGGTTTCTCAAAAACATTAAAAATTTCACCAGGATGTTTAGATTATTTTCCCTCTTTTATCAGCCAAAAAGTATATTATCTCCTTTTACCTAAATGATATCCCTCCTACCACCGCTTTCCCAAAGGAAAGTTCTGACAAAATGGCTGACAAAACTCTCATCTAGGAAAGTCTTTTTTAAGGAATAATATGTGTTCTTGTTAAATGTCACATGTCCAAGCTATGAAAAAGAAAGGATGCAATGTTATATTGTTCCATTAACCCTCCCCCCCCCCATTCCACCCCCACCTCTTAAATGTTGATCTATGTTTCTTCCAGTTTTAATGAGGCCGAAATAGTATTTGGGGGATGCTTGGTGAGCATAAAATTATTTGGGAGATACTTGGGTAGCACAAATGTATTTTGAGGACACACTAGCGGACAGGGTAACAACAAAAGTTTTGGATTGATCAAGTTTAATTTAAGATGTTTTTACATATTAATTTTACACAATATGATAGCTAATTAGTGTAAAAAGTGTCATTTCACAGCATTAAGTGAAAACTTAGAATTCCAAAAAAAATTCAATATTTGCTAATAGCATGGAATTGATGCAAATGTGAAAATTGTGTCTGGTCAACAAAACGTTGTTTGTAGAATTAAATTTACAGCTGCTCATTTAACCTTCACTGGATCAAAAAAATCCACAATGGTGCCTCAGTCTAATGAATTGCAATCTTAAATTTGAGAAATAAGAGTTAAATTTGGCAACATTGTTGATCAATCACACACACATTAAAGTTGCATTAAGTGGCATGCACAGTTTCATACATATTATCATTAGTCACTTTAATAGATACCCCATGCTATGGATGAACACGAACCATACAGTCCTATGTTTTTCTTCGAAACTGTGCTTGATATACAGTACTCATTACAATGCAATGCTTCACAATGGAAGAACAGAGATCAAAAGAAAAGTTCACAGAAAATAGTCTCCTCTCTCAATCTCTCCTTCAATGGGCAATGGATTATTGTAAAGAAACAAATGTATGACACCTAGTACAAGTGGTAACGTGTACTAACAAACAGTTCAAATGATTCTGTAGCTTGAAACTTGACACATTTATCAGATGATGTGGCACACTTTTTTTTTGGGGGGGGGGACAAAAAATAATTGTCAACATCAATCATGCAAGGGAATGGGTCGATTGCATAGCCATACAAAGGGAAGGGATATAGGGTAGGCGAAAGGGGTTGGGGAAGGGGAGGGCGAAGGGGAGGACAGAAGGGAGGGCAGAGGGGAGAGCAGAGGAAAGGGCAGAATGGAGGGCATAGGGGAGAGCAGAGGGGAGGACAGAGGGGGGCAGAGGAAAGGCAGAATGGAGGGCAGAGGAAAGGACAGAGTAGAGGGCAGAGGGAGGATCAGAGGGGAGGGCAGAATGGAGTGCAGAGGGGAGGACAGAAGGGATGACAGGAGGACAGAGTGGAGGGCAGAGTGGAGTGCAGAGGGGAGGACAGAAGGGAGGACAGAGTGGAGGGCAGAGTGGAGGGCAGAATGGAGTGCAGAGGACAGGACAGAGGGGAGGACAGAAGGGAGGACAGGAGGACAGAGTGGAGGGCAGAGTGGAGGGCAGAGGGGAGGAGGAAAGGGCAGAGGGTAGGAAAGAAGGGAGGATAGAGGGGAGGACAGAGGTGAGGGCAGAGGAAAGGGGAATGCAGGGGAGAGGGCAGGACAGAGGAGAGGGCAAGGCGGAGGAGAGGGCATGGGAGAGGAGAGGGAAGGGTAGAAGGGAGGACAGCAGGGAGAGCAGAGGAGAGGGTTGAAGGGAAGGGCAAAGGGATGGCAGAGGGAAGGTTTGAACGGGTGGACAGTGTCGAGGTTTGAAGGGAAGGGTAGGAGTACCACAAGAAGTCGAGGCTAGGAGGCTAAGAGATTTACATTGTGGGTGGGATACAGTGATTTTGTGCCAACTGAATTTACTTTTAAACATCTCTATTGACTATAAAACTCTGTGGAAGGAAAGATTGATTATCTTAGCATTAATGATTCACTGACCCCACAGGGCCCATGGACCCCATGCAATTGTGTATCTCAACATTTTTCCAAGGCCTCAGTGATGAACCAAAATGATCATACTTGCTACAAATGAACATATATGAACAATGAAATGATTGAATACTGGATAAATGATGAACTCAATTTTGTTAGGGCCAAGTATTTTAACATCAGAGAATTTTCCAAACTATGACGTGGGATAAGATCAATACAACTGCTTCAACAGAAATCTCATTAATAATTGGATTTTTATGAACCTCACAGCAGACTGTTTTACCACCACCAACAACAGCAAAAAAAAAGGGACAAAATGTCCTACACTGATATTTGTTTTCCTTCACTACCATAAAAATCAACCTTGAAATCTGTTTCCATGGTTACTCTCAATTTCTTCTTTAAAACACAATATGTTACCCTTCCAATAAAAGTCTTGACAATTTAATGACATGGTTTAAGATCTCATCAAGCATCTATTAAACATGTCAAAGAGATAATTCTGATGTCCTCAAGCTACTGTAACTTCTTTACTTTGACCTCCCCCCCCCCCAAAGAAAAACAAAAAATCTAGGCAGTACTTAAAAAGAGTACTGTAAGCAATGCCATTAGGAAAGAGCAATTTCCTTTAAAATTGTACTTTCCATGTCAAATTGGTTTTCACTTCCACAATCACAGTAGTAAAAATAAGACAAGAGATCTATCAACTTTTAAGACTCGCTATTTTTTATGATGAAAACCCTTTAAAGACCTACGGTTCAATTGATCACTTTTCTAATTCCTCGTAAGTGCACAGCTACGAAAATCAATGTAAATATCCTGGCACACAAATACTGCCGGCGCCAAGGAACTCATTCTATTTCTGCCACATACCTCCGGGCGAAATAACAAAAAATCTGAAAGATTCGAGAAATCAGCACAAATGAACGAATAATCCAAACAGAGTATCGAGCTGGAAACACGACTGGTTTTTCGAGACATTTATCGCTTTATTAGATAATTCGGTGATAAGGGTGGAAGATGAGGCACTCTGGGTCGGGCGTCTGTAGAAGAATCCAGTTTCGAGTGAAGACCTGACATTCGTGGACCTAATGAAATGTCGGCCAGAGCCATGACGGAGTATTCCAGTCAATCTACGAGCCCGACGTCGTTGGAGGTATGCATAAAATGGACGATGGGAGAGCTGTGTGTAACCTACATATGCAGCTGAACACTTGCAAACGTCATTTCTGCCCAGCCAGAAATCGCTTGCGCGTGAACTGAATGCTAATTCTCCTTCCACTGTAGTGGAAAGGAGTGTGAAGCTTATCCAAATCTCTCTCTCCTTCTAGTCCTAATTTAAATTTATAACCATGAATATTTGGTCACGAGCAGGTGCCAACTCCATTGATTGTATCAAACCGAAAGGCAGTAAGTAGGGAAGCTATCCGAAGGATCGAAAGCGATCGCCGGCGTCTCTGCTGAATAATGGGCATCGGATAATGCTGTTAATTCCTCGCAGATTGTGACCATTCAAATTTATTTTCGTTGTTCAAGCAATTTCACAGAATTAAAAAATATAAACAAAGAGGGTCAAAATGTGGGTCGGGTGAGGATAGGTATGGGTAAATGAAGATGGGTCGAGGACAGTTTGGGTATGGACTGACCATTGCATCATCTCACCAGCCATTTCAGGGATGTATTGAATTGTGTATTTACATGATCTACCATCTCTACCAGCGGTTTCAGGGGTGTATTGAATTGTGTATTTGCATGATCAACCGTCCCACCAGTGGTGTCAAGGGTGAATTGACTTGTGTATTTACATGATTGACGATAAGAACCAAGTACGACATTTGAGAAGAGAAATGGACAGTGGATCTGGAAGTAGGTCAGCAAGGAACAGTGCTAAACATGACAGCAATTTTTGCTAGGTAGATTAGAGTGCATATTTAGTGCTGAGACAGGTAGGTGAGGCGTTAAGGTAAACCATATAGGTACTAATTTGCCTCTTGATTGGTGTAAACAAATCCCTAATCACTAAACTTCAAAATGTCCAACGCACCTCTGCTCGCATCATTGTCAAGCGAAAGAAGTATGACTCTATCACATCGGAACTCATTGCTCTTCACTGGCTCCCTATACAACAGCGCATTAAATTCAAAGTTCTCCTTCTTGTGTACAAAGCTCACCATAAACAGTCGCCATCCTACATATCTGACTTACTACAGCTGCAAGCACCACGCAGACAGCTTAGATCATATATATCTTCTCCTCACTTTATCGTGCCCAGAACTTGTGCTGTGTCATTTGCAGATCGCTCATTCTCCTGCTATGGACCAAAAGAGTGGAACACTCTTCCAAATCACATCAAGGATGCTCAGACTATTCATATTTTCAAGAAACTGCTCAAATGTTATCTTTTTCAAGAAGTGTATTGTAATTAATTTCATGTAACTGTCTTGAGCGCCTTTGAACAACTTTTGTTGATTTTGGCGCTATATAAATATTTTCTGATTGATTGATTGATTGACTAAACAAGGCTGCTGCTAGAAGTGACTGGCCATTAGACGATTAATGGATTATTTCTATGGCATCATAAACACATTAGTGGTTTTACAGCACCCTCTAAAACTAGTTACTTATGAGTATTAAAATTAATGAAAATTTGCAAAAAATAAACAACATTATCAATTTGATGATAGAAGTGTTAGCTCGGATACAAGGAGAGACTTAGTCAGACACTCACTCATCTACCTACTAGGGCTGTGAGTTTTCGTTTAAAGACCTAAACGTTTAAACGGCCGATTTTTCGTTCGTTTAAACGTTTAAACGAATATCGCGAGAAAACGCCGAGTATAAAGGCGTGGGGTCCAGGGGACCACCCTAGGGCCCTGGTGGGGCGAAGACCCCGGAAAAGGAAAGGGAATTTTTTGCGTGTCTGGCGATAAAAAAATTTGCAGTTGAGGATGCAAAATACTGACAACTTTTTGAATTTAAATTGTCACAAAGCTGATGAAAAATTTTAAATGACAAGTTAGAGTAGCTGTGTTATGTTATAAAATGAAAAGAGATTTAATCTGTTTTACAATCTTTAAAAAGTTTAACTTACAGAACCTCCGATATTATGAAACAAAAAACGTTCGGCAAAGCCGAACAATTAATAGCGCACACTAAACGTACATCAATTTACAACTGCAGTACGGTTTAACCTAACTTAAATACTACGGTAGGATACTGTATATGTGCTCAAAATTTACCCAGGTACATTGCCAAACAACTGCGCGCTCATATGGAAAGCCATTTTAACATTTAATCGGGAATTTTAGATATCTGAAATTGTTTCTTATTTCAGATATCTGAAATTGAATTCGAGATATCTTAAATAGATTTCGAGATATCTGAAATTCTAATTCAGATATCTGAAACTGAATTCGAGATATCTGAAATTGAATTCGAGATATCTAAAATAGATTTCGAGATATCTGAAATTCTAATTCAGATATCTAAAATTCAATTCGAGATATCTGAAATTGAATTCGAGATATCCGAAATTGAATTCGAGATATCTGAAATTCTATTTCAGATAACTTAAATTTAAATCGAGATATCTGAAATTGAATTCAAGATATCTGAAATTGAATTCAAGATATCTGCAATTCTAATTCGAGATATCTGAAATTGAATTCGAGATATCTGCAATTGAATTCGAGATATCTGAAATGCATATGCATAAATTTCCGATTAAATGTTAAAATGGCACGTATGAAAAGCCATTTTAACATTTAATCGGGAAATTTCAGATATCTGTAATTGAATTCGAGATATCTGAAATTGAATTCGAGATATCTAAAATTCTATTTCAGATATCTGAAATTGAATTCGAGATATCTGAAATTGAATTCGAGATATCTGAAAATGAATTCGCGATATCTGAAATTTTATTTCAGATATCTGAAATTGAATTTGAGATATCTGAAATTGAATTCGAGATATCCAAAATTCTATTTCAGATATCTGAAATTTAATTCGAGATATCCGAAATTGAATTCGAGATATCTGAAATTGAATTCGAGATATCGCGAATTCAAATTCAGATATCTGAAATTCCCTGGTATTTCGAGATATCTGAAATAGATTTTAAGATATCTGCAATTATTTGTAGATATCTTAAATAAATTGGAGATCTGTAATTTAATTTGAGATGTATCTGAAATTATTTCAAGATATCTGAAATTCCTTATTAAATGTTAAAACGGCTTTCCATACGCTCATCCCCTGTCTAACACCTGTTTGATAACGTTTTTGGCACGTTTCCAAGAAACGTTTCATAGAGTATTCCCCATGATACACTAGGCACAGTTCATACATGCAGCACACTTAAGATATCAAGCTATGGTCATCTTTATGAAAGTACACCTTGTAATAAAATATGTTTTAGGCCACACGGCATGATTAACTAATGCTAAACATTATTTCCATGTTCTTGTAGAAAACGTCAAGTTCGCAAAATACAATTGGTTGTGTTTTTGTAGTTACGTGAGATCTGTAACAGACGAAGTGGTTAGGCTATTTGCTATACACTTAACTGTGGTAGGACATTTTTTCCGTATTTTTGGAAATTCTAGAAAATACTTTCTTTTCCCCCGCTTAACACCAGATGTGGTCTTACGGTTTATTCATAAATGGGTGTACTAGAGCCTTGTTTACATGACATTAGTTGCATTTAGCACGATTTGCCAGTTTTGTGTGAATTTTTCGAAAGTGTTTTGCTGGATCTTTCGTAAAATTTGAAAGGTGTACCAACTTACTTTTCGTACACAATTGGTAATTTCTCTACTGATTTTCAGAGTTTTTTTTTTTTACGATCTCCAGTCCATAAATTTCCTTTGATCATGTATTTGAACAACTATTACCAAGTCGAGTATTCGACCCGGTATTGTCTGGTCGGAGAGTTCAACGTGATGGACAGGGATTGTAATCATTTCCATCGAACATGCATTGACTGGATTATCTGCGCCACCGCTGTCGGCTCGATATAAAGTACACTTGTGCCGTGAATCAGGAAGTTTTCACAAAGGATTACAGCGTTCAAGTTTAAGCCATTCATATCGCCAGATACATCGGGGGGGGGGACAAAAGTAGGATTACTTTCGCGGTTTATGATTCGACTGATCGTAAGTTGTTTTGTTATTTCACGTAGTAGACAAAATAAACACGGGAATGGATACGCGATTTTTGCCAATAATTTAATTTTCAGTTGATATCATAGTTTCGTTTAAACGTTCATCAGGGTTTATTAAACGTTTAAACGATGTTTCGTTCGTTTACACGTTTAAACGTGTAAACGGCACAGCCCTACTACCTACGTTCCTTTTTTTGTTCTTCTTTTAAAGTTTTGTGACCTTCTAGAAGTCTTTAAGATAAGTCTACTTATTTTTGGCATTGAATGATTTCAACATTCCCAACTTTGTAGAAACTATGAGACTAACACACTACTTTTGAGCCAAAGGACTAAAGGAAAAAATATGAGGAGAAACAGGAAAATGTTCTGTAAATACCTTGACGGCAACAAGATGAGGAGCAGAATGAGGGTCAGGAAGAGACGGAATGGTACAGGGGTTGGGGAAGCAGAAAAGAGGGGAGGAAGAGGCAGGAGGTAGAGGATGAACCAATAAGTGAATGTTATATCTATCAGTCATAGAGAGTAGGGGGGGGGAGGGGGTATGGATGTATACATATATATATATATACAGTATATATATCTTCAGCAAACTTGTCATTTATCTTTGTGAGACATTCTTTGCCATCACTGCCAGACACATCACAGACAAATAATTTACTCAAAAAGTAACAAGTAAACCCAAACAATTGCAAATCCTGACAGATGTCGTGAAGATTGTGCCTATTACTCAAAGTTGTTAGACAAATGTTTCCAGGATTATCCTCCTTATGCAGCACCTCTGTCTACCAATCCCTCTTTTTCAGCCCATCCAAAATGTCAGAAAATTACGACACGGAAGAGAAAAAAGAAAGATCAAAGGAGGAAATGGCAGAGGCATCCATCTCATAAATTGGGAATGAGTGTAATGTCCTCCCAGTTGCTACGGCAACAGCAGTGCACCTCCATCAGGTGAAAGATTGATCAGGCAAGTTTTATCGCCCTCAGCTCGCATTACAGTATTGAAGCAATACACTGGCAGATGATAGGGATTTCTGGGGCAGGATATCAACAATGAAATTAATAACTGCAATTGGCATCTGGAATTCCAAGCCTCTCATGATTTCAAACAACATGCTCACAATCGGGAGGGGGGGGGGGAGGGGGAGAGATCTTTACAGAGTTTCCCTACTCACATTACTTTCAAAATTAAATTTATGCCACTTTGGGAAAGGAGAATATTCATCAGTCTTTCTGTTTTTTCAGGGAAGAAAAAATTGAGCAATCTTTTGAGATGAAAGGAAAGACAATGAAACTGTTAGTTACTAACGAGCTGTATATGAAATGTTTACCCAAAATATTGTATTAACGGTAAATCTGTCAATCAAATTTTAATGCCTATACATACCTCCCGCACTGGCAGATAAGTTCATTGGCACCGAAACAGACGCCCGTACTTCGTTGTGTATACTGTTGCCGCTCCCTTGTTTGTTCCCGGTATCGCTCTTGTCCAGGGCAACATCCGACGTGTGCCTTCTCATCTGCGATTCCTGAGGTGTGAAACCGTTGCTGGCCAGACCCTCTCTCGGGGTGGCGGTCTGCCAGAAAATGGAACGAGAAATGGAACGATGAAAGATTGATTAATCCCCGGGACATGGGAATTTTGGACAAAAAGTTAATGAGAGACGGTGATGGTTGAAGAATGCTGCATTAACTAGATACAAGGGTGATCATTCACATTCTTAATTCTATCTGGGTTGAGAATTGATAAATGACCTGAATTAAATAAGCACGATGAAGCGCTATGTAATTATCGTAAGATGGATTAACTAACAAGACAGGGAAGGATGGATTCGTATAAGTCAGGTTTCACTGAGAGGGTTCATCGTAAGGATGGAATGGTGAGATGGGGTTTGTGTGAGATGTAGGGGAGGTACAGTATAACATAATTGGGGGTATGGGGAGGGTACCTATTCCCACACAAAAGGCTATCCACAAACAGGGGTGAACTTAGCAAGGGGGGGGGGGGGGGAGTCCTGTCCCGAGGTACACCCACATTTCAAATTTGGATTTAAAGAGGGTGTTGATAGAGTACTCTGATAGGTAAATGATTTAGAAACCATGGAAGGTGATGGGTTTCCAAAAAGAAACACACAGATTGCGAAACTGTCAGACTATAGACCATTTGTGTGTTTATGAGAGGAAGCAGTTGGAGGGGGGGGGAGGGGGTAGAAGGGTTTGTAACTGGAAGAGACAGTCACCTGGGGAGAGCAATGGTAACAGGTGAACAGATCACTGTGGATGGCAATATCTATGTGGCTATTGAGTAAAATTTGAGTTCAAAAAAACTCTCCAATTATCATGAAGAGTCCTTTCCTATTAAAACATTTTTAATTGAACTCAATTGTGTCAACGTTACACTCTATCTTCATCATCGTTGATGTGATATTACTTCATGAAACACCAGTCAAATTTTCATGAAATAAAATCAATGTTGTCAGAGGGACAGTTTTCCAACACAAAGCTTTTGAACTTGAAAACTGCTAAGAACATGTCAAATTGTCAATACTGGAAACAAATAATACTTGGAAACTGTTTGTGAGATGGACAACAATACATCAAGTTCACTCAGACTTGAAGGCTATTGATCAAATTTTTGGCTCTAGAACTCTTTTTTGATTGCAAACTGTAGGTTTTGGTCAAGTTTTCTTGTTACTATTGTTTGCTTGTTTGTTTGTCTGCTCTACAGTATCTGTGACTGCTTCTTTTCATCCTTTGCAAAAATGCTAGAAATAGACAGAGCTTGATCATTACACCGCCAGGATTTATCTCACAGGAAAACGGAAAACAGCTGGCCACAGAAATCAACAATTTGAAATCAACAATTTTAAGTAACTATGCAGCATGAAGTCTTTCTATACACGGTAGCCTAATGCAGGCAAGACAAGCAATATAAGAGGGAGAGGGTCATATGGGGGGGGGGGGGGGGTGGGAGAGGGGCGACTGGTGCAACAAGAATGTTTCCAGTCGGTATAGGCTAGGTAGATGGGAGTGCATATGGAAAGACAAGTAAGAGAGGAGTGAAGTAAATGCAATGCTTATAACATGTTAGGCTACTACTGTAAGATCTATACTGGCCCACAAACACATCTCCTTTTATATCCAACCCTTTCTTTGTACTAATCGATGAGGTATAAATAACAGGATTTTATGCTTACAAAAATCTCTGGCACGATGTACGTTATTTAGAATTATGCCTCGTACTTGAGACTCAGAGAAAGTCAAAACTTGACGGAGAATGTCAAGAAATGCGTAACCCTCGAAAGATCCCAATTTGTTCATAAAAAACACTGTCTGTGACTCACCGCTGTTGCTCGTCCAGAAAAAGGTTTAATGCTTAATCTCGACTTGCCGCTCTTCCTCCTAAAAGCGTCTCGAACATCCTGCGAGATGGGGAAAAAAAGAAAGGAAACGAGACGTCACATTTTTTGCATCGAGCGCGGTGACAGAAATAGAAAGAAGTTTTAATATGACAAAAAGCGATTGTTACTGGGTGGAAAACTACCTCCCAAGAGGATTTCTCACACATTCGAAACGATATGTGTCATGTACAACACTTTGGCTCAGTAATAACAGTTCTTCCAGACAAACAGTTTGAGTTTCGTCCGATGCAAAACTCATGGAGAAGAAGGTTTATGGAACGATATCAGAAATAACGGAGAACAGCATGCAGGGACTTAATTCAAGGCATAAATGACAGAGAAAGGGTTGTTGCCAATCTATTGATCTGTTGATATCTATTTATATCCAGGCATTCGACTGACTGTGGTAGATGAACATTGCATAAATTCGACACTGAGTTGGCTACAATGTAGTGATACCGCCAGCACAACAAGATCATCAAAGGAATGGATGGCACTTGAAAACAATGCGTTACTTTAGTCAACAAAATTCACACAAGACAAATAACAGAGTTTTAGCAACAATGTCAGAGAATTGCAAATGAAGATATTACCATTTAATACAGGAACTTGGTCGACAAAAGAATATCTTTACTGTAATTTAAGTGGCAAGTAAATACTCATAAACAAAATAATTCAGCCATAAAACAGGTTGTGAGATATCTAATATCTAACAGTCTGAACAAGTGTTACAGTAGTTGTTTTGCTCTACCACAGAGACAAGCTCAAGATCAGAAACCACACCGAGATGTACAGTATGTAGTTGTCTTTCAACATGATAATATTGTGTAAAGCTACAATAGGATTTAACAGGTTATACCTCAAAATGCAAGATCTTCATGCCTTATTTATAAACAAAAAAATTACAAATCAATTGTTATATTTAAACTGACTACTGTAGATGAACTATTTATAACAATGGCTTAAATTACAAGACAATGGGTTGCCTTTACGAATTACATGAAACAATCAAATCTTATACCTCGAGATAGTACAATTATAGTACAATTATTATCTTTGAAAATCAAATGCAAGACTACAGGTCAAGAGTAAACTAATTATCACATTTTTTTTATTCGTTCAAGATTCAAGAAAACTTTAAAGTATTGTTTTTAACTGGTTAATGATATGCAAAAAAAGTGAACAAAGACCCAACAGCAATAATGACAAATTCAAGAAAGCTATCAAAGTGTTGTTTTTAACTGGCTAATAATATGCAAAGAGAGTAAACACAGACCCAATGGCAATAATGACAGATTCAAGAAAATTTCAAGTATACAAAGTAAATAATCAAATACAAACAAAACAAAACACACACCTACAATTCATTAAGACAAAAGATTTAATTTCAAATTAAACATATTAACAGGATACTGTGACGCACATGTGATCATTTTATGAAACCATAGAATCAAGATTACATAAACAACAATGAATATATTGTTGTTTAGTTACATACACTAAATGAGAAGAGATAACTTTCATGTGAAATTCATGAGTTTACAAAATACATTATCATTATTCGATAATTTATATTTTAATATCTTTTCCTTTATCTTTTTCCATTTTCTTTCTTTCCTAATCTATTTTTGTTCTTCTTAACGATTTTTTTTGGTTACTCACCAACGAACAGGGGTGTTCAAATATTGAATCCGATGCAAATTGTCAAGAGCATAATCAAGTTAACTGCAGAGAGACTAAAATGTGAAGTATATATAAACACAAATTATCCAGACAGACAAACCAACTTCATTCTCCACAGAGCCCCTTGTAATAATTCTTCCTTCAGATCTACATTTAATGAAGAGCGACATTCGTGAGATTCGGATTTGAATGTTTCTCCTTGAGAACATTTCAAGAGTGAGTCACCATCCTCTTCATATCCTCAAAGGATGAATAAGTTTTGCATCATTTCCATATTTTTTCTCTTTTTCTCTCCCTTTTTGTGTGTGTGTGTGTGTGTGTGGGAGCATTATGTCTTACACTCATTTTCTTGTTTTTTCCTTTCTTCATTTTTCTTCATTTTATCATACAGAGAAGAATTTATCTTCACGAGCGTGTCTTCTCATTCAAACCTGCTGTTAGGTAGAAAAGTGTTCGACTTGAAAGTCAGTAGATTTTGCACAACTATTTGATAGTAAACTCCGGCAAAAAGTAATGTAGGGTCATTTTCTGCTACTTAAGTCGAATTTCATTTCAAGTAGTGCTGAAAGAAGGGAGGGGGGGGGGTGGAGGGAATTCTCATTCAAATTTGCAGGTGTCAGTGATTAAGTAAATTGTGTGTGGATGATGGCATTTTCAGAATCATATAAGCATTACTAACTCATTACTAACTTATTAATTATTAATTAAAAACTAATTAATATTTTTATCGTCCAATAAAAGAATGCTTATTAGGTGTCTTAGCTTGATCAACTGCAATTTGGATGGATGTACTATACTGGATTTATAAAGCAGACAAACATGTCTTCGGTGACCAATTTTATGAAGATGCTTGAACTGAAGTGCACTCATTTCATTTAGAATCAAGTGAAGGTACTCAACCATTATTCATGGGGTTTTAACTTTGCGCTCTCACTGTGCGTTATTACTGTTTCATCAATTCCCGGGTGTAAGAAGTATAACTAGTATGAACCGCCTATGTTGCCTATTATAACGCTGAGCCTACATGTACAGTAGTTGAGAGTATATAGTTGAGATTTCACACAGTAAAGCAAAAGGATTTAGGTCTAAAGTAATGTTTAATCTCCTTATTAAACTGAAGTTCTGACTTTGACTATCGTTCTCAAGTGACTTTTGACATCCATCGAAAATGATATAGTTCCACGAAAAACGAGTGAATTTATACAGCATGAATGTTTTTGAGTTATCACGTCTACGAGTTTATGTATCACATCATCACGCATATTGACACACACGCACACACACCGGCCACTACCATCACTAAGATTCTTTTTGTCATCAGGCAAGGGATCAAAAGAGGAAATGGGAATATGAGATGTCATTTTATGCCCGAACAGAAGTGAATTGATTATATATCATCAAAGTTAATTTGGAAGAGGATCTAAAACAAAACTGAGAATTATTTCATTAACTTCTTCACTTGAAATGTTAGTTTCTACAGAAAGAGGAAGTGCACTTTAACCCATGAGTACAAACCTCATGGAAATGCAGTGCATAGGTCAATCAAACATCATAGGAGATTTACGATCACCAGTAGAGTAACATATGTACTACTGGTTTAAGGCAAAGATGGGCAGAGTGAGGCCAGTGAGAAGGTCCGTACAACCATGTTAATGTTGCCCAACTTGCCCGTGAAACATTGTGGCAAGGCGGAACATAAACCTTGCGAAGGTAGTGGCCAACATTCAACATTACATGGATGGACAATTTATGCACATGTTTCTTGTATCCAAATGTAATGTAACATTCCCATTTCTGTCAAGAGTGCAGGCATATAAAATAAGTGCTATGGGGTAAGGATCGGGTACAGAATCTCATTGCGGTAAATGATCAATTTCGATTCCACACTCTGGGTTAAAGCATATAATTATGTATGTATTTATATGTATATACTGTGTTTAAATAAATAAGTATATACCTGTATGTATATATATATATATATATAAATATAATATGTATACACTGTCCAAAGTATATAAATTATACTACTCCAAAGGGATCCACCACCAAAAATTATTAAAAAAGATCGTAAACTGTGCTATTTCTATGTGAAGTAGCTATACCCACAATATCGGTGGACGAGATGCAGAATTCCACATATCATTTCTATTTCATAAATGAATTGCCAAACTATGTTCAATACACCTTTAATATAAAATCAAAGAATGTTTTTTCTTCTTTTTAAGTATGTTTAGACATAAAAATTGGCATAGTATAACCCAAAGATAAGGTCTTTGACAACCTTTTCTTCAAACAACTTTTGATTCAACATTTTTTTAAATTTGTTTTATTGTTTTGATTTGCAATCATACATTTTTGTAAAGTGAGACAAGAGTTAAGAGATATTGTGGGCCCCCTTCTTACTGCGCTCTCTGGGTCAAAGTCCTCCTGCTTTTCTTCAAACCAATTCTAACTGACAGCTCTTGCTTGTAAATGTAAAAGATAAGAACAGCAATAAATTGCTAATATCCCTCTTGACTCATACCATGGGCACTTTACAGATTTCTCTGAGGTCTCTAACAAATACCTGGACATTTACAAGGGATGTATTTACATACATACATGGTTTCCATGCCACTACCATACTCACGGTCTAACCGTCATATGCCCCTGGTCAGTAGACATGTGCATTGTGCTTGCTGTTGCCTGCTTTGTGGCCAATGAGTAATACCATTTACAAACTGAGTTTCATCAACTGGGCATACTCAAGCTTTTCAACAGAGGGCCCTGCCAAATCGGTTCTAATGTGCCTGATCTGTCTTTTTGTCACGCAGGATCTGTGCTGATAAAACAATCTATTAATCAAAAGATTCTGATCGCATTAATGTGCTCATTAAGCCCTGGGTGATTGATTACTATATGGTGCTTAGTTCCACTTAAGCAGTTTTGCCAAAATAAAGTTAAAGTTCCTTAATTAAATCAGCGTGACTTCAAACTACATTGAAAATATGTTTTAGAAGATCTCTTCTTACAGTAATTATGTATCAAATTATGCTACTAGTGATCAATTCATGGTACCATTTTGATCTGCAATGATAGGCTTTGCACAGAACTAGATAGGACCAATATGACAGCGCCCTCTGCTACTTTTTTGGCGTGTCTGAAGAGCCCCATTGCCCTGTCTTTTTGGGCGTGCCTGAAGAGCCCCATTGCCCTGTCTTTCTGGGCGTGTCTGAAGAGCACCATTTCCCTGTCTTTGTGGGCGTGTCTGAAGAGCCCCATTGCCCTGTCTTTTTGGGCGTGTTTGAAGAGCCCCATTTCCCTGTCTTTTTGAGCATGTCTGAAGAGCCCCATTGCCCTGTCTTCATCATAGCACACATGTATACATCACTACGAGGCTCTGCAGTAATTGATGACCATTTTGTGACACTTTAAAAGAGCTAGTCCGAAGAAACTATTAACAGCTTTCTCAGGTCCCTTAGTTTCTACTTTAGGTTAGACAGATGTTGAAACGTATGTTGCAGATTTAACACTTTAATATGTCAATACCATACTCCCTCTAGATTTACAGTGGTACCAAAATGAACCTATATAAATACCCTATACAGCTCCTACGTTTGAAGAAATAACACCCACCACACACATCACCTGTTTGCTTTGATCGGTCTGTATGCCATCTCTGTGAGTAATTTGTAAATCCTTCAAATTATCAAGTAAATACACACTATATAGTTTGTTCAATTTAACACTCTTAAGGGTGCAAAGCAATTAAAAGATGACCTGTTAAGTATGATTAGTGTATTTCCTGTACATCCACTCCTACCACCCAATCCTCCCCCCCCCCACACCATTCTCATTCCACCTCTCTTTGTTTAAGACATAACTGACAATTATGTTCAAGTTGAGTTGTATCTTATATTTGTCCCAATTTTTGTTGGGGGGGGGGGGGCTGGAGACAAAATTAAAACTGACAATTCATTTAAGTTTTCTTGATCTTAACTTATGTAAAAGTTTATCACATTTTACAATTGGTTGAATAAATTTGCTACTATGAATATGATTTCTGGAAAACAAAACAAAAACCATAAGAACAATGCATCAAACTTTGTCATATTAATTGCAACAGAGAAAACTCTGTCTCGCTTTTCACTTACACAGAGTATTAGTAACTTTCAAACAAATGGTCAGGATATACCGCTTTAACTTACGACATCACTTTAAAACAAAACACCATTGCCAATTGGAAATCACGCACTATCAACTTAATAATAAAAGTTGTCCTGTCATTTTAAGTGAAGTTCTATTCTTCCGTAGTCTTGGTAACTCAACTGTTTCACCAATCACAGAACCTGATTACGACACAATAGCATTAGCCATTGCACGGCTGTCATACTTGGCAGATATCAACTTCATTTTAAAGCAATCTGGCCGTAATGAAACGGATTTCTCTTTTATTTATTTTACAGAATCCAAAATTTTTAAGGGCTAGGGGCAACAGCAATTCCCGACAGAGTTCTTGAGTGGCGTTTTTATATTGATGTATGTGCGCACGCATCAGCCTCCAGTATTTGTAATCAAAATTGATGATATCCCCACAGCTGTTTATGTAACTTTCAGAAGTCTCACAAGTTTGCATGAGAATCCATCTACTTTGGATGGTTTCAATTTCACAGAGAATCACGACTATCAGGGACAGTATAGAGTTAGGGTAGTATATATAGGCTATGCCTTAGACAGAGGGCTATATATCTTTATCTATATATCTATAGATCTATAATACTTATTGTATATACGTATACATACTTTGATATGAAGATATCCGACGTAAACTCCACTATATAGAATGTTATAACAACTAAGTCCCTTGTCAAGAGTGTATAGTAAATAATATCTATTTAAATTAAAAGAGTGATTGGAATGTTTGATTTTGCAGAGCTTTCCAGCAAAACTAGCTCTTCTTCTGTGTCTGATCACAGAATAGTAACAAGGAGTAGCAGGAATTGAAACTTTTTATAGGAGACGACTTTTGGCTATGACGTCAATGCGACCTACTTAGTTCTGCGATGGATTAGCATATATCTGTCTGTCTGTCTGTCTGTCTGTCTGTCTGTCTGTGTGTCTGTCTGTCTATCTGTCTATCTATCTATATATATTTATATAGATATATCTATATATAACAAAGATTCAGATGTTCATTTCCTGTTGCAAAAGTGCTCAATACATAAAAGTAGAGCAAGTACATAATATAGTCTAATATGTCTAATATGTCTAATATAGTAACTAACAGCATGTTGTTACTCAAGTTTCACGCCTGCATTGTGCGGCGATCACCAGACAACTGGACATGAACATTGGTGTATGTGACCTTAACATGTTATTTCTTTCTAGCACTGTCGGGCGCTTTGTTGACATGGCGACACCTTGAGATGAGCTCTGTTTTTTTGTTTATATAATGTATATGTATAAATCTATATTTAACATGTCAACATCAACATAGAAAGCTATTTTAAGGCATTAGAATAATAAACTAAAGAATCAAAGAGTTTCCATTTCACAAAGAACAAGAGAGAAACTAAAACCAAATTGTTTAATCTCCATTGTAATTGTTAATTGTTAATTGCTTCGCACTATTGGAGTGCTTATCTTGATCTAATTCTTCTATATATATATCTAAATAAATAAATAAATCTATATATATATATATATATATATATATATATATATATGTATATATATGTATATGTATATATATATATATATATATATATATATATATATATATATAAATAAATATATATCACACATAATGGTGGCCAATATTCACAAAGAGTGCTCTATGCCAAGGCAGAGCTAGAATATCACATAATATACTTAACTAAAATATCATGATACTGCTACTCGGAGTCTCACAGGTACGGCTCGCGTACCGAGTTGCCTGATGATCGCTACACGAGCCGTACCTGTGAAACTCTGAGTAGCAGTATGATGGTATTTTAGTTAAGTATATTATGTGATATATATATATATATATGTTGAGACTAGTGGAACACTAGTAGTTGTAACTCAGAGTTTCACGGGTTGAGCGATCATCAGATCACCAGATCATCAGACAGCTGATCAGTTGTCTGATGATCGTTCAATGCTTGAAACTCTGAGTTACAACTACTAGTGTTCCACTAGTCTCAACATATATTCCGCTCTGTCCACCGAACATAGAGCACTCTGCGCCAAGATAGACGCCAACCAACCAACTCTATATATATATATATATATATATATATTTATATAAATAAATATTTATATGCGGACACCCTAACCACTATGCTATGGACACTGATTGTATGTCCAGAGGTTCAAAACCATTAAGGAAGGTCGTAATTCCACAGTAGGCGTTTGTCACCTGTATTGAACAATACTAGTTCTGTTTTGGTGACATATATGCCTTACTCTAGAGATCGAACACGAAAGCAGCTAGGAGTTGGATACTGTACTTAAACAGTAGTAAACTATAGAAACATAGTGGAATGTCATTTTTTAGTCCTATTCAACTGAACAAACAGACTAATGCTACATGGTGGTAAAGTGTATAATATTGTTAGCAGTGGCAATGGAAATATGTACCAGGGTCCTAAATGAAACCAATGTGTTTCAATTCACTAGCTACTGTACCATCTGGTTAACAACAATCTACTGCCCTCAGTATTAAAGATGTCTGCTCTGGATAATGAGAGTCATGAAGGGTAACATATTTCCAACATACATGTTAAGGCAGTCATCTAGTCTACATTTACATGATTCTAACTCACTGTTTTCTTCAGATTTAAGGCAAGGTTTTTGCAGTGAGTTGGTGTTATGTTTGTGTACCATTTGATACTTTAAATCCCATGACAATGCCAGTTCATTAAGACTGACTAGTCAAGTTACATTTCAAAAGATGAAGAGAATGGGAAGTTTTTTTTTGTTGAAAAGTTTTGCATTGCTTACTGCATACGATTAGTATCGTATTAAATTGTTGAAATTTTACATTCTCTACATGAGAACTGATTGGATCTCTGAAGCACTCTGGGTGGTAGAATTAGAAGGGGGGTCATTAACCGGCGGGGTCCAGTCATAGAGGGGCTAGAGGGGCGTAGAGTGATAAATGGTTACAGGTTCACCCTAGACATGCTACAGAGTGCTGAGGTTGTGAGGAGACAGGTAGATGAGAAGGAAGTAATTTCAGTAAATATTTGATAATTTATGTTCATGTAGTGAATCAAAACAATTGAAGAGTATGTGTCAACATTTGAACGATTGCAATCTTACTTCATGTATTGATCATTAGCTTAGGACAAAATTATATTTTAACTGGCCAAGAAACTCAAAATGTTGCTGTAAAAACTATGCATTCTCGTACAGAAACTCACCAGCCATATCACAGGTCTATGAACTAGTGGTAAGGCTCTTCATTTGTATGTAGTATACTGTATATACTGTACATGAAATACACACACATTGTTACGGTAAGTATAACGCAGAGCAATATACATTCCTCAATGTTGTCTAGTGATATATCTTCGCAACCTTAATCCCTTTCCACATACTCTGGGTGTGCGTTAGCGCATTCCACTACGTGTTAGCACTGCATAAACCTCATCCGCAGAGAGGTTCACTATGACAATACCTGATGGTAAAAGTACACACTTCTTCACACAATGACTTTGTTTAGGAGCATACTTACATATCTAATGCAGAGTCATTAAATTCATGTCGCTGCTCACTTCAACGATGCAACATTGATAACCCGGCATGTTTTTGTCACTTCATAAACTAGGAGGCGAGCTGCTTGTGACATATTCCGTCAGAAATCTTTATTCTTTAAACAACTCATTTCCACAACATGTAGAAGTAAAACAGTTCCATAAAGAAAAGCCATGTGTACTGCACACAAAAATAATAATAAAGAAAAGTAGAGAAATAAGATATGACTCATAATTGACAAATAAGGAGTCCTGTATTAGGAAAATAGATTTTCAAATGCAGTACTCCTCATTTGTCAATTATAATAATAATAATGATAACTTAGAGACTTATATAGCGCCAAATCAGTAGACAAAAGCCACTGCTCAAGGCGCTTTACAAAGAAAGCAGATTATGAGTCATATCTTATGTCTCTGCTCTTGTTTATCAACAATGTGTTTTCACAATGTACATTCAAAAGCATCAGTGGTGCTCTCTGTAGTATTCTGTACAATCGTAACATATCGTAACATATGTGGAATACGCTCTCACTGAAAGTTACAGAGAGAGTAAACCATGCCACCACAGCAGTAGAAATCACCGTGGTAGAGTGGTGTGGACTTAGGTCCGTAACAGGAAGGTCCGGGTTCGATTACTACCTTTGCCTCACGAGTCCCAAGAGGATGAAGCCCAGTCGTAAAGTGAGATATTTTATAATTTGATAATTTATTGTATATCTGTCATACCACATGCTACTACACATTCATATTTATATGCATTGTTGAGCCATAACCTATGAAGCATCTTTAAATGTACCTAATTCTGAAACTGATTACAACATACTAGACAATGGTTTTCAAATATATTATATATACATCAAATTTTACTTTATTACACAATTTACACTCAATTTGTCATAATTTACGAACACCATTCTACCCAAGTCTTTGAGAGCATTCTGCCGGGACTGTGTGCAGTACCAGACATTTAGCTTTTGACGAAAACCGATAAACATGCCCCCAATCGCTTCTGGTTCTAATTCATTAGTTCTTCAAATAGAAGGACAATTACTGAAGTTATTCAGCACATACCCCCAAGTGAAGCTGAACTACTCAAGAACATCCACAGTGGTATTGATTTTTGATGCTGAAATTCTCGGGTCAAAACGGTCTCATTAGTGAATAATATTTGATCGATAACTCCAGATTGTAATTAGCCATGAAAAGGCCCCCAAAAGACAGACTTTAACGTCCCTCAGGGTCTTCTTTATTTTTTATATCCATCTGTCTCTCGAGCGTTTGTTTGAATGTCCGTCGTGGTACAAATTTACAGATACAGAAATGCAACCTGGTCAGTTATATACAACAACCACAACTTTTAAAAGACATAAACAATTAAGTTTTAAAAAGGCAGATTTGATGTTTCAAACAAAGCTCACTGATGGGCTTTTATTCTTCTTCAATATTCGTACATTCTGCGGTAATTTTTTTTTTTAAGTTTCAATCATCTCTCTACGGAATGTCGTACTCTGGAGAAGCTTAATATTTTCATGCGCATTGTTTTTACCGTAGGATAATTTTTACGCTTGAATTGAGACTAATACAATTTCATTCTGACAAATCATATTTGCTTAACACTGTGGAGTTTTCTTTCATCAAAGCTTTATACTGTGCAAAATCAGACATGCTGGCTTATATCGAATATTTATATTCAGGTCAACTTGGCATAAGTATTTTACAGATAATGGACGAGTTGAGTTATTTACGGAGAGCATGGGGAAATAACAGAAGAACAAATCTGTGCAAAGAACGAACTGAAAAGTGGTAATTTCTCCGTGAACTACTCTATGAAACTTATACTAAGCCCCAAAAGAGACACACATCTGAAGGTCAAGAGTTGTCTATATAGATAATCTGTTCATTGCATTTAGGTATTGACCAATTACAGAACAACTTAACGAGTCCACCTGAGTTAATAATTGATCAAACTTATTGAAGAGACGATCATTATCCAACTAAACTTTAATTAGAACTTTAAATAGACTTGCAGCAAAATTTGACCAAACGAAACATTAAGACAAATTTCAGTGTCCCGGTAGTTCATGTTGATGACCAATCGTCAGTGAACAGAAGTGGAGAGTTACCAGGGCTATATAGTGATTAAATGGTTAAAACCAGTTCACAGATGAACAGTAGGAGAGGAGACAGGTAACTGGGAGAGAAAACTTAACTTCCCCATAACAATTACTGGTTATAAGGTAAATCAGAAAAGTGCATAAATAAACTGGAGACAGGTAAGAGAGGAGAAATTTAAGTAAATTACAAAAACCTTTCATAAAAATATATCTCCCTATGTAAACTAATCTGAACCGAACCGACCTGATCCGATCACATCTGAGTCGATCTACTATAATCTGATCCGATCCAATCTAAATCTAAGTCTAATTTTATCTCACCATCTAACCAACAGCAGTGTCAGTCGAACTGTAGCAGTGTTGTTCTGGTTTTACGATATCAAAATTTATAGAACATAAATTCAACGTGAAATTATCAATAATGAAGTAAAAATCACCAAAATATCTTTCTTACAACATTACATATTCAGATAGTAAATGATACATACACACAAGTACATGATGTTTTTGTCACTAACATGAATATTCAGATAGTAAACATTACAACACACAAGTACATGTTTTTGTCTCTAACATGAATATTCAGATAGTAAACATTACATACACACAAGTACATGATGTTTGTGTCTCTAATATGAATATTCAGATAGCAAACATTACATACACACAAGTACATGTTGTTTGTGTCTCTAATATGAATATTCAGATAGTAAACATTACATACACACAAATACATGATGTTTTCATCTCCAACATGAATATTCAGAAAGTAGATTTGTCTTTACTAACCTGTAGACTCTGAAGCCACTCCATTCTGCTATAATGGCTGTCGGCAGTAATTATATGTTCTTTACCATCACTCCTGCAATCCGAGAGAAAAGAAGAAACAGGGATCCAGTAAGTTAAAACATCAGCGATGACTAATGAATCACAATGATGCATAAAACATCACAACAGACGATATATAACTGTGATTTACGACAACATTCATTTTCAACTACGGTTGTGTGTTCAGATGGAAGTTAAATACAAAATTACAACTGCACAACATAAAGATATGTGTATAGGAGACACAGGCAAGAGAGGACTGAATCAAATATTAAAGGAACAAAGAATTCTTTGGAATTAAGTCAAACTTAAAAACCCATCCAAATGAATAGAATAGAATGGGTTAGCTGCCATTAAAAAGGGCACAATCAGTAAAAGGGTAGGGTCAGTCTCCATGATTTAACAATTATTCTCGATCAAATGATTAGTTCATTAAATAGTCAAAATTGTTGAGATGTTTTCTTGATTTTGAATACAGGTTGCTCCTTTAATGACATAACCAACCATATAAGGCAACATATAATGAATATTCACTACAACTGACATTTGTGAATATGTGATCAGGTCTTTCACACAAGGAAAAGTGAGTGTTCAGTTTCCTTAAGAGCTCATCAGTATTGGCAAACTTAGCACGCTTAAAAATTGTTCAAATTTTGAAAGGGAATTTTCTGAGAAGTTCCAACTCCCCAAATCATAGTCATCAGACAATTAGAAGACATGACTAGGAATGGAAAATATGCTATGACGGTGGCAAATATATATTCTCGTTAAAGTTTCAACATGAATAAACATTATTTGACTTTCTAGCATATTTGGAGGGCCAACTTACTAATGACCTTTAATTCCAAACACAATATTGCCATTTAGATGACATGGGATGCAATCATAAAAGGTCAGATTTAAATGAATATTTTGCCTTAGACCTGCTCAAACTAAGGAATATATTGTTTTGGTGATTATTTTCAAACATAGCAAGGGGAACTGTTTGAAGTTTTCGAGCATGTGAGATTTAATTTTACGGGCTACAATCCACAGGAAAATCGTACGACGCACAAGCAATTACATAAAATCCCTCTTCACCATCTTCCGTGAGTCGCTCCACTCGAGACAACAAAATCACACCTAATGAGAAATTAATCACTTTGGCTACAGCAGTTGAATCAATTGAAAGGTTAACATCTTCCATTTGATCCTGCGACTGTCTGCGAGAGGCAGACCCACAGAGCGAGCAAAATAGACAGAGAGAAGAAAAAAAAAGAAAGAAAAGAGCAAGTTTTCAAACAGCCCCAGACAAAACCTGAGGCATATCTCTCTCAGATTCTGTACCGCCCACACTCCTCTCAGCCTCCGGTCGGAAAATCACGGCAAATTATCCGAGCTGACAGAAATTTACTCCGTCCCTCTGCTCTTCTGCAACCCTGAGAACGTCATCGCTCTATTACTTGCATCACCGAGAGAGGAGAGGAGAGGAGATTCGCGAGAGCATTTGCTAATAACGGATTCTATCCCGGATCGATCCGAGCTATCAATTTACCTAAGACTTTGAATGCCTCGCTTTTTTTTTTCTGTTTGGAAAATGTGAGAGCTACATGAGCAGAAATTGCTGTCTTGATTTGGTTTTAAGGTGAGGAGTGTACAACATAGGATGACAAGATTAAAGAATAGCATATAGATATATGTGCATTCGAACTGAATGTGTGTATAGTCTCAAATGCCAAATTTTATGAGATAACTATATCACTGTAATACTCAGGGATGAGCCTGGGGTAAAATATAAATCACAGAGCTTTGCAAAAATTGCGGTATAGGCTCCAGTTTGCGTATGCTACAGTGTGTTAGGGTAATAGTTTTTGACCCAAAGGTAGAAAAGAAATAACGGATATTCCGCGAATTCGCGGAAAAAGCTCATGCCTGAATTCTGTATACACCACTTCCCCAACAGATTCGTTCAGGTTACAAGTGCAATGGGCTATGGGCAGGGTATAGGATGTACTGTACTATGTCACTGCAAAAACACCAAAACTAACTCGGTTTGATCGAGTTTTCAACAAGGATGACACTTTCACCTCTCGGATCAAATCATGGCCTTTCCCATCTACACCAACCTGCCAAAACTGGTAGCATTTTTGGTGAACTTGAAGCAAACAGGTGTGATGTCATAGTTGCACACTGACAGCAAAATGTTTTGCTTTGCTGATTTTTTTTTCTTTCACTCTATTGTTTTGCCCTTGGATTAGACAGGGTTCCAACTTAACTTAATAGGATGAGAAGTTATTGATCAACCAGTGACTGTAGTGTATTCATTACTGAGATGCATTGATAATGAACGTATTTATCTTTGACATTACACCACCCAGTAGTAAATGGGATATAACAGGTCTTGAATGCACAACACTGTTCACTCTTATACACAGTTGAGTGTGAGTGTTTTAGGCTATCAGAAGACAGCTGTAAGCAACTAAGGGAGGAAGTAAAAGTCAATTCCATTTTTTGTATTCTCTTTAGTATTTTTAGAGGCTAAAACTTTTTGTAAAAAGAAATTGTAATAGATTCATTTTGAGCATAACCTTCCCCACCCAGTCTCAAATATTGAGGTGAGTCATAGATCACACCACTTGAGCCCTAAGATTCAGGCAATACAAATAAGGCCGCTGGTTCCTCCTGCAATACTAATAAGGTCGCTGGTTCCTTCTGCAATACTAATAAGGCCGCTGGTTCCTTCTGCAATAATAATAAGGTCGCTGGTTCCTTCTACAATACTAATAAGGTCGCTGGTTCCTTCTGCAATACAAATAAGGCTGCTGGTTCCTTCTGCAATACAAGTAAGGCCGCTGGTTCCTTCTGCAATTCAAATAAGGTCGCTGGTTCCTTCTGCATAATAATAAGGTCGCTGGTTCCTTCTACAATACTAATAAGGTCGCTGGTTGCTTCTGCAATACAAAGAAGGCCGCTAGTTCCTTCTGCAATACTAATAAGGCCACTGGTTCCTTCTGCAATACTAATAAGGCCGCCGGTTCCTTCTGCAATACTAATAAGGCCGCTGGTTCCTACTGCAATACTAACTAGTTCCTTCTGCAATACAAATAAGGCCGCTAGTTCCTTCTTCAATGCAAATAAGGCCGCTGGTTCCTTCTGCCATACTAATGAGGCCGCTTGTTCCTTCTTGCATTCTGAAGTCTGAAACTATATTATGTACATGATAGCAGGCATAATTTCAATCACCCACTGTGATGAAAATATTACCGGACATTCATATGGACAAATGACCAACAGATGACCCCAACAAATCTGCAGTGGGTCTTAATTAAGAATAGACACTGGAGCATGGCTGACTTACTGACTTCCACTACAAGACTCTTTTACCAAACAACATGGGAATCATAAATAATCATATCATGTCTAGTTTTGAGTCTATACTGCAGCCACAGTTTTATACTTTTATACATCAAAAAGCAAACACTTAAATCCATGGGGATGTAGTTATCATGAGAAGTAACTTTGACTTCAATCTTCAATTATATCATTATATAAGACACCATGTCAAAAGAAAAGCTGCATCAGCTGCAGCATCCCCTGCAACAATGCTGAATCAATATCAATATACCAGAGATTATCTCTGCAGACCAGCATTGTCTATTGTATATATATAGAACTACACAGCACAAAGATATTGCATCCTACACAGCCTGGCTACAAGGAAGGCTGCAGCCCCCTCAGCATCCTGATTTGACACTTCTTTACTGAGACATAAACTGATTCTCACATTTTCCTTACTTTGGCTGGCAATATATACCCTTTAAATTAATCCATTCGTTCCCCGATCGATTGACAGTTTAATGAGCAAGTAATTAACGATTCAATTCAGTTCTCAACAGTTTGTGTCACTCAGACACATCTTCATTGTAATAGTATTTTTAGCAGGTTGAAAGCAATTTTGAAATTTTGAAAAAATGTTCTAGTTTTACTTTCTTATGTGCAGTCAAGCTTAAATAGTCCAACCAATGAGCTAATTCGCTGTGGGATTTCAGTTTCAGATAGCACCAAAAGAAAACTTAATTGATTTAAAAAGATGCTTTGAAGCTTAAATGTGAGGCTAACTTGGCAGTCGTGGCCAAAATAACACCGATATTTATCCTCCTTTCAAAAGGAGATGCCGAAACTATGACCCAGCAAAACGAGAATATCTCCCCAGTTTCATGCACGGTACATGAGAAATTCTTTACCTGCAACATACCCTCTTTCAAGTTAATGTAAAAAAAAATTAAAAATCTGAAAAATCCGAAACAAAGCAAATCCTCAAAAATAGTAGAGAACATTTGTTTAGCAAGCCTATATATATTGCTAATAATCTTTCTTCAATTTCAATGAATAATTTAGTTTTCTTGTTCCATTTGGGGTTAGTTGAATATCGTCTTCCCAAAGTCTCGAAATCTTATTTCTACCTTGTTGTATGCAAACCATTTTCAATTTGAATATGTTAACAGCCTGTCAGGGATCTGCATCTCAACGAGGTATTACCTCTAGTCTCTCTAGCCTTTCTGCATGAGATGCTCAATTGCTCGTTAGCGGGCGCATTTAATGAATGACCCAGGCTACTAAGGCTATTCCCCTGGGTCGGATACCTTAAATTCTTTCTGATATGCGGCATTAACCTTATACTGTGGAACCAATTGACAGGCTTGACTTGTTTTTATCTCTCTCTAGCTTTAAAGACAGAGAGAACAGAAGGTAACCTTGCAGAGGACGAGATGGAGAAGGATTAAAACGAAAGTTAGCTTACAGTGTTAGATAAATTTCGTTCGTGAGATTGACATCAATACGCAGACGTGTCAAATTATCGGGGCACAGTTAGACTCAAGTTTAAGGACTGATGTCGGGACTTATCATCGACACCTGGGATATACGTTAGATCAGTTTGCACGTTTTATGTGAATAGTTTTTAAGTGATGACTTCAGGAACAAAATAAAGTTTAATCTTTTGTTTGTATACCCTTCAAAAAAATGCTTTTCAGTTCAAGCTGTATTTACTACACCCCATTTTACTTTTGAGCAAACTCCCTTTGAGCATCGGAGGCTTATCAATCAGAGTGGCTGGACTACTTAGTCTATCACACAGACCATTCCTCAAATGGAACACTCACCAGGAGAAAACTGTTTGGCCTCAAATAACATGTTTACAAATTACAATGCATTACCAATTTGTCTAGGAGAAATCGGCACTGCTTGTCATTAAGGGGTGCTCTATAGACTGTTTTTAATATGAAGTTAATTGGAGTTTCTTTTTTTGATGTTGAGTCATAAGGACTATTAAACAATGTACCGATGAGGCAACTAGATGATCAATTTTAGCCTTAAAGGAGCATTCCATATCTTGAAAACCAGTTGTAGAGACATTATTAGCGTTCATAACTTTTCTCTTTGTCTTTTAAAGACTATAACATGTCAAGACTAATCATTGTGGCTAAAGTCATCCATGGAATGTAACACTGAAAGGAAACTAGCATTATTACCCCTACTACACCTGTTGTTAGAGAGATATGTTATTTAAAGCTGTATTCTCCATTGGTTTTGTACTTCAATGGACTATTTTTTACCAAGTCATGCAATATTTGTATACTACAGTATTGTATATTCCTTAAAACTTTTTAGAGATCTTATAACTGCTGCTTTTTACTAGCAAGTTAATAAAAAAATTATCCAATGCACAAAGTTTTGTTTGTGTCCCACAAACTTAACATAGGTCTACAGTAATAGGCCTAATCTATTTTTTTCCTCTAGATATTATCCATTTTGTAAATTGCTGCCTCATTTAAATGTTTCTGGTGCAAATTCATGACACAATTCACATCTATAGATGTCGTGAGAAATGATGTAATAAACTCATTTGCCAACTCCTGGTTAAGAATATCATCTTACATTATCCACTTATAATTAAATTTGCAGTCACATTTAATCACGGTGGAATTTGCTTGACTGAGTTACTCCTGAACAGGTTTCCAAACTTTGTGAATGTTAGATATGGAAGGAGGACGTGATGGGTGATGACCTGGAGGAGGGTCAAGGGGGCGCAGTGCTAAAATATTACCAGTTCTTCTAGGCTAGGTAGATGGGAAAGTGCAATAGTAGCGTCGAGACAGGTAAGAGAGGAGCGCAGTGAAGCTGCAGAACTGTTTTGCATAAACATACTTCATCATGGTCAATGTAAGACAATCAGCATGGATATCAAGTACATACCGTGTGACTATGTGTGGCTATGATGACTATGACTGTGTGACTATGATGTACAGTAGCACAGAGTCTTCATCAGGTCTTAGACTTACTACTAAGCAACATAATTCATTTGCTGGTTTTCTCTTTTGAAATCGTTAAGACAACCTACTGTAGCTCATCTTGTATTCATACTGTACACAAGTTTCTGGTTTGTGACTGGAGATCCTTTTAAACTGAAGGTATTTATGTTATACCTTTTCAATCTTTTTATTCACTGGAGCCAAAATGAGTATTATGAATCCCCATTTTTACAAATACCATACACCTTGAGTAATGTAGGCCACACTTACTACCATGTATAATTGTAGAAATCCCGACAGGCTTACCATGATTGCTTTGCATCAACTAAAATCCATGCCTCCAACCTATAACAAATAATTCCCAGCACCAACTGCGCAGGCCAATGCTACCTCTATGATAACGGTGTTCTCTCTCTTGTCATTTTAGTTTCCTTGGCTCATTTATAATACTAAAGGATATTCATCAAAGAGACAATAAAAGTCCTTGAATTTGCCAGCTACAACAACCTGAAGCCTGTAACAAGGGACAACTATGACGCAAACCGAGGTCCTTGCGGCGTGCGACGGCTAACCAAGTTTGTGACAACAAGGATAACACCTATTAAACTACGCCTGAAAACCTCAATATTTAGAAGAAAATGATGGTAGGTTTTAATTTTACTCCCTGTATATTATATATCTACACATTCATATACCTTTTCTTCTTTGTTCCTTCTGATTTGGTCAATTCCATTAGCTGGTAAAATATTGTTAATTAAACACTTACCTACAGACAGTAATTCAATTATTTTGCCATAACTATACTTCGGTGTGACTACATTTTTCCAGACATACTTGTAATGTATAAACAACTGCAAGACAAATTTGACTAATATGTCCTTGTTTCTTGTTTCTTCATTCCAGGTAAGCATCAGCAGTGTTCAGACTAAAAGAACATGTTACAAAAAAATATCTTTCCTACTTTAAAAATTTGTCAGCATCCCTAAATTCCAGGAGACTTCAATTGTCTCTGAACACATGGGCAGCGGGCAGCCACCGACTGTAAAGGTGGGTTAAATATGGTACGCAGGGCTACAAATGTTATCAATTTTGTGAAGCACAGTGCCTTAAATATATATGCTAAATGGAAACAGTCATGTAAGGAAAGGTGTACAGCTAATCCATTGTTACTAAACAGACAGATAAGGGAAATAAAACACAGAGTGAAGTAATCCTTTGTGTTACATGTTCTAACTGTTAGGATGTGGATCAAATAACTCATAGCTATGTGTTTAATGTGTCCAAAGCCCTACAGAAGAGGTGGATCCTGCAGTTCATAAACAGTATTAATTACATGTTCTAACTGTTACAATGTGGATCATAACTCATCGCTATGTGTCAAATGTTAAGCCCTACAGATCGAGGTGGATCCTGCACTTTATAAACAACATAAAATCAGTACTTCACAGGAACCTCAAAACTAACAGCGCATGGTTTGGATATCTTTAAGAGTGACAAACTTACCTGTTACCTCACAATCTCAGCACTGTACACACTTTATGGCCATTCAACCCCATCAATGCCCCCCCCCCCTATCATTATTCTACCACCCAAAGGGCATGGAACATTTTCGTTTTTTCGCATAGAAAAATTATCTGTTCGAATCTTACGGGACTGGTAGTAATCTACTAACTGAAGTGAATAGTGCATAACGTAAACTGCCGAGTACGGATTTTAAAATAAACAATATATCAACCTTTTGCGATAGATGTGTAATTTCACGACTGGCTGCACATGATAGATCCACCATTGCCCACGGTATATGAGTATAGAGGGGCTTAATCCCGGAAAAAACTTGCAATTATGTTCATTACCAAACACAAGGTAGTACTGTACCACCATTAACATCATATCACTTGCTTCATTACCTCTTCATATACTGTACTATACATGCGGTAAGACATCTCACTGTTACAAAACATCCATCAAACCAGCCGAGCCTAACGTGGTACTAACGTAGTACTTCCACAGTACTAGCAAGAATACAAGTTTTGTGCGAATGTATGTTTGTTGACATCACCCACGCACATACTGTTTCGATAGTAGCTGATATTCAAACATAATTGGTTCCAATTTTTGTAATTTCACTTGTCAGGAGAATTCTTAGCAGGTCGTTCAGGTGGGGTTACAAAAACTTTGCAACCTCACCTGAGGCCACAAATGACTCAACAGGTTTTAAGAGCAGACAGCCCGACCTTTGACCTTCCTCTATCAAGCCTGCTCAGCATGACCACTGTAGGCTACATGAGTCAAGAAGACAAAGAACTGTAATGTCAAATTTTCATGGAATGGGATGGATAATCAGCAAAACTTTTCTCACAGATTCCTGTGGTGACCTCTGCCCTATCAACTGTTTCAATACCAGCATTGAATCTTTTCAAAATATTCTTATTGATTGAGAAAGGAGAAAACATTTATTGCATGTGGGATTTTTTTTTGCTGTTTTTTTTTACTTTATAATGTAGAGCTAGCAATAAACCTGTTTGCATATAATGCCACAAATGGTCTTCATCAAGAACTGTGTAAGTATGTAGTCAGATTGCAGATCCTCTAAAAAGAAGGTTTGGATTCTTAACAAAACTTTTTCTTGTCTCCTTTAGTGCCCCAGAATCTTTGTGCGGTAGAATGAGTAAGGAGGGCAGTAGACCAGAATGAGCTGGTCATCAGGAGAGGACAGAGCTTGAAAGGGTTTACCAACACTTCTAGAATTTGGCAGACCAAGAGTGCTGTTGTTTTGAGGAGACAGGAGAGTAAAGTGTGGAGTAAATATGAAGTATTTATGGATTGACGAGCAGGATACATTCACTGGATGCTAGAGAACAGAAAATATAAATATACTCACGAAATGAGGAACTGTAGATTGTTCTCCAGGAGCAGGGTTATACAGGCGTCTTTGATATCGACACTGACGAGAGGTTGGTCAATTTCTGTTTGAGATTTGTACAAGACAATCTCGCAGCTGTTTTTATGGAGGACAAACCAATATCTCTTCTTCTTTAACCTCCCAAGGGCTGCAAGATAAATTTAAACTGTAATTTGAAAGCATCGAACAAACAACGGAATGGATAACCCAAAATGAGTATCTCAGTATTTCATACATTTCAACCTACAAAATGTTACATTTTCTGACTCTATAGCAAGGACAAACCAATATCTCTTCTTCTTTAACCTCCCAAGGGCTGCAAGATAAATTTAAACTGTAATTTGAAAGCATCGAACAAACAACGGAATGGATAACCCAAAATGAGTATCTCAGTATTTCATACATTTCAACCTACAAAATGTTACATTTTCTGACTCGATAGCAAGGATTCAATATCGCATTTCATGAAAATTTAAGATAATTACCTCACATAATTTATCTTTAATGAGTGGGTGATTAACCCAACCAACCTTGAACAAACTGGTCTATAAACTTCAGTAAATTAGTCCATGAATTTGTTAAAATGACGTCATATCACACAAATATCCTAAAACTTACCGGGTTTAAAATATTTACAAGTGAAGAGCTTACCTGTCTCCCCACAACCTTAGCACTCTCGCTGTATACCGTGTCCACAAACTTTTGCCACTTCTTTGGGATGGTAGGATGTGAAGGAGAGGCTTAATTACACTGGAAGTGGCCGGTAATACATTGTTTAAAGTTTACCAGTTCACTCTAGGAATGGTAGAGTGAGGGTGCTACGTTTGTGAGGAAACAGGTAAGCAATAAAACACAATCTATATGCAATGTACTCATTCTGCTTCTCCCAGCCTCCATTGTCACACCCAAAAAAAACCTTAAAAACTTTGCCCAAGAGAGGAATACAGTTAAAATATTTTACTTTGAATCAGAATCTGAAAACAAACAGTAGATCTGTTGTTGGATATAACCGATTTATGCAATACTAACTGTTACTCACACAAAGATAATTGTTACTATCACTTATTCAGGGTGCACTACAATACCAAACATGCCTTTCAAATGAACAAAGAAACTGAGAAAATTTGAGGTTTGCAAATTTTTATCCACTGATCACATATTGTAACCCAAGCAACCATTTTAAATAGCGAGTGACAGGAAGCATGGTCCACTGCCTAACTAAGAATAGAGAGACACCACTATTGTAAAACTGACATCACCAAATCTATACTTAACATACCATATAAACGGAAAACCTGCCTTTAATTTTTGGAGGAGGGGGCGGGATTTGTTTGATTTTACCTTTGTGTCACTTTGACCAAATCATGCACTACTACTCAATACATATAAATTCCAAAACTTACTGGTTTGGATATTTACGAGTGACGAGCTTACCTGTCTCCTCACAACCTTAGCACCTCATTCTACCGTGCCTATAAAGTCCTGGTAAATAAATAACACTGTGCGCCCTCTATGACCGGACCCCCCTTCCGGTCCCTCCTCCTTTCTCATGAGACCATTCCTAAAGAGTGGCCTCACGGACACGGGAGTGGGGGTGGCAAGGACTGGCCACCCCCAACGACTCCCGTCAAAGTAACTTCCCAAAGTGAACCCCTAACAAAAAAATTCACTGACGCCTTCCTAGCAGGGGGGAGTGTAACCCTCCCCGGCGCAGCGGGAAGGGGGGACACTCTCCTGAACCCTGCAGGCGTAACTACCCCTTAAACTAACAAGGAGCCTAAAGGTTTACAGTCCGCCACTTGTTACCCTTAGACCAACTTAGGTGAGAACGTAAGTGGAAGACTATGTACGCAAACGCATACGAAAACACATAGGTACACTCACCGATAGACATAGTCGATGGCTCTCTGGTGGAAGGTGGATCTGTCTATCTGGTGTGAAGCTCGGAGTCGTGAGTCAAGTCGAGCGACCGCTCCTCCGTCCGGCTGTGTCCCACCACCCTCTCGGGGGAGGGAGGCGGGAATGGAGACAGGTAAGCTCGTCACTCGTAGATATCCAAACCAGTAAGTTTTGGAATATTTACTTCGCTCCTCGCTTACCTGTCTCCTCACAACCTTAGCACCGAGTGGCACTGCCCGATGGTGGGAGGCCCGAGGGGTGGGACCTGTTACCCACCGGACCTCGCATCACCGCGCTACCAAATGCCGCTACGGCGTGTAAAGTGTCGGTCAAGTAGCAGGCGACGAACGTAGTTGGAGTTCTCCACGCTGCTGCTTTGAGTATGTCCTCTATCGGGATGCCGGCGAATAGGGCTGTAGAGGCCGCGACCCCTCTGACGTCGTGAGCCCTTGGTCGGGAGGTCCCCGATGTGAACGGGCGTATGATCTCTACTAGCCACCTGGATAGAGTGTCTTTGGAGGCCGCTGCGTAGGGTGGTCGTGGTATGATGAAGAGAGAAGTTGATTGTCTTAACTTTTCTGTCTTGCTCAGGTACCACTTCAGTGCCCTGACTGGACACCATCGTTTGTCCTCGGCTACTGACGACATGGTCTTAATTTCCGGGATGAAAATGTCTCCTGGCAAGAAGGTCAAGGTCTGGTTCTTTGCAATAAATGACGGGTCTGGAACCATCCTCACCCCGTGGCCCTCAAATCTGATGTGATTCTGCTTGGTGGATAGGGCGTGGAGGCAACTCCTCCTTCTTGCTGACGCAACTGCGACGAGGAAGAGTGTCTTTTTTGTGAGGGCAGCCAGGGAGGCGTTAGCCATTGGTTCGTATGGTGGTCCTGCCAGGGCATGTAACACTGCTGAGAGTCCCCAGGAGGGGGCCAGCCGTCTGATCTGTGGGCGACGATTCGCCATGCCTTTGATGAGTTGTGCAATGTACGGGTTATTGCTCAGTGTGGAGCCATCTGGGAAGCCCTGGTGGATGGCAGCGATGGCCGACCTGTAATTCCTGATAGTGGAGACTTGTTTCCCTTCTCCAAAGAGTGAGAGGAGGAAGTCGGCTATCTGTGTCACAGAGGCAGCAGGCAGCAGTATCTGTCTCGGTCGGCACCATTGGTCGAACTTCCGCAGACGGGAATCGTAAGTCGCTGCGGTCGTTCCCCTTCTAGCGTCTTCTGAAAAGCCTCTCTGTCGTAGGGAAGACCGGACAGCCTCCAGGCAACTAATTGTAACCCCTTGATGTCTGGGTGGGAGAGAGTTCCCTGTCTCTGGGACAATAGGTGGGGCTTGTCCGGTAGACTCACTGGGACGTCCATGAGGAGCTGAGGGATCTCGGCGAACCAGGGTCTGCGAGGCCAGAACGGGGCTATTAGTGTGAACCTGCCCTTGCAGTTCCGAATTTTTCTGAGGACTTGTCCGATCATACACAGCGGGGGGAAGATATACGCCTCCATGCGGTCCCAAGAGAGGGACATTGCGTCCGTGTGGTAGGCCAGGGGGTGGAATCGTCTGGAACAGAAGGTCTGGAGTTTGTTGTTCTTGTGTGTTGCGAACAGGTCTATCGTGGGCTTGCCGAAGATCGAGAAGATTCTGTCGCAAGTCTCCTGTTCCAGAGACCATTCGTTGGGGTCTATGTGCCCCCTGGATAAGGCGTCCGCCATCACGTTGAGCTTGCCCGCGATGTGGGAAGCCCGTAGGATCATGCCGGAGTCCTCGGCCGCTGTTATCACCTCCCACGCGAGTCGGCACAGTCTCTCTGAGTGGGTGCCCCCCTGCCGATTGATGTAGGCCACCACTGTCGTGTTGTCGGTGAAGATTGTGGTTATCGTTCCCTGTACGTGGTCGTTGAAAGCTTCCAGGGCTCTTTTGACCGCCATCATCTCTAGGATGTTGATGTGGAGAGATCTTTCTGTTTGGGACCACGTCCCCCATGCTGTGCGATTGCTCCAATGAGCTCCCCATCCGGACAGTGACGCGTCCGTCGTTATCGATGTCATTGGTAGCTGTATCGCAAAGGGTACCCCTGAACTCCAGTTGTTTGGGTCGAGCCACCATCGAAAGTGTTGGGTGACCTCCTCTGACCTGTAGATGAGCGTTGTTTTGTCTGGGTCTGTAGGGTCTGCGGACCTCAGGAGGTGCAGTTGCAGGGGTCGCATGTGTAGCCTGCACAGTCTCACTATATCGACGAGGCTGGCCATGAGTCCCAGGGCCCGGAGCCATGTCCCCATTGGTGACCCCCGGTGTGCCAAGATCTGTTGTGTGGTCGCCTTGACTGCCGCGACTCTTTCTTCTGAGGGTCGGGCTACCCCGGTGGTGAAGTCCAGTATGGCCCCGAGGAACTGGATCGTCTGGGAGGGCGATAGCCGTGATTTCTTCTGGTTCACGATCCAGCCCAGTTCTTGAAGGGTCTGGAGCGTTTTGTGGACGTTGTTGGTTGCTTCCGATAGGCTGTTCCCTACTACCAACCAGTCGTCTAGATATACGTAGAGGGTGACTCCTCTTTTTCTGAGGTAGGCGACTACTGCTCCCGCGACTCTCGTGAAGGTTCTGGGAGCCGTGGCTAGGCCGAATGGGAGCGCCCAGAACTGGTAATCTTGCTCTGCGTACCGGAACGCTAGGAATCGTCGGTGTTCTCTGTGTATCAATATGTGCAGGTAAGCTTCCCGTAAGTCTACGGTCGCCGCCCACATGCCCTTTCTGAGTAGGGGTAATATTAAGTTTAAGGTCTCCATACGGAAGTGTTTTGGTCGGATGTGTTTTGTGTTCAGGGGTTTTAGGTTTAGGATGGGACGCCAGGAGCCGTCCCGTTTTTTGGTCAGAAAGAAGGAGGACCGGAAGAGCGGTCCCGTCTCTTCCGGAACTCTTGTAATTGCCTGCTTGGCCAGCAGGGCCAGAATTTCCCCTTCTAGGGCTAAGCGTTTGACGGGGTCCGTGGGTGTGAGTGTCTGCCTTCCTCCGCCCCCGAAAGGTGGGCTGGAGGAGAATTCTATTTTGTACCCGTGTCTGACTGTGTCCAACACCCACTTGTCCCCGCCAATAAATACCCATTGCTGGGAGAAGTTTGATAGTATCCCCCCCACCGGCGGAATGGCCGCGGTGAGGTGGGCACCCCTAGGGCCGGGCGGCGAACGCTGGTCGGGTGGAGGAGCGGTCACTGTCCCGTCTGGTCGACGTCGAGCCTCTGCCTCCTCTGGGGGGCCAGGGGCGGGTCGGAGGGAAGGCTGCCCCCCGGCTTCTGCCTCTGAGAGCTCCTCTGCTCATAGATTTGGCGGGTGCTGCTCTCGTTCCTCTAGGTGCTCTGCTCTCCCTCGGGCGGAAGGGTCTGGTTCTCTGGGTAGGTGGGGGTCGGAATTCTGATTTGGCCAGAGTCTCCCTTCGGGCCACCTCTTCCTGCAGTTTCTTTTGGAAGCAGCCCGCGAAAAGGTCTTCCCCGAGGATTGGTAGTTCCAACATTCTGTCCTTAGCCTCCGTCGAAGGCCAATGGATGGCGGAGACGATGTTTTGTCTACGGGCCTTTACGGACCTGGTAGCGATCCTTGCAAATTGATCGTACGCGAGCCTGACGAGGGGGCCCAGCAGCAGGAGGAGCTGGCCCGCTTCGTCCCTGGATACTTGGCTGCTGTCCTCAGGTAGTTGTTGGTGGTGTCGCATGAGGACTTCGGCTGATAGCATTAGTACCGATGCGAACTTCATGCCCGAACGGGCTGCCATGTCCACCTCTACCAAGAGCTCTTCTAGCTTCCTCTGGTCCGGGGTCTTGAACACGTGTGTGGATGAGGCCCCTTGTTCGGCTTTTAGCCTCTCCTTGGCCTCCTGGGGGATGGTTGGAGATCTAAATAGATCCCTCCAGGCCTCGTCAGGTACCCTGACCGCTCTATCTGCCCTGGCCGGGAAGGCCGTCCACTTGGTCTTGTTGGCAATGGCCTCAAATCTGTCATAGCAGGTTGCGTCTACTGGTACGGTAGTTTTGGGCTTATATGACGCTTCGCCGGTCGCTGTCAATTTTGATACCCGGCCCGCCTTCTGCGGTTGCGTCTCGGGTTCCTCGAACCCCAGGTGTCGTCTGAATATGTCTGCCGCCCGTGTTATTAGCTCCTGTGGGAGGGCTCCTCCTGTCACGGGCGCCTCCTCCGGTTCGTAATTGTGGCCAAAGCTGTCCTCCATAGGATCGTAGTCGAGAGGATCTGGATCTATGGGCTCCCCTTCGTCCTCCAAGCCGGAAAGATTCACCGACGCTCTGCAATCCAGAGCGTCCGGGTCCGGGGCCGGTTGCGGGGTCATGGTCGGTACGGGGCTGGTAGGGCCCGGTGCCACGTCGGCTACCGTGGACGTCCTTTGCTCCAGCAGGGGCCGTAGCAGGCCGGTGAGTTTAGATAGCCAAGCTGGCTCCTCTTCCTGGTGCCGTCTCGGGGACCGGCGCCTCCTCTTGGATCTTCTGTATCCATCGTCGGAAGAGTCCGAGGACTCGTCGGAGATTGGAGAGTATCTCTTCCTCTCTCTCCGTCTTGGGGATTTTGTATGCGACCCCGATCTCTCCCTTCTGGGTCGGCGGGAGGACTCTCTCTCCCTGCTTTCTCGGGCCGGGATCTCCGTCGGAACCCGCCTCTCCGGCTCCCTGTCCGGCTCCCTGGAACGGGACCGGCTCCGTCTCCGCGTCCCCTCGGTTACTCTTTCTTTTGGACCCGAGCCTCCCACGGCCGGCAGGCCGCGCTCTGTGGGTTTGTTTAGCTGCGGCCCGGACTGAGACGGAGTCTCCAGTCCGGCCGAGCTGTGCCTCTGCTTCGGAGGTCTTTTCTTGGCAGGAGCCTTGCCTTTGCTCCTGCCCTTCCCTCTGGCCGTAACTGATCCGGACGTAGCCGGGGCCGTTAGGGGAATTCTTTCTCTTTCCTCTCTCTCTACCTCTTTCTCTCCTTCGGCCCTCTCCTGGCCACTCTCCTCCACCTCTCTCTCTACTAATCCCTCCTCCTCTCTATCTCCCGTTATTCCTGGAACCTCCGGCGCCCCGATTGCGCTCGGGATCGAGTCCAGCCTTCCCTGGAGCTTGCTACGTAAGCCCTCAAGCCACAGGTCGATGTCCTGCCACTGCGCTGGTGTAAACTTAATACACACCAGGCAGGGGTCTCGTCGGGTGCAGGATCTGCATTTCGGACAAAGGTCGTGTTCGTCCCAGGCTCTGCCTGGGCGAAACATAGAGCAGTTGATGCACTTCAATGGATTGCGTGACATGCTGAATCACTGGATTAAGGAAGATTACTTCTTAGTGATAAATGAACAACAATAGAAGCTTAACGTAAGAAGGGAGAACTAGGGAGGGAATTAGGCTTAGGTGGAGCGTAGCGTAACCTAGCAACGGTAAACAAGGTAACGCTACGGGGTGGCCTAACAAGAACATGCAAGCTGAAACGAAAATGAGAGAGCGAGAAATACATACAAAAAGAGTGAAAATATGAATCCCCAAAAGGGGGACGAGAGAAAACTAATTGGGGGGAAGAAAGCGAGTAAACAAGCTATGAAAACACACTAACAACAACACGCCTCAGCGTGGGGAGGAATAGGGCGGGAACCTAGGCAGTTTCGCGGAACTGCTAACCCCGCCGCAAACCAACCCGAGGAGGAAACGCACTACGAAAACAGTCCCCAAAACCCTCCCTTTTTGACAAAAAGGATACTTATCGGTCAGGAAAGGACTGTCAAACTTCTAAAGATCCGAAGCTAAAAAACTTCCGGCGATCGTCGAAGAAAACCAAGACAAATTTCCAAGGAAACTATCCACAAGAAAAATATGCGTGTAGGCACTTGGAATGGTAGAATGAAAAAGGAGGAGGGACCGGAAGGGGGGTCCGGTCATAGAGGGCGCACAGTGTTATTTATTTACCAGGACTTTATAGGCACGGTAGAATGAGGTGCTAAGGTTGTGAGGAGACAGGTAAGCGAGGAGCGAAGTAAATCTAGATATATACAGTACTTCTTCAATCTAATCATAGACATTTCTGTAGATTACCACTGTTTGGATGCTCATGAACAGACCTGTCAACCTGTTTGACCCAAACATAGGGAGAATAACGTTTTTCAGGGCCCAAAAACCGGGAGAATAAGGGGAAAATAGGGAGGTTGATAATTTTCAACTGAAATTATATAAATACTCCTAAATAAATAGTCTACAGTACCGCTCATGTATAACTGGACATGTGTACGCGCACAGGATTGTATAAAGACGTATAAACAAGTACAATCGCTTATAAAATCGTTGACAAACAAATTGCCGCGTAGACACCTCGTTTAATCCCTGTACGAGTTTATACGCAGGTTATGCTATTGTGCTCAATGAATAGGGATTAAAGTGGCCGAAAGAATAAGTGAGATGTTTGAAACAGCCGTTTCTTAAATCGTAGTTTAAGACGTGATATTCACCTAGCATCGAAGAGGACGCAGGTAAAGTGTGTGCCGGCATAGAACTTAACTGTTTTTTTGTCGTATACAAACTTGTAGCCTACATGCGAACTGCACACATTCGGTACGCCGCATATACAAACAAGTGACAACTTGTGTTTATTACACTTGTGCACCATGGCATATGCACAGTGCACGCCGTACTACTGTACTGACCAAGGCCAACGTACAATAATGACATTGGGCGAAGTCTGAGAACTGACAAAGCAGCCTGATATTGGTTGAGAGTCCCGCACAGCACTGTGTCAGTCGTAACGTGTTTGTAAACAATCAATCTATTTTTAGATTACACTTATTACGCGATAGGCATAGGACTAACTGTTGGCTATTTTCAGAAATTTCGCAAGTGATGAAACATTAAAAAACCGGGAGAATAGAATATGAAACCGGGAGGCCAGGAGATTCGGGTAAAAACCGGGAGTCTCCCAGTAAAACCAGGAGAGTTGACAGGTCTGCTCATGAAGCATGAATTTGGTTCTTCTGAACAATTTAAAGTCCAATAAATGAAGCTTTGTAAAGTCAAGTAGCAGATTATGTATATTTCACTAAAGTAACCATCTTTCGTTTTCATAATTACAGGATCTGGTGTAATACTGTAGCATTAAATTATGGTCATTCTAAAGCAAAATTAACCTTTCAGTCCTGTAGAATGTCTACTTGTTTAACAAGATCTTTCATGACACAAGAATGAATACCACACAGATAAGTCTGGGTTAACAACTATTGAATGAGAAAAAAGAAATCCATCTTTTTTTTTTGTTCCATCAGCACACTTTGAATGCCGACAAAAAAATAGTCCTTAGATATTTTTTTTTAAAATGATATTACTGAAGTAGGAAACATTCCACTGGTACAGTATGTACAAATTATTTCAACTGGTAGGCTAGGTCTATCCTACATGTAGTATGCATATATTCTGAGCCTAAGCTAACTGACAAGTTTAATATGTTAATTGGAAAAGTCTTGAAACGATCACTTCTTTCTGCAGAATGCAGAATTTATTCTTCTTGAAATATCTAATGAACATCTGTTGATTATATTCCTATTTTAGTCCTGTTCTGAACTGAAATTCTGGGGATTAGAGGAGGGGGGGGGGGAGAGATGGTTTAAAATAATGCCATATAGTACATCTTTAAATGATACAGCTTTTAAAATATACAGAGCATATAAATTAAACAAAGACCTCATGTACAAGGGCATCCCTGCATGCATTAAATTATTACATTCTCTGACACTATCGATGCAGAGAACATTTTACAGCTTTTGGGTATATAGGAGCACATGATGCATGTACTGTACATCGATGCAACCGTGAAACCGAAATTCTATGAAGCATATGGAGAGAATAAATCAGTTCACTTAAAATGTACTTCAAAACCTTTTATTTCTCTTTGGCAACATGCCTGACTGTACAGAGTGCATAGACACTGCAGCTACCTGATAACAATGCTACTTCAGTATGTGAGTATGTGCACACTGTTTATATGTATACAGTAGCCTATATATAGTGTATGGTTGAAGCCAAGAACTACAGGTACTGTACTGTGTTAAATTAAACTCAGTCCCTTATGTAGACGGGTCACAGCAAAGAGTGAGGTAAACAACATCCTTCTCATCAGGATACAGCGCAGGAAAGGGAACTACAAAACAAATTCCTTCTTCTATTTTTAATCACTTCCCTTTCACTTAGAACTGAGTGATCAAGGGTAACTTAATCTACATAAATAGTAATATTACTACATAATTCACATATTGCAATGGGGATTTTACTTTATACATGCATGCTCATTTTTCAGTTGTTTGTAAGGGCAGGGAAATTCAAATATCAGCATACATAATAACCTCTCTGGACCTATAGATGTTTTAAAAATCTTTCCCTAGATTTGTTCTTGAATGAGAAAAGGGGACGGAATGTAAAAGACTCAAAAAGAGGCTCAAATATGATGTCTGGCTCCTCCTTAGAACCTTGAAGCAGAACTTTTTATGAATTACCATTTGAAGCTTCTGTTCGTCCATGCCCTCAAGTACACATTAGAGTTGACTTGTATGTATTCATACAGTATTTTGCACTGAGTTAATGCCACAATCTTATGCTAGCTACCATTATAAGTGTCAAAGAAAAATAAAATACTACAAAAAATGTGAGAGACAATGTTTTGGTATTGCACTAAAAGATTTATAACTCTTTAGGAGTAGGAGCTAGAAGAAAAGTAAATTATAAAAAAAAATAATAAAAGATCAAGATTTTTTGTTTAAATTGGAGCAGTTTTCCAGTCATTCGTAAATATTAAATTACTTGGTCAAAGAGCAAAGAACTGAAAAAACCTGATTAAAAAATGGAACTTGAATGACACCATGCTGTACTGATTTGGCATATGAACTGAAAATTCTCAACATGAGTGGTTTGAATCAACTTAACTATATCATGAGAATCCTTCCTCTCAACGGTTTTAATGACTGACTGAAAGTAAAACTTGGCAAGCCAAAGAAATTGGAAATTTTTGTTTTCCGTCAATACAAAGGACTATTATGCAATTCCAAATCTACAATGCAATACTTGAAACAGCAGATGTTGAAGGGTCAACTCATAAAAACTACTGCACCTAGTGAATGCTACATCTATATAGTAACTCACTGCAACGATTAACAGCCCCCCCCCCCGTGGTGTATACAAGCCTGCCCCCACTCCCATTACACCACTTGGCTAAATTAGTCACATATCAAAACAGATCAATCTAACCACTTAATGTTTCTCAGTCATGAATATATTCATGGCTGCCTGATGAATATTCATTACTGAAGTAAATATCTCTATTGGATGTATTTATCAGAATCATGTAAAGTATCAATGAAACTCTGGAAATGTTACACACATGTTTGCTGTATGATCCGTGAGCAAATATTCTGCTACTCTGAAATAATACTAAAAGGACAAGGGAATTTTACTGGCCCAAAGCTGGTCTGCTATTCACCAGTGAATATAGTGTACATAATTGGTCTGTCATTTTGGGAAATCCACAGTTACCAAAAAGGGACGAAATAAAGGATACATATTAATAAGTACTTATATAGAATATCTAGAAAAGATTGACTGATGAGTGATGACATATAACATTATAAATCACATACTGTAATGAAGAGCAAAATGTTCTGATGATCCTAACACAGTTTATCTACCATAACTAACTGATGAAAGACCACTTGAATTATTGAGTACAGTAAATGATGTCAAAAGTTGGCGCATGTAGCACACACCAAAATGCTTCAATGGAGAACTTTCCGAGTAGCAGTTACGCAGATATTCCAAAATAAACACTGTTGAAGCTTTTCCAAAGAAATTGACAAACGTGAAGATTTCCGGCAAGTAAATGACTATATAATTTTTTTTTAAAACAGGTCTTTTAATAGTGAATGTTCTCTACCGGGCTTCAATGATGGTCTGCTAGTGGGTATGATTTTCCTTTACAGTAACTACTCGAATAATATTAACGAACCCTAACTACAGTTATACAGATAATGCGTCTCCAGCATCAAATTAAGTGCACAATTAATATATATACTTTATATTCAAGCTTATACAGCTGACTAACTTAAACCATTTCATTTCCAATGATTATACTTTCGGTTTCATTCTCTTGCTTCACAGATGCTTCTTTTGTATATTGAAACGATGAATGTTTTAAAATGGCTTTCCCACAGATATGCTTGATCAGCGTACTCTCCACTCTGGATACGATCGAAAGGTTTTCATAAAGTTTGTCGTTAATTAGTAACATTGGAACCAAATGAAAGCATGCTAAAACTTGCTAAAATTAATCCAAGAAAAAAAAGAAACTTTCCTTGAAGAAGCTGACCCACCAAATTTTCTGTAGATAATCGGGAGTGCTTATTAAATTACTGACGTGGGAAACATTTTAAAGATTCTTGTTTGACTTTGATCATGGCTGACCACGTTTTTTTTCCTTAACCATCTAGCATATTTCTGTGGTAACACTGTTGACCTTTGACACCTGAACTATATGTGCATTGGTCATTACTTAGACTTAGGTTTGGACTTCAAAATCTCTATCATGCATATTACCTAACAGACTGGTGGTATGAGTACCACACTGTGAGTACCCAAACTTGTAAGTAAGAAATTGCTACAAGTACCCATAGGAGTACCAGGCTCTAAAGAAGTAAGGATCTGAAGTACTGCACATTTGATCTATATACTAGATTTCTGGAAAAGCCAGGGAGTCCAAGTACAAATCCTGGGAAGGAGAGTACCAAACCCAGGCAACTAGCTACGTTAGGAGTACAAGGCTCTAAGGAAGAAGTTAAATCACACATTATCTACAGTATTCTAGATTTCTGACAAGCTTGGGAGTCTGAGTACAAATCCAGGGGGGGGGGGGGGAGAGTACTACCAAAAACGGCAACCAACTGCCCTGGAATACCAAGGCTAATTACAGATTCACTGCAACGAGAACAAAATTGCTTCAAACAATATTTCTACCTAATTTCTAACCGATGATATAAATTACTAAGAGTGTACTCATTTCAGTAGATACGTACAGTACGAAGGCTAAAGAGACACCTAGCTAATTACAGTACGCTATCTTGGACTTTTCCATCTGGGGACTTCATGCTCTGACATCTCCAAATTCAGAATCTGTGTCTTTGCATACCGTTGTAACAGAGACACTTGCACAAATTTGACAATCACAGATTATAGCACTTCCTCAGATCTGTTTCCTAATTAGTTGGCACTTTCTGCGTATTTTCTATGCATATGCTATAAATGCAGCTCAGGAAGATGGCATCTTGAGTCCACATCGATTCAATAATGGCAGGTGCTTTAATTAAAGTTAAAGTTGACAGTGATATCAGATAACAATAGGCAAGGGTAGTGTTCTTTTGTTACCCCTTTTCCTTTTTTTTTTATCATTCTTGGACAATTGGGTGCAAGTTAGCCAAACAAATCTTGAAATACATAAAATAATCTGCACTCTAGGAAGTTTTTCTTAATTTTTTTAATTTCAATTTTCTACCTGCTAGTAATTTTAACAGACTCATAAACCAAGAGTTCAAATCATTGTTGATATCAAGGCTTCCAGACAGTATTTTAGTACAATTAGTATTTCTAATGCTAAAATGTCAACAAAATCGACAAATCGACAAACGATAACTAAATTGAAGGTGTATATAAACAGAATATAGAATCTACTTTAAAATTCAAATCATTGGCATAGTGGCAATTTTAGATTTGGGTGATATTTGAAAGCAAAAAGATAGTCGAAGGAATTCCAAAAGGTACATAGCTGGAAAAGGAACAGGAGGCAGCAAGCAGGCAGTGACTCTTAATTGGGTCATGATACTTAAATTGGGTCAAGCTTGCTAGAATTGCTACTGTTTTTAGATCAGTGAATAGGCTGATTGGAGGCAATATACAAGAGAAGATACAGAGAATCAAATGGCAAAAGACCTTTTACTGTTGGAAAATAGGGCATATATTTTAGTACTACAATGTAAGAAGACATCCAGCAGTACAAAAGACAAACTATGTAAAAACAGATTAAAATATAATCAGAGAACATTTGTCTTCCAGACCTACCATCCTCTCTCCCCCACCCCCAAACCAGCCCCCACTACAAACTAAAAAAAAGAGGACAAACTTGTGTAGTGACCGAAATCAAATATGGTGGAAAGATACATACAATGGTTGTGAAGAAGGGGAATAAAATCCTAGCAACTGGCAATCAAAATTGAAGCAGAGAATTGAAGCAAAATTGTCAAAATAGGACAATATAACTATAATAGGACAATATAACAGGACAAATATAATATAATAATATAATATAATAATATAATATAATATACAATAATATAGCAATATATAATATATATTATATTATTATATAATATATAATAATACAATATATTATATAATATAATACATAATCATATATAATAATATATAACATAATAATAATAATATAATCATAATAATATAATATAATATAATATAATAAATATAATAGGAAAATATAGCAATATAAATAGGATTTATAACTCTCTTACTTCCTCCGGGCCTGTGTAACAGGTACCCATAACGAACTATGTCTTCTTCCATCATCTTGTGAGTTGGTCTACGTATCCAGTGAATGAAAATACATCAGCCATCGTTAATATCTGACGAAGAGAGGAGATAAAAGACCAACATGAGTGAGTGAGTATTAAACTCAAATACTATCATGATTCTTGCACAAGATATATTTATTTACTTTTAGTATATATATACAAAGCAGAAAGGGAAAAGAGTAACTTGTCGACATAAAACTTGGATTAAAAGCTGAATAGCTGAATATTTTTAATAAGCAGTATGGTACATTATGTTCAGACAGGACTCAAAATTTGGGCGTACTAACTTTCTAACGGCTAAATGCCAGTGTATTTGGTAATTTGCCAGTGGCAAGAAAAAAAATGCGCTTGCAATTCTCTGCAGGTAGACATTACAAACTTACAGGAACACACATGTGGTAAGTTGGTTAAAATATCATCGGTCAAAGAATTGGCATGATTTACGTACCTTACATATGCACTGTTTTACAGTTTTACCTGTACAGTAAAACTGATGTGTGTTGCAGTTCAGGATAACTCTAGTGAGAACTTGATTTTAGCCAGTAGAAGTTTTTAAGCTCTGGCATTTTCTTAGCAAGTGGATAAAACTGTGAAATCCTTGGCCTGTTCATAGGCATAGGGGATCAGGGCCAGCTAATCGAGGCTGTTTCAGTGAGCTATGAAACTGGCGATATGCGGACTGACTATTTGTCAAACATCATTATGTTAACAACATCCAACAGGAACGGTGCGTCTGGGGAATACCTTATGAAATTCATTGACTATCCTTTAAGGGTACTCCGCACAAGTTAATACAGTTTGTGAGACCCATTGCACCTACAAACCCTCCTCCCCACCCACCACCGCCTCACCTGCCCTGCACCCAAGCCATTTAATCTACACCAAGCCTCTTACGCTCAATGTAAAGGTGCACAAGCATTGGGGAAGTTGACAAAGGGCCGTATGTTCAAAGAATTTAAATACTGATTATGTTCCTCTTCTTAGTCCATGCCCTGAGGTAAATCCTTAACCAATTTTTGCATAATTAATAATTATGGGATAAGTCATAGGAAGTCACCTGTATCCAATTATACTCTAGTTCTTGGTAACAGACACATTTATTAGCATACCTCCTGTCCTTTGTTTTTATACAAACACTAAATCGAATACATGTCCATCCACCAGCCACATATATTGCTAGATATATCTTAAGTTTAACAACAAGAAATGAAGGTTAAAAGTTTTTTCACTGTTCTGGATTTTCCAACTCACTGCAACTTCAATTATATATACCTTTGTCAAATTCACATAAACACAGCAGGTGCGGAGATATGGAGTAGGAGTGACTTCAATCTGCAACATGCAGTATCACACTACACTAACTCTGTATACAACTTCAAAGATCGAAAAATGTCACCCCTCCCATTAGACCCCTCCCCCAGGACAGCGATCAGTATACCCGGCACTCAGGAAATCCTGAGCACATCCCTGTATACATACATATATATATATATATATATATATGTATATATATATATATATATATATATATATATATATATAAATATATTGTATATACTGTATACTTTCCTAAAGAAATACACGGTATGTTTGCTAGTAATAGATATGGTAGGAACTGTTCGTGCAGGGTTTTTCCAAAAAGTTCTTCTCACCCAGATTGGTTTTATAACAATGTCTTTTCACAACCTCATGACAGCTCCTCATAAATTGGATTTTCATCAAGCGGAACTTGACACCCCCTTAAGACAAATTATTTCTTGAGCATTAATTAAACCCAGGAAAACAACTTATACTGTACAAGGGGTACACAAAGCTACGACCAAAAAGTTACAACTTCCTTATAAGAAGCAGGAAATTATTAAAGCAAGAAAATTAATGCGACTCATTGTCGAGAGGAAACGTGAATATGACTAGCTTATATCGTTCACCGTGAATGTCTACAGTATGTTGGAGCGGTGCTTGCCGAAACAGACGGTCATTTTCCCTATCACATACGTTTCGGAACTTTCCGTGCATCAAAACTTCAAAAAGATTGTAAAAAACAAGAAAAAAGATGAGCAACATAATGGTTAACAAGAACAAAAAAATTAGGCAACCGGGTTACATGTCTCTTGAAAATTGGAACAAATATTGATTTGAAACATTTCAATGTCGTATACTAACTGTACTCTCCGAAATTCTGGAAAAATCCACTCTGTGAGAGATGTTCTGCTCTGATACTGTAGTTCTCCCTTACATATAACATACATTCAAAAGACCCGATTCTGTTCTTCGCAACTGCTCGACGCATCCGATCTTGTTTGCTGAATTTGATCCCATTATTTTCCGAGAAATTACGTGTGAGAATGTCCCGCACGTTCTCCTCATTGAATTGTTGGCCTGCAATTTGCCTGAATGGTTAAATTGCCTTGTTATCTTGCTCTACTTTTCTTTGAAAATTCTTTTGTAAGTGATCTCATCATTCCCTCGCAATGCTTACTAGACAATGAAAAGTATGACAATTATTTTTCATCATGAAGTCCAAAAGTATCTAGACGATGACAAACATTTACAAACATGTCATACTTCAAAGCATGACAACGTTTGAGCATATAATCGAAATATATCAAACTTGAAGGCATGAGCAGCTTTTTATAAGGTAAAATTTTGTACAGACTGTAGGGGAAAGAAGGGACAACTGAACCCAATTTAGTTCAGATTTTTATTTACAAATTGGCAAGATTCATTTTGATGGAGGTACAGTGTATATTAAACAAGAAAATATGTATCGACATGCTTTGGTCCTGTAAGTCATACCAATGGCCTCTTGAATTTAAAATCATCTCCTGATGCTAACAGAGAATAATTTAGTATTCAAATTTTGTGCAGCAGTTTTCAAAGCTCTGAATTTGTCTCTCATTAAACACTATGTGTGCACAAACACATGCCACACATCTTTACACTTCTATAGCACCTTGACCGATTTTGAAGATCGTTTTGCGATGCTATACCAAATATAAGTCATTGAACTTGCTTGATTCTACCTTTGAAGAAAAGGTACAATATATTGAAATAAAATTAACATAATCTGTTACATAGTCCAGCAATGCCATAACGTGGCAAATCTATGATCACTCCAGGAATAACTCAAATATGGATAAATTATCAAATTTCTGTTTATGCAAATGAAACAGAGTTAACCAAAATAAAGTTTTACATAATTTGTACGTAAATTTACCGTCACCAAAAGTTTTATACTTAAAAGAAGACCAAACAATCAACGGCTCATTGCAAAACATTCAACTTTCCAACAGTTCCCTTATACTGGTTATAACCAGAGTACTTTATAATGGATTCAACCTTGGTTAGTTCATCAACCATAGGATGTTAATTAAATAAGAGAGCGTTTCTCATCCGTCAAAAGTATTATTTCAGACTTAATTAAAACCAATCCTCCCTTCAGGAATCCTCCAGGAGACTCCGCCGGCATGGAGTCATCAATGAAAACATTCTATTTAACAATTCGTTGCATAAACTCGAGAGTATGTCTAATTAGTTCCACCATTAGCGAAGCAGACAATTGGATTCATACAAAACCTACATATCTCATGAAGGCACTTAAGGAGACAAAAAACAAGAAAAAAATAACAAATAAAACATTAATCCCCACACAGACAGAAAGAGGAAGCTTAACTGAATACATGGGAGAACTAAGTAAAACACAGCCTGAGTCTGGACTGTGGGTGGTTGCACAGATGTCTGTTCAAGCTTTTACAAGGCACTAATGAACCAAAAAGGTTCTATGTATTTATATGTATAATGTTCATAACATATTAACCAATTAAAAATTCATCTGCCAGAGAATATTTTCGGGCAAGATCTGCAGTTCAGTCAGTGGACTTCACTCAGATATGGTGGTGACGGGGGGGGGGGGGGCCTGAGGAGTACCTCTGTTTACCTAACATATATTCTCTCTTACTTTCATGCACCACTAGATCAATTTACTTGAGTGATTCATGCATGCCCTTAGTAACCAGACTACTTGAAAAGATTGTTGTTCCACAATTTAAATCATAGACTAAATTAATTCCATGGGCTAAGACTTTTTCATTTGCTTTGAAAAGACAGTGCAAAGCAATTACAGTATTAACTTTAATAAACACAGTGAACTGAGAAAGTTATTATTATGACATGTAACATTATTATGACAATTGACAAGCTACTTCTGAAGCAAATCACTGCTGTAAATGTTTCCAGTTGTCAAAAAACTTGTAGCTTTGTAAAACCAGATCAAGTCTTCACTGTAGTTCAAAAGACGCGAAGCCCAATCTTTTCACACCACTGTCTGTCCCTCCCTCAATTCCTTCCTCCCTCCCATCTGTTCCTCCCTCCCAACTGAAATTCCCTCCCTCCCTCCCATCCCTCCCTCCCATCTGTACTTCCCTCCGTCCCTCCCATCTATCCCTCCTCCCTCTGGACATCACACCTGCAACCAAAATCAATTCTGACCTAGCCATATAAATCTCATCTCAAATTGCAGATTTCAGACAGACAGCCATCTCACTATAGTACTGAAACACTAACTTTTGCGGTTTTGTTCAAAGAATGTAACAGTAGTTGGATGAACAGTAATTACCCCATTACCCCAAAACCTAAAGAAGTTCAAGATATTTAGCAGTATCAATTCAAGCTCTCATTTTCTACAAAACGTAGAAACCATATGTATCTTTAATACTCAACTGATGTTGTAAATCATTTTAATGAAAACACCGCCTGTGTGTTGCCCATACACAAGCATATGAGGCAGGGGAAAATTTTTCACTACCCAATCCCTCCCATACCCATCCCCTCCCCTACCCACCCATCCAGCCCACCAAATTCAGACAGTTGGGCAAGAGTGCAGTTCTTGTGTGGAGACAGGTAAGTGAAGAGTGAAGTTAATTATGTAAATGACAACAAGGGCTTTGAATATTCATAAATGATATTCATAAAATACATCACATAGTCACACCTGCTTATTATGGAACCCTGCTGCACGTTCACGAAATTTAAGTGCAATGCTTTTTTTGGCATTACTTTATAGTCCTGTAAACCTGAGTAGTCTGACCAATAATCTATCTTCCAATTTAACAAGCCGCACCCCGTCACCCCGTCACGAGAAAATCCTCCCTCCCTAATTAACCATCGTTTGTCTTACAGACTGGTGTTCACTTTCACGTGTTTGCAAAACAGTGTAAAACTACACTTATAAAGCACCAAACAAAACCTGTATGGAAGAAAAATTAAGATGCCCTTTGTCTCAACATTTGATACATTCGAGTGATTACGATTGAACCGTTGCTAGGGAGTCCTTGAGGAAAACACGGGACGGAATTCACGTCATAACTGTCACAACGGGCTAATCATGCCACCGGGTCTGAGTGCCATGTAGTAATAGAAGACGAAACATGTTCTTCTTCAAGTGGCAATATGACATCTCAGGTTTCTCTCAATGTCTGCCCTTAGGAGAAACTTTGTCTTTCTACTTTTTTTTTACTCTTGCTCACGAATGAGCTAACCGAAGCCATTGCAATTTATATCCAGACACTCTGACAAATGACACATAACAGTAAACTTTCCTGTGAAGGCATGGAAATTTAGTTCTAGGATATTAAGAGAGAAACAAAAACACGAAGAAAAACAAGACAAAACAAACTTTGCCTACAGTTCATTTTGCAGTTATGAGTTCTACTGAACTATCTTTGTGATTATGACTCAAAGCTATATAATTACCACAAACATCTATGTATTGAAAGAAAAGAGGAAATGTTATTTCCTCTGAGAAATGAAACTACTGTTTGTTTACTCAGGAGGCAAAAAATATTGAACAAGTAGAATCTAGTCCAGATCATTTAAGGTTCTCCAAGAGAGAAAAGTGCAACCGGCCACACGACGACGTACTATTTGAAGAACTAATTCACGACTCACTCCAGTGAGTTGCTCCACTTAAGACATGCACTTTACAACCCACTTTAAAGTACTATTGCAAAAAGAATGCCACATATGTAATGTATTGCAAAAGTTAAGAATGTAATTGTTCCAAAAGCCTGTACATAGCAAAGGGATGGGGGGGAGTGGGGCAGTTGATGGATTTTGGGATTGTTGATGCCAACTCCCCACGTATGGTGGGGGAGGTCTTGGAGCCTCCACCTCCCCTCTAGCCTCATAAACCCAAAACGTTGTGTTATAGTAGTAACAACTTTGAATTTCTACATGAGGTTCAAATAGGAAGGTCACAGCCCCCCACATCCCACACCCTGCGCCCGCAATTCCCTCAGTACATAGTCGCAAAACCTATGACTTGTAATTTCTCAGTGAAAGGACGGATGCCCCATAATGGAGTGACCTAGGAAATTACTGATGACCCAAAACAAGGTATGGGATGCATTGCTGTAAGAGACCAATGCAGCCTAACCTTAGAAAGAAGGACAGTGAGAAGTCAGGAGATACCTGTATTGTGAGGGTATGGGTGTATTGCACATAAGAGACCAATGTAGCCTACCCTTAGAAAGGACAGTGAGAAGGAGATACCTGTCTTGTCACGAGAAATGTCAAACGTGAAATAAAAACCTTTTAATTTATCCTTGTATTTAAAGATTGGTTAAAACTAAGCAAGCTTAATGAGAGAATTTGCACTGTATGTATGACACTTGCTCTCAACGGCATCAGATACATACACGACTGGGTCAAGTTTTGACAAGCAGGAACTGGTGATTCATTTGAGGCTGTGACTTTCAAAACTTCCTGAATGACTGCACGACACAGTGACCGATATCTGTACTGTTGTTTGAAGTGTACAGTGTGTATCTATACTGCAGTCTTACAGTAACTTACTAACATTGCTGATTATAAAATACAGTACTGTAGTATGCAGACAGAAAGATTTCCATTGTTTACCCCATTATACAAGATTACACCACAGATTAACTAGCAGTGAACTGTATAAAGAAAATGTAAAATTTTACAACAAACACAAACTTGATTTTTCATTCACTATTAATATTTGAGTTGCAATGTTGTGTAACAACGAACAGACACGGACAAAGTGTGCATAATCAGATGATTTTTCAGTAATATCCATTACACTCTAAAACTTCCTCTATTCCCCTTCACCACTTGCCTACACCCCTCCCCCACCTCCCCACCCCTTAGCAAGCATTTAGTAATATACAACTTGGGCTAGCCATCAAAATTTATATCATATGTAGATACTGAGCAAATGCCAACACTTTCAACATTTAAAAGATGCACTGAATTAGCCCTGAAGTCTGTTTATAGACAGGACTCTCCAAGCCAGTCAGACACATTATGAAGAGGCCTTTGTGCTCCATTTATTACGTTTAAGAAAATTTATATCCCGCAGAACAGCAAAAACTCTGCATCCTTGCCAATGGGCCACTCTTCTTGTCTGTGAAAGTTAAAGCAGTATAATTGTTGCAGTTTGGTTGTAGATGTTTGGGTAATTTTTACAAGAAAAGACAACTGAGTATTAATAACAAATATATCCCAAGTGGAGTTATAGCATAGGATGTGTACGGTACGTGTATAATAAGTAGGTTTCCCAATGAAATGAAAGTTACTCGCTGAATATAAATAAAATAATAACATTGAATTCTAAACAGGATTTTGCCACCAACGCACTTTCCTGGTTGTAGTATTTAAATTGCTTTGTTAATGAACTCTCTTTTTTGGCTTTCTGATATCAATTCATATGCAAATGGAATGGGAATAGGACAGTAAGAAAGGAATTCTTATCAATATAAACATGACATTTGAACATGTTCAGTAAAATGACCTGTTTTATGCCAAAAAGGTAAATGCCACCCACGTTTTCCCATGTAGTATTAATTCACAAGCAGTGCACACACTTTCCATATGTACTGTAGTACTGTACATATTAATTCAGATGCAAACACAAAAAAAAGCCAAATTTTGTCCCTAAAGTCTCTGTAGAATTGCACTGTATGCACCAACATCGCATCAAATTTTGTGACATACATATTTAAAAGAATTTTCTTGGTAATATTGCATTGAAAGATTGTTTTCTGAAATTTATGAAATTTCATACTTTGTTTCAAGGGTAAACTTAATCGGAGAATTATACTGTTGTAGGTCATCTGTCTATTGGTAATAATGTACCATAGTGTAGTTTGCACACAACGGTCATCTTCTAAAGAATATTAATGCTAACATTTGGCAAATCGGATGTCACTGCGGTGGTCAAAATTATCGAAATCCATTGTCTATTTTAAGGTTCTAATATTCTTTGAAATGTAACTTTCATCAAACGCTTATCAAAAATGTTAAAAAGGGTGAAGGCAGCATGAACTTGATTCAAAGTTGCCCTTCAAAGATTTTCCATAATTGTATTAATGTACATCTTCTTTTTTTCACAAAAAAAAGTAAGAAATAAATAAATGATAAAAACAACTAATGAAAATTTCACCAACGATACGGTATCAAGCATTTCTATGGACAATTAAATAAAGGTACACAATAATGTATGGTACTTTGGATATTTTGCTTTAAATACAACAAATCTAATCAATTTTGATATTTATGTCATACTATGAAAGCAAAGAGATAGCTGGATCAAAATGTAAATTTGACCGACGCAGTATTTTACAGTACAGGTACAGCAAATCTACTACACAAAATACAGAGCTGAATTCAAAACTTTTTAGGCGAACCTGGAAAAAAAAATATATAAAATCTAATCACACCTGTAAGGCATAATTAATGCGGAGTTGCACATACCGGCTAACAGTGCCGACAGCTACAGAATGTACAGTAACCGAATCCTATAATTCACACTTAAGACTCTGTCATTTTATTTCTAAACCTTCAAAGGACCAAAATCACTACACTTCAACTCTAATCACTCTGCTTTTTAGAATCAAGAGGAAATATTTTTGCATAAATTAGGAGACAGAGAGAGAGAGAGAGAGAAAGAATGAGTCTCTCGTACACAGTCCAGTGAGCAGCCATCGATGTTCACAGATAGCATCTCACATTACCTTGTAATGATAGCAGATACTTTATAGCACTTCAGTGTTGACGTCACTTCATAAAACTGGCACAGTTTGTAATAAAGGTCAGAGGATGTAGATACATATATCAGTCACTGGTAATAAAGAAATGACGTTCAAAACACAGGGAAATATATCGTTCGGAGTCGACGGAAATCTGGAGTGAAAAATGCACTTTACTGAAAAATTGGAGCACTTTTCTTTTTTTGTCAGACTCTGTAGAGTGTCAGTACACTGAAATATAACTGACTCAATGTGACTATATTCCATATTGTTCATGCATTTGTATTCATAAACAGAATAAATATTATATCATTCTTTGTTTTTTTTTGTTCAGAACTTTACTATGGTAATATAGGGTATTGTAATTCACCCTCACCTACTGTACCTTCCTCTCAGATTGGTCACACATGGACAAATACAGGAGACGAACTGGATTAATCCAGATTTTTTGCATTTTCTCCCAAATTTGCCAAACCTTCTGTACTACATAAAGTATTATAATGTAAGTTATTATTTAAGAAAATCTAACTGGAGATATTCAGCAAATTTACATCAAAATTTTAAAATCATAAGATATGCTGACAGATCTATACAACTAGTGAGCCTGTCTTTCACATGTCTCCCAAGTAAATTCCTGTGTCTTGTGGTTCTAAACAAACCCCAGAAGATGAATGACTTCAAATAAACATTTCATAACTACTGTGAGTGTTCCTGTATCAGTTTACATTCCAAACCAGTGACAGGGACCTTCATCACTTCACATGAATCATGCACCAATGTTTTGAAACATACTGAAAGCTGTCCAGTTAACAATGTTCACACGAACAATGGCAGTATATAATTTAATTATACAGAGGATGGTTCCTTTCGCTGACAAAAGGGTACATTAATTACATTCCACACAAGTGGACAAAGAAATAATTTATCCAACTGATTAGATTTGCTGTTTCGGGTAACTAATTCACACACCACTTTAACTCTACTCTCCCCCCCCCCCTAATTCTCCTTTCCACACGTCAGCATTCAGACAAATCACACAAGCACTTATGAAAAAGTTACAATGTAACTTATTAAGAAAGCTGGGCATGAATGTGATTAATACAACATTACAAAGATATTGATGCCAATTATATCTAGACTAACATACTGTACATGTGGTAGGTTATCAGGGCCTAACCATTAAGCTTGAATAATGTAAACAATCATGCGTACAATATAAAGACAGTTGTTGTACCAACTGAACATACATGTACTAAGTTTTAAATCTCATATAAGACAGATCAATCTTTTGCCCCAGACTGATTTATGTATTTACTGAGTAGGAGTGAGGATGGATGTGTGTGAGGGAGGGAGGGGGAAACAAATTATACTGTACAACCTTGACATCAACCGGTTATCAATACTGCGAATGGTATTTATAATTACGAGCATCAACTAAATTACTAAATTCAAGACTGTCAAAACACTAAAAAATTCTCAATCAGGTCCTAGCTAAATACTGTAACTTTTATAAGACCAGCACAAGATACTTGTGAACAATATTACTACAAATAGGAATTAAACAGACATTTTTGGCTACAATTTTCAGAATTCTAACTAGTGAGCTCAGAATTGCTATGATTTGACTTCTTGGGGCACAGAAGTATAACACAACTTTTACATGTATACATACAGTATATATAGAGCACAAGGATGCATGAATCCCTACAAACCCCTTATCAATAATATTTATGTTACCCTTCCTAATGTATACAGTGATCTAGATGTTAGCTTACCACTAATGTATTATCAGTCTATGAAATTGAAAGCCGCCAAACGAAATGTTTGCAACAATGCCATTTACAGTACCTGGCATACTTGCGATCTCAGCAGACATAAACACGTGGAAACAGTCTCATAAAGAACCCTTTGTCTATAAAAGGATCACAGTCTCAGTTATGTTTAATTTATAACCTGAACATGTCCAACACATAGCTAATGATGAACATGGTACAGCAGAATCCCTGCAATCACATACATAACAGATCTTCAAATGGAGGTGTACTAAGGTCTACCATGAACATGAAATCAAGAAAGTTTGTCATTCAGAAACGATCATAAACACTATATAACTGTTGGTAAACTTTCGATGTGACTGGGATTCATGTGAGTCTTAAAGGAATAAATGTCAAAGGTTTATATGAACCAACTACAAATATGGCATGAAAGCAGCGGTTTCTAAAATTACTGTAGCGCATTTAAAAGCATATCTATACATGTTGACAATAAGTTAAATCAGTACTTTGACCAAACACACAATATCTGACTTAAAAGTTAAATGTGATTGGCCTTCAGCCTGCATGTTTTACATACATTTATATTATAATGTAAACTATGTTTGGGCCTATATATCAAGCTTCAGTTTTCATAAACTCTGTAGGCCCAAGGTAATAGTACTAAGATAAAAAAAAAATTAAAACATTCTTGGATTAATGGAACGGTTTGCTTGTGGCATTTGTGTACTGTCCTATGAGGTTTCAACATATCTGAAGGCAAACATTGGCTGAACATAATTAGCCTACATAGTTTTTGTCACTATGCCTAGGCCTTGTTAGGTGAAGAAAGACACAAAAGTTTACTCTGAATTAAAATGCTACCAGTTCTACTAGCTAACCCACTCTGAGGCACTCTATTCCATACTACCAATAGCCTAAAGTTCTTTCTGCACTCCTTAAATTCAAGTTATAGCCCTGTATAATGTGACTGCACTAGTTACAGTATACCTGCCTAGGTCTAACATTATCTGCAATTAGCTGCAGCCTACCAAGTATGGTAGTATCATGTAACATTTACACAGGTTTAAGTATCCTGGGGACGGGCCTACACTGCAGTACTCAATAGTGCTTACAACATATTTATATAGATGGGAATATGACTAATTTATTTGTTTATGTGTAGCCCTAGTGTTAGTTTTGCTAAGGTTGCTAACTTCACTTTTACAAACGTCCTATTGTATACGTCCGAACAAACTCACCAGAATTAATGGTACAAAATACTCATCGCTTTAAGCTCCCAGTTCACAAAATAATCCCCGATGGCGAATACAAATGAAACATATGAAATACTGAATGAGGCACTCTGCCAGCTCTAGTCTTAGTCCCAGTCCCGTTCGGAGGTCCTACAGTATGTACAATATCTCACTGATTACGTCCCAGGTAGTTCTATTCTGCATACCAGTCCCGTACTTCTTGACAGCAGTGTAACGTGAACGTGTAGTATTGGTACAAGTACGTGTTTGTGTACGCTGCTATACAATCAGCGCTGACAAATGCACATCAGACAACGGAAGTGAAACACTTCCAGCTGATCAGACTAATATTGAAAGTGGAGGCGGTCGACTATTTTTGTTCTGAGCTCTCACAGAAATAGAAACTCCCTCTGTTGTTTTCTGTAGATGATTGCGGGTAAAATGCAAGAATGAAAAATTTATATTTTGATATACTGATAAAAGGATATTTCCAGGTGAAAATTTATTTTGTCTGATGAAAGAGTATGAAAGTTTAATCATCCTGGTGAAATGTGCATTCAATTCCTATGCATCTTTTCCGAGATAACAATATTTCAAGTTGACATGGTTTATACCAAAGTGGGCCAACTTGAAGCAAACAGGAGTGGTGTTATAGATGCACACTGACATATTTGTTTTATAGGCCTACAAATATACATACAATTTTCTTCTAAAAAATTGGGATGCATTTATAGTCAAATTTTCTCTTGTCTATCCCTTTAAATATTAACATGAAGCACTTGAAGAACACTGAAAGTAAAATATGTCCGAAGGGCTTAATGACATTTTGTTTTAAAAGTCTACCAAATACATTGAAACTCAGAAAGTTTTGCCTTAAGTGGGTTTTCAACTAAAACATTTCGCTTCAACTTATGAGTTACTTTCTCTTTCAGTTATGCCAAGTAAATTATCCCTCCGCGGTATATACCCGCTTAGCTATATATAACTGTTTTCCCTGAAGCACAAGAAAGTCTAACAAATTTATGTAATCGAGGTAAGTAACCCTATTTTAAGAAACATGGGATTGAGATGAGACAAGAGATGCCTGTCAAAAAACCTGACACATTACCAGGTTGTATTTGCCAGCATAGTAAAATGCTACACGCCACTCATCGTACAAGCAAACCATTCCAGTTTATTTACACTAATTCCAGAATATATATATATATATATAAACTTGCCCGAATTGCTATAGTGATCAACGTTCGGCCTGTTAACTAACGAACATTCGGAAGCTTGGGGCATTTCAAGAAAACTGCCATTCCGTCAAAAAAGTCGCAAAGATAACACCAACGACGTGTTTGTGTTTGTTTGTATGTTCACTGGGGGGGGGGGGGGGCGGTTTGTATTTATTCATATTTCTATTTTTTCCCTTACCAATCTTGCACAATTTGACTCAATCGCGATTGTGCGAATTATCATTGCATCAAAAGTGGCCAACCCTTCAACCGAAAAAGCTATAGTAAGCGGGGCGCGTAATATCTCAATATGTGTTTTGCACAAGTTGTGGTTATATCCAGACGAGACTCGAACACATGCATTAAGCCGACAGTGATCCACATAACGGGAAGTAACTGTGCCGCCCTCCGTGACTAGCACATTAATTTAATATTCAATAATTCAGTTCAGTCAAGTAGGCCTATAAATTCAAATTTACTTTTCATACTTATCGAACATACAATAACATACTAAAGCACTGAAAAGTTACATAAAAGGCATGAAGGGCACTACATATAGATACTGTAAACAAGGCTAGTAATAATCATAACGAAAACGATACAAGAACAAAAGAGCTTCAATTACTACACGAAAGATTGTTACAGTAATTAGAGATAAGAAAGAGAAAGGACAGATGGAAACGTGAAACTACAGTGGACAAGAAAAGAAAAGACAAACATGAGAAGAAAGGGATAGATAGACAGATACATAGATTGACTGATGGATGGATGGATGGATAGATAAAGATGAGCGAAAATTGCAGGAAAAAGAAATAACGGATAAACATGAAATGGCTAGGAAGGAGATTATCAGATATATTTGCCCACAATTTCATCCTTGAGTTTCCTTTTACAAGAGTTAAGTGAATTCATGAACTTGATATCAACTCCATTTATGAAATTAGGCATATAGGACTGTACTAGATTTCTGAGACTTAATATGCTTAAAAATTTCATTTTCGGTACCAGGTAAAAGAAAAAGGTTGGGTATATATTTGACCCAACATTGGGTAGGCCTACGTACGTATCCAACCATTTTGGGTACATATCAATTCCTTTCTTTCTAAAATGCACACTAAACATTCTTCAAAATAGCCCTCTTACTGACCAACGCGTATGACTCATCACCTTGACCGAAAATCCTGTGGCTCTGTGCGGACAAGTTGTTTGGACTATTCCATTCATCAGGGGGTTCTTAAACGGTGTTTCTATAATTATAGGATTGCATTAGATAAATTAATTGGTACTTACTTGCTTCAATATTTATGATGCATATTCCACGGTCATTTTCTTTAAAATAATATTAAGTTCAATAAAATATGACGTTTTGAAAGCGAAACTTGGCTGTGGCGATGTAGGTGAGCACTGTGCATTGCGTAGCTGTACCCTATTGCAGAGTACAGGATACACATATTACGTAACGGCGTGCCCACCGAAGAAAGCGAAACTTGCATTTTTCTTAGAAGACATTCGATTGGATTGTACTTGGTCCGATTGAAGACAGTGACCAATGAAAATGAATTTAACATCAATGTAAAGTTAAGAAAAAATCCTTTCCAAAACCGTTTGAACTAAATTTGTCAATGAATATTCAAGAGGATGGTTACGCAAACAAAGTACGGCTATCAAATGGTGATTTTCTTCAGTATTTACTGTGTGTTTTCAATGAGGGTTTTGAGTTCGATATTTATTAACCTTGCATCGTAAATCACCGAAGTCCGGTGGAATTTTGAACTGTATTGTTAAGAAAATAACAGAACTTTAGAGACAACATATTTCTCTGTTTAGTGCCGTTTGAACTAAGTTTTTTCGGTATTAACTTTTCACGCTATGGCTGTAGGAAAATGGTCTATATGGTAAAGTCATAGGCCTAAAACTGCGGCGGTCGAACTCAGTTCGCGTGCCGCACAAGGAATGGCGCTAAGGAATTGATATGCAGTTTTGCCTCAGACGGAAGCAAGTAAAGTTAGGTTACTAACCAATTTAATCACTGAACAGTTATTACAATCGTCTTCATTTTATCCAACTTTAACAATTTTTAAAAAAATATATATTTGATAAATTGTCTGCCCAAGATCTCTAGATCTCTACCCCCCCCCCCCCCCCCCAATAGAAGAAGTAAAAGAAGGAAGGATAATGGAGACCCAAACCCAACTATTATGATTGACCAAGAGTTAAGTGAATTCATGACATCTTTGCAAAGAGTTACAAATGTCCCAAACAGATAAGAAAAATCCTGCTCCATTTGCGTGGAGATATCAAGATTAATTTTTTGTTTTCTATTCGTATTTTTTGGTAATTTGGATGTTTACATTGTTGATAACTTAAACAAATGCCATGTGAAGAGATTCAGCATTTCCAACTTTCCATCTACCTCACAGAAAATAGATTGCAGATAATTAAAGAAAATCATAAACAATTAAAGCATGCGTGGCTCCATGTTCCCATATTTAGACTTGATCAAGTCTTCATCTTGTGTGGTGAATGAACATTTAAATCTCCCGAATGGAATATGTGTTCCATTTAACAATCGGAGGAAGTTGTTTATGACAGTTATAGTCTCTATAAAATAGATCGAAAATGATGGCTGGGTGTGTGTCTTCTTTACTATGAACTTTTTAATTTATTGTATGTATGTATAATATGTATGTATGTAAATTACGTGTTATTTTGTATTATGTATGTATATTATGTATGTATATTACCTATGTAGGCCTAGATTATGTATGTATGTATATTATGTATATTGTATGTATAGTGATAATTAACATCACGACAAACGGGTCGACCCATTTCTTGTAAAGAAGAACAATATATTATAGCCAGAGGATTGGCTCAAGTCCAGGGGTCGCCTGACTGTTTGTGGGAAACATATAATTGTGAAGGGTGCCTACATGAAAATGGAGTCTGATTTGAAGCGGCTATAGAATGCTCGATCTCAGTTTAAGATCAGAATGGTTGAAGGACTGTTAACAGTGACATTTCACCTGTGTTGAAATTTTGTTTACCTAGCTGGCTATAATGAACGTCAAATTTCTCCACTTTGACACATCTTTGTCAGAACTATCTTATGTTCCCAAGTCCACCGAATGCTCACATAAGATATGATTATGAGTACATATTTGGGGAGGGACGGGGGGGGGGAGGGGTGGTGGACCAAGACCCTATGTCCTTCCTTAAATAATTGTTATGATATAAAATAGAAAAGCTTAATGGCTCATGTACAGTATAGCAGACCCAACATAGCTTTATAAAATGGTTGCCTCTTTCACCTTTCCACCATCTTCCCTCAGATACTTTGCCAATTTAGTCTTTGTTGTCTTCCTTTAAACGAGATAGAAGACTAAAATTCTGACACACCAAGGTGAAGGTATGAAGAATGAAAAGAGGAAAGCAGGGGTGGGGGAGGGGAGGGTGAAGGAAAAAGACAGTGCTAAAAAAAATAAAAAATATACAACAAAAACAAATATGATAATTGTTCTCATCAAATAAGATTATATTTTAATACAATAATGATAAATATCCAGTGATTAAATGCTCAGTGTATATACTTAATAATTAATTGATAATACACCGTTGTCGCATCTCCACTGCAAGTAGCTTCATTGATGGCAAAAATATGTCACAGTACCAGACCATTCCTACTTGACTTGATGATACCTCAAAATGCTTTAAAGTGAAATCCTGTTATTTTTAGAACATTATAGCATTCCACCAAAATTCCATTAACATAAAACCCGAGAAGAAGAAAAAAAACGAACCAAAAGAGGAAAGAAACAGCAAAATACCAGTTTGCTTGTTTCCTTTACCATTTCTCAAATAAAAAGTTACTTGCAAAACATTGCACTAAAAACAGGATGGAAAGAAAATAGAGGTTACCTGTACAAGAGTTTCTCCTCCTCTGGTCAAATATAACAAGTGTAGTCTTTAATACCATTCAAAGTTGATTAAAATCTTTAGTGTCTCACTTACGAATATTGGATTTATTTGATACATATTTATTTTGATAACCTGGAGTAGCTTCAGTGCCGATTTAATGATGATTAACTCTGCAGCATACAAATATAATGTAAAATTCTGGGAGTGATCAACGTTGGTTTATTTACAGACAAAAATTTGTTTCAAATTTTGACCAGGCCTTCTCAGGGAATGTCTAAAATAGGATTACTACTTTTGATTAAACTATGAAGACATCTCTGTTGTCTGACATCTCAGCTCTATTGTTTAACCGTGAATATGAATCAGTGAGGAACAAAGGAATACTCTTGTAGCAAAACAGTTTGTCACTCAGACAACTTAGGATGACGGTCCTCCGCAATCTGTGGGTCCCAAACCGTAAGTTTGGCTAGCCAAGGATTTTTTGATGGGCAGCGTGATTGCCATCAGAAGCTGTGGAAAGTTGTTACTTTAGATTAGGCTTTATCAATCGCTGAAGAAAAATCTCTAAAATGTACAGCTAGCCATTTGTACTATAAAGTTTTTCCAGTGGTATTGTTATGATAACCTTGGCCAGAAGGAGGGGTGTCAGGGTAGTAATGATCCATGGGTCGTAGCCGAATGCCAAAAACTTATGGATGGGTTGTGGCCCGAATAGCTTGCGGACCGCTGCTGTATGACGTAATACTAGTCACATGCAATAGCAGAGAGAAAATTTCCAATCGTTTTCTACTTTTTCCTTATCGTCTTAAACAAAACTTGGTTGGTGAAACTGCAAAACTAAACTGATGACTTATTTACATATCAAATCCTTAAGCAACATCAATGAAAACAGCTGCATTGAGCAAGAGGGAAGGCACACCAGAAATGATAGTGTGAATAGTCTATAAATCCAGATGTAGTAACTGAAAAAAAGTGCAACAATTGTGTGGAGGCAAGTAAGGGAGGATAACAGCCAGTGAACTGATACTGGTGGTTTTCTATTGTTAACTGCAGGTACAATATTCGGTGTTGTACAGAGTACACTGATGTGGAAAGTACACAGCTGAGGAAATGACACAAAGAGCTGGATGGTGTAAAATCAACATGACACCTGCAGACGAGCAGCTAAATTAAGACAAAGGATTCATTAGAAAAGCAATCTAAGAATACTAAGGAACAAATATCAAAAGTTGCTGAAGGGGCTGCGCAGCATCCTGCAGCCAGGCTGCTAAGTACATATCTTTTGTGCTCTACAGTTTCACACAAATAGACATTGCTGGTCTGTAGAGATAAACTATTCTCATTTGTTTAGGATATTGATTCATCCTAGCTGAGCAGGAGTTTGCAGCTGCTGCAGCTCTTTTCTATGACAGTGCCTAACAGTACAGCGTACTACATGTAAACTTTCTTGGCCTTCCTGCAGTTTATCTACACTAGATGGAAGTTGGTCACCATCATCTTCTACTACTCAACCAGAGCCAGTCAAGTCTCTAGAGTTTACATTTTTACTTTCTTCCAAAAGTGTACATTCAGCCCCAACCATTTAGGCTAGGCTAGATACTTATACTACCATAGTGTATTAGGCTACTGCTGTATCAGTCGATGGCACAGAATGCACACAAGTCTATGTAACGTATACACTGTACAACCCTATGATACATAGACCATATAAAGATCTAGCATATTGCCATGTCCAAATCTATGTACCATATATTGTATGAAGATATCATAAACAGACTGTACCGGTCCATAAGACATAGACTGTACAAAGTCATAGTCTCATAACCCCAATGCGGGCTATGTACCATATTCAATTCTGTACAGAATGGGGCATACCATGTATTGTAGGTTGTACAACTCTATCATGCAGTGATGGTCAAAACCCCATGGCATGTAAACAAGTCTAATCAAAACTGTACACACTCTGTATGAATATTAACTAGCCGTTACAAAGTACTGCTGGGACAGTTCCCTTCTGTTAAAATTTGCTACAAGTAAAACATTCCAAAAAGGGGTTTACACTGTCAAACCGTTCAGAAAAGACACACAGCAGAGGAAATAAGGATTGGGAAACTTTTCGTAGGGTATTCAAAATGGTTTTAAGAAAAAATGCACACATACAGGGAAATTGTAAGAAAAAAACCCAGAATAACCAATGGAAAAAGTGTTCACTTTTTCGAACATTTACTCTCGGCACATTGGAAATATTTTATCTACAGCTTTTTCTGCTGTGTCAGTAACACTTTTAGCCAAATGAATACCAAATAATTCAACAAAACATCTTTAAACAATTTTCTCTCTCTTTTTTGAAAAAGCAAGAGAAATGTCCACACAAATGTAATAATTTGTAGATCATACACAATTTATGTCCAAAAAAACTCACATAAGTGTGTCACTTGATCGGTTGAGATATGACAAACGAAAAAAATACAAGAAAAGAGTAAAAAGCAAAGTAACTGACTTTATACTCAAAATATCAATCAATTTGTGTGGTTTAATAGAGAATGTTTGTAGAAAAACTGTCATGCTTTGCTTTATGTATTGAGTGTATGCATTGGTTAAGAAAAGCATGCTGTACAATAATTAAAATGCTCCATACATACTCACCACTCTATTTACATACTTTTTCGCATATGCTTCAGTATTTTCTAAAGTACCTGAAGCATAATATTGTAAATATGAAAGCATGTTCCAATATATATACATTTGGTGGTCATAAATGACATGTACATTGCACTTGTAATTCAGAAAGCATTAAGACGATGAACACAGATTTAATGTTGTTCCTGGAAATAAAAAGAGAAAGCAGACGAAAAGAAAAAAAGAAAGAAAACCTTCACTTTCATGTTCTCAGTATGATGGAATTCCCGATAACTACTTGCTCCATACATAGTTGGGTGCATTTGTTGTTGTGAGGATGTAGGTAAGGAGTGCAATAAAGTCCACTAAATGTTATAACAAATCATTTTTCATCTGGCAACACAACCACTGATGTATATATATTTTTCTTTCACCAGAATGGTCTTTGGTGAAATCTGTCACAGTTGATTATTTCCTCATATGAGAGTTGTTAACCACCCTAGAGATAAACGCTTTAATATGCTAATCCACAAACCATCACACATCAGACAGATAGTTAAGGTACCAGGCTAAAATTGAAATAATATAATCTCCCTTAGATAAAGTTGAACATTTCACAAAGTGCTGTCAATTTCTTAATTGTTCTGTATGTATTTTCTTCAATCTAATGTGATATCAAGACCAATATTTCTGAAGACACATTGACAATAAACATCTGAATGGATCGCTGTCCATTACTTAAGATGCATAAGAACAAAAAAATGGTTAAAAACTATTTTTTGTAGAAGTATTACAAACACAGCTATGGACGGTCACACATTCAATTTATTGTATTACACAGCAGCAAAGAGTCATTTGTCCAAACTTTGTGGAAATGAAATTGTTGTCTAAATACAAATTGTGTTTTTCCCTTCACATGGGGTACTTCAAATAACCAATTAGAGACAGCACTCATTATCCAATTAAAACACTCACAAGATAGTTTGCAACATATATCTTACATCATCTACACCCCCCACCCACCCCCACCCTCACCTTTAACTAAGAAAGGAAAAGAAACAAAAAACCTCTGTTCTTACCACAATGATTCTATGGCTTGAATATCTGTTTAATATTAAACGATGTAACTTCTTATATCGAGACATTACTTTAGATTAACCTACACACACTTTGTTATATAATCTGATTTTTTTTTCTTCTGCCATCTGTGTTTTTGTGGCTTACATTTGTTCCATGTTCCATTGTTCTTTCTACTACTACATTCAATAAAACACACACCAGTTCTTGGCTCACACACAAAACAGGCATTAAATGTCCATTTTTAATAAATATTTACAAAATTAGAAGAAGCCTCAAAAAATTAGTCTGTGTGATTAACTTCTCTGACAGGGTCAAATACGGGCAAAGAAGGAACTTGAAACGTTATGCTCCGTCTATTACACTCTCTTATGTACTGAGTCGATAGCTTTATTCATATGACATTCAACTATAGGAGAGGGAGAGGGGTGTGGTAGGGTGGGGTGTGGAGGAGAACAGCTACCATTAGCTAATCCTTTCTTAAACCCAAACGACAAAATTGATTTTGAACCTCTGATGACATTTCACAGGACTGAACTTGTTAACTTACATTGTCAATCGATTTGAAAAAACGATCTGTAGAATAAAAACCTCTCTGCTCAAAAAGCAGCCAAAACAGATAATGGTCGCCAAAGGCTTAAAGGATCCATCGCCCACATTTCACTCACGTCCTAGTTTCTTCAATCATGCCAAATTAAGTCCACAGATCAAAGTTGATTACAGGAATCAGTTAAGAGCAATGGATGTTACTACAGTTTTCTTTCTACTACATGATTACTAATTCTCCACAAAGCCAAAAGACAGATGCCAAATAAATCCTTGGTGTTGGTAACTTCTCACTGTTGTAGTGCTGTCCATTTGAATCTCGTCATGTTGCGTGAGCCTACTTTTTGCCCCCACATTGATTATACGTTAATAAATACGTGGCATTGGTGTTATTGGGTGCACGCCGTCGCAGAAATTCTCCAGGGTTGCTTCATCCCTGGACAACTATTGGATATGGCTGAATCGTGTTGCTGAATCCTTGTTTTTCATTCCAAGTCCACAATGTTTGTATCTGCTCTAGACAATACATCTGTATTCCATATATTGCTTTCCCTTCAAATCTCATCATGTTGTATCAGCCAGTGTTTGTATCTGCTCTAGACAATACATCTGTATTTCATATATTGCTGTTCCTTTGAATCTCATCATGTTGTATCAGCCAGTGTTTGTATCTGCTCTAGACAATACAACTGCATTCCATATATTGCTGTCCCTTTGAATCTCATCATGTTGTATCAGCCAGTGTTTGTATCTGCTCTAGACAATTCAACTGTATTCCATATATTGTTGTTCCTCTGAATCTCATCATGTTGTATACGCCATCGCATCAACAACCAAACAGGATAAAACAGACTGGGGAGTCCTCCATTGAATTCAAACTCATCGTGTAGTCTATCGGTCAGCACGACGATGTATACGAACAATGCACTGTCCTGTTAAAAACGCCTGGTCTAATCACTCCACACTTTCTTTTTTTCATATGTAGTATAAACACCAGTAATGTCTGTGATGGATAACTGCTGTCTAAAAGATCCTCCATAAATCATTCAAAACTCATTAAGTTAGCTGGTGCCTGAAAAATAAACAATACAAAATGAAATGAAAGAAATTGGATAATAACGTGGAATTAGTTTTTTATCCGCCTATAATTACAAGCCCGAAAATGAAGAGTGGCAAGTTAGGCACAATTTAGTTTTGGCAAGATCGTATAAAGCATACACACTGTGTTTATACCACAAAAATTACTTTTTTATTTCATACTCCAAACCTCCCCACCATCCCTCACCCTTCCCTGCCCCTCCCCTACCCATGCCTACCTCCTCCTTTTATCCTCCCATGCGACACAAAATTACCAAACAAAGTTGCTTTGCTTTAAGAACATGCAAAAACACTATTACATGACAACACTAGTGACAACACAAATGTGTACTCTCTTACCGTATCTTGGCCCCCAACATTTCAAAATACTTTGACCACACCTAACAAGTGTAGTACAGAACATCATTTCAATAGCTCAATTGTTTAAGTAGACAGCTCGATTGATTTGTGACCAAACAAACACTGAATATAATCAAAAGGAAATCCACGATTGCACTCGGCTCGTCCACTGACACTTTTGTCACTTCAGCCATCTGGGAAATCGTTGCGGTTATTTTTCGCCAAAACGTATCGTGCATCATTTTATGTGAGGAGCACAGATATAAATTTGACCTATGACTTATGATGCAAAAATCATTTTCTGCAATTAAATTATTTAATCTTCAATCATTTTGTGACCTGTACGACTATCTGCTATCGATAAATTGCTTTCACAATGAATGGCGTAGCAGAGAAAAGTCAATATAGCTTTCAGTCTAATGACACTCTGCCGGTAAGTGCAATGATACACCGCAGCTTTTAAGACTGGTTTCCAACGTTTTTTTGCTCCACACACTTAACTATCGATTTCTTAAAAATAAATCACGGTCTCAATTCACTCACCAGAATGTTTAAATTTTTTATTGAAAGTTTCAAAATTTCAAGACATAACTGATGGAAACTTTTACCGAATAGAAAATGCAAACAAGAGGACAATGAATTTCCAAAGGAATCTTACCCTCTACATTGTTTATTTTTTTCCCTTTTGTTTTACCTTCTACCCTCAAACCACTCTCTCACCTTTGTTCCTTTGTGTTTCTTGGTTGCTGCGTCAAGATGGCGTATCCACTGACATGCAATGGAGTAAGTGTTGGCTTTGTACTTGTAGCTGTTACCTGAATAGGCGTTACGCCACAAAAAAACAAAAAAAAAAGTTTTCTTACAATTTTTGCTAAACCAAATAAAAGAAGTCATAGGGCTGTACCCCCTGTCACAGAAAATAACGATAGATTGCCTAAAAATTTATTGTGCTACAGATAGCCTGAGTTTATTATACCCCTTACATGAATTCCACCCCACCCCCTTTAAGTTAAAGAGTTTCTTTTTCTTTATCAAAGCAACTTACAAAAAGTTATCACTTTACCTCATCAACAGTACAGCAAAGATTTACGCATAGCATAAAAGTTCATTTCACTGTGAACATACAGACACATCATCAAGTAAATAAAACTGCCCGCCTCACTTATAAAAGATAAAGTCAATTGTATGCGCTGCTTTTATAATAAAACTGAAATATTTGTCTTTCTCTTTTCTTACACTCTTCACTTTCAAAACTTTTCTGTTTGTTTTTACAATAGTTTCAATCGCTGATTAGATGCCCCCTTTCAATTTCATTCTGCTATTTCACAGACGATTAACGTCCGGACAAAGAGACAAAGGATGTATCAACAAGCTCACCTGTACTGGGATCTGTGAGGATTATGGTGTTCTCGTTACGAGTGTCGGGCATCGTGACCAACCAATCGTTCACGGAGAACATCTTACACGGTTTGGACTTGAACTGAAGAAGGACAGCAGAGATCACAAGTATTATTTCACACAGTGTGATATGACCAACAGGTCAAACTAACATAACATACCAATTGAAAGATATATCAATATACTGTATGATCAAGTTTCGAACGATAACTTAGTAAACTATTTTTGAAGTACATATAACTCTTCAACCTCCAAGCTTGTGTGTTCCTTCTTTTTTCCTCCTCGCACCCTCCCATCCCAGAGACCTGGCCCGGCGAAACACAAAAACAGATGAGATATGCACATACTGTTATGGAGGCAGTGTCAAGATTTGGTCTCTGAAAGACAAATGGCGGTAATTCAAACTCCATGAGAGAAAGTGTGATATTTGAATTGTTGGAATAAAGGATTGTGTGGGACTTAACAGATTTCACCCTTTGGGTTTATTACCTTTTATCAGGTTAATATCCAAAATTGGACAGTATCCCTGTTTTTAATGTCCTAAATAGAACCCCCCCCCCACCCCTCCAATACTACGGTCACACTACACAACAATAACATGGCACAAACACTGGTACAGTATAATGGATGAAATCCAATATGAAGTTGTGTGCATTTTAGTAATTATGAATGCAGTTAAATCATAGTCAAGCTTCCAGAACCCTAGCTCTCTGTTAATAGGGTAATGGGTGACACTTTTCTGAATTTTTTTATTTAGTTTATATTTTGAGTGAGCTAACTGAAATCCGGTATTAAGCATTCAAACTGTGTATTTTAGTTAGAATTATCATTGAAGTTAGACCATAGTCAAATGTCCAGAACCCTAGCTCTCTGTTGCTTCCATACTCCAGCTCATTCATAATATTTTCAAAGTGAAAAATATACCGGGAAATATATTGGCAGCATATAGTTCTAATATGATCATAGCGTAGAGTACTTCCCAGGCCACCGCAATAACCAGAAAACATCTTTGGGTATCCAACACAAGTTAAACATAATGGAGAAATACTGGAGGACATTTATCCTCATATTTATGCAACTAGGACGATGACTCCCGGTTGATTGCGTAGGGCCTAATGATGCAGTTCCCCAAAATATCATAAATACTAACATCTATCGAGCGTTCAACTGAATCCATCAAACATCAAAAGGATCATCTCTTTATCACCCGACATGTGCTATTATTTGCCTCTGGTTACAAATTCTTGAAAACAAAACATTTGAAAAGAATTTTAATTTTGCAGCCTGGAGGGCACGAAACCAGACGGAGAGACACTTTACGAGTGGATTAAAACACAACATGGAAAAAGAAGAACGCACAGGTCAGTATGAGTCAGAATGCCGAGCGGAAGAGGATATAAATCTTTCCAGTCAGTTCTGGTCACAGAAATATGCCAACAAAGAGAAAGCTTAATCTGCAGAATTGATATAAATTTTAGGTATAAATGCAGGCACAGCAAATCCTGGAATATCCAGACACATTCATTATCCTTACGCTGAAGCAACAAGAACAAGGTTTCTTATTCTGCTTTGTAGTTTTTGCTATTGCAAGCAATCGACTGTAGAATGTGTTCTATAAAGGATCTGTGAACTGCTTCACTCTTACTTACATCAGCTCTCTCTGTGCTGTTGAAGTGCTTAGCTGCATAATGTAGTAAGTTGGTCCCCCAGAGTCCGACCCAATATTTTGTAAACGACGTTACCTGTGGCAAGGAAAGTATTCAAAACGATTTGTGACATGTGCGTCGTGTTCCCTGCTTGAACGAGACGCAGTCAAATTCAACTCGACGAGTAGATTTTAAAGGTCTGCATAGAATTGGAAACATGTGAATGACAGAAGAGCATTCATTTTTGTAGAGATGTGCATAATTAGAAAAAAAAAAAAAAAAACTGCTCTGTTTTTGAGATATTTTTATATATACTGCTATTAAATATTAAGTGATATGGAATCCCTGGCAGACACTACTTTCAATTTTTGGTAACTTCGTCAAAAATTCTGACTTACTGAGAGTTTTTTACCCGCTTTTCGAACCACCTTTCTCCTAAGCACACCTACAAGAGAAGGAAGATAAGAACAAGAACAGTGTGAAAAGAAAACCAAAAAAATCAACATAATCAGAAGTGCATTAAACTAAGCTAATTGGGAATAGACTTCAAAACTAAATGTGAAATGTTTCTACTATGTTGACTCCTATTCTCTCCCCCCGCCCCCCCATCCTCCCACCGCCAATGTACCAATCAAAATAGAGGAATACCTGTGCATTCCTTCAGGTTCATGACCTTTAGTTCTCATTTCGGATTATTACAAGTTAAACGTTTATTACGTTTGATGTTATAAGCATCTGGTTACTGATGATGTGACAACGAACTAATTTCCACCTGACTTTCTGTCATAACGTTCAAAGTTTTGACCTTGGCATGACATTGAGGAAATGACATTATATCTATTAATCAACATCAACAAATTATCGCTGTCAATCCATTTTTAGAAGACAGAAGATTTCTATGGCAATCTCATTCAAATTAGGGCTACTAAACTATATTTTTCTAGAAAATCTCCAGATTTCGTCAACCCCATAAAATTAAATGTATCTCGATACATTCCCTTCTTCGCTAGTAATTTGCAGGCACCTAAATTATGAAGTATCTAACACTTCATTTGAAAACTACCACATGAAATAAAAATAGAAAAAAATATCAACGTGAGGATTTGGTACATGAAAATATTATACACAAAATAATTTATTTCTCTCCATACATGAAGGTTAGTTCCATCTGGTGACTGGGGGATTGCAAAACCTTGTAGAGAGGTAAAATATTTCTTTGGTTCAAGGAGTCTATAGAATCAAAATGAGGTATCCAGAAGCAACCCTTTAGGCATTAACAGCTACAGTTTCAAGATTAAAAGTCAAAACAACTGATACATGCTTTCATAATCACATTAATCCCCCTGCGATTCACAGCTTTTTGTAGGATATAAATAACACATGAATATGGCATTAAGGGCTCATAATTATTTCATAAACATAGGTGACATTTTGTCCAGAGGTGTGGAACGACGACTCACGACATGTTCGAAAGTAGCTGACTCTATTTTCAGGGTCATCTCTCAAGATATAAACATCTGAGTGCAAGCTATACTTTTTACACTGTTTAAATAAATGTCACACCAGCAGCTTTTTTTCCCCATTTCAAGAACTATTTCTGTAAATTCCAACAAGTCTATGAAGCATTACTCAAACTAAAATTTATAATTGAGCAAAACTAAGAAAATCTTCACCAAATGAAGATTACATTGCAAGTAACTATAAAAGACTACTTTTTTTTTATTTAAAATTTTGTCCCTCTCAATTTAGAACTATGGGCATGCAAAATGCAAGTTGGAATTGCTCAAAATTTTGCATTCAAAAGTGTCAGAAAATGCACCAAAATTTACGCACAAGAAAAAGATTTAAACTTTTTCTCGTCAAATGTCCATCAAAGAAAGTCAGAAAATCATATCAAGCCATTGTCATTATGTCTTATGTGTCATATCATAGGAGTTACTAGTTTATTTTACACAGAAAAACCACCAGTTCACAACGGCACAAAACATAAAACATCCAAACATTTAGTAATGTCACTTTTAGAAGTTATCTCAAGTCCTAGATTTACTGTCATGAAAGGAAAAAGGAAAGAATATTGTGTTGTGAACATATTTCATCTTGTTGTTTGGAGAAGAAAATCAACAATTGGAATTTGTCACATTTAATCAAGAATTGAATAGAATTGAAATTTTACCTATAAACGCAGACCCGGGAAAAATATTTCTTATCGAGTAGAAGATAACTCTCAAAATAAAATGGATATAAGAATATTGTTAAACAAACGAACGTCACAAGAGATACGACTTACTGCTGAAGGTAAAGGAAGACTGTGATATCTCAGGAATATTATGTACAAGGTCTTCACAGCTTTCAGTGACACTCCTGAAAAAAAAAGAAAAAAAAAAGACACAGACTGAATTATAAAAATCAAGTCAGGTAATGAAACCAAATTTGTAATGACTTTCAGGGTTCTAGAAACTAAAACCGTATCTTCAATCTTCCACCATGGAAGCAACACATAATATCATGAGTTAGAACAGACAATATTATTGACTATTTAAGCTTAGGCTCCATGACTTTGCTAATAAATATAGCGTTACTCGGTGACCCGAGTTTATACACCTTTAACAAGATGGTCACAATTCTGATTGCTCTTGATGTAATTTCAAAATGGGTTACTTCAATGATTTCCAGTCAGTTTTGGAAATGGCAAATGTAAAGAAATACAAGTCATCAATAAACCTTTCATGTTCAAGATAAATTTCTTGTATTCTAATCATCGGTTTTCAGTATAAAAGCAAAAATAGATATTTTACTTCAGCTTTGATCCATCATCATTTGTTTTTTTTTTGATCCGTTACTCACCCATCTGGATTGATCCACACCTCTGGATCCTCGTTGTATTCCGAATCTTCGCTGCTACCTGAAAAATTAGGGAATGATTTGGTTTAAATTACCCTGGTATGACTTTCAACATATCTTAAGTTAATACCTAATTTATATTCCAAAACTTAACCTGGTTTGGATATTCACCATAAAAAATATAAAAAAACTTACATGTCACATCACAACAACTTCACTCTGCCTAGACCAAATCTAGAGTACTTTTTTTTTTCTTAAACATTATTCAGCATTGCTCTCTTAGTGACGCGACTGTTTCCCTCTGCCATCCTCCTTCACATTGAAACCGTGCTCACCAAAGGTAATATTGACTACCACATCATACCTTAAATTCCATATGAAAATGGTGAAAATTAAATATATGGAGGAGCTTTAGAAACTTGATCGACAGGATGTGCGAATGACATTGGTTTCTCACCTATAGACATCCCATTCATGGAACCATCTTTGGAACTCGTCACCGAGGGCCTTACGATGGGCGAAGTGACGTGTTCCAGTAAGCTGTCGTCCAGAAGATGCCTTGCACCGTTGCCAGTGTAGGTATTGCTGTAACTGAAATCAAAAGAAGACATTTGGGGAATTTTGAAATTTTTGTTTTTGCTGAAAGTGATCAATCAATGCAAGGTACACAGGAGTTTCAATGGAACATGTTAAACCCTTAACTATATTGGAGTATAAAAACATAAATCCTAATAATGGGAGCCAAAAATGACAACCTTACTATATTAATGTTTGATACAAGGGAGTTTCAAAGGTGCGAGACCCTTATTTTACGCTACACCGGAACGTAAATTTTTTAGAGCTCTTGTAAAGTTGTGTGAGAAGACCTTGCCTTGATACAAAACTGTAAAACCTTAAACTTTTAACTCTTTTTCTTTCTCAATGTCTTTCAAAAGGTACGAGGAATTATTAAGCGGTTGATATATACAACTTTAAAAGCTACCTGCTTGGCCATCTTTGGTACACAGGAGATCAAAAGGGTGCAAGAGTTAACCATTAACATCAAGAGTTGGAAAAGTAAAAATGTAAACACCTTAGCTGTGTGAAACACAGAAGTTTAACAGTTTTATGTGTTATGACATTAATGAGGGACTTGAAACACATACTTTTGATTCATAACATGTGGTCTAAAGAGTGACAAAGAGAACAGACTGATATAAACCAATCAGAGATGGTATCGAGTGTTCAGTTGTGAGGAGACAGGTAAGTGAAGATTTTACATTTTCTTGAGATACATTTCAAAAGAGGATAGTAAACTTCCATCAAAGGATTTTGTAAACTTAATCATCATAGAAATTCACATGTCCTTTATACTAAAGGGAACATTAAGAGAAGAAATGAATGAGTCATCCATACTGACTTAGTAAACGGAATACTTAAATTTCAGCGGTGAACAACTCATCAAATATCTTAAAGCTATAGTTTGTATTACGAATGTAGGCTTTGGCAGTTCTCACCATGTGGCATTTACTGATACTTGAATACCCCTAAATCCTAACCAACAGATCCATGTGACAGATCCATGTGGTTACAACAGTGGCATGGCCACAGGGAGGCCTGGGCCCTAGGCATCCCCCATCCTCCCCCAAAAAATGGTCAGAATTATTATTTCTTTTAAAAAAAATACGTTCTGCCTGCCCCATGGAGATGCTTTGGACCCCCTTCAAAAAGAAGTCTAACTATGGCACTGGTTTACAATCATCTTTTTCTCCATATTAACAAGTTATTGTTCAACCATTTGATCTCTCACAGATAATTTTTGCATTCCACAAACTTATCATCATGTCTTATTGCTTCATTTGAAAGACTCTGAACAGTTGTTGCCTCATCACAAAGTTCATGGTGTGGTTCTGATAGATTTTGAATAACAGCCACCAGATTGCAAAAAAATGAACACAAAATGCAGCAAGATAATGGTTTTATAATTTCTAAGATATTGATGTATTCAAAATAAAACAAAAACCATTAGCAAACTGCTTATCCACTAAAGAGCTTGTGTAAGAGAATGTGTATTTAAAAGTAAGAGGGCCTGAGGTTTCGATCCTAGCAGGAACTTCTCCATTCAGAATGGTTGATGAGAAGATCCTGGTAGGATGGAAACGTGAGGCCCTCTTACTTTTACACATATTCATGTATTGTCCATTGTTCTATGGTCTATTGTATTAAATATCAAAGGAACTTACCTTAGAGATTCGATCTGATTCACCTGATGAGGTATACTAAAATTAAAGACAAAAAAAGGCCAAATGTGAAAATTCAAAATTATCAACAAGAGCAATAAAAGTCCATACATAGAAATCAGTCAACTTTCAAGAACCGTTACTAAGGGAACAGATATGCAATGAGGATAGCACTATTTCACTGTTAGGGATGAGAAACAACTGTCACTGACATTCTTTACCCTCAGGATTATTTGTGATAAATTTTTGTAAATATTTATTTAATATTATAATCATACCAGTTTACCAATGATGGTGAAGTGAAATCGGGTGACTAGGGTAATGCCTTCAAGTCAAAACACAAAAGTGTCCATTCCTAAATGAACCATACCTTGAGCCTAAACTCCTTGATTTTCTGTGTCCTGGTGCAAACTTTGAAATTGGAGCTGGAGTTGATGGGTTTGACTTCCCGGGAGAACTGATCCTCAAGGCTAAAAAATGAAAGAGAAGCAAAAATTTTTGAGGAGGCTGAAGAGAATACTAAATAGGCAGAGAACAGTTACTGCGGGAGATGGAAGAAAATACTCAGGTTAAAGGTTGATGATAATTGTTGAGGAAGCCTGGAGGAGAATGCTCTCAACTGGATAGCTGGATGAGGATAACTGTTGAGGAGGTGGAGAATGCTGAGGAGAAAACTGAAGTGAAAGTTGAGGAGAATACTGAGGGTGATGGTTGAGGTAGCTGGGGAGATTACTGAGGAGGAAGCCACAAATAATTGAGGAAGCTGGCAAAAATATTGAGGATAATTGTTGAGAGAGCTGAGGAGAATTAAGAGGATCATATTGAGAAAGAGAGCTTAGGAGAAATGTGAGGACAATTGTTGAAGAAGTGAATGAGAATACTGAGGATAAGTGTTGCTGAGAATTAAGATGAAACTTGTGGAGGTTGAGGAGAATATTGAGGATGAGTATTGAGGAAACTGAGGAGAATAGTGAGAAGGAAGAAGCAAAGGCCATTAGTTCTATTTGTATCCCTCTCTTTGAGTCCCTTTACATGACATTGTGCACTTGTTCATGCTCTTGAAATTATCACCCGAAAAAAAAAAAACTAACAAGTCACCAATCAAAACCGAGAGTTTCACTTCACTGTTATATGATGAAGTATGATCATTAGCTCAAACTAATCTCATTGTGCATTTAATGTCATGGTTACCAAAATCTTCTTCTTCTTCTTATCTCCATGCCAGAAAAAGGTAAAATATGTGAAGGCAAATTTAAGACATTCATAATTTCCTTGCTAAACCACAGATGACATGTAAAACTGACAAATTTGGGGCTAATTACCATGCAATCTTATCCTTCCTTCTTCCCGCAAATCGACCAAAGTACTCGGGTTACCACGGCAATATCAGTTTGTTTGCTTTCTTTACACTCGCAGGATAAAATTGTACAACTTATGCCTTAAGGATGACAGGCAGCTGCGACCCAGATTTTTATTTCTCTTATTTGTAAAGTACTGTCATGTAGGGTCCAATTCTCGAGCAAGCAATTTTTAACTCTTTTCAATCTCCAAAATTATTCCCAACTCAAAATTCTGAAGGCTTAGGAACAAGTATTTTTTCTTTTTTTTTTTCATTTCCCACCACAAGAGATGGATTTAAAACATCAGGGAGGCAGCATAAAGAGGAATATAAAACAGCAGCAGAATATAATCAGGTGTAGTGGTTCTGAGCCTTTCATACGCAACCAGTTAACACAAAATACGTAAAAAAGGAAATAAATGGAATTGCAGAGGGATATGCTGAATGATGTAGAACCGAAGATGTAGAACAAATGAGACAAATTTAGAATCTTTTGAAACTCTGGAAAGAGAGCAAAGACATTTATGGCTAGAACAGGATTCAAACCAGTGACCCCTGGGTCACGAGGCCAGTACTCTACCAACTGAGTTATCCAAGTCTTATTTAGTGACATTTTTTGTTACCCTGAAACCAATGCCATCACTAAGCCATTAAACAGCTTCAATATTATGGATTCAGCATTTGTAAAAATCTCCAATATAGCGAAAAAAAACATTGCAAAAACAAAAAATTAATAAAAAAGATAAGAAATTAAAACCTGATGATGTCATACTTAGACTTGATCAAGTCTTCAGTCAGTCTTGTGTGTGAAAGCTGTTATGTCACCCAATTGAAATAGGATTTATCATAGCTGTTTCAGGAAGATGTCCATGACATTTTATCTCTCTCACATGATGATGGTTAGGTTTATATTTAAGTATGAAGGGACTTAACTATTGATGAAATAGGCTACAAAGTCACATGTTTGTAGGGGCTCCCAGAAAGTGCTACAGAGACGATAAGGTATATTTGCACACATCAGAAAAACACTTGCACTCCTAGTCCTACATACAGATATTCAAACAAGCAGGGCTAGTAAACTTTTAAACAGGGGAGGGGGTGGGGAGTGGAGCGAGGCAGGGCAGGGGTGCAGGAGGTAGTAAAGTTTACAGAACGAGAAGGGCGAAAACAATTACGTTTAGTTAGTAACTGCTACATTTCAGTTTTGGCCTTGAGGTACAGTATATATCATGAACCATATTCTTAGTAACATTTTCAGACCCTTTTTAGGAGGATGAGGGGAGGGGGGAGGGGAGGTGGCATATGACCTGGGGCCATTACAAGTACTCAGCTTGAACTTACTTGGTATGTCTAGTTCTTCTTTGGACCTGATCTGTGATGGTGGTTCGAGCTGTAAAGAGAGTCTAGACAGAAGAAAAAAAGACATGTGATGAACTTCCTAATTTTTCTGTGAGGTTTTATTAATCATTAGTGGATACATAATGGTAAATTACTAAAGAGTTATTCTAACAGTGCATTCCTAATTTCTATACTATTGCTATCCGACGTGAAGTTGTAATCCATACACCCTTGCCGGCTTCTCTCACATTAGTGGTCGTAACAATAACTGCCACCTGCCCTGTATTTACTTGGTTGCGTCAGCATGGTTATGCATTGGTTAGGTATACAATATACACTAATCCTGTTAGATAGTAGTAGTACTGTACTAGTACTGATACCGGTTGTTTTCTTCTCGACTTAATTCTTCCTCTACGTTTAATAGGGTTAATCACCAGAGAACTATTTTCATATCATAGAAATTTGAAAGCGAGAATATTGCTGAATTGAATATACTACAAAGATGGTAAGTCAGTGTTCCTTCGATCAGCTTCATCGAATGTCGTTTGGAACTTCAGCTAAATGTTAGTAGCCTAGGTCTAAGTACAATACTAGTAGCCTAGTCAGAGACCTAGTTCTAATAAAGTTTCGCTATTTGGCCTAATCAGAGAGATAGATTGTGAAGACGAAGGTCTGTGAGTGTAGTATTATGTGTGACCATACTTTTAAGGCTAGATTTTGCACTTTTACTACTGTTGTCACTAGTCTGCTAGTCGAATCAACGAGCTTCGTTGGTACTGAATATGCATTACAGTACGTTCTCTCATGGCGTAACAGAGTACATGAATGACATCTGCTTTCAGCGGATAATTTTTTTTGGATACTTTTGATCGTTAATATCTTATTTAATGAAACGTTTTTGGCAAGATCAGCTTGGTGAAACCTCATTTTTCATGGTACCTCAAATATGCCACTTAAACAAAGTTGCATTCTTTGAAAATGAACAGTTTTATGCATTTCCTATTTCCAAACGCACAAGAATCACTTAAATATCATTCATTCCCCTCTGATCTGTTACCAAACTGTTCATTGTTCAATACCTATTGTAAAATCTTACATTGTTTATAGCATAGTCCACTTACTCAAGTTTTGAAACATATTTTCACATTTAGTACATAGCCTGAGATAAACAAATTATTTGGAGATCGTGTAACGGTATAATAGCACTGGGACCCGTATAAACAGCGCCCTCAGTATAGAAACATTGAAGAATTCCCATTACTTCACTGAGGTAAATTCGTTTGTATGCCTATGCGTGCCGATAAGCTGTGGTCTCGTAGCTATGTTACATAAAACTACACAATATTTGTCACCCCGACAACATACTTATAAACTTTAAAATATTTAACAACAATCGCAGTTTTTCCCCACACCCTCCTCCCAAATACAGTGGACTTACTTATAATTATTGTCCTCGACGAACTTCTGCAGTTCCTCGATGTACCGCATGGACTTGAAGTAACTCTGTATATGTGGTAAGACCTCATACTCGTAGTCCGACTTCTGGAACTCGGATATAACCCTCAGTATATTGTTCATCTACAAGTGATACAAAAATAATAATAATAAAAACGGTGAAATGTAAGAAGATGGCAATCTTTAAAATTTAAAGGTACCGATTATTACAATCTCTGTGTGTGGGAGAGAGAAGCGGGTAATCACCATAACTCAGTTGCTAACTTTCAAACGAAAATCCTTCCACATATTAGGGGAAGGCAAATGGGGTGGGGTTGGGAATGGGGGAGATGTAGATGGGGTAAGGAAGGAGGGAGGTTTGCCTGGGAGGGGGAATTAGTCACCTTTGGGCATTCCTGTATAGTCACACATAATCATGCATTAATTTTACTTATACATTGCATTTTTTTAATTACTCACAGATATTAAAGTACATGTATTAGTTTAATAAACTGTGATTTTGTAGAAGCACTCTCTGTTGTTTTTTCTGTTATGTTTCTTTCACGAGTGGCCTTAAAGTCTCAGTTTTACTTTCATGCTACACAAAACTTTTCCCTTCTCGTTCCTCTCTCTCTCTCTCTCTCTCTCCTTTTTCTTTATTTTAAGAGCTCCCTACAAGTAGACTTAACTACTTCACTCAGTAAATGTGTCATTGATGGTTACTGGTTATTACCGATGATCATTTCACAGTTTCTATTTTATCCTCCCAAACAATCCTTCTTTGCGATTTATTGTTCAGATACCTTGAGTGGAATTTAATACTGAGGTTTGAAAACAAGGATATAGAAAGCAAACATGCCCTCCCAAAAAGTACACTGAAAGATGTAGAATTTTATCAGGAGACCAAAGTTAGAGGCAGGATAATTTAAAAAATCATGGTGATCAAGGGGGAGTGGAGGAGGTTAAGACAGGGGGGGGGGGGTTAGTAGGAAGTCACTGTCAAGCTGGTACAGGTCAGATAAAACAAGTTTCCAAATCTGAAGATGGTAGGCAAGGTGTAGTAAGATCACCATAGCAGTGTAAAGACAGATAAAATAATTACTGACTTTTCTTGACCTTTGGCCTCCTCAAAACAAAATTTCCAAATAAAACCATGCTTTTCTTTTTGAATGATTATCATGTTTGCAAAAAGTGTGACAAACAGACATACACAAATCAAAGTGTAACACACAGACAGACACAAGCCATATGTGATACATACAGACATATACACACCAAAGACATACAGACATATACACAAGCCATCATCACTGCATATAAAGCATTTGACAAGGAATCAGCAAGGTCACAGACTTCATATCAAACTTTGATCTACTTTGGTTTTGTATCCGAACTTTGGAACCTTCTTCTACGTGATTCATAAGCACCGTAGTGAATATATGCTTCAAATTTGCCTGTTTGCTTTCCCTACGATATCAAAAACATTGTCACAGGTTTATCATCGATAACAAATCATGCACCATTAGTAGCCTAGGTTTGATATACATTTGCTTTTCCCTTGAATCCCAGTATCCAATCTTGGAAGAGAATTTATCATCGCTATCAATCCTTCCGCTAGAGTCGAGTTAAACAAACTGACCCTTTGCTATCAAGGACTAAATGAGCCCACAGGCAATCAGAAAATTGAAACAGAACCCCATCAATCACTAATCAAAACAAAATGCAAAGGCGGATTTTCTGAGCATCCTTTAGTAAATCATTTGATAGATCCATTACATTCTGAAATCTAGAAAGATGAGCCTTTCGATCGGATGAAAAAAAAAACCCAACCAGTGTGAACTGTAAACTGCTTTATTCTCATATTCCCAACATACAAACCCCTTGCCCTATGACACTACCTCCTGCGTCACACTCTAAAATACATCCTGAAAAATCTACCAAAGGTAATTGTAATGCACAACTAATTGAAGGCGTGTCCAACAGTACAATCTTGATTCCAAATTTTACTCTTTTATCAACTTTAAGCATACAATTCATACATGTAGCTTCAAATGTACTTCATCTATACATGATCCCTTCCTTTACCACCCCAACCCCTGTACCTTTATTTGCACTTCAGGCCTCCTGCATCACAAAATAATAATATTTCTGAAATCAAGTCAGCTTAAAGGCTGAACTTGTCAACAATTTCATGGTGTCAATATCTCCCCATATTCCCCATTTTGGAGTTTAACATACAGGTAACATCATTCAATGGGCCAGCTCTCACCCTTTACTAACCCAACCCCCCATACACCCCCCTTTGAAACCTGCACACATAGCCCACCTTTACACCTTGATCATTACTTCCTTTAGCTACAGCCTTTGATACCAGCCTTATTTTTTTAACTCCCCCTCATTCATCATTCCTTCATCTATTTTCTCCTGTACCAAATCCTATAAACTCTCCCAATGGAAAAGCTCCGAGAGAAAGATTAAATCTACCCAGATACATAAGATGGTGTGATTGATCCCTCCCTCCCCCACCCACTCCCCCCCACCCCCTCAGTCGAGTTGTTTGCCTCAGTATATCAAGTCGCCCACTAGTATTATAATTTCTATCAAACATATCTTCTTTCTTTACCTTTGTTGATCTACTCTCACTGTCCAGTCCGCCGGTGCTGGGATGAGCGACATCAATAAACACTAAATCTTGCAGATACATCCCTGCAGCAAACAAGACCGAAAGAAAAATGTAAAATAATAACAAGAAGAAGAAGAAGAAAATCAGAGAGCTTTGAGGACAGAATATCAAATGACCAACAGATGGCAAACAGATCTGTCAGGCCCAGAGTGGTGACCTAGACGATATCAATCACAACAAAATCCATCAAAAATATCAAGTTATTTTCAGCCCAATTTGTCAAGTTTCTCATTTCACTGTAACCTTTCATGAATTTCAAGCAACATGCTGTGAAAAACAAAAAAATGACAGAAAAACAAAAAGGTACAATCTGCTATTCCAATTATGAAATTCAGAAGAAAAAAATGTAAGTACATTTTTTATTTATGATTAACATTAAATTATTATTTTCATCTGAAAAAATTTATGAGTAGCATTTCTGTAACCGATGAAAAAGCAGTTTGAAACAAAAGAATTTTCTGAGGTATAAAAGGCTCCATTTTGGTATGATGAGATTATCATAAACAATATGATATAAACTATACTGAAAGTTTGGGCCATAGTCAGGGCCTCTTTGGAAAGGAGATAAGAACTGGTTCATTCTTAGAACATACTAACTGCAATACGACAGACTTTCTTCTGATAGCATCTTTGTTTTATAAATCCACATAATTTATATTTTTAAATGTAATATTTAATTAAAAGTCAATGTAACAACACAACTTCAGCTTTATAGGACTTGAGGAAGTCAAATTTTCAAATCTGGAAGAATTTTTTTGAAATAAGTAGTTAAATCTTCGCTATTCTTATGTTTAATTCATGATGTCACCATTGAGGACAAACACCTTTTATAATCCAACCAGTGCAATTACAAAATGTACATGTAAATGATACACCCATCAGTTGGGGGTCTTGAGGAAGGGAAAGAAACATTAAACGTTTGGACGAAGTCAATTCCCTCTGTTTAAGAACAACTTTGTTCTTAATTACACTACTTAAAGTTCAGGGCGACAACTTTAAAACTATTACCCATGCCTACCTATAGAAAGAAATGCAATTTTTCCTCACACTAACCCACATCAAACAACAAACTCAATCAGCACTTCACTGAAAATAACTGAAACTGACTTCCCAAGGGTGAAATTAAGAAATCTGTATCAAGTGTGCTTAGGATTCGAGAAAATGACAAACCTTGAGAGAAGTGTTTTCAGTTTTATGACAGTTGAAGAGCTTAACATCTCTGGATATTGTTACATATGGTTTAGACTAATGGCGAAAAATTAGATTGATTGCACAGCCTGAAAATCTTTTAATAAAATCTATCTTTTGGGGACTTTTTATTATTGAAAGGGAGGGGGGGGGGATGGTGGGAAGCAGAGAAAAGAGGAATAACAAGACCTCATTGACATGGAAGCATTGTTAGGATTATGTTTCACACCTTTTGGGATAATTTTTGAGTTTTTATGGATCTATAGGTGACATGTCTGCAGAATTTACAATGCCAAGGAAACCACACAGAGAGAAAGAACGAGAGAGGGTAAGCGAAATTAATGACAATGACACCAGAACAAAGGACCACAGGGGCATAATACCAAGTAAAGGTGGCAGAAGGGAAGGGCAAGGACCCTGTATTGCTGCTTAATAAAACAATAGACATCCTTATAAATCTGAAAATTGGCACATTCAATATTTTGATACTCTACTGGATTTGGGGTTTTACTGTTTCACTGTATGAACATGTTTGCTTTATTATACAATAAGAATGACCAACACGTGATACAGCTATGTAATCAAAATGCAATTATGATGTCATAAATAGGATTAATTGAATATTTATGGGGTAAGAAAACCCCACAATATCTGGTATAAAGAAAATGTTTATCCCCCCCCTCCCCCCCAAAAAAAACCTTGATATCTGTTTTACCTTCATCCTAAGAATTTAAGGAAGCACAAAATTTTGATGAAGAGTGTGGGAAGTGAAAGGGAAAGAAAATTCTTTGTGTACCAACAACAAGTTCATATTACATCAATTTATGGATATGGATCCAAAATTTCATTACAACTGTGTTGTTGCCTATGTTGTTTGTATTTCAAAAGTTGAAAGGTCAAAATACCTAGGTATGGTATGCATGGCATCCGGATACTCTCCATGTAGTCCCGGAGATTCTGTCGGTTGTCGTCCTCTGACATGACATCTGCCATCTTCTCGCAGACTGCTCTGTCTCTCCGATTAACGGCCTTGTGAGAGGATTAACAAAATGACCGATTTTACTTTCACTATAATTTTTTATCACAATAAACATGAATTTCTAATAAATAATAGTACCGCCAATCAATGAATCACGAGTGCGTGTTGGGAAGGCCGAACGGCTTGTAGCTTACATCGTATAGCTGTAAAAATGAACAGGTTTTCCTCCTTTCGTGTTTAGTTTTAACAATTGAACACTAATTCCAGATTATGGGAAAACAATGGTATGCTGCTCCTGGGTGACCGTACCTTAAGCAGAACGGTAGTTCAAACCCACTACCGACACCACTACCCAGATGCTAGGTCTCATCGCTTCTAATATCACTATCTTTTATGCCTTGGGCCACAACACTTAGCAACAATCATAGCTATGTTTGTACTTAAAATTATTCACTAGTGTGATATCGAACAGCAAATTTGTTTGGAAATCTACCAGGTAGACTATTTCCCTATTTACTCTGTACTTTTTATTTTCTCCCTTCTAGAGAGCCCAGCAAACTAAAGCATCATTTAGCAATGCTCCCGAGTCCCAAATGATCTCATGTGATTACAGGTCATACCACATTACCTTCTCTACATATAGGCTAGGTAGAGTGAGTTATGTAGAGTTCTATGTTACTACAGCAGTTGTGTATATCGTGACTTAGAAGTCTATTGTTCTAATATTGTTTACTAATTACAGGTCAAAGTATTATAAATCAGCTTCCTTTCAACTTTCAGTTTCCTTTTCGTTTGAAATCAACCTCAACTTCCCTTTTGCAGTGTTTTTCACTTTTTACTTTCATCAAATCGGAATGCATACTAGTCCACTTTCGTTAATATGCCTTTCATCTAAATAGATATGGATTTGGTTCAACGTTTAGTTTTGGTTGAAAAGTCCTCTTGGGATCTAAGTTTGATTTTGATTACAATTAAGTTAGTCTGATAGAGCAAGTGCAACCTTCTAATATAAACTGTATCAGAACCTCAGTCTGCGATCTGTTCACAAAGTTTGGCTTCCGATACTGCAGAAAAATCTCAACCAAGCTAGATCGTCAAGGTGCTTGTTATGTAGCTATCTCTCTGTTTGAATTCTATATTCCACAATTCCCAACCGATCCTATCAAGTTTACTGCAAAGTGACTCTCCATGTAAAGGAAAGAGTGGCAAACAGCTGATAACTAGAGTTAGCAGTTAACAACAACGACGACGACTCCATCCCTGATTTCGTATTGACTGAATTTGACTATGATATTTGCTTTCTCCTACATGAAAGCTGTTTATGCTCAGTGCCATGCAGTGACGTGTTTGTTTTGGAACAGTAACAGATGTTTACAGGTTTTCAATCATTCGCTGTCACATTAATGCCACAAAAAAATGACTGAATGTTTTTTGCCAAGTTATATTTAGAACCGTGCGCAAGAGACTTCTGACGTTGTAAAACTCAACAACCTGTTGCAGCAAATGTCAAGGTTTACTTTTAGTAGTAGCATACAGGCAGGTTAAAATACAAATACGAATTCACTGCCATAATATATGAATCAAATAACTCTCTTACAGGGACACACCCACAACTCATAAAGGATTATCTGTGATTTGTCTTTTTGACAATTATCGACAACACATGTTAATTGCTCAACTTTTGAGGCAAGAAAGCCGCTCGAGAACGTGCAATGGTACTTACGTTCCATGTTTTAGATAATCTGAAAATAGGAGCACTGTGCAAGGCTGATACAATGGCCATTGATGAATGCAAATTGTTCATATCAAATAATTTCTGTTGGAAAAAGGAAAACAACATGAAAAAGAGAACATGAGAAATTATACGATGTCGTGATTAAGATTCATGTAACATTGACAAAATGGTAAGGGGTTTGTAAACTTATGATAGACACAATTTAGACATAAATATCAATGTCATAAAGACTGTTCATAGTGATATTTATTCTTCACCAACCCATCAATGCTGCTTCCCACTCCCACCCATCCCCTACCCCCCTCCAAAAAATTGACACAATTGAAGCAAATTTTAAGTTTCAGTAATAGCAATTTAAATGGTTTAATTTCGAATTGGAAAGCCAGTAAGTGTTGCTAGAGAAACAGATTTCAATGCAGCTCAATTGTGTAAGACTATATAATGCACTGTACTGTGCACATACACCTTCCAGTATATTGTATACGTTCGCATACTCATACAGTATATGGATGGTGAGTAATCCATTATTTCCCATGTATTGCAGTGCTGAGGCAAATGCTGAGTAAGAACGTTTATAGGCGTGGCTGATCGTTGAATAACTAGCCATTTTGCTGACAAAAATTGTTATCGTTTTTGCTAAAATTTTGTAAGATTCGAGACGGTTTCAATATGTTTTGGTACATGGGATGATATTTACACGCAATTATTGCGTTTTAAAGAGATATCGGGGGGGGGGGGGAGGGGTTGGGATTGGTAAGGAAAGAGCTAAATTCTCTTTCACTTTCCAACAATTGCTATAAGGATTTATCACCTCCATTCCCCCAGCCAGCCAATGATAATCTGAAGAGCTGCATTATCTAGTATTAAAAATTTAAAAATGACTTGAATTATAATGGAAAACTGCAACTGTTACCCTTTAAAAGTGCACTCCGTCAAGCTGTAATAGTTGATGTGAAAGAGAATTGTAACATCGTGAAGGGGATAAAGTAAGAAAAATGTAATGGAAAGGAAACATAATTCCAATGATAACACTGAGATGACCTTTGGGTAATTCACACCAAAACATCTAACTATGAGGACTTTATTGAGGAAAATACTGACCTTTGCTATTCGAATATAAGCACCAATTAATTCGGCTCTAATCTTGCTGGTCTGGGATTCCAAGATTTCTTTTACAACCCAAAAACTGACCTAGAAAATAAAAATAAAGAAAGAAAGCAAGTCATATAACACTGATAATATCTCACCACTTGTTGTCATGGAAATGACATATCAAGAACTTTTAAGTATAAACAACATCTGTGAATTTTCTGTGTTTAGGTTTCTTATAACTTACTACCCGATTCCTTTAAGTTGTATTTAAAAGCAAATACCTTCTTTTAATATTTCATCTTTATCTTTAATGGTTCTTTTGTGTTTCGAGCTTACTCAGAATTTGTGAATTTCATCAAGAATCTACATGGCCATCCCCACCAAACTATTTCATTTGTCCACAATAAAAGGTAAAGTAATTACTTTTAGCGATTTTGCGATCATTTTACGAACAAGACCATCTTATAAAATACACAAATGCAGTGATGAAGTAATTACGCATGTTAAAAATATATATTAAAGCCAAGAAACTAGCGTTTTGATCGGTAACCCATAGACGATGCAAATAATCTGTATGTTTCTCTTATGCAGCCTGTGACTCTTGTTCAGGGAGTGAGGGCGCAGTGCTTAAATGTTCCAATGTGTAGTTAGGTAGATGGTAGAGTGCAGATGTGGAGTGGGAGACAGGTATAAAGAGAGGAGCAAAGTAAATCTCTTGTTTAGATGTATGAAGAATCTTATAGATCTCTAACACCTTCAAATGTACATCAACATTTTCCACAGATTCCTTAAGGTGTCCCATTACGACTTGACCTGTTATGCACGCTCAAACTTGTGCTTTATGATCCGTCCTTTGACACAAACCATCAAAATATTTGCTCTGTTGGATGTAACACAAATCTGTCAACTAGTTGTTACCTTTCTTCTGTTGCCTTTACTCAATATATAACTCAAGACAACTGCATTCTTGGCAATGCTGATTACCATGAAAAAGTCCTTACCCAAGATAGGATATAGGTATGATGTCATAGTACACATTTTCTGGGAACTGTTTACACAGGGTAAACTCCACTGGCCATAGTAATAAGGATGCTTCTATAGCCAATGCAACTTTATTGGTAGAGAATTCAGTTTCTTCTTAATTTCCACTTTTCTCTGGTTTCACCAGATAAAATGCCCTCGTACACTTGAACACTGTTCTATTTTCTTGCCTACTTTTCTAGAATAACACAACTTTGTTAATCTGTTCGTGCCTCTCTACTCATAAACTTTTATATACATCCACCAGTTGTATTTTATTCTCTATTTGTATTTTTCACTCTGTATTGTACCTAAACGTCTTTGACAAAACACCCAACAATGTCTGGTTTGGGATTTCTACAAACGATGCTACTTACCTGTCTCCAGTAAACATCTGCACTCCAATGTACCTTAACCCACACAAGCAAGTAACATTCTAGGCCCCCCTCCCTCCCAACATATGATCCACTTCACTGTCAACGCTGATGTCGTCTTCCAAATTTACCTGTTTGGCTGCCTCTGCATCTTCATAAATCTCTCTCATATCATCTTTGTGGTGTGGCTTTTTCTTTGTTTTATTTTTGTTTTACTTTCACAAGCATAGCAGGGCATACAAGACACAGTAGAATGAGGTGCTAATGTTGTGAGGAGACAGGTATGCGAGGAACGAAGTAAATTTTAAGTATTTCTTTTGAATTTTCTCCCAATAGATTATAGTGCATATATTGATTTTGGACAGGTGATTGACAGGAACGTGAAGTAAATGACTCCCTTTCTAACATCAATTTAAGACTTGTACATGAAAAAGGGCAGTTTATACCAAAAATAAAGATAACCCAAAGATAGATATCGAGGACAATCACATTACTACAGTAAGACAATTTCTATCTTGTTAGAAAGTTGTCTAAGTTATTAGTTAATATAAACACAATTAACATTCCACACCATGTGTGACACTTTCCCTAACTAATATATATATATTGTGGTCAACACTCTCAATATGTCTCTTCCACAATTAGAGTGTCTTTGCAATGAAGTTCAAATACACAGTAAATAACCTGCACTACATGGTTTCGTTTCCTTCCAGCTAAAGCACTCTTAGCTTAGTCCTCCCTTTCTTATCCTCTCCCCCCAAACCCCTCTCCCACCATGGTCCCACACTCCCCCTCAAACCAACCCCCCCATCCTGACAATTTACTTACCTGGTTAAACCTCCTGGAAAAGGCAACCACATTAGGGCAGATATTGTTTTTGTGCTTTCCAGACCACTCACAACTGGCAAGTTCCTGACAAGCGGAAGGAAAACGAGAAGCAATTTATCGTTACTCATCAAAAGTGAAAACCTAATTAGTGTCGGACAAGACAGAGATTCAAAATTGATTTTCCATTGGACACCACCTCATCATCACACAGAAGAGTTAAATAGGCGTAAAAGGAATTATCTAGATATTTCTACTTCAAAGAGTTTGTCAATATCAATCTTGTTTTTTCTGTTTTTCTTTTCCAGACAAAGTAGATAGACTGGCAAATGATAATTAGAAGAAGGAAACTTAGGTAAATGTGGCCAACCACTATAATTCTATAATACAAAAGCAGAACCTTTATGCCTGTCTAATGTTACACAGTGCCATATATATAAACAGTGAAAAATTCTGAGTTTGAAAGTGTGGAACAGGAGATGAGAAGGAACAAGGGTACAGTAGGTTTGTAACTTGAGCACGGCAGAATACAAACGTCATCCAGGCAACCATAGTGTACATGAGAGTTGTGCACCTAGACTGGTGCGAGTGCCTGGTGCGCAGACACAAGAGGGGCCCCCATAGGCAAATATTCCAAAACTTATGAGGTAGAACAAGAGTGCTATGGTTGTTGGGAGACAGGTCAACATGGAGCAACGTAAATACAAAATTGCCCATTGCGTATTTGTCTAGATATCCAGATGGGCCTCTTCTTTAAGTTGGAGTCTGGCCCACCCAAAGGGGTATTTATGACAGCCAGTCCAGTAAACCTGAGAGTGCCGTATCCCAACAACTAGAAGTGCCATCATATAAAAAATATCAAACCATGAGGGGACTTGAGTGAATGTGGACTCTCCTTTGGGAGCCCATTTCTATTGCTGTGCAGAAGCCGCTTTTATCCCTTGCTATTTCATTGCACCTGCATGAGGACCTGTGCGTGGTATTAATGAGTTGTCTAAAGTTACTTCCCATCAGTCTAATGGTACTGAATTGAATGCTTTGGGTACAATTAAGTGTACACTGAACAGCATATATGTACGGAAATGACAAGACATCTTCAAAAACTGCTCTCAAACACATTGCAAGAGTTGTAGCCATGGCAACTAATACTGACATTTTCAGGTACTATTATGTGCAAGCCTATTGAATAAATCTTTAGATCTATGTGTTCACCTAGTTTCACTCATTACAGTCTGAATAAAAATCATTGTGCAGGTTATTCATGACTTGCATGCTTGCATACTGCCTTAATTCAGAATTTTCTGCAATTCAGCAGCAACCTAACAGAGTAGTATATGAAGGAACTGTACAATTGGATGTAAAGACAGAAGGACACTCTTTATTGAGACCTACTTAACTATGAAGCTGATGCGGTAGTACGTACGTATGTACGTACATGTATATGAAAGTTTCAAACTTAGGGCAGTTGAAGAATTGGCTATAACTAAAAAAAAAAATAGTAAGATGGTATTCCTCAATTGGGCTGTTTGCTATCCTAATTATTTCTTATACTTATTGTACTCATTGTACTTGTTATACTAACTGCACTCACTGCACTCGTTACACTCTATGTACACGTTATACTTGTAATTGTTATACTTGTTGTACTCATTACACTCGCTATACTGATTATACTCACTGTACTTGTTATACTCGTCATACTCACTGTACTCGCTTTAATCATTGTACTTGTTACACTCATTGTACTCATTATATACTAATTGTACTTGTTATACTCGTACTAGCTTTATTCATTATTCTCACCATACTTTTTATACTTATTGTACTCATTATCTGTAATGGTTATAAATCATTGTACTCATTACACTAATAGTACTCGTTATACATGTACTTGCTATATACTCATTATTCTCACCATGTACTTGTTATACTTATTGTACTCATTATACTTGTTGTACTCGTTATACTATTTGTACTCATTATGCTGCCTTCATGGACTAGTACTCATAATCAGGGCAATTTGGCAATCTAGTATACATATATAACCAGTACAAGATTAATTGTACTCCTAACAAGGGAAATTCTACTCAGACTCTTGTTGCTGTCGCCCTACTACAAATCTACGTTTAATACTGCAGAATTGAGCCTGGAGCATTAAAAGGGGCATTGCTGGAAATCAACCAGTTACTTCTAGAAAAATTTGCAAAGATTCAAATACTGCAATTCATATTTTCCTCAAATGCAATATATGGAGAGACAGTAGACACTGAAAACCTACGCAGAAATTGTTTTCCACAAATATCGTTTGCAAAATTTCCACAGGAAGGAAAAGGGAATTTTCATTTCTATCTGTGTGTTTTTTAATAAAAAATTGCAGCCCTTTCCTGTCAAATCCATCAAAATGTCAGGTGTTTATGAGTTTTTAATTTTGCTTTCCACTTAACATACAGTACACTCATTTGTTTCTATTTTCATTTTCTGCACAATGATACACATTTCTTGCTTGAATGAATCATCATGGACTATTTGAAAATTTAAGACACTAAATTATGCAGCTGACGTTGAATACCTATGTAAACATTTGGTTTGCCAATTCATTTCAAAGAATAATAAGCTTATGAACTTTTCATTTGAGTAAATGTGTTTACAAAAGCCGAGTATGAACGAAATGAACTATTCAGAATAAAATACTTCCTACAGTAATGTACAGTGTCAGGAATAATATCAAATTTATTGAGTACCTTGATATACGGTTGAACAGGTCTATATTATGAAACTTTTTAGTCTGGCATGCAGTATTTTTAGTCACAGAGCTATTATCTATGAAGTAGATAAACTTGAGTTCCCTCCACCCCCTTCACCCTCCCCCTCCATCTTAAACCAAACATCAAATTGTTAAAGGGCAAGGGTAGGTTCATAGATGGTTTAATACTATCAATGAATCATCTGGAAAAATGTCAAGAATGAACACCAAAAGAGAACTTGCAGGCCGGTACTCAAGCAAGAGATTTCAAATAGTAAGCTGAAGCTATTCAACTACTGTAGTTTGGTGACCCCAATTACAGTTAAGCTGACTGTTGTACTGTTAAAGTGTGGAGTTCTCAATTTATAATGCCTTCCCAGAGACACTTCCCATCTCGGGGCCTCCAAAAGCCTTCCAACAGTTGATGTTCATCCATCTTTGTAAATTCCCATCACAAACATCAGATGTTTTACAACTGCATCAAGTTCATTTCAGGATGTCTCAGTTGCATGAAAGTTGCAGAATCTGAATTTTGTGTTCTCAAAACACATTACATGTTCTCAGGACTGTGTTTTATAATGTAGCTTCTGAAGTGGTGGTGAATCAACAGGAGAGGTGGGAGGGTATGGGGGTGAGATGGAAAGGGGGGTGGGGGAGGTGGGAAGGTACAGGTCTTCTCTCAAATCGCAATAACAAAGAAACATTTTAATAATTCTCTCTCTCCATCACAATATAATAGTCAAAGTATGTCAATCCTGATATTAAGTGGAATCAGCGGTGAGGAAAAGAAGGGGAAAGAGGAGGGGGGGGGGGGGGGTGGGGGGGGGGTGGGATGGACCAGGAGGAGAAGAAGGAAGAGATTAGGAGAGATATGCACTGCAGACTGGAGGCAACCCCTCCACCCACCCATCCACCCTCCCTCCATCTCTGCTCCCCACCCTTATTAACAGGAGATAGACACATCACATTTGACGTTGTATTGCGACCTTCATGTTGAGGGCAGTATTTCCAAACAAGGTTATTAAAGTTCACAGACTTTCATGGCTCTTGACATTTAACAACAGAGGAACATGTTTTCTTTTCCCTTTTTAACATCCAATGTTTGATTAATCAGCCTGTCACAAGTAAATGAATTACAGACATCTTAAACACAACCAGATGGGACCATCTATGTTTTAAATGACAGGTCAGCCAAGCTTTGGAAGAGTTAAAGGGTTGCCTTCCAGCAAAGATTAATTGCTTTGCAGTGAGAGAACATTGAAAAACAACTGTTATCAAAGAAGGTTACATTTCCCGACGAATCGACCTTTCAAAAGTATTAAAGTATTCATCTCACAAGAGTTGTTGGACTGTCAAGTTCAAGGTATACTAATTATGTTATTATAAAGAAAAAGGATTATTTTAAGGCTAAGGCTGCAAACATAAATTACACATACTGTATTATACAGAGCTAGCAAAAAATATCTAAATAAATGAGTCCAAATTACCTTTGCAATGTTTGTTCACATGGAAAGATTGATTTGCAATGAGATTTATTCTACAGTATTTATTTGGAAAACTTAATAGCATTATAACTGTGATTTAGCTGCTCATTTAACAGAGATATATTACTGTTTCAAGCATACAGGTATATCATAAATCATAAGTCAAAGGAACAGAGCTTTGATTCTTGGGATGGGGAGGGCCACAAAAAGTTGGCTGTCCCTCTTCTGGAGGTGTGGCATTTTCCCCTTGAGAATTTTTTTTGGTGGGGAGGGGAGGAGGGGGGTAGGTGTGGGGCTAAGGGGGCATAGAAGAAAATGTTGCTATCATGTTCACTATTGCACATGTGTGTACTACATGTATAAATGTTGCCAACATATGCAACTTTGTGTGTGTGCGTGTCAGACATTCTTGAAGGTTTGAAAATGTTGTGTGCGGACCCTTCTCACCATCCCCCTCATCCCCCTGCCCCCATCTCCCCAATCAGTGGCTATATAGTCCTGCATTGCAAAAATGGCATTTGAGCTGTCAATGCATTTCTTTTTTTGTTTCCACCAATGTTTTCATCTTAGAAACAAACAGCAGACCGGTCGGACTGATCGTGCAATGATAAGAACTCGTTCATTTTTATTTGACATTGCACATTTCAAAGGAAATGTCAAATGTGTCAGGCAGACTCAACAAAAGTTTTTGATTACAAATTCCAAACAGTGGTAACACTCATATATAAAACTACTTACATAATTGACTTCCTGGGTAAAAGCAATGTCAAATTCAGATGTACACTGTCATTTAGCGGACTTAAAATTCTCTTCCAGGAGAAACCAGTTTAACCTTTCAAAATGAGAGGCAGATATAGGGAAGCTGAAGACGGATATAAAATTTCCAAATCATGGGAGCTGTAAGATCTGTCTTTTGAAGCAGTGTAAAAGTCGTCTGAGGTTACAGTACCGCTCGTCAAATGTCTACCACCAAACAAACACATTCACACATGAATTTGTGTTTATTTGCTGTGTTGCATACTAGTTCACCATTCTTACTAATTCCCTTCTGCACTGTACTTCCTTTTGAAAATATTATTCCAAAACTGTGGGAAATGCAATATACCTAGACATAACTTAAAAAGCAGCCTTATGCATGGATAATATCTGACCATTTTAAGGTTTGTGGTTTAGCAAACCTAACAGTTGCTGCTCAAATAGGGCTAAACTTAATTAAAGTAGGCAACAGCCTGATTAAGTAAGAATCGCCCTCCTTGGTTATTTTCACCACTTTGTAACATTTATAAATCAGAAATTAAAACTGAAAATTTTGTCCACCCCCTTCCCTAAACACCTTTGAAATCATTATAAATCACAAATATACAAGAAATGTTTTTAAACAATTTTGACAAAATTCCATCAATATTTGGAATTCAAAGTTGACTAATCTACCAGTGAACATCACCATGATCAACAAGGTTTAAGCACCAGAGCACTTTCGTATTTGAGATTCATCAAACTCAACAAAAAATGCTGTTTCATGGAGATTTACACAGAAACTCATAAACGATTATATATGCTGACATGAATAGACAACTAGCATTTTGTTTGCACACTTGCATCATTCATGTATTTTGTAATCATATATGTGGTTATGAATATTCATTTAAATGATTATCAATAGCTCAGTACAAACATTAGGTGTTTACTGTTTCCAGTGTTGTCAATGACAACTTGTCATAGTGATACGCCCAATGACTCTCACATTAAGCAGCTTTTTATGATGATTTTGATCATTCCTTTTGCTATTACTCACTAATAACATTCCATGAAAATGCAGTTTATGAGACAGTTTATCCCTGTTACTAATGAAAAAATATTGAAAGCAAAGAATTAGTTAATTCTAATGCCTTGTGGTATAAATAGTGCAGACTAAGAGATAATGTCTCAGTGAGAAAAGTCTTATTGATGAACAATCAGTTTGTGAAAATTATTTGGCAAGTGTCTCAATTTGATCATTTGTACTCTCCAGTCTGGCCCTAAATCAACAGGAAAGAAAAGAAAAACTGGAAGAAAATCCTCGACAAATATGTGTAAGACACTTTCAATGGTAGAATGAGTCATAGAGAGTGCAGTGTTAAAAGGTTATCAGGACAGTTCTAGGCATGGTAGAATGTGGTGCTAAGGTTGTGAGGAGACAAGTAAGCCAGGAGACAAGTAAATTATACAAAATTAAGATTGTAATTATTGAAGAACTTGAAGAACTTTGAAACATATTTTTTGCAGTTTCAAACTAATTGTTTCAAGTATCTCAACTTGTATTTTCTAAGACTCTTTTTCATTTGGCAAAAGTGCAATGGTGGAACCTTAAACTCAAGTCCCATCCAGCCATCCAGCGTGTCTGCATACAATTCCACCCAGCGAGATTGTATGCTTATGAGGACATTCAAGCGACCTTCTTACACTGTTTCAGAGAGCTATTAACGGTACCTGTAGAATATAAACCCAAACCATAGGATCGGTATGACAGCGCCCTCTGTTTAAATACTGGAGCATCCTAATTGCAATGTTACTTTGATTAGATTTTTGATAAAATTAACTATAATCTGATGACAAAGTAGAAAAACATTCATATCCCACCCCCTCTCCCTTCTCTCCCAAGTTCCCAAATCACATCTATGAAACCAGACGGCACATTAAATGACAACCGTCTTCCCCCTACTTCTGACAAGTTTCCAAATCCCATCTTTAAAACCAGATCACTCCTTAAATGAAACCCCTACTTCTGACAAGTTCCCAAAATCCCATCTATGATACCAGACCAAACCTTAAATGACACCCCCTCTTTCCCCTATGCCTGGCAACTTTCCAAATCCCATGATCTATGTGACCACATTACACCTCGATGTCATGTTTTACAAGTTATCATAAATTTCTCACATAGATCTTTCTTGGAAGGAAGTATTAATACCCAATGCTGTTCAAACACCAGTATATTAGCCAGGTCAGTTACTCAGTTTCTAACTTGACAAACACAGAACTACTTTAAACAGAGAGAAACAGAGTTTTGATAAAAGTTGACAGTTCTGACAGCTAAAATATGCTAAGTCCAGTTTCTGAACAAACTGACAGCTTTTATGGAAATGCATTGAGGTAAAGAAACTGGGCTGACTTAATCAAACAGATAAATATTGACCTTATCAGGTTTAGTAGTAACTAGTATGGCAAGAATCTCTACTAATGCAACACAGACCAAGGGCTTGATAGATCTGGTCAACCTATTCAGCTTGACCTATAAATCAACAGGGGTTTGTAAAACAAGTCTGAACAAAATCTGTAGTTGAATTGACAAAACTTAATGCCATCCTTGAGGCATATATACCTTGATATTTGAGTCTGAGGAGGAGGTATTTATTTCCATGGTCTTATTAACACTTATTTACCATGGGAACAAATGATGGAAAACTGTTGTGGAGGAAGAACTTGGAGAGTGTCGACCTGAGGAGGGGGAGCTTTGGGAGGGTGCAGCTTGAGGTAGGGAGGAGCAGCAGTGGAAAGATGAAGTGGCAAGGAGGTAGTACGGGTAAATGTAAAGGAGAATATGGCTGATGGACAGATGGAGGGTGGGAGACATAGATTTTGTTTGAAACTCTGTGTACTATTCTGTACACAGATCATAACACTTTCACGTTTAACAATGGTCTATTGTGGGACCACCAGATCTCGGTCCATCACTATAATGGTTTCTGAGAACATTATTGATCACTTCTTCAGCACGTGAAAGCTCTGCAGAAAAATAACTTCTGAATGATAGATTTGGAAGAAGAGGAAGTGGAAGGTACAGGTAACCCAGAAGTGGTCACAGGGGGGTACGGTGTTAAAAATGTTACCAATTGGTGCAAGTTCCATAGATTGGAAGTTTGTATATGTTGGAGCTAGATCCAGAGGAGGGAAGTAAACTGAGGCACATGCAATTTCAGATACAGTTTTTAATACAGTTAACAAAGTTTACAAAGGTTATCTATAACACACACTAGCATATTTTGTTCTATTGAAAGTGGTCGGTTGCCATCCAATGTTACTTTTCTTGTTCAAACGCTTTAAGAAGATGACTACATCCAGTCTACGTTTTTTTTACCTTCAAGACTAGAATATTTTACATACTTAGCTACATACACTCCCAGATAATGGTCACCAAATAACTCCCACACATAACTAGATTACAGATTGAAAGATCTAAACAAAGCCTAATTTGTCTTCTGTCGTATCTTTATGTCAGTCGGTGACTCGGTCCTGGGGAATCTACCTCGGCAAGACAAGAGACAAGACAGAAGTTATCTCTGGATCATCAACAAACTCCTCGACCAAATGAACTGACGATGGATCGACTGCCAGCCGATTGAGTCAGAGAGTACACCGACTAATGCCTGGGTTGCATATTAATAATTTTGGCAAACCAATATGAGAATGTCATTAAATTCCATGACTCATCCAGTGATAAAGGTTGTAAGCTTAGTGCAATGAAGTGTTGGAGGCCTCCGTCGTCGCACTGCGTATTCCCTTCGCTCTATTATGCCTGCCTGTAGGGATGCCGATGGTTCGGGCGCAGAATCAATCTACTTGGGCGCTACAGAGGACACGGTGCGTACATTAATGGATGCAGATTCATGCATAGGAAAATCTACAAGGATTTCAATCGGATGAAAACCTCCTCGGGAGGTAAATGTACAAAGATGTGGCAAGGAAATTATCTAGGGGCAGTTTGAATATCAAAGAAAAACTCTGACATCTACTACAGATAATTTGCTTTTCAAACATTTCCAAATGAAAAGTGATAAATTGTCTCAGGTTTACAAACAGAGCCCTATAATGATTATGGTCTATTTTACTTTCATTTAATCAATTAGAGAAAGCGTATCATATAACATTTAAATATATACTGCTGGCTAAACAACGATTTCCTGCTTATATCGAAAGTATAAATAGTTAAGAAACACAAGGCATCAGAGAATAACAAAAATCAACTCACGAAAGTGAAAGATTGTCATAAACTGATTATAAGTCGGACTGTTTTCGTCATCAAATTACAATCAGTTAAATATCACTTTACAGACAACAAAAGCTCATCAAAGAAGGAAAGGGATGTCGTCAATAACACTTTGCTGCTTATACAGCATGTATAAATCCAAAATGACATTTGAGACATATGTTTTTGATTTGGTCAAACTGCAAATCTACGAAACATTGGATTAAAGGAAACACAGATCCTACCACCATCATAATAATTGTTCTACGTGATAGAGATAACTGGCATTCTTTGGAGTAACTTCCCCAAATAGCTTAGAAAAATCTCATTCCACTTGAGAGATATCATAGATTTATAATGTTCCCCTTCAACAAAAAAGGGTGAAGAGACTTGATCAAGTCTAAATATGACATCATCAAGCCACATGTGTTCACTTTTCTTTTTCTTTTGCTTCTCTATATTTATTACAATGTTTATTTTCTGTAAATGGAGGTGGACTTTGCAAATGCAGAATCTAACATATTGAAGAGCACTTCAACATAATTTGATCATGGCATTCCACCTTGAAATTACGCAAAGAAAAAGGTTCATAGGTTGCAGATCCTAGTGGCTCTATGGCTCTCTCCCAAAATTTTCTCAGCTGGTTTGGGTGTGTTTGTGTAGGGGGAGGAGGGGGGGGGGGGTTGTGCTTCACAAAGATCTCTGTCATGTTAATCAAGGATGATCGTTGGGTTATGTCTCCTTTACAGACAGACTTTCATTTTGCAGATGTCTGATATTTTTCCCTTCCTATAAGATTTAGGATCGTATAATAATGAAGTTTGATTTTTTTTTCTCTTTCTGATTTCAAACAAACGGCACATGGTGTGTGAACAAAGACTCATGAGAAGAAAGCAACAGATATATTCTACGGTGTTGACTTGATGGTGTATTGTAAGGTTTATTTTTATCATGATTATTATTATTATGATTTTGGAGAGGACCAAATTATGGGCTGTACAAGAGGTTACTCTGCCGCCATGTTTTGCACTCTCACCTAAATAAACTGAGGCAGGGCTACATGGTAAGTATTGAGAAACAACACTATGACATCACAGACTGTGTCATGGGCCATGGAGTTGTTGTATATAATAACTCCCCTGCATGGAGAAGTTTACTTTCTTGATAAACATACAGTGTAGATAGATATATTACATGCTTGCACACAGACAGGTGTAAGGTAAGTGTAGTAGAGAGTTATTGTAGAGGTCAGTGTAAAAAGTGGTGAAATTGTTCTACTGGGACTTAAAATGTCGGAAAACAATATTATTATGATGCACAACTTTTTGGCTAGTAAATAGAAACTGTTCATAATCTTCCTGGGAAGTGTGATGTCAAGGACTTTCTGTCTGTGCTCATACTTGCTATTAAAGAGAGATAATGAATTTGACAGCTAGGGGAAAGGGCATAGGGTAGCTAGATCTTTTGTTCAGCATATTACAAATAATATGGTCCTCCCTCCCCCTCCCTCCCCCTCCCTGGAAGTTAGGTAATTGATGATTGCAAAGAGGATTATTAAAGCCAGCTTTGCAGAATATAATCAGTCAGCAAGCTCAGATATGAAAGACGTTTTAATTCCTTCGTTCTTTCAAAGCTTCCTGAAGGGAACTGGAAAAAAAAAGAAGAAACAGAAGCCAGGAGTTTTTCATGGCGATCAGAATAATTTGACAGTTTGGTGTGCAATGGATTGATTGGCTCAATTAAGGCATCAAAATGGGTTACTGCTTTAAAAAACAAAACAGAAGAAGAGAATGAAACACCCAACAAGGCCTGGTTGATAGAAATCACAGCCATTTGATGGTCTCTCAGGTATTATTAATTCACAAGCAATTTAATTAAAGATTGATCAACAATGGCTTCAAAATTTAGCGTGCTCAGAAAGGCTTAATTTTATCCGAAGCTTCTTCCTTGATTCTTTGACACTCTTTCTTTCACAAATCGAGGAGCATTTAATAAGAAATTGAGTTGGAATATTTTAAGGGTAAGGTTGGGGATAGGGGGGGGGGGAAAGAAGAGGGGTTGAGAGGATGGATGAAGAAAATGTGTGTGGAAGGTTTGAACATATCTGACCAGTTTCCAACTGTCTAACATGTTGGAGGGCAATACTGATTACTGTTAAAGATCTATCCTGCAGAATTTTCATTCCAGGCCTGTTCAGGACTGATTTGTCAAGATCAAACACAAAATTTACTAATTACGGCCAAAAATTATGAAAGTTGAGAGGAGATAATGGGAGACATTTTGTTGTGTCGGTGGTCATGGATCAATACAGTGACTGCATTATGATATCATGTGCAACCGTGTCACATATATAGAAATAAGCCATCCTAACTAATAACTACCAATAATCCCAAGGAAGTTTGCGAGAGTAAATGGAATGTTGAGGATCAAACAGAATCATCAAAGTAGTTGCTAGGTAACCTTAATTTCATGAAAAATCTCTAGACTGGAGTCGGGTATTGTCGAGAGGAGTGAAATAAATTGATCAAACACAATCTTTCCCCCCCCCTTTTTTTTTGGAGATATATACACACAGCAAGTTAGGTAAAAAAGTAACAAAACCACAAAATTATGCTGCTTGAAATTCGAAATTTATGCACTGACATCTCAGGATAAGTTTGTACTTCAATGGACAACCTATAACATTTCAGCCGGCTGTCAAATATCTGACATATTCTTTTGGACAAAAGTGTGCATTAAAAGTAAGGAAACAAATTCTGCAGTCCTGTAGCATGCATGACCACATTTGCATGTGTGACAAAAAAGTGTGTACATGCTTAGTGCAATTGTCAGCCACAACAGCTGTAACATGTGTGAAAACTGGTATTAACAATAAATTGACAACTAGTGTTTAACACTAAACAATGTTTATCAATGCATACCTTTAATGATATAAAGCATAGCAAACATACACTGCTTAGTCATATATATACTCTAAATTCATTAATCAATTTCAGCTGTTTTGTCAAAGCAGTAGTAGGTTGCTGAAGACACAAAAGAGGTACAAAGCTGTGTATGGTATTGAAAAGAGAACACTGCAATTTTCACAGCCCCTGTGAGGGGATGGGGGGCGGTGGGCTTTACATGTTTTACATTCAGAAGCATGAAAAGCAATAACTTTTCTGATACAACCAGAGTCATTTAATTTCTTATAAACAATTGTGGATGTTTAACTTTGACATTCACAGATAAGGCCTTTGGCAGAATGCTCAAAAAAGTGATTGTCAGTGATTCTTTATAAAGATTGTTCCACAACAGACAAAAAAAAAAAAAAAAAAAAAAATTATCATCAGCCGTTGGACTCAAAAAGTATTTGACATGCTCCACAGCACCTGTAAATCATAATAAACCGACTCACGAAACATGAGCATACTTAAAGCTACAATGATTATGTTTTATTTACATCTTTTTTTGGCAGGAATTCATTACGGCAATGACCATATTTTGTGTGTCTTGTGTGAATGGATGGGGCGCTGGTTGGTTTTAACGTCTGTGTGATAGTTTACATGTTTTTTCCCCTCCCTTGTGCCATAATTTCGCCCTGTAGATCTTTCCTAGATAGATAAACAAGCTACGCTTCGGTTATGTCCCCCCACCTGCACCCTCCTCCATCCAGCCCCCACCTGATTTTTTGCATACAGCTTAGTTTGATCTGGAATAGGAAAAGGTGGGTACTTTCTAGCCATCCATCTTTGACCCAACATGAAGTTGGAGGAACTTTCATGTGACCGCATTTGTGAAACTCTCCGTAAACAGTATTTGTAACTTCAGAAGTTTTACCTCCTTCCGCAGTCATATAAATATAGCTCACAAATTTCCATCTTCTTGTGATTCTTTGAATACAATTTTTGGGGAAATTTTAATACCACTCTGTTTGCACTGATTTTATATAAATCTCTTATACTGTATCGCTACTAAAAATCGGATGGAATTAAAGTTCATTTGCATATGACTTGCCAAATTTAATTTAAAATGTTAAATCGAGACATTTCTTAACTTTTAAATATTTTCTGCTTCAACTACTCTCTCCACATCATTTATATGTTCTCCATGAGAAAGTGTGTGGTTATGAAATTTTCGGAATCCAATGCTTAAAACTAAGTACTCATTAGACTAATTATAAAAGTAACCTTCACTTGGTGAGACCAAAACAATGCTGTATTAGTTTGATCAAATTGAAATCTTATTTTTGGATAAATGCTTGCAAGGTTTGGTTAAAAAAAAAAAAAAAATTGGCAACCAAAGGCAAAGAAGCTGTTGTAAATAAAGGTATACATAATAATGTGCAATGATCAGAGTATTGCGATGAGACCACAGTGGGTTTTCACCATCTTTTCTGTTTTATTTTTTCCTTTCTTCTTTTCTTTTCATTGTGCTGCCCCAGGAGGAGTCTCACCACAAGCAGGTGTTGCACAGATGAGAAAACATGAACAGAAACGGTATCAGAGGAGGAAAAAAAGGAAGCTTACCTCTGGCATGATTTGCTTGAAGATCTTTAAATCTTCCAAGGTAAGCTGAGTCTGAAAGGAAGACAAAAAAAAAGAAAATGGTAACAATGACTTCAACAGAATTCTGTCAAATTGTACAAGTGGTGTGTGAACAGAACAAGTTAGCTTTCTTTTCCTGCTATATGTAGTCAAATTGAACACACATATAGTATAATGTGCCAATGTTATTAAATTCTGATGCATTATATGACATTAATAGTAAACAGAGAGTTAATTCCCACATTGCTGTCAACACTATCCATCTGGTAACATTCTTTCTGCATATAGAAGAATTTTCTCCCTCATTTTTCTTGCACTTCAGCTCTCTAAACTCATTCCCAAACTCCACCCCCACCCCACCCCCAACCCCATAAAATGCAAAGCTGTCCTAGGCTTTTGTAAGACTTCAGAAAGAGAGAATGGTGGGCTGAGAGTTAGATAATTAATATTAATAATTCTAATGTAAATAATTTTATATTACTAAATGTGGATACTTGTTTTGATGATCAATTATGTCTCTTTTTGGATTTATAGATAGAATAGTGCATTTGGTGAGAGGAGACAGGTAATGGAAGAACAATAGGTGTGGTACTGGTGTGTACATGCATAGCATTGCATTTTAAATATGTACTGTACATGCATACATGTACTATGTACGTGTTATTACAATTTTAACTTGTGTGTATAATTATATGTGGTGTAAGCAACCACCTCATTTTCACAGTTAGGTTAAATTGTAAGGATTCATTCTGCATAAAAGTGTTTTGTCCATGAACAGAAAGAACACACTTCCTACGCATATATCCTTCACAAAGAATAACATTTCCCACGCATCTATAGTCTATAGAAAAGGTGTGGATAATTGGGTGGTGCAACAATTAAACTCATGTGCAATGTACATGTGGTGTTAGAACTGACATGTTCTGTATACATGTGTAGACACAGTGTTACCACAATTAAATTCGGGTGTATTCATGGTGTCACGACAATTAGACTCATACCCGTTATGACAAATTTTTTAACTTGCCAGGGGTATTATATCAACTGCTCTAACAGATGGATAATTCATTCGAGGAACCTGAAGCTAAAACAAACATGCCACCAAATGCAACAATGTCAACAACAACAATAACTACCTCAACAACAAAACAAAATCAAATTTCCAAACTCATCTTTGCCATGGTGCGACATTTCTTTTGTAGCCCAATTAAAACCTGCGATGATATATACCGTATATATAAGAACTCATGGGAGCTTCATACAGTATAATCATAATCGTGACAAAAATTTTTGTCCCTAATTGTCCACAGACCCTTACTTAATGGAAATACACAATTCGCACTTTACTTCTCACATTAACAAATAGAACCAATCTGTAAAGGCTAAAAACACCCTGAGAGGTGTCAAATTGAGGTTTCAGGGCGGTAAAGAGTTTACATTGTGCATTTGCCTGTGATCAAAGCACACATGTAACTTGAATATTTGCCAGAGAAGTGAAATAAACTGAACCTATTGTGTTACTATACAGCAACTGAGTTACAGTGCGTACAGGAAGACAAACTTGTATAAGTTCAGTCTGTATGTTGTGTTTCTTCTTTATATGATATGTAAACTGCTACGAGACTTGTAGTAAAGATTTGTGATTGCACTTTAAACAACTCACTCTCATAACCTAGTCATTACCAAAGCACATACGTAACAGTACGTGAATCAATGCAGACCGAGGCCCATTTCACATTTTTTGATTACTAAGAGTTGGTACTTGAAGGAAATGCAAAATCATTTTGGACTATGATTACACATGAAATATAGTCATCACGTTTAAGCTTATTGAAGGTACAATGAGACTTTCCAGCATATCAACAGGGGAAACTGTCACATCGCTACTAACTGATCTGTACTGTTTGACGACAATGGCTAAATTAAAATTAACGTGATCATGTGAAGGCGCTCACAAGCATACTGATGCACTGGGTAAAAGACAAAAAAAGTTCATGGTCACACTGGTGCAGTACGTGTCGCCTGAACGAAAAACATGCTTCAGACAACCAACCTTTAAGGTACTGAAAACGGTTAGCTTGACTTGCACATGTATGAAAACTTCAAAAATATGGTTCAAAAGGTCTCTTCTTCAATAGTTAGGATAGAAAAACTACTACCGATCAACTTATGGAATCATTATGATCTGCTGTCAAAGAATGCAGCTCTTTTGAGTTTCGCCGAACTAGATAGGACCGAAATGGCAGCGCGCCCAACCCTCTGTTAATTTTGGGCATGGCTGGTGAGCCCTATTTCAAACAAACTTCCAAGGCCTGCAGACGTAGTTGGTGAAACAGAATGTGACAACCTATATGTAACATTCTGAGTAATACAAAAACACCTGTTAGATAACTGAATGGAAGAATGAGTCCTTAGGCAGTTGACCAAAAGTGGTTGGACACTGGGATTGTTTGGATAGTACTAAAAGGTAATACCATGTCAATCCAGACATCTTTAAAAAGAGGGTGCTATGTTTCCTGAGGAGACAGGTTTGAGTCAGGAGTGATGTAGATCTGTACAAGCTACTTACATGTATGTATAAATGGCTACGTCTCCACATGGTACTTTCTTTTCTTCTTTGTTAAAAATAGTACATTTACTTGAACGATATTTTCAATTACAGGTAGGGGACCAACTGACAGCATGCAGCAAGTTAAGGATCGGAATTTGTGGAAAGCTCTCCAAATATTCATCAAATTTCACATTCATCAAGTAACATCCAAGAGAAGAAAAGCTCAACAACATGTTTTCTAAGTTTTCATATCAGTATGTGTAAACACCAGAAGCTCTGTGTTTTAAAATGTTCACAACAAGTCCTAGAGATCACTTGGGAGACCCACACTCATACTGAAAACACAACAAAATGGATTTTTAATGACTGAGTGTCTGGAGGAGAAACCTTCCCCCATTTTTATGGTCATTTAGGGCAATCCAATACCCAGTAGGTTGTTATCAGCTGTTTAATGTCATCACCTCAGCCAGATGTCATTAAAAATGTCCAATGGTACAAAGAAAGAGCTGTATATTGTTGACATTGTATGCTTAATTTCTTTGGTAAAATAATCAGGGACCCTTTAAAGTACAATTTTGCCCTGTCTTGTTCTCTTGTATCTAGACCTTTGCTGCTTATGTAACTAGTGTACTCTACATATGGACATTACAACCAGCATTACATGGCTGTTCAAGTTATAATATTGCAGGCATACACCATACTATACATCATACACACTACTCAGAATACTAACTCTACTAATATGTTCCGTAGTTACTGTATGTGTTAAGGATCATGCATAGTTAAGATACTGAATGCTATGTTAAATCTGTGCAGTTTACTGAACATAGGCCCTGTTACAAAAGACCACGTAAAGTGTTCAAAGTGTCTTATATAGCAAACATGAAAAGAAACATCACATGATGGAAGTGGTCACAACTCAGTGAAAATTGCCTTTAATACTCAATGCAAAGATTTTTCAAAGAAGTATGTACAGTAATACCATGGAAATGGATTATTCCTAATTGTTACAGAAATGCTGGAAAGTGCAGTGCAAATATTTCAAACACTGTACAGTAGCACCTAACAGTTTCTGTATATAACTCTATACTACATCCCTTGATAGTATTTACAGTTCACAAAGTAACTTTCAATGGTATTGGCCATGTAAATGATAGCCTACACTCATTTGTACAAGTGCATCTTTGCTCTATCCGCTGGCTGTACATGTTTGTATATATATTTGTAAGATGTGCTGGTCTAAGGCACCATTTATCATACTGTACCTTTCACTCCATAATATACATGCATCTCCCCCCTATAGTACCAGTAACAATGTCAAAATGAATTCTTAGGTAGTTTCTTTATTCCATCTGTACCTCGTGTCGACTCAATGCAGCTTTTTAAGCTGATTTGATCAATTATTTCATACAATTAGTCATAGTATTTGTTGATAAATAACAATATTACAATTTGTAAAAAAAAAAAATCCAAAAATGAAAGAAAAAGTTGCAAATTTTGGAAAGTTTCCTCAATTCAATTTTTAAATGTGATTAATTACTGATATAAAAGTGAAAAAATACTGAGAATCAATTTAATTCACTCATTAACATTCATTCTGTGGAAAATTTCTTGTTAAATTAAGTTGGACGAATCGTTGACCAAACATGAATAGCTGCTTTGAACACAGCTGTAAAGACGCCAGTCGAAATGCTTGGCCACGTATTAGTTTGCGATTCTGCTTCAACACTTACCGCAAAATCTTCAGGAGATACCCTAAGCATTTCAAAGACGACACGATCGTAGCTTTTCATGCGCGGCAAGGTCCACCGTCCATCAAAGACCTGCTCTTTATCACTGGAATTCTGGAAAGGAAAGAATTCATACAAATATATTGCAAAGAGTTGAAATCATGTTTCCAAAATTTCTCATCATAAAGGCAGAGCTTTGTTACTAATATTGCATATGAACTACTTAGTATGCAAAACTTTGCCTATTATATACGCAGCCTCTAACAATTGACTTAACTATAAAGAGGGATTAAAATTTTATGTTAGAAATGTACAGAAAAGTAAATATTTTGTAAAACAGAATATGATAGGCAAGTCTAGGTTAACACCACTCAGTAACAGATTTTACACACCGTGAAGGTCACAACAGTTGTCACGGAAATGAATGAAAAAGAACAAGCTTTTTACAAATGCCATATATGGCCAACCAATTCGATCACACGAAACTACGGTGAATCACTATACGACAGGGAAGTCCTCAATACACGGATTCGGTTCAAAAATCCATCTCAAACAAATTGTTTTGCTATTGTAGTACACGATACAGTATAAATGAATAAGAGGTTTAACATCCCTCCCAGCAATGAACCCTAGGCATCAACACCACTCTGACCCGCTGATGACGATTTGAAAGACCAATTAAAATTGTCCACAGTAACAATTTATTACAAAGAAAGGTCCAATTACACAAAAATACATGAGTGCGGTCTCTACACTGCTGGGGGCTGATACTATACACCGTGTACAAAGAGAATCAACCTGTTCCATGACCATTAATTTCGGAGTGATCGAAAAAATATTATCAGAGAAATACATATCAATATAGAAAACGCCCAACTATGAAGTAGCCCATCACTTGTTATGATGGATTTATTTGAGCACAATGAATCATTACCATCGCACGCTGAACAAGGACAAGTAGCAAATTTCAACATTTTTAACTTTCACCGGTGTTGACTTTGTAACGACGACGGACTCGAGAAAAATACATGTGTACGTGTATTGGACACCATCACGGCATGGTGAATCATTTTAAAGTACACATATTTAATTACGTTTAGACAGGTAAAAAAAAATTTAAAAATACCACCTGTTTGGAAAACGTTTGAAGCTATCATGATGATGGTTGAAAAGTGAAAACGCACAAGAGAATTGAAAAACAAAGACGAGATGCAACACATGGTTTGTTTGTTCCTCCAATATATACTGTAGTAAATAATATGTAAAGTGTATACAACAGGGAATAAGACACAGCTATGCAAAATGATTGGCTTGCTGTAATACATGTGCAAAAATGTTGTAGCATTGGAAGCAGGAACCATATAAAACTGCTGAGCAAACTTTAAACGCTAAGTTATTCCCGATACAAGTTCATCTCATCCGAACGAAATATGAGGTTTTAAACACTATAATTTTATGTGGGCCAAAATCCTGCAGGGGAAAATGTTCATTGTGATGATTGCGTGATTATTTTCTACATAATAGTATCAAGAAAATATTGGTTAGTCCCTCAAGATTGAAATAGTGCATCTATGAGGTTTTTAGAACTTTTTTGTAGAAATGAATAATTGTTATCAGAAATGTGTCAGATGGCATTATGTAGAGGTTACAGAACTGCATTATGGTTTGTCATGTATTGATAAAATATATATAATGGTTGGTCATGTATTGATAAAGTGAAAATTATACTATTAATACTATTTGAGGAGGCATGAAATTTGTGGCAGTGGGCAACAGTCTTGTTCCTTGGATGTTTTGTTTCATAAGTACATTTCCAAAAGTTTCTTAATATATACCAAGTATTCACACACAACTGAGAAATGTTCAAATTGAGGGGCAAGTTTTACAGTGAGGTCAAATGTTTTGACACCGGTTGGCAGTAAACTGCCTGTTGACAAACAGTTGTCTAACTATTGTGCATAGGTGACCATAACTTGACTTTCTAGCACATTTAGGTACAATACTAAAGACCCTGATAACTGCTAAAAGTTGTCATACCACAAAACTTAAGTTAAATGTCAGTTACAGTAATTCATTTGAAATTTCACCAAGACAAAATCACAGCATGACAAACATTGCAATGCAGGAACTTTGTGACTTCTATGTGGTCTACATTAATAAATTCCTGCAAGCAAAGGAATGAACCATAAAGATTAGAATCTCTCTGCCATCTAGCACACACTATTGTTTAGAAAATGTGAAAAACATGCAATTATTTCCATAGCTAGCAAGCTTAGCATATGTTAGCATGCAGAGACGGTCAATCACTGTGGTATATTAACCAAGTGATTTTTTGTACCTGTCAAGAGGAAATATGTAAAATTCAATATTCTTATATAGTACAAGAATGTCAAGCACTCAGTCTGGAAAACACTTCATACAGGGGTGATAAATATGTACATAATAAAGTTACAGTACCTGCGTATTTTGCCCAGGTATTTCACCTTCAAGCATGAAGTCATGGATGGGATACAAATCACCTTTAGGAATACCGTTTTCACAAGAATTTATATTGTATGTCAAAAGAAAACTAAGACTGGTTTCCAGAAAGAAATAATTTGTAGACAAAATATCACTATATATACCAAATTCCTGTAGATATAAAGTATATCTTGCTGTAGGGTCCAAATGAAAAAACAAATACTTCCAAAAATAGTCACTAATAACAAATTTTGCAAAATTTAACCACCATAGGCTTGGACACTATACAGAGAAAAATAGAGACTGTGGAAACCACCTGTACGGACTGATTTCTGCGATTCCTTACCGACAATGCCCGTCTACCAGCAAAAGGGGAGGTAAAACTACTGTATCTACCATATACACAAGTATGCGGATAGTTTATTCATTCCTATTTTGTGCCCATGAGACCTCCACTTCCTATTGGTGCAACCAGGACTACGCTATTCAGCAATTATCTCGCAAGACCTACTTGTATCATCAAATGATATCTACCACTGCACCTGTAACAGGTCAATTTCAATTACAGTTGGTGGTTTTGTTTTCAAATTTCAACCACGTCACTTCTCACGTAAAACCGTTCCCAATACTACGGGGGTGTCCAGTATTAGAAATGGTAAAACAATTGTTGCAAACTAGAGGTTTTATAGTTGACCCACGCACGATGCAACATACATACTTTATACAGAGATCTGCTGTTTTGATTAAATTTTGTTTTGGCTCATTTATGCGGAACCCTGTCAATTATGACTTATCGTTGTGACATTAATTGCTATTAAACACCACAGTCACAAACTACAGGGTCAGATCTTTGCTTCCATGGAAGTAGCATTATGTTTACTGCAGTAGCCAGGCACGGACCTGATAATTCTTGTCAGATATCCATTTTTTTTTAAAAACATACCATTTATGTGTCAAGCTAGCCTACATGTACCTTAGCTCTTTGTACAATATGCAAAAACCCTGACACAGGCTTGGGACTGGAAAGAGGGTTAAAGGGAAGGGGGGACAGGGGAACAGGAGTCAGTCAAATGTTCAGCAGTGCTGTAATTACAGCATTTGATAGCTACACTGCCACATGACAATCATTGATATGAAAATTCTGGGGAGCACTGACCCACCTCACCTTTGCCATTGACTGCAAAGTGGTTTATTATGACAATTCTTTTAGTGTACCATCCCCTGAATTACAGTTCAATCTTTATAGACTTCTAAGTACAAAAGTATAGTAAGGACACACATTTTGTCTCCACATATCCAGAAGGAAGAGAAAGTGGGTGTGGCACCGGAAGTGTGGGTGTGGCACCGGAAGTGTGGGTGTGGCACCGGAAGTGTTCGCACCAGATGTTGAATAAGGATATAGGTATTACAAGAGAGAGGAGGGAAATAAATACTACCCTGTCTAAAAAGTATCCAACATTTCTTCCACCAATCCTAATACTTTCTACTTCTTCAAGTACTTCATCAACTTTTCGCTGTGCTTTTGTGGGTATTTCTAAAAACTCACGGCACACCTACCTAGACTGTCATTCGAACTTGCACTGAACAGTACTTTGAAATCCAACGTACTCACTTAACTTTACCCTTTCCATAAACAGCCTTCATACCAAATTAAAGTTAAAACTATAAAACTGAAAGTTTTGTCAAATAGCTGTAGATCTGCAAGAAAATTCCAAGCTCACAAAAGATTTACAGTTACTTAGTTTGACATAATAACTCGACTTTACCGAGTTCATTTTACTATGAAAGAAGGTGGCAGGATTTCCTGCGCTTAGCAGTAGCCATGGTTATTAATGAACATACATACAGTTCATCACAAATTTGGCCTACATGTATACTGCTTAAATGTATTCTACATGTATAAACAGATCCATGTCCTCTCTTTTGCAACTCCCTATTGTCTTTTCGATCACACATCTATATTCCTTAAAAAATGTTAACAGTAACAGAGACACAAACCGAACTATCATAGTGGGTTGTGTTAATACAGTATGATTAAAACCTTTTTGCTGAATAACTCTTCCAAACTGCTAGGAAAAATCTTGTTGCATTTGGGCAATATCCTAGTTTTAAAAGTGGTGTCTGGGGGGGGGGGGGAGGGGAGCTGTCACTTTGTAAATCTTTGTTGTCATGTATAGTACTAACTAGAATTTGTGAAATCGTTTGCTTTATATTTTTCTCTCGTTTCTTTTTCATGTTTTCAAGGTTGAATTTTAAATGCATTGACACTGAAACCAATGCCGTAATTAACTCATGTAAAAATCCCCAGCACAATTAAAGTGATTGGGTTTTTGTTTCCTTTAAATTATTATCTTGACTATATACCCTAACAACCTACAGTGCACATGAACTAAAGAACTTGAAGGGGAACTCTAGCTGTGTATTGGCAGGAAATGTCAGCCTAACAACACTGGTAGCTTTTTCTTTTTACAAAAAGCACAAGTTTATGGAGATCATTCACCATAAAATATGGTGTCAGGAGTTATTGTGCTTAGTGACAACCACAGTTAGCTGACTATGTATCAGAAACCTTTATCACCCTGACAATTCTACACACAAACACACACACACAGAATATCAAAGACAGTAGTATACTGTACATGCTGTACATATACAGTAGTACTTTTCTAAGCTCATGAGTCAAACCCAAGCTACCCGTAACTGTTTGACACATTTACAATGGACCCCAAGAAGATAAATTACAGCAATCCTATTGTTTATCCTGAGGGAGGGGGGGGGAGGGGTATCATGTAACATTTCCCCTTCCTTCCAAATAAAGGAACAGAAGACTTAAAGAAGCATTTTGCGTTTTGGCGCTGTTTTCCACTTTTTTGACAAGTCCATCAAGTTTATTTACATATATATATCAATCACAAAACAGCAAACTAAGATATTAGCCGAGTTTTTTTCCCTGCCAAAAGCTTTAATTGGCGAGTAATTAAGGAATTTGCAGATAATGAATAAAGTGTCCTCTGACAAATTACACATTTAATATTAATCGCATACAGTTCCCCCAACCCACTAGTTTGATTTCAACCAATCAGAGATGCAGGTTTAGTTATGAGCCGTTGCTAAAAATAGATTCAAAACGTCGAGTTGGTAACTTGGAACAACCAGCGAGCTGGACTCTAACAGATCCCTGGTACAGCTGCTATATACAATCTACACAAATCAAGCATGGTTTTGTATTACGTATTGGCCATTGACGTTCGTAGCGTTTAATATATTCATATTATCGGCAAGGTTTATTTGGATGCCGGAAAATATCTTCGAGAAAAACAAAGTTGTAAATTTTTGACTTTAATGCCACCATTTGAAGTAAGATTTGAATAGATAAGCTAGTTATGTATGTCGTTATGGCATCGTGGAATCGGTGAGGTTGTGAAAAACCATAGAAAAGGACTCAAAATGCTGCTTTAAGACAACTCTAGGAATGTGCATCTCACAGCCAGGATGACTTGAGATGTTAAATGTTGTACCATGATGAAAATTCTTTCAAATGCTGTTCGAAAAATAACAAAAATATTTCTTATCACAATGTAATACCAAGGTCCCTGATTCTGAACGGCTAAATGTTTACTTGAAATAATCTTTACTATTAGGAACAAATAGGACAACTGTTCATTAGTACTTCTCCTCCTACCAGCAATTCACTATCATGTTACAGATCAAACAAAATGGCAGCCCTATGAATGATACAACTCTGTTTCTTTCTGTCCATATCACATTGCAGTAAACAAGATCTTCAGATAAATTTGTATTCTTCCTTCTATCAACATTACAGTGTAATGGCATAACTCTGCTGAAATGAAACTGTTTTAGTTTCCGTGTTCAAGCAGGAACTTGCTTTGTAGCCATGGTTCGAAGTACAAAACCCAGTGTTGAACCCAGTACAGAAGCCAAAAGGCTGTTTGATCCCAAGCCAACTCATACAATTGGGCAATATTTAATGTGACACTGCAAAACAAGATTTTGAAGTTTTAATCATTCCCGACTTCAGGGTGATCAGCAAGGTTCTTGCACTCAAATGTGAACAGGTCCTTGTACTGACTAAGGTACAATAGATCAACATACCAAGTATGCCATTAAACCACCATCACATACTTATTTGTGGTTTTTACGAGCTCAGCTGTATGAAGAGATACACACAAACACACATTACACACACATACACGCTATCAACATCATGTTTACTTCGCTTTTGCCTTCACTGCTCAAGGAATGAGAACCCAGCCTTGAAAGTCCATATTCTTAAAGTCAAAAGCACTTTCAAGTTTCAATTGTTGAACATCTGTTGTTAATTACATGTATTCATAGAATGTAATTACATGCCCAGACTGTGTGTGGATCCTTGGATGTAGCCCAAAAGTGACTTCCAAAGGTGAAAACAGTAATCACAAAACTCTACCTATATCCAGAGCTTGTGACACTTTGGATGGTAGAATGAGGTGGGTGGTAGAACGGAATGTGCCGTTCACCAGTAGAGGGCAGTGTTCAAAAGTTTACCAGATGCTCTAGGCATGGTACAACAAGAGTGCAGTAGTTGTGTGGAGACAGTTAAGAGAGTAAGTGAAGTAACTACTGTGTTAGTTAAATTCCAAAACTTACCAGGTCCTGACTACCGCATTTTCGCAAGATTCGAGCAGATAGAAATCCGAGTAAAAAAAAAGACCTTGAAAACACTTTGGGTGGTAGAATGAGGAGGGAAGTCATTGACCCGCATGGTCTATCATAGAGGGCGCACAGTGTTAAAAGATTACCAGTTCACTCTAGTAACGGTAGAGCAAGAGTGCTGAGGTTGTGAGGAGATAGGTAATCGAGGAGCAAAGTAAATATTATAATACAACTAAGGTTTTTTTTTAATTCTTCATATTAATACTATCAATCGATATGAGTTGGAAAATCAAGAACAGTGAAAAAACTTCTAGCCTCCACCGGGATTCAAACCTCGGCCTCCCGCTGTATATGCAGACGCCCTAACCACTAGGCTATAGACGCTGATTATAAAGATAGATATATATACCGTAGAATATAAATTTTAGTAATGCAGTATAGTGCTCAAAACAACTGGTGCAGAGCTACTGTATATATAAGATTCAGTTGCCTGGTGATTGCTGCAGTGAAAAGGACTCAATGTGTGCATGAAATCTGAGTTGCAACACGATGGCATAGCCTGTTTATACATACATCTATAATACATATACTGTAACACCACAAAACTGATATCACACTAGTACCACTGATGCTGTGCATAGTACAATTCTGTTCAGGTAATGCTGAGGTCACTGGTTTCATTTTTGTCTTTGCTCTTTCAAATTTTGGTTATAATTCTAAGCAGGACTTTATTGATTTTCTATCCCAGAAATAGTGGAATAAAAGAAAAATGTGAAATACTGGGCAATTTGAATAGCACATTGATGCTTTCAAAAGCATATTCAAGGCTTTTAGTGGTGTCACATATCTAGCAACTTGTTTAAAAGTAATGAGAAACTATATATATGCACTTAGCGACCAAGGTACATATATTAAGCACATACATACAGCAGACCTTTCCTGGCTTTACTCTTAAAATATTCCGTTTGAATATCAGCTACTTTTCATACACGTTTTATACGCTACATAGCACAGCATGACAGCAGGCTATGATAAAAAAAAAAGCTTCTGCATCACTGTGCACTGTACATTGAACAAAAAAAGTGATTTGTTTGTCCTCTTTAATGGAAGAACTGTTATTAATCATTTACTTATCTTTAGATATTGAACAGTAGTACAAACAGATATGTAACTTGTTGCATACATTATGTACCTGTAGTATATTATGGCATGAAGTGTACATTGTACAGCACTGTACAGGGAATGATGTAACTTTCGAATTTTGTGTTTCAGTTTGAAATCTTTGAAATTTTGTGTCTATTATGAAGTACTCTTGTTTCTGTATATCAAAATTGCTACAAACATCTTTGCATTTTGCATAGCAGTTTGCTCATATTGTATAGGATTTTTACTTTGCAATACTGTACACTGAGTTAACCCACTAACTAAGGGATAGTTCAAGTAATGGAGCCAATATTCCTTATTATCAATCTAGTTGCTTTTTCTCCCCTTGCAATGCTACTTAAGATTACATAATAACTGCTAGATGTATCATTGCAACTTTGCAGCGCTTCATCGAGCCTGGATAGCATTCTAACTATCCAATGATGACAGATGTTGTGCAGACACAAGGGTCGTCAGGGGCAAATTTTTAATGGTCATCTGATCATCTGAAACGGACAAATTTCTGTTCGCACGACCAAAAATCAGCCTTGGGAGATTTTCCGGCGGTCGACTTGTTGTTTACATCAAATTCATATCGCATTGTAACTAAATATCCCAAATAGTTATAAAAATGATAAATTGGTATCATATTTCAGTACTTATGGAGATAAAAACAAAATTAGTACAGTAGTAAGGTCTATGATCCAAGTAGACTTTTACTGGACCAAAGCTGGTTTGCTATTCAACAGACCTACGCATCTCTCCCACAGTGTTCATATTGGTCATTCTTTGTATTGTTTTCGCTATATTTTTCGGGGAGCCAAATTTGTTGTCCAGACGACCGAAATAATAAGACCTGGTTGTCCAAGGGAACAACCAGAGATGAAGAATCCTTAAAATTTTGGTCTGGTTGTGAAACAAATACACACACAGAAGAGGTACATTTTGAGTTGGAGACTTGGTTGCAAACTGATGAACTATAGGATACTTGGTCTGTTAATGAATATATACAGTATTGTACAAACAATATGCAATTAGTCCACATTCATTGCACCGGGAACAACAGGAATTTAGAAAAAAACTAGAAAAGGTAGTGTACAAGTAAAAAACCACAAAAGTACAGACTTATCATATATATATATATATATATATATATATATATATATATATATATATATATAAAGGAAAATCGTAATGAGTTGGAAAATCAAGAACAGTGAAAAAACTTTCAGCCTCCACCGGGATTCGAACCACGGGCCTCCCGCTCTGTACGCGGACACCCTAACCACTAGGCTATGGATGCTGATTGTATGTCCAGAGGTTCGAAACCGGTAAGGAAGATCGTAATTCCACTGTAGGCGTTTGTCACCTATATCGAACAATACTAGTTCTGTTTTTGGTGACATATTTTGCCCTATTCTAGAGATCAAACATGATGCTATCCAACTCGAAAATCATTTGTGATTCCTAAAGCCGGATCTCGGAAGAGATACTTTGAACAGACTTCATTTGCCTTTGTCGTTTAACATAAAATATATATATATATATATATATATATATATATATATTTATGTACAGTGTTCTTCTTTCCCACTGCAATTATTGAAGCTATGATCGAACATGAAAATTTACATTCTTCAATTTATTGATGGTTCCCAATGGAATAACTGAAGCCAGACTTCCTATTCTGAGTTAGTCACGTACATTGCACCGTGACGCACTGCCCTTGGTTATTAACCAAGGCACTATGTGTATGTACATATTCATCGGATCTTTGTTTCCTCGATAAACCACCAGCGTTTCATTGACCTAACATGGATGATTTTCTAAGTTTCTAAGCATCAATTCTTTTGTCGAAACCAGTACAAAAGAAGAACAACGAATCTCTGGTGAATAATTCCCCCAGTTTGGCTTCGCAAAATGCTATTCAAATGTGGGCAAACTGCTATAAGAGTGCAAAATTTGTATAGCATCTTTTGCACACAGGAACCCTTGTATTTTATATGAGCTCAGAGTCCAGGACATTCAAAACTGCTGGTGCACAAACATTTCTGAACACTAAATTATTCTGTACTTTATATCATAAATTATGAGTAATGGGCTCTCTGTAAAATATAAGAAGCCAAGTTTAAAACCAGACAGCTAACAGATAATATTACTACCTGTACAAACAAATATATAATAATAATAAAAGCAGTGCAACGGTGACAATTTATGACAGAGGAGGAGGAGGAGGAGGATATTAAACCACCATCAGCCAGAAAAGACGATCACAATAAAAGTCGGAAAGTACATTCACTGCTGATGATGATAAAGACATTTCTAGACAAGGACAAATCTCTCTGCGTTTATTTATTATTACAACATGAAATATTAGTATAATGTTAATGCAACATTGCCTGTTGCTTGTGATGATTTTTTTTTTGGTATGTTGTTTATATGCCAACGAATTCATTACAATATGTAGGCTACATTCTTGACTCGGCCCATTAGCTTTAAGAATGATCTTTAAGATGCATGTTAAATTTGTAAAGTAATGTTCAAAGTAAACTTTAAAAATTAAAAAAAATCCAGTTTGCAAATTGCATGTGATTACTAGTAATATGAGAAATTATTTAGGGTTGCAAGTAATGAGAACCATAATATGGAGTCATTGATTACTTAGGGTAGTAATATTCATTTGGTGAACAAAATGTTAGAAAAATACCTTAGTTTGATCATATTTTGAGTAATAACTGGTAGGTTTGATCAAATTTGTTTTTAACAAATTGGAAAGCTTTCATTATCTGTATGATAAATTCCATGAATGGATTGCAGATGGTATACTGTACAGGAACACAATTCCATAACCTTTAAGAATACCTACTGTAGGGACAACTGCACTGCTTCTAGGTCGGTCTGCACTTAAATACAGCCCATTACTAAATTTATCAAACACTACACAAATCATAATTTTCAGAAAGTTTCCATGCCAACCAAATCCCTGCTTTTCTGACATTACCACACCTTTATACACCAAAAAGAAAGAGACAAAAGAGAAACATAATTATGATAACTTAGAATTGAATAAAATCCAAAGCAACAATTTTTTCTAAGTAATGAGTGATGTCTGATCAATTCTTCGTTACTTTATAAGGATTCTACTTACAGTCCATCTGTACAGTTCTAAGACAAATCTTTACTAATCCATATTTCCATTATTTATTATTTTCTTAGATGGAACCATCCTGTTAAATGTCCTAGTATAAACAAAACCACAGCTATCCAGCTTTTCTCACCCAGATGAGATGCTGCTGGTCCATGTTTAATATGCAATGGCTAATTAATGTTAAATTCAGCCCATAACGGCTGATTGACTTAGCAGTTTGGTGACCAACCCCTAATAAATGTGCAGTCAATCATAGAACTTTAAGGGGGTGATCTAATGGCACCCTGATCTGTTTTAGAATGCAAGCTAAACACGAGATGCGGGAAAGAAGATTATTGTCGATATTTATCTGGAAGAGAGAGGTTCATTTGCCTTTTCTCTGTAAATATTTTTGTAAATATTATATACACCTTATATCCTCAAGGCACTACATCTTGAAGTTGCTGCACCAGACAAAGTTGTGGTACTAGAGCAAGTTTGGAAAGGGACGGGAAGCCTTTAAAACAGGAGCAACTCGGTCACTTTTATTAACTATAGTTACTAGAGATGGAGTTTCCTTCCTCATGTCAATTTGAACTTACCTATTGAAGCCGACTACCTCTTGTTAACCTGGAACTCTAAACATCACTGTCATCACATATTTCAAGTATCCAGTGTTCTGAGTCTCATCCAGGAGAACTGTTAATATTATTTCTGTTATCTGGACCGACAAGTTAAACCTTACTGGACCTTGTGTCAGGTTGTTTGGATCCTGGACATTTGCATTTCCAATGTATACATTAAACGCAAAACCGACTTAAAATCGGCACCACCCAGAAGAGGTGGAGAGACCTAACAACCGATCAGATAAGCTTTATTTTAAATTATTTTGTAGCTCTGAAGATTCCAATGGCCATTTCATGTTTAAGTAATCTTATTGCAATTGACTATTGTTGTCACTCAATAACTTGAAGCTTACAGTTAATGGCTGTTTCACAATACAGTTAGAAGTTGTTTATTTTAATCTTAGTTCAAAGTAGCATTTACTACTGCCATGCTGGTTGCCAAAATAACCACCTGTGAAGTTGACCTCTAAAACCAATGTATTACAATTGTAGATAGTACAGGGATTCAGGAGCCTTATGTTAAAATCTCTGGCAGAAATACAATTTCCTGAAACTTTTATCTTGCTAGCTTTTGTTCTCAATTCATCGCTGGTAACTTGTCACCATACTTGTTTCGATACTATCGTATTCCTTTGGCCCACGAAATAAAATTGAGTAGAATAGCCGGTCATCCGTTTACAGTCCACCAGTGGCTACACGGTCAATTCCATGATATGGTCAACATCATACCAAAAAAATTTAAAATCATTGTACATAAAAATTGTATAAGTTTCCAATAAATAGAATACTTGTAGTTACTAAAAATATTTTTTTCACCCCCGAAAAATCATTTGTTTGATTATGGGGTCGGTAATAACAAATGGTTGCTGTAGTAACTAAATTATGAAAAATACAGTGAAATTTCGTTTTGTGCAGATTTGTACATAGTAATCATAGGTATCATCAGTTTTTTGGACTAATTATATTTACTATAGCATAGTGCTCACCTATTAGCTTCAATTTTTTTTCGACATCAAGGCATTAGACAACAGTGGTGAATTGAAAACACCCTCGATTTACTGTCACGCGAGTCACAAAATTTACTGTGTTTGTTTTTTTTCTCCTTGCCTGCACAATAGTTTTACTCCAAATAATGAATATCAAGTCTTCACATAGATACCAAAAGGATTACTGAATTTTCCTTTTCAGAAGATATTCAAATTTTGCGGAAAATCACCCTTTAGGAATGTCACACGAGTCACGTCACACGAGTCACGTCAATTAAAGATACTGTTTCTACCTATATAACTGTGTGAAAATTACAGGGATGTTATAGTTTGATGAATAAATCACTGATTAAAGATATCATATATGCATTCCCCTTTAATTAGGCAACTTGAATAATATTGGTACACATAATTATACTAATTATATTAATTTCCTGTGAAGTATCAAAATTTTAATTCATGAATATTTATTCGCAATATAATGCCTATTTTATCACCACATTTGGAAAGTTAGCATGTGTTATTGATTTTTTAGTAATATACAAAAACATAATCTATAATAGTATCTGGCAATGCCATGTGCTATGACTTGACAACCTTAAGGTTAACTGCACAATCATTCCCAAAATCAAAATGAGAATGGTAATTTGAATCACAATGAAAAAAAAAATTGAATACAGCTGTAACACTTTTGGTTTATTCAAATATGACAAATGAGAATGGTAATTTGAATCACATTTTGATAGATGTTTCTTCTATAACTTTCAAATGAGTGACTTCAACAGACTAAATACTGTATTGTTATAAATATTAATTGACAAGATATATTGCCTGAACAACTGTACTACCCGTACAGAATATTACCTACTGTCTGCAGTCATGAGGGTAACTCGGGGACATTAATATCATCTGAACATTCCCAAGGGAAGTTCCTTTTGGTCACTTTCTAGACCAATGAATGTTATATTTCACTATGCAAGATCTATAACTTCGATTCACTACTGCATTTGGTCTAGAACTATCCGAAAGTGAACTCGTCACGCGAGTCACGTTTTCTTGTCACGCGAGTCACAATATATCTTCAACGTTATTTTCATGCCTTACAACATTTTCTCAAAGTTGCATAGCAATTGCGGTAGAGGTGTTTTTCAACTTCGGTATGATTATCAAAAGTTATTGGAAACATTTTAATAAGACATAAGAAATCGAACATTTGTGTGTGCATTCTGATTTTCGCTAATAGTAACTGTCACGAGAGTCACGTTTAGTTTTTGGCCAATTTCACCCCCAATACTTAAGGTATAAATATTTTTTCTCTACTGTTGTAAGCATTAAGGTGTACCTTCACTGACTACATGAATGCTTTTCTCCCATGTAAATTCTTTATTTGTTTAATGATATCAAATAGAGAGGAATTTTAGTAAAAATGTCACGCGAGTCACCACGGAATTGACCACACACACCTGTACACACTTGCAGGGAACAGTTATCTTGTGTGTTTACCACAATATGTCACATACTATTACTGCCACCAATTAACTGATTACTAGTCTGACTAATCTGAGATCAACTCAGATCACAGAGTCTGAATCATGATTTAATAGATCTATGTAAGACTTCAATCGCTTACTGCAGAACTGGCGAAAAGAAGGTTTCCTATAATTCATTCCAAAATGATAAACCTTTCTGCTTTATTGATAGGCACACTGTAGAACCACTTGTTCTGCAAATCACATATGATTTCATTTGTACACACTAATGCATATATTAAAATACCTGTACGGGATAACAAATTAAACAGGACTTCTGAAATATTGAACAGGACTTCTGGAAAACTGATCTTTGATAACTCAACATCTGAAGTACCCCTGCACAACAAAACCAACCTGTTACTTGTACTTGGCAATGAGAGTGAGGAAGTCCTTCATTGAGAGAGTTCCCCCTCAGTCAGGAAACGACTACAGTGACTCTTTCAACGACTCAATTAGGATACAAACATCTATCATTTTTGTAGAACTTAGAATTGGAAATTCTTGAGCCTAGTATTCTTGATGACATTGATATCCTGGGCTAATGAGAAGGTCTAACTGCAAGCAGGCCAAGATAGGCTAAGGAAAACCTGGATGTTCTTGGATGAACTTGAAATGACATTATATGCCAAGTTCTGCTTAAATTTAAAGGGTGTGAAAACTCGCGCAAAAAGAAACGTCAACGTAATGCCGGTAATCTGACCTAGTTTCGAATGAGGTGTAACAGAAATGTTAGACACCACCATCGATCCCAGAAAATACGCACACAGCTTGCTACCTTCGGTAATTAGACACTGGTGTACAGTCAGTACATACAGCTAAAGATAACAAGGTATCACTTTTCATTACTGTCTGCATTTTGTAGCGACATGCAGAGAACTTCACTTGCAAGCAACGGAAAGTTAACTTTTTCAGAGTGCGGCATGCGGATTGGGGCGAGTCTTCAATGCCTTTAAATGTTGATAGCTTCATAAACAAGAGGATATTGTGTTTGAGATATTTCTTCCTCCTTTGTGGTATATGAAGTAAACATTTGTGTAAAGAAACAATAACCAAATGAACAAATATTAAAATAAAAAAAATTGGAAATATCTGTGAGAAGACAACTTTTCCTGGACTGTTAGACACCTTTATTGGTCATGGTTCAGGGCAATTTTTTTATGTATCATAATCAGCTGGGGAAGAATAATCTAGTACTGCTACAGTTAGAAAAAAACATATTGAAACTGGACTTGAGCATCACCATAAAGAGTCTGGAGGAATCTTATTCTTGCGACCATAAATTTTGCTACAAATATGCAGAGCTTAGAAATGGAGAACTGGCAGAATACTTACACCAGATCCAGAGATAGTGGATCCCCTGGATTGATCTGATCGGCTCTCAGGCCCTCCATTCTGCACATCTTCTATGGAGTTAGTCTGTTCTAAAGGTTTGTGGAACATCCTCATACCAAACACACCCACATCGTTGTTACCTGAAACCAAGACATCAAAGTAGTGTTCCAAACTCCAGCTGTACATTACAAACTAAAGTGACCCAAAATTTGTTAGGGTCATATCCCTTAAAATCAAATCAAATAATCCCTGCTCCACCGACTGCTTAACAAGCAATCTTACACACTCTGTTAAGTACATTTTAAAACGACTGCTTCTCAAAATGTGATGTGCATTTTACAGGGACAGCAATTCTCAGGAACTTGGGTTATATATCCTTCTCTGCAAATGTGCATATGTGTTACCCAACAGATGTGTCGTCAGACAATGTACCACCTGTGCAGTAACATAAAACACCTGCAGTTAGTAAACAAAACTAGCCTAGACCCGAGCCATTAGACCTACTGCTACTGTCACTCACTACAGTGCTAGTACCTAGTAACTAACTCTATGGTAAAGATGAGCTTTTGTCAGCAATTGAGTCAAATCATTCATTTTGCAAATGGGAAAGTCCTATTATATAATGGACAGAACAAGCTGTTTTCTTTTAAATTATTAATTCAAATGTTTACGGAGGAATGGTAGAATACCCCTAGCCTAACAACATTTAACAAATTAAGGTTTGGATGAAGCCAAGATTACCTTGGCCTCGGCTACTGTAAAATATTGGTCTACTGTAAGTGGGCAGACAAACACTGGAAACACTAACATCGTCTGTAATCAACATCGTTACTAATACTACTACTACCAGTACTACTAGTACTAGGCCTAACGAGTATGGTAGTATTGGTCTACACTGCCGAGTTAGGCTAATTCGAAAAACGTTTAAAAATAAAGGGCAGAAATACCTTAACCAAAAAAAGATCCCTGATTTTTCACTGGTATAATTCTCCTAAATCCTTTCTTATCAGATTGACTCCTGTAATTATTAGAAAGACATTTTCTTCTACATCTTTATTGCAGTGTTATCAATATAAGTATGTGCACAACAGTGTATTCACGGCATACTATTACTACGTATCGTCTGGCATTCAGTGCGTGCAACTGCACAGATCCATCGGAAGAAGGCTAGGCTACCTATAGTGTGTATTGTATGTAACCTTGCTCTGTATGTAAACACTAAGTACTACATTATTTACCAGGAGGTGATAAATAAGCTAGACGCTTACTACGAATTTGAGTGATTGATTTTGTAGAGCGCCATCTAATTTTAAGAGTTTACGCGGCCTGATTATATGACGTAATTTGAAATATATGGCTGATTCACTGATATTTTTACATTGAAATATAATATCATTGACGAGAATAAGACGAAAAGAAAAACAAAGAGCAGGGAGGGGATAGAGAAATTGGCGGGGAAACGGATAGGACGGGACGGGAATGGGTTGGAGATGCGAAAATGGATAATTTTCCATGAAGATGGGATCCGAGTTCTACCAAAAACACGAATAAAAGGAGAAAAAAAAATCATTCCAAACTCCGACATGCATTTCAGTCAGACGACCTAGTCAAATGTTGCAACTAACATTGATCAACATACAGGAGTGTGACCAAGGGCTCAGTCTAAAGTTCCCCAAACAGGAAGGAAAACATCCATATAAGTCTTTGTTAGTTATAATTATATTCCGGTACGAATTAATCACAACTCTAGGTGCACCTATGGTTTGTCTATCATTTTGTTACTCTATTACCCCCCGCATGCCAAATACGGATCCGCCGCCATGGTAACCACCGTTGCATAGACGGCTCCGTCGATATATACTGTGATAGTGGACGTGGAATCGTACATCAAATAACGGCGCTCGGTACGCCGCAAAGTAAGGGTCAATACCTAGCTGACTGTCAAATAGCACGTGTCCCTATCAATTCGCACAGGTGAGCATCAAATGAAACATGGGCCTATATCATCAACTATTGGTATTTCTTTGCAGATGCCTGTTGACGTGATCCTAATGGCAATATACGAGACTATTCTATGTGGAAACATTTAAGTTGGGAAACTATTATAGAGCTTGTTTTGCCAGTTTGTTGCAAGTTGTCATTTAACTGCAAACTGTTGAATTGATGACAAACTGATACGACCGTAGTGAATCATGTTGCTGCCAAAATATTGCTGCAAATTTTAAAATTGATAACATATTAGTCAAAAATTAAAAAATTATCATTTTGCAGCACAATATTATTTTTAATTTCCTTCCTTATTAGATTTAAGTAATTTGTCATTATGTCGAAAAAATGTGTTAATGTATAGTAACTGACCAATTAAACACTGTGTTGTAAATTGCTACTATATTTACAAAAATATCCCTAAGATTTTGATAGCAAGTTAACGTAGCTAAACTTCTAGACCAAATTTTGCCTAAGTTGGAGAAAGCACAGGAAAATCTTCACAAACTAAAAAATAGCATTGGTTTGAGTCTTATTTCCTTCACGACTCATACAAAACACCCGGTGCCATGAATGTCCATTCGTTGTCAGATACCAAGGGGACAGATAGGGAGAAGGTTCTCAGTAATAATTTCTACAGGGTTTTAGACTGACAGCAATGTAGAGTGTTAATTAATGAAAAACTCATGTAAAGAAGTATGCTAGAAGGCTTCCTATCTTTTAGAGAGGTGGTTACTGCATGTTGTCGTCTGGTAAAAATCAATCTGACGTCACATGACCAAGATTAAAAATTAACAGGGCTAACGTCATGCCCTGATGACTTTAATAGGTGAGGAAGTTGAAAGTCAGAGTGAGCACCAGGAACAAGAGGAGCAACTACCATTTCTGTCTCCATTGTGGAGAGGGGGCAGGGTAGGGGGGAGGGAGGGTGAAGGGGGCTGGTTGTTTTTCTTTAGTTGGGAATCACTTGAATCACTTTAATTTAACCTTTTATTAATGGAGACACACGTTTTCATAAAAAAGAGGCAATTGATAAAACAGTCATATAACGTAAAGTATATTAATTTCTATTAATTCTAAAATTCGTTACCGTGATGATATGGTTACATCAGCTTGGGTTTAGGTATATAATCACTTTCCACAAGATTTATAAGAACACGGTGATTGACTGCAGAGACAGAAAACAACAAGAAACTTAACATAAACATGGAAGCACAACTAACCCAGCAATCTACAAAGTTGAAGCATAGTCCAAAGTTTGGCTACGACAGTTTCATTAAAATTTGAACCGTATATGGAATAAAATGATTAAGATATGTTGTTGTTTAGATGATTTTGATTAATATGACAAATATAGCAACACTGTCAACCACCTACTGCAATGTAAATTACTTCACATGATTATGAATGAGTGATTTGTGTCGTTAACTATTTATAAACAAACGAAATACACAAGGTTAACTGAATTTTCACAACTTGCATAAGAACATTATACTCTAAATAGATATTTTCATATCTGTAGATAAAGAATGAGTTATTTTGTGAAAACAATCGGTTGTATGGTATTGTTGTGGATTGGCGCACTTTTATATTGATCAAAAAGTTTTTAGCAAGCTTAAATTCTCAAAACTAATTTTTATTTTTTGTTTATCTGGAAACAATTTAAGTGACCTGTGGATTTTCTAAAATAATGCAGCAAAATGAAATTTACCATGGAACTTTTCAATATGCATTTGGCTGATAGGGTATAATCTCCCAGAAATAGACCAAAGACAATGTCCATCGACAGCTATGACTCAAAGACACGGTTAAGTTGCAAAAGAGACTGTGTAGTACAAGACTGTCTTTGACACGAGAACATTAAGAAAAGCATGAGTTGGAAGTCTACTATATTTCTCTAACATGTCTTTCTTGTAAATGTATGTAATTCTCTATCAATATCGCCTAAACCACTCTATGTTGTATCTTAAACTTGAATAAACACAAAACTAACAAATGTTTCGCATTCCAGACCACCAGAAGCACCGTTTAGTGTTTAAGCTGCTTAGCATTTACATCTCTTTTTATTATTTCTTGATGAACTCTAGGACAGGCATATTTTTAACAAGAATAATATTTGGCTCAGCGATGGAGAAATATCATTTCATTATACAATCAGCTGCTATTTTATAACCAACTCAATTTAAAAAAAAACAAAAATAAAAAGAGTAAACTCATATCACAAAAAACAATTCCCACAAAACCAGAAAACTCTTGATTTTTAATTAAAAAAGATAAGTTTGATTTTTAGGATCCAACCACAGATTTGGTCTTGTGCTAGTATGTACCGTCTTCATTGACACAAAACGTTATATATTTGTCTTAGCGGTGGCAATCTGATTGCTTACAAGTTGATCACTAAGAAATCATTTCTGTGCTGGCAAAGAGAAGGGCTTGTCTGCACTGCCTATTAAATTGACGTTGCTCAATTCACCAAAGTGACCAAAACAGTTCAATTTTCAAAAAATAAAATCTTAAATTCTTGGAAGCACATGAGGATAATGATACTGCATAAATTATTCGTAAAAAATAAGGCTTACATTTCATCTACAAAACTAACTTTAACGTTTCCCCTACACAGTCTACCTAGTATACTTTGGGCAAATCATGTTTTCGTTTTCTAGTTAAAGGAAAGAGTCATTTTGGTATACAAAAGTTATCCTCAGCTTTGTACATCATAAAGTCAGATAAAGTATAAAATGTGAATTTCTTCTTGAAGAAAGTAAGAGTAAAATGTATCAAACACTTGAAAAGCTACTACTGATAAAGCTTTGTAAACCTTCAAAGCTAAGACAGAAAAATAAATTTAACATGATTTTGAAATGAAGAATAATACAAAAAAGGAAACGAAATACGAAATATGACCAACGAATATTGCATATTTGAAAGCAAACCTGAAAACTGATTTTACTTCCTCCAAATTGTAAATTGTCAAGCCCTCCATTCAACCACTACTAAATTTAACTCTCATAATCAAAATGACACACATAGCCAAAAGTATTTCTTACATAGTCCTAAAAAGGTAATACCAATCAGCATGTGTTAGTGTGTACAGATTGAAGCATTACAACATGTACAACTTGACTGAACATCTCAAAGTCATTCAAATCTGAACATTTTTGACAGTCTTTTCCAAAAATTTGTACATTTTTTTATACAGAATGTTCCAGCAGTAGGAAATGTTGATAGAAATGTATCATTTCTATTTTTTCTATTTCAAAAGATTGTGTATCACAAAATCAATCACTCAGAAAGGTACTCGCTGGCAGCAGTGAGTTGGTCTCTTCATATTTTCCCAACATGTTCTTCCACTTGTCCAAGGTTCCAAGAAGGAATTTGTTGCCTGTGATAGCGGAAGAAATATCATTATTGAACACACAGTGTACTATTTCAGTGGTCAAGCCAATTTGCCTTAACACAGGAAGTGTTTACAATCATATGGTGGCTGGTCAATTAATTAGGTGCGCTCACCAAGGATGTATCCTAATGGCAGTACTTGGTGTAGTTATGCAATCAAGTAACACATTACTAATGCTCGAGTGAATTTGAAGAGGACTATTTTTCTATAGGTAGGCTTGACCGACATGCATGGCTCCACAACTCTAATATGATAGTGTTGGCAGTGTTTAAGTACACGTAACAGTGACTGGACAATCAACTCACCGACTACAATGTGCCCTCTTCGAGCTCTTGTCATGGCCACGTTCATCTGGTTTTCGTCCATCGTAAATCCGAGATGGCGTATCTTCCAGCCCTTACCAGGTCTGTCTTCTATTTCAATTTTGGACATGGATCTGACAGTGGAGAATATCACATAATCCCATTCGCTCCCTAAGAGGAAGGGATTTAAAAATTATTACTGGAAATTATTTGAGACATGAATCAACAAAAGAGGATCTTAATAAAAATTAACATAATCAACAAAGAAAGGCATGAACTTCATTGCTCTTTCAAATTCCCTTTCCACAAATTCTAGTTGCTTTATCGTCGAAAAAAATAAAGAGAAAGAACAAAAACCAATCGATGAGTATAATCGTTACATAAATGACATATTCTTTACCTTGACTCTTAATTACAGTGGAGACATGTATACCAGTGAGTCCAGCACCCTTGAGTTGTTCTTCGATCTGCGAACACTGTAGTCTATACTGCGACAGAATTGCCAACTGTCGTGGACGTACCTTCAGACGATTTACAAGGAACTTTGCCATACGAACCTGACGAGCAAGTGAAAAATTTACGTCAAAGATGTTTCATTGACACGTTGCATACTTCTACCCTTCACAAGTGACGAACTTCATTACAAACCCTCTGACTGGCTAAACCCCCAACTACTTCATTAAGTTGGATCGCAGTTGGGGGGATTTGTGATGTTATCTGGGCAGATACTCTTCACATACTTTTCTTGAATACTTGAAATGTGATACATTTGGAAAATTTGCTATGGCTGTCAAGGTTCTCTGTATTCAGAATTTCATCAAAATGCACTTTTCTGTAGAAGTATTGTTTCCTATGTGAATAAAGCGAGTTCAAAATTATTGAGGAAAGAAACAAAAGATTTCTTCAGCTGAATTGAGACAATGACATCATAAACTCTGTGATGTCATATGTTATACTGTTCCAGTCTGCCAGGTGTGAGGGTGTATTTTGTTTATCTTTCAGATTATACTTGTTAAATTATACTGTTCCTTAACTTTCTCTTTTGGGGATGTTTCTTGCCCAGTATTTGTGTTCCTTGACCAAGGCTGGGACCATGTAACATCAGTCATGTTCTATACAAGCCATATGATATATATTTATATATGTATCACAGATAATGGTTCCTTTATATGTCAGCAAAGCAGAACGAACTGTGTATTACTCACCACTTGGTAAATCTCCAGTGGGTTACTGCGAGACATCTCATTTCCCTCTTCAGATCTCACCGTAAGCATCTCTTCGACTCCAACAACGTGACAAAACACACGCGGATAGTCAGGACCATTGGGCCAGATGCGACCAGTTTGTTCATCAAAACTGCGGTTTTTCACAGCTTGCGCTGTTTGTAGTTCCCCTTCGTAGAAGGCTTCTGAAGGGAAGCGACATATCTCTTCATGCTATAGACAAAACGTGAAGTCATGAATAAACATGCATGAAATGGATAATAAGTAGCATGGAACTTGCTGCCTTACAGATATACCTACAACAAACAAACTTCTTCTTCCATTGTTAACTTTAATACAATAGCTCTGGTTGTTTTTTAAAGATGGCCATTCACCTTTCATTTATTTTGGATAATCTTGTTGATAAGTCCCAGGATAAGTGACACAATCAAAATGTATGCTTAGCTATTAATTTTACTCTGACTTTAAGGTTTCGACAAAGTGCAAATTATTGTTACGAACAGTTGTCTGTCTCTGTTGATAAATGACTTTTCGGCCCAATTGTCATCATGATGGTTCTATTCAATATGATCTTGCATGATAAATTCACGAAATAATCTGCAAAACTCCAGTTTGTGCCATATATTCAACTTAGACCAATAAAACTATCCCTTAAATATGTTGGCATTCTGCCATTTCACAAAGTCATGAAATTGATCTTATCAATGTAGTACAACAGTATAACAAGAAAGAAATATCTTGCAATGCAGTAAGACCTACTTCCAAACATTTATCTTAAAAAGTCTCTCAAACTCTGTGACACCATGTATCCAATGAAAGAAATAAAGAACTTTGGGAAATCAAGAGAGAAATTCTCCATTGAAAGAGCAAAGACAAGTGACTCTCATTTTGATTAATGATGATAACATGTTTGTTTGTCAAGTATAGCTTGCTCACCATTCTGTATTGAATATTAAGAGTGATTGCCCTCTTCTGGTACTTCTCCATCAGCGAGGTCTCTGCTCCAAGTTCTCTAGCATGAGGCTCTAGAATGATTGGTCTACAACGGGAAGGAAAATTTGACAAACATGAATAATTCTGTGAGGAACCCGACAAGCAACCGATCTCACATCCCCTTTTTTGCATTGACGAAAATGGCTCAACGCTTGGTTCAACCACTCAGCTCTCGGGTTTATTGAGAGCTGAAACTGAAAAAGCATGCCATCAAAGCGAAAGGTACAAATTCTCAGAGAACTTCTGCATGCATTGTAACCTTTGGAAAATAATACTATTAAAAGAGATACATTTCAAAGCATCATAACCCACATTACATCAATCTAAATTCTTACCTTTAAGAAGAGCAATCGACTTTGTGTTTTGTTGAAGATATGGAGAGAAAACTTGTGTGGAAAGCCAAACCTTTTAAAACCAGATTAGTTCAATTCTCCACTTTTAATAAACAAAACAAAAAGTAGCCTTTTATATACTTGCTGCATACTAAGACACAACCAATGACAAAGTGTAAAAGAGTCACACCTTAAGTACTTGGAAAGATGGATTACCTCAACTGCATGTGGTCTCCGATCAGGACGACCTGGCTTGGGTTGTGGTTCACCAACGGGATGAGTGTGTCTGGCTCGGAGCACATACCAGCTTCATCTATGATAACCTGGACTATATTTACGGTATCACTCTTGGCTAATATCCTACGTCCAGAAGCATTACAGGTGCAGAGAATTACATGGTGCTTCAACAACTCCTCTGTCTGTAGAGGGGGGTAAGAACAAAAGAATATGATTCAATAATTTGTCAATCAGTTTACAAGAAGACTCATTGATATAAGCTATATACATCATTAAGGAGAAGCAGCTCACAGGATCATTGGAGGGGTGGATAGGGGGGGCGGATAGGTGACTTAAATGGCCAAGAGTATCTAGAGGGGTGCAGGGTGGCCTGCATGCAAATCACTGTGCATTAAAGCAACACCAACAATGAGGCAAGGAGCATGTGGGCTTTAGAACATTGATCAAAGTGGAGAGAAATTTCTAGTTCTAACTTGGATATATTTACCTATACAGACTTTTTGCTGTAGATAAGCACTTTGTTAACAGTTTTCCTCTCTCTCGTTACTACATTGAACCAAAAGGACCACATCACAAGAGTAACTGATATCACCAAAAGGACCTATTGCGGTGATGCAAAGCACCAAACGGACCAGTTGATTGGTCTGTTTGATGGTCATCAGCCCATTCTCTGGATCAAACGGACCAAAAACACAGCCGTGCAGCTGCCTCTCTCCCTCTGTCACTCAATTTAACTTCAGGAACATTAGGAAACTTAATTACCATTGCCTTGTCAATCAGGTCTTTGAGAGTTGCAATTTCTTTCTTCATTGCTTTAGTTATCCTAACTGGGTCATCTCTAAGATTCCTCTCAATGGTGAGTATTTTGTGGGCATATCGAGAGCTTTCGGCTCGAATCCTGTGATGCAGAGAGATATTTCTGTGTCGAGGATCCATCTTCGTTTCATCTTTCGAGCCAAACTTTCTCTCTATTCTGTTCACGCCAGGCATGGGAAAGTCTTGCTGCTCAATGGACTCGCTGTAAACACGAACGATGCTGAAGTCATCCTTCGTCACCATGAAATCTTTCAAGTACTCTGTGAGAAAACAGTATCGGTCATTATTCAAGCAGCAATGACAACCAGAGTTTCACCCTCAAGAGATGAACAATAAAGACAAATCAAGACAAGCTTTATGTTACGCTAACAGGTTAAACCAAAGTAACAAAACAGAAGGCCTACTGGCTAATAGTGATATCAATTCCTCGTCATACAATCACATGAGAATAGCTTGAAACAGCGCAGACAAATGCGAGTTTTCATGTTGTGACCGATGCTGACACACTTCAAGTGATCGGCAAAAATCTTGTACTCACATTGACCTGTTAAAAGGTTTTTCTACTTTTAACTAAAATGATAATTTTGACACTTCAGACAAAAACAAATGCAATCAAATTCTTCTTCTTGCCATAGTAGATATGCAAATCAAGTATGAACTTCATGCAAGCTGTACTTTTGAAGTTACTATGACAATATTTTCATATTAATTTCATCTCCTGTGATCTTGGATAGTTTTTAACCCTACAACAGACGACAGGATTCTTGTACTAACTATTAAACGATGATACATACCAAGTATGCATTTCAGCCAAGCTTTACATTTGCAGTTATGGTGTTAACAATGCTTTAGATGTCGACAGCTGTTGACCACAAATGACCTTTGACCTCTATGATGAATGATTAGTAAATTATGCATGGCAACTAGTCGATGAAAAGTTGTGTTAATGGCAATTGCATGAGATCGAGAAGGGAAAACCAGAAAAAAGGAGCTAGGCACACTTTATTTTGAACATTGAGAGAGGTGTCTTTGCCATCAAATCATTGAAATTCTTTGGTCAGATATTAGAGTTAAGAGGTCACTAGTCAGTCTATCATTGCTAAACTTAAAGCAAAAGTTAAAAAAAAAGAAAATTGCCACTAAGCTTCCTCCATACCAGTGATGACATCCACAGATTTGTTGGAAGGACCACAGTACAGTATCTGAGGAATGGTACCGGACCTGGGATTACACGGCATCGATTGGTTGATCCGATTGAAGAAATAAGCCAAATAGGCCCCCGTCCTAGTCTTGCCTGTTCCTATAAAGAAAGGCAAGAAACGCCTTTAATGCAAGCAACTGATAATATCATGAATGTTATAAGATACGACACAATAGGGAACATAAAAATATCAAAACAACCTTGAGATGTGAAAGTGTGGGGAGCAGGGGGATCTTTCTCAGTGTTATAAGTGTAAAACTTGTATAAAAGTAAGTTGGCCTGACGTTTCGATCAAAGCAGGATCTTCTTCAGAGGCTAAATGACAAGTTACAGTAACAGAAGGGACAAAAACACGCACAGAATACAGACAGGTTAATGAGCACGGTGAACACAATGAGATAGATGAAAGGGGATTATAAGTAGACAAGGGATGGAGAGAAGAAAGCAACAGGGGAAGAGGAGAGGTAGGAGATAAACAGTGGAGGGACAAAGAGAGGATTAAAGGACCAGGGTAAGGAATAAACTGGAAAGAGAAAAAGACAGAAAGGTGTGAAGAAAAAAAGGAGGGGTAGAGAGCTGTGAGAGGACGAGTGAAGGGGGGGGGGTGGGAGGAGGGAACAAGGAGTGGGGGACAGAGGAAAAGTTAGTCATGTCCTTCCTGAATGTTCAACCCATGAGGTTGAATGGTGCGAAGGCATTGCATCCACAGCCTCTCTCTGCTGATTCGTACTAGGTCAGGAGGCTACCTAAGGATTCAATCCCCTGTAGGGACATGTCGTTAATGGTATGGTTGGGAAGGTTAAAATGTTCTCCAACTGGGGTCTCAGTCTTCATGGTGTTGACTGTGGATCTGTGACCATAGAATCGCTTCTTGAGGGTGGTTTTGGTTTTGCCAACATACTGGATGCCGCAAACTCTACAGGAGATCAGGTAGATGACATTGGTGGTAGTGCAAGTGATGTGACCCTTAGTCTTGTGTGTGAGTTGCATGCTGTGGCTGGTGATGGAATTGGATTCAACAATGTGGTGGCTGCAGACGATGCATCTCGAAGTACGATCACATTTGAAAGTACCATGCTGAATGGGTGTAGGGTTAGAAGTTAGAGGTGGAACAGCAGCACACACAAGAAGGTCTCGTAGGTTGCGTGGTCGTCTGTAGGCGGTGATGGGTTTTTCAGGGACGACTCGTTGGAGTCTATCTGAAGTAAGGAGAATGTTGTGGTTGTTAGAGGTGATTTTCTGAAGAGGAGGAAGATTTGGGTGGAAAGTAACAACCAGGGGCAGCTTGTTGTTGCAATCTCGTCCCTTTTTGTCCTTCACTGCCAAAGTAGATGATCTGGAAAGGGAGCAGACTCTCTGAATGGCTTCACGCACCCTTCTGGCACTATGGCTCCTGGCAGTAAGGTGTTTTTCCAAAGCATCTGCATGGCGAATGAAAGAGGAATTGTTAGAGCAAATGCGAAGAAGACGAAGTGCTTGACTGTAGGCAATTCCAGACTTGTAGTGACAGGGATGGCAGCTTGAAGAATGGAGATACTGGTGTGTGTCTGTGGGCTTGGTGTATAAGTCTGTTGAGAGAGAACCGTGTTCCTTGCGAACAGTCACATCGAGAAAGTTAACCTGTTGGTGAGAGTAATCAGAGGTGAATTTGATGGTGCTGTGGAAAGAATTGATGTGATTGATGAAGGTGAGCAGGCTATCCTCATCACTGGTCCAAACGAAGAAGATGTCATCAATGTAGCGCCACCAGATAAGGGGACGGCAGGGAGCTGTACTGAGCATGCGTTCTTCAAGGCTAGACATAAACAGGCATGCATAGGAAGGAGCCATCCTGGTTCCCATGGCAGTCTCGTGTCTTTAAAGGTAATGCTTGTCCATGAACGTGAAGTTGTTTTTGGTGAGAACCTGTTGCATAAGAACTTTGATGTCAGAGATGGGTGGACAAGGGTGTAAAACTAATCAGAATTGAGGACGTATTTGTCTTAGAAGACTGCATATTTTAAACATCACCAGCAAATGTCACACTCTCTACTCTTGTTTCTTCCATAAAATATACTCATTTGAATCTGCCATAAACCTTACTCATGTTTCTTCCATAAACCTTACTCAACCTTAAATTGGTTTCTACGATAAATATTACTCAACCTTACTAATTTGTTCTTCTGTAAACCTTACTCATCTATTTCTTCTATAACCTTACTCAAGCTTACTCCTCTGTTTTTGGCAGCAAACTTCCACATCTTCCATATGCCTTTCTCAACCTTACTCATCTGTTTCTTACATAAACCATACTCATCTGTTACTTCTATAAACCTTACTCCTCTGTTTCTTCTATAAACCCTATTCATGTTTCTGCTATCAACCTTGCTCAACCTTACTCATCTGTTTCTTCCATAAGCCATGCTAAATTTTACTCCTCTGTTCCTGCCATAAACCTCACTCAACTGTTTCTGTTATTAACCTTACTCCTCTGTTTCTTCTATAAACCTTACTCAAGCTTACTCTTCTGTTTCTTCTATAACCTTACTCAACCTTACTCATATGTTTCTGGCAACAACTTTACACATCTTCCATTAGCCTTCACACCCTTACTCAATCTGAATCATGCTAAACTGTCAAACTCTTAATTTGTAGATCATAAACATATATTTCTTATAAATGTCTTGTCCAAAGTTAAGCAAATATATGCATAAAAGACTGTTTAGTGTATTCCAGTCACAATCTGTAAACATCACATATTCAGACCTTCGTACAAAACACCACCTCTCCCCACCCACCTCCCCCATCTCTTTATTGGAACTGCATTAAATCATCTGCTTGAAGGGTTGGGTTTTCAAATATTTGTTTGACTATTTAACACTCTTTTTCCCAGAGATCTTCATTGGGAGCTAGAAGCTTCTCTCTTCATAATTGTGTGTTTTTTCTTTTGCTATTTTCCCTCAGCAATCCAATACCTTGTATGGCTCATTGATTACAAAGATGGTGCAGGGTGAAGTAACATTGACATTGTGAAAGTTACTTCCACAATAAACTTTATGAAAACAAAATCCCAGCAATGGGTAACAACAGGTTATGCAGGTACACTGGGATACCCAATCACTCATGAAAACACTATGCCATGAGTTTAATTACTTAGCTTACTATATGTAATATTCTAAAACAAAACAAAATCAAATCATAATTTATTTTTACCTGGTGGTCCCTGGATGACTGAAAAGGTATTTGACAATGCAAACTGGAGTGCCTCTTTCTGTGACTCGTTCGGAGGGCTAAGTTTCAATTTGGGAATTTTTTGTGATACCTTGAACTTTGGCCCTTGTCTCAGAAGGTATTTGGAGACAACTTTTATATTTAATGACATGAAAGAAAGAAAAGATTAAGAATGTAATTAGCAGTGATAAACGTACGAAACCATGTTAGGATAAAATGAAAGCAGTAGGAGTCAATTCTCCTCCCACCTGATCCGCCCACAACCTCTCACTGATACATTTGAACAGGAAAACGTTTCCAAGCTGACTTCAATTAATGTAACAAAAATATTTCAGAATGAGCAATCCTGTGGACTACATCTCTAAGTTGGGAACGGCCAAAATGTAGCCTTGTCTTCTCTGCCCTATCCTCCCCTTACCCTCAAATGTGGCACAATAGTAGTAACCCCTTACATGTCAATGTTGATTGAATTAAACAGGAAATCATTTCATTTAAACCAAAGTTGATTTGGTTACGATTAATCGGTTCATATTGATGCAATTAAGGCCTACCATCACTGTCTTCCACGTTGTTCATATCTCTCAGAGGGCGTTGTAAACAGATGTGACGTGTTAGATTCCTGCATGCTTTTGTATCAGCGACCATCACCACTGCCTCTTCTATTCGTCTGTGGGAGAAACATCCGCATATTCCTGCTTAAAGTCTATGTTTGATAACTCACTGCAGTAACCATGGTAAACCATTTTCCCCCATGTTTTAGGCCCCCTCCCCCTCTCCCCAGCTCAATTGCACTATATTCATCGCAAAACTCACTAGTTGCTTCATCTGAACTACTTTTCATTCCATGAGTTTTCAAGGTACAAGGCAATTTGAAGAGTATTGGTCAAATGGTTTAATATATATTTCACTTTTACCCCAGTTTCCATGGTAACCACATGTTTTGATAGTAGGCTACTTGACTTACCATTTTGCCTGTAATGGTTGAAAGTCAATTTAATGTTTCCCCTTGGAGTTAACAAACAGTTGCTTTGTGCTTCATCTTACCATTGACCTCTGACCTTTCATTCTGCAGGTCTGCGAGACAGTTCCCTAAATATGGTGCCATCCTACCAAATTTGAAGAATATCTGCTAAGACATTGAGTTGTTTTTAGAAAAATTTCTACTAAAATTTGAACATTTTGGCAGTGTAACCTTGGTCTCAGCTTTCATAATAACAACAATATTTTGAAAGCACTTGACATGCCTATGACATGTCAATTAAAAAAACAAACTTTTTGCTTGATTTGCAGTTGAACCTTTCTTTCTATAGGTTTGCAAGACAGAAGTTCCCTACATAGGGCACCTTCCCACTAAGTTGAAAAAAGTGTGGGGCAATTTAGGAGGTTTTAACAAAAATTTGCACTTAAATGATACATCCAAGTCTTCACCATGTAACCTTTGACCTCAGGTACCATGGTAACCACATTTGTTGACAAACCTATCATATCTATGAAGGTGGCAAGGCAAGACAATGTTTGCATTTGAAGTTACACTAATGAAATTTGTTTAATTTGACCTTTCCTTCTGAACATTTGGGACTCACAAGTTCCTACCAAGTTTGAAGAGAATCAGCCCAGCCATTCAGGGGCAGTTTGTGACTAACACTTGCAAGTGTAACAGGCACACACATGGACAGCTTTTCCAGATATGGCCTATGGTCACCCTAGTCACTCTACCATAGGTAACCCCCTGGAAGTTGCTGCGCAGGAACATTAATTTTTACCATGGCAACCAATTGCTCTGGCAACCATAATCCAATTCCAATGACCAACTAAACACCATATCTCATCTCCACTCTATATGAAATAATATGTCCCCTGTTTTGCCATTTTTGGTGACTTGAAAATTTCTAGAATGAAAATATATGGTAACACCTTTTTTACAAAGACTTTCTTCAATCTTTGACTTATTTGACACATAAATGTCATCTTAATATTTAGCAAAGTCAGACCCTGATGCCTGCTTCAAATCTCTGATAAAGGTATTACAATTTGGTACCTAAATGCTTTGAAACTCAAACACTTACCTATCTGGATTTGACTTTGGTATCATTTCAATCGTGCAAAGGGTCAAAGAGTTCTTTGTCTGATCAAATAGTTCGTCTGGAATCTCGCACGAGGTAAAATGCTCTTCAAATTCCACATTTATGGTGTTGGTTTTATTGTCTTTCGTTACTGAACTTGTAACTGCGTGGATGACCACTGACATGCTTCCACTGTGAGGGTTTGTAGTGTCAAAGCTACTTCCTGGCTTATGTTCCAGGTTCTTAAGTTTCATTTGAGTGCTGGGGTTTATGGGATGACCATGCACACGGATGCAGAGATAACTTCTGGCCAGCACATCTTCTTCGGCGACTTTGTCCTCTGTCATATTCTTCCTGTCGGAACGTTGATCATGTTTACCTTTCTGAGGCACATAAAGTTTGATGTTTCTATCGTTGCACCAGTCCTTCTTCAGTGAGAAGCAGCCGCATTTCACCACTGAACCGTTCTTTCGTTGTTGCTTAAACCATTCCACTGGCACATCTCGAATGCAAGTGGTCTCATCTCCAGACACAGTATTATGTACCACCATCATTTCCACCAGAGGAAGCCAGGATTCTACATATTGTGTGACTGTCTTACACTTGTCTGGAGGCTTTCTAGCTAACTTAACAAAACAGTTGATAGGATTTTCCCGGTGTTCAATGCAAAAGTTGAACTTTGGGGTCACATTAAAAAGCTGTATTTTTGGTACAAGCAGCCCCTGTTGCAGTCCTGCTGTCAGCTGCACCTGAACCACTTGACCAGATTCAAAGTCACATCGAAAGTCTACATACTTCTTGGGGGCCACGTCGTCTCCGGTAGAGGTTCGGACATCAACTTCGCTGGTAATTTCAGAAATCCTTGACGATTGGTCCTCACTGGCTGACAGACCCATTTCGACATACCGAACCATCTCATATAGCAAGTCTTCCATCTGAAGTTTATCATCATCTTTCAGAGCAGAAAGGATCTTAGTCCAAGATGACTTTGGAACTGGTTGGATGAACCTATCTGTTTTCAAGGTTGCAGCTTTGTCCCTGATCTCAGGGATTTTTGCTTTGCAATCATAGATGCTGTTTTTGAAATGAAGAATTACTGAATATATTTTTTCCCCATCATCCGGTTTCTTAGAAGGCTTCAGATTCTTAAGAGGTATGCTGGTTGAGCTCCGTGTTTCTTGAAGGTATCTCTCATGAGGATACAGCACTCGAAGGCCAGAATCATTGGCAGACTCTATAAATGACAACTTAGGTTCTGCGGCCACCTTTAACTTAAGTGCCACTAGCAAACACTGTGTCATCTTGCCAAATTTCTTTGCTTTAAAGGTTTGGTTGTTACAATGATGGCAAATGTCATCCAACTCCCTGGCACTGTAAGGCGGTACTTCTCCTTTCAGACTTGAAACTAGCATCCGGTGAACAACAAGGTCAATGAATCTCCTAATTGGGGAAGTAAAATGAGTGTAAAAGTCTTTCTGAAGAGAGAAGTGATGACACCCATGCCGCTGTTTGCTTGCATTGGTGTACAGCGCATTGCCAAGTATCCTGTAAAGATGAGAGAGTGCAACAGCTTGCTTAGGATGTCCTCCTTCATTACCTATAATGTATTGAAGCTCCAGGTGAGAATGGTTGATATTTTCCAAAGTGTTTCTGATGTTTTGCCATGTTGCCTTTGTCAATGGAACACTCGACGCTTCTTCACCGTCATCCTCCATGCTAAAGTCACTAACATCACTGTCGGGAATGCTGCTTTCTTCATTGGTCACTTCTTTGATCAATGGCAGCACTGATGATAATTTCAGGCCAACTTCTGCCTCTTTGCCAAAGTTGGTAAGCCAATCTTGAGCCCTTGCCGGATCTGGGGGAGGCTGACATCTGACAGGGACATTTTTTCCTGTCTTTGTAACCAAATAATTAGCTACTGCCTCATTTGCAAGAATCATCATTTCTTCGACAAGGGTGTGAGCCATCAAGTTTTTAGCATCCTGCTCTCCCTCATCTGGTTGGTTAAAGAAGCGGCCATCACCTAGTCTCTGTGCTCGAAGAAAGGAGGTTAGATTTTTTAGATCTTTTAATTGGCTTCTCACGCATGGCAAAATATCCTGGTCACCTATCTGGTCTGCCAAAAGTACCTCAACCTGTCCATAGCTCAATCTCTGCACTGAACAGACAACGGATCTTAGAATTTTGGGATCCCCGATGATTGCACCAGTTTTATCGAATGTGAACAAGACGGTCAAAGTCAGCCTGTCCTTGTTAGGAAGCAAACTGCAAAGATTGGTGCTGAACTGAGTTGGTAACATGTGACTGGGTTTGGCATGAAAATGTGGATGAAAGGTAACCCCTCTCTTGCTGGCCTCTTTATCCAGATTGGAACCTTTCTTAATAAAGTAGGAAACATCTGCAATGTGTACACCAACCCTTAATCTACCATCGGTCAGCTTTTCAACATGAAGTGCGTCATCAAGGTCTTGTGACTCGGGTGGGTCCACTGTAAATACGTCCTTGTTGCGAAAGTCCCCACAGGCTCTGATTATCAATTCTGATTGGGGAATCTCCCAGTTGTCTGGAAATTGGTCTTCGATTTCCTGAGCAAGTGAACGAAGCCAATTATCTTTGACACCGTGCATTAGCTTTAAAATTCTCATTCCATTTCTCGGTGAATCGCATGGTGGCAATACCTCTGTAACAATCCCCATGGGATATGGGGTATTTGGAAACCATTCATAGTATTGCACAACAAAGAGTTGGTTGGATTTGTCTTGATAACTCACAGAAACTATCCTGTCTTTCTCAAATACACCATTCCCTTGGTTCCTAATGTTGTATATTTGAAGCTTTGTTGTAGAGCCATACTGACCTCTTGGGTCCCCCTTCTTACGACCCATGGGAAACATCTTTGGAGCGCTCCGATCAACAGGACACATGAGGTCGTAGTTGACTTGGTCAATAGTACACACAATTTTCTTGAATTTGGGATTCACAGACCTTTCCAGGATGTGTTTAACTTCCCCATAGAGCTTTGTAGGTTTACTATCATCAGCTTGTGTTTGAGGTAGAGTCTCATAGTCACCTTCTGTCTCAGAGAGCATGTGCATCACCACCTTGTCTCCATCTAGTGCTCGTTCCCGCCTCCTCTTACTGCTGATGACGATCTCCTCGGTCGAGCTACCGTCGGCTAGAACTGCATAGACCCTTCCCGTTGGCTCAAACCTCACGACACAGATCTTGTACTGTTCCGGATGTTCGACCGTCTTCTGGAGCCAGTCATCTGTTTCATCTTGGTTCAAGTTAGTTTCCCTCACTTCTGCGTCCTCATCTGAATCATAGACTTCGTTATCTCTGGCACTCTGAAGGTTGGAGCGGTTCGCATTTCCTCGAACTAGATATATACCCCCTTCTCTCTCTACCATGTGAAAATTAATATCTGTTGAAGAAGGCAGGGCATCTGTCTGATTCAACAAACTGTCATCTCCTGCAGGAGGCTGATCAACAGGCTCCAGATATTTGCCAAAATCATCATCATTTTTCTCATCAGTTTTCTCTTTATCTTCACTTCCTGTGGTAGGAGAGATAAAACTGTCATTATCATCATCATCATCACTAGGAGACTGCTCGGTAGCTTCCTCTAAAATGTCCCAAAGTGTTTTATTTTGCTTCAATGTTCTCTCATCATTCTGCACTTGTTTTCTCAATTCTTTCAAGATGTCATCGTCAATCTCCAATTCTTCTTCATAGTCACCAAACTCGTCTTCTGCAACCTCCTCTGTGGGTTCATAAAGTGGTGGAAACTCAGAACTAGAGAGTCTCTGCGACGAAATGTTATTTGAACTTGAGGAAGGGTTGCTGGTGAAGGCACTACTGGCTCCTACATTCTTTGGTGGTCCCTTCGTCCATACCGAGGGCACCGCCGGTGGCTTAGAATATAGAGAAGACTCTTTAGCAGGTTCTTGAACCTGTTTTGGTTCTTCAATTCTTCTTTCAATTGGTTGAAAACTGGATGCAAATGGGTTCAACTGTTGCTTAGCTGCCTCAATTTCTTGTTTGATGGATTGCAGAGTCGTTCCAATTGGGAAGAGACTGTAATTTTCCTGACATTCCTTAATATATTTCTCCCAAGTTCCATGACAATCTCCGACAGAGCATAGAGCAATGGGATCTCCAACGACGTAGAGAAGACACTGGCAACGGGTAAAGGCTGTAATTAGTTCTCCCTCGTCAGATAGGAACCCATAGTAATACTGCTCATTGTGGGCTTGGCCAGAATTTGATATGGCCGTAATTTGCGCTTTGTTCAATGTGTTCCTGGTCCTGACTGTGCTGATGAAAACAGCTCGGAACTGCTTACCTGAAAATAAGCAACACAAATCAAGCAAAGGCTGATTAAATTGCAAAGTCACTGTTAGTTACAATACCAGTGCATCACAGTTATGTACAATACCATTACAGTCATGTCACTGTTAGATACAATACCAGTACAGTCATGTCACTGTTAGATACAATACCAGAACCTTAAAGTCACTTTTTAGTAAACTACCAGCACGGTGATGTTACTATAAGGCAATACCTGAACAGTCATCACCGCTATGAGGCACAAGATCAGTACAGTACTATTACTGTAAGGTATAATATTAGTACAGTCAAGCCACTGTTTTGTACAATACCAGAACAGAAAAGTCACTTTTTTAGGTACAATACCAGTACGATGATGTTATTGCAAGGCAATACCAGAACATTCACTATAAGTATCAGTAGAGTAATCTTACTTGTTATTGATTTTAGATACTTTCTTGCCACCCTTATAAACCTTGCCCTGGACTCCCCCTCCCTCATTTGATTTAATACTACCTACCTTGAACATGTTGGACACTTTCAACATTGACTTTTCCAAGCCCCACTGCTCGAAGTTTATTCCTTATCTGATCAACCTGCACGATGGGAATGTTGAAAATTAATCATTTCTCAAAACTCATATGAATTTTTTTTTTTTTAATATATATATATTCTATAAACAAATTTACATCCTAGAAATGTTGTCATCCAGATGCTTTTCTATAATAGTGTAAATGAAATTCAAAACTTTTTCTCACTCTTTGATTTTAAAATTTGTCAAATAAACATATCTACCAACGAGTGCTCACTGTAGAAAAAAAAATTCAAAGCAAGTGAGCCAATTTTTATTATACCAACTATACCTACAAATAATAAAATATTAAGATAAAAAAATCTTCTTCATATCATTAGTAATATTATGTCAAACTAATTGTTACAATATATGCATATAGTGTTCTATACTTAATGCAGAGTACACATTAATTTAATGGAAATGTTTTTGTCGCCATGCAGTAACTGACCGCAATGTTGTAAAATGTAAATAACTTCATAATTAATCAAAGCTGAAACTGAATACACATGTGAAACTTGATCACAAACAAAAACCAATGGCAAAGTTGTTGAAAACTAGAAAGCCAAACTTGTGTGCAAATTGACATTTTGGCAAGAATGGCTTCGTCTTCTGACAATGAGAGGCTTCTTATTTGAACATATTTTGCTTACCTGAAGCCTGTAGGGTGTTAAGACTGCAATGTCTAAATCTTTCCACTGATGGGGCCATCTTCTTGCCAGCTTCTGAACTTCTTGAACGATTGCATTGACCTACGAAGAGAGATACAAAATTAATCAGTATATGAATAAAGCCAGCTCAAGACCTGGTTCTTTGCAAACTAAGATGACAGTACTGCAACAACTGACTAGTCCAGCAGCAACTGATGATTCCAGTAGTAACAGACTAGTCCAGCAGCATCTGACTAGTCCAGCAGCAACTGACTATTCCAGCAGTAACTGACTGGTCCAGCAGTAACTGAATAGTCCAGCAGACTGACTAGTCCAGTAGTAATAGACTAGTCCAGCAGTGACTGACTAGTCCAGTAATAACAGACTAGTTCAGTAATAACAGACTAGTCCAGTAATAACAGACTAGTCCAGCAGTAACTGACTAGTCCAGCAGTAACTGACTAGTCCAGTAGCTTCAATTGTAAGCTTTCTAGCTTTCTGTTTGAGATGGTATATTTTTACTCCTAGTCTCCTTTACTAAAGTTTCCAGCACAGTATTTTCTAGAGTACCTCTTCCTCTATTCCACAATAACTGATATTTGCACAACAATTTCTAAAATACTTACCTCAGCCATGTTGATGTAAGAGGTGCCGATCAATTGATCATTTCCCTTCACTGTGAGGAAGGACATGGGGTGATAGTCATGGTGATGATAGTGATCGACTTTAGCTACCAGTCGGCTCTGGTAGTGATACCGTGCAATAAAATCAAGGATCTCCTTTACCATGCGATAGTTATACGTCAGGAAACAGGTGTTTTGGCAACTCCAACGTTTGCACCAGTGGAATTCTCTCTCTAACATAGAAATGTGAAAGTTAAAGTTTCTAGCCATCTCTGAGTAAACCTGCAGCAAGAGAAGAGGAAAAAATGGGTGACAAGCCTATCTTTTATTAGTAAAACTTTTCTTACACAATAAAAAACTTTCAAAGGGGTTTTCTTGCATAGTCCAGGAAACAATGCGACAGCTGTTTATCAAAGAGAAAAAATGTTCTACAATGTTGGTTGAAACGTCCATTACAAACAATTCCTTGTTCCTCCTTCTAGATATAAAATAATGATGATTTTTGCTCTCCATTGTGTTAAACACGAACTTCAGCTAGTAGAAAATTGCTTTTATTAGCTTTAAATCCTTCCAAAAATGACCAAAAAATATTTTCAGTGCTATTAACAGAAGCAAAAACAAAACAAACTTATCCTCCAGCTGTCTATGTAGCCAAATGACCAACACAAACACTGATTAGTAAGCCTAACCATGCAGTGGGTTTAAATGATCCCCTCTCTACGTTGTAATCGGTGAAGGTCATTGAAGGTAGGAGAATGATTAGCAAAGACTCAAGCAACCCCAAGACCAGTTTGTCATTGGAAAAGCCTGTCATGATATATAATTACTTATCAATTTAAGATTATGATTTTCTCAGCGTTTACCTTTGGTCTCATCTGAATGTGGTCTCCTGCCAAGACAACGACGGTATTCTCAATCGCAAGCCCAAGAGGAATGATAGCTTCGGTTTCAAGAGCTTGTCCAGCCTCATCAATAATGATATATTCAAAATAACCTTTGACTGTCTTATGACCTTCCTGTAAGGCCACCAGGTGGATGGACGTTGCGAGGGTAGCTATGACGATGTTACAGCCTATGAAGGACAATAAGGTGTTTGTTCTCAAAAGGTATACACACAATTGAAGATAGACAAGATGTTACTGATACATGTATAGCTTCTGTTGTCTTGGTTAACTGGGCAAAGTAATGCAACTGTATATGCTTTGTGTGTTTCAAGTTTATGTCTTATTTCTGTTCTTGCTTACCCCATTTCTATACCTGCATTCAGTTAAGCTGATTCCTCTCCATTGTACAGAGCCCCTTATGACCCTTTCATCTTTCACACTAACTTCTTCATCCACCACTTCTTGCTATTCATGTGAACAGACATTGCAGACTTAGCTTTTTGTTATAAGGTTTAAAATAGTGTAAGATGGAACTCACTTGTTTAATTTCTGTACAGAGAAAATGATAATAAATACATTTAAAATGTTAAAAGTAAAATGTAAACTGTTTTGTAGCTACCAATAACATCTTGATGGGTTGGTTTTCTGAATGTCCTAGGTACCACACCCTCCTCAAAGATGGCATAGTTATCTGTGATAACCTCGTTAACTGAATCAGGGCTTTTGATAGTGGCATACACCCTGAGGAGTTTCCTGTTGTACCAAGATTGTTCTTTCTTCTTCCTGATTAAGAACGGGTGAAGGTAGTAGGTGATCAACCAATCAGCAGCACTGTTAGTAAAGGAAATCAGTGGATGCTTAACATTAAAATCATCTTTGTTCACACCCAGTTCATGCTGGAAGAGTAATGGTCCATTCTGTTATATTTTAACAATGCATTTTTGTATAGCAGAAAGTTAAGTTGTAGCTAGGTCACCAAATGTCTTCTACACTGTATTCTTAAGTCCGAGTTCAAAGCCTTCAAACTGACAGTTTGAGCAGTATCAATATCCTGTTGTGATCAGATAGTAGGATTAGGAACTGTTTGTACTGACAGTATGAGTGCTTTGCAGCATGGTACTGTATGGGAGGACAGTATGAAGTGGCTTTAGCGTTAGAAAATTTTCCCAACTGGCTCCATGACATGAATATTCATTAAATGATTTGCATAGTAATTTAAGTTATATTGGCTGTCTAATACTGAGTAGTTAGAATATTTTATAATAATAATAAATAATAATCATATTTTTGTGATATTTTTCTTTCTGTCAATCAATCAATGGCACTACCTATTCGAGTGAGTACAAACAAGAATCTTGTTGTTAGGAGATTGGTCCAAGAGTTTGATGATGGTCAGGGCAAGAGTTTGCGTCTTTCCTGTGCCAAATGGGCCGATGATCAGGGTAGGGCCGGGCACAAATGGAAGGCTTTTGCCAGCACCGATGATGTACTTTGAAACATTAGCTTGGTGAGGATTCATCTCTGTACACTCCTCCCTCCTCTCCTCTTTCCCTGGAAATCTGTTAAACAAGAAAAGAAAAGAAAAAAAGGGAAGTGCAGTGAATTTAGTTGAAAGTAGGAAATTAATAACAGCTATCAATGATTTCTTTCTTCCAATAGGTAGTTCACTAGGACCTCTACAGAATATGCAAAACAGATAATTGAAATTGTTCCTGAAGAAGAGAAACATATTTTATCATTCAACTCACAAACTGTGTAATGACTACAATTTGCTTAAATGCTAAAAAATATGCCTTAGTTTACAAGTACTGTACTGTGTAACAACATGCAGCCTTACATCAAGTGTCATTATTATGTACGTGAGTGCATTTAACCCTCCTGTTTTACAACTCATGAGGATAAAACATGTTTACCAGTAACATCCAAATGACAAATAATAAACTGCTCTTGTGATATGGAATTGTCAGGAATTGTTCATCAACCTACCTTGGCACCATGTTAGGGGGAGGAAAAATCAGTTTCATCTCTGTGAGGTTGTCAACACCAAAATGCATCTCACAAAATGGAATTCTCTCCAACTGAAACTGGACCAAAACCTTGTTCAGTGATTTATTCGGTTCTAGCTTTTGCTCCTGAACACACTGCATTCCCAAAATCACATAGAGAGAATCTGCCATTCTAAGGTCCAAGTCTTTTTCAGTCAAGATTTTGGCTTGGTACACCTTCTCTGATGCTCTGTCAAACTTGATAAGAGCGAATCGGACGTTGGATGCCACAATTTGACTGGCCTCTGAGTCTTCTAGGAGGGAATCTGTCAGAGATATCTTGGCATACAATTCTCCACATTGTGCTCTGTAGTAGAAGTTGTCTGAGCTGGAGTCAAAGAGTTCCAACTTTGTCCATCCACTAAACCTGCAAAGCAAAAACATTACTCTTGAAAGCATGCAGTTAATGAAAATAATATTTCCCACATCCCAAGCTTAAGATTAACTTTCCCATACATACTATGTGGTAGGCTGTCAATGCTGTTCAGACAGTCTTAGGTTTTAGGTTTAAGGTTTGAATAACAATCATGTAAGAAGTATTAATACCGTGGCCTCACTTTTTCAACCTGTCATTACAAGCCAGTTCTTCCAGATACAGCATCTTGTGATAGTGATCCTTAACATTGTCAGGTTTCATTTGGTGTTTTTCCTCCAGAACAATTTCACTCGGTACAGGCGGTGGATACTTCTCCTTGAGAGACAGATAAAATGGATCCTTTGGATATCGCTCTGGGTATTCCACTATCACCGAATTATTAGTATGCCAAGGTTCCATAAAGCTGACGGCTGGAGTAGAGAACCGAGGCGTTAAGTCTTCAGAGCCGATCTTCATCTGCAATGGCACATAAAGTGCAGGGTTTTTACCAAAGTCCAGTACGACCCACTGATGGAATCCTCCCAGCACCTCAGAGGTGAAGAATACCTCGAAGGAATATGTGGTCCACTCGCTATTCCCCACCAGCCTACTGCCAGGACATATCTGTGGGCGTTCCTCGTCCACAGGGCGAGATAAGTAAAAATGTTGGCGGTGTTCATCATAGAGTAGACCAATTCTTTTTAGCTTTCTCTGGTGAAAAGGTACAAGGGAAAAGTAACGTTTTTAATTGTTTACCATATAAAACTCTTACACTTAATTGTATATTGATGACTGGACAACAACATTTGCCCAAATTTGTTGAGGTTTTAGATAAAATGTTATCGGCACTCAAATATTGATCTCACAAGAATGCAACTGCATTATACCGGGTGAGGGTTTGTGGGAATTCTGTTTAGCCTTTACGTTATTCAGATAACAAAGTAACTGGCACTTATTAAGTCATTACTGCAGACTAGATGAAAGGAGTCGATGGAAAGTTTCAGAGGATCGTTCAAGAGATCATTCCCCCCCTGGACATGTAGAAAAAGAATACTATCGGCAGCACAATGAAGAACTTTCATTGACTTGGTGCTAATCACACCATAGACTATAATTATGAATTTAGAATTAACTGCCTATGACACCATGTATATTCCACGATAAAGATGGAACGAGCCAATCAATGGCTTGTTACAAATATGCCTTTAATGTCAAATGCACAAAGTAAAGTTGTGGTTCCAACATATACAATGATGTCGCATAACAAACCTTTTCGCTGTGAACTTGGAATTGCCAACTGGTCTTATAGGGCTGGTCGTTGTCAGTCTTCTCTTTAAGTTCCATGGACACCTCTAATTCTTGTTTGCATTTGACCTCCACACCTGGTAATTTTGTCATCATCTAGATAAAAAGACAGGGTTATTGGTGATTCTCCTCAGCAGGGACGTAAACACTATACTCGTAGGTCATGGACTATATCAGGTTGAGGAGCTTGGAACGTTCTAACTGAACAAAACAGTACAGCTTGTCCAAGTTTTGCGTGTAAATTGGTAAACACAAATAACAGAGGTGCAAACCTTTCCTGTTTGATTTATAAAAATTCAAGATCCTTACCACAGTTTCCTTTTGGTTGGTAAAATTGTAAGCCTGTAACAGTTCGTCAAGGAAAGAGAATAACCTCTGTTCTCTCACTTTCTTCATCTTCATCATTCTGTACTTGTGTCTCTCTTTCCATTCCTTCAGTTCGTCTTCTCCGTGAGCAAAGTCACATATGTTATCTTCGTCACTCTTCCCAGAATATCGACACTTACCAGACAGATCTCTGTTGACACGACAAGCAGATGAAAAATATGACGTTGCATGCTTCAGGTTTGGTATGTCTACAACTACTTATTGCCATGGTATCTGTACCACGTGTAATAACGTTAACACCTCTGCTCTGAGCTTCACTGTTAAAGTTGATTCCAGCCCACCGTGGAAAATTTCACACAGACCTGATGTCCTCCCTGACACATTTCATAGAATATTGTTTCTTGCATTTCAATGTACAAACACAAACAACTTTAAATGTAAAAAATCATTTTAAACATCATTAACAACTTCAGTGTTCAAAAGTTAGGACCTTTTTCCAGTCATGCTTTGATAGCACATGCGAAACAGGCAGCATTCCTCTCTGAAAGTCCTTCAATGGTCCTTTGCACCATATATAGATATCAATATTAATATATTTGTGCTTTCAATGGTGAGCATGTACCTTACTGTTCATCTCGTAATACCTAGTGTGATTCGCAGTTGCAATATAGTTGTTGTAAGCTTTGGTCAGGTTGGAATTAGTTACTTAAACTATGGGGCTTCATTTTCTTTTCCTTTTGGTTTTTTTGTAACCTAAATTTTTTTGGGGTAAATTATTTTTTTTTTAACCTGTCACTAAAACCTACCATAACTTAAGTTTCAGAGATTTAAAATCGGATCTTTTCAGTGTTTTAAAGTCCTAAACGTTTTAATTTCCTACCCTACCAGGCTACTGTAGCTGTTTTCACAGTTTACTCAAGATGAACCGTGTTACCATTGTTACCTCATCATTAAACTAGTTGTATACCAATCTTATACAATTAATAACACACTGGTTACTAAGACTGCTAGTTTACAGTATACACAGGGGACAGTATGGTGTCATGAAACCAACATCCAACATTATGGTCTATCCAACAGTCTTTTTACATACTGTCGGAATTTCAGCCATCCGAGCTTGCGACCAACGATGATAAATAATGGGTGTTGTTGAATTATAATCCATAGCAACAGAGATGCCACTGTAAAGACACAGCTACACAGATATCATGGTTCTGATTAGTTGGGCAATGCCACAAAATTATGTGTGTCCTAAAAGTTCACTTGACAACTTCTTGACTGTGGGGAAATTAGGAGGAAAAAATACTCACAATTTGCAAATCTTGTAGTCACCATTTGTCACTCCTGGTGGGGGGTCACGATGTTCCCACTTCTTCTCTCGATCAGAGTTTATGTAAGCCAAGTGATCCGGAGCCTTGAGATGTTGTTCCAGTTGCCATTTCTCATCCCATGACTTTTTGCAGTAGGAGCAGAAAAACTGACTTCCTGCACCCTTGGGGCCAATGGACATACTTCTCACTTGCCTCTCGTCTTGCGCTGGTTGAGAATTGCTCACAGACGAACCAGCGTTTGTGCCACCTCCTTCTCTCACAGCAATGACTTCTGCAATTGTCATCACTACACAAAAACAGATATTAGAAGCATATTGAGAATATAAATTAAAAATGAGAAAAGACTTAGAAGAAAGCCTGCTTGGATTTCAACTCGTTTGTGGGGGCATGGGGTGGGGGAGGGGAGGGCTGGATAGGTTTGGAAGCTGTCATTTGTGGAATTGTTGATGTCATAGCATCACTACAGGGGTCAAATCTGTGAGAGACCTTTAAAATGTTAATTACTCATAAATGTAAAGATTCAAGTAATATTATATTTTACTAATATTTGGTAAATATGCTAGGCCATATAAATTTGACATTATTTCCCCACACAACACTATGTTAATTGTTTTATTTCTCTTTGACTTTCAGTATACCTATTACAGTGCCCTCTTGGGTGATATTCCTTATCTACTTTGTAGATTGGTTTTAAATAATGATTAATTATGTTCCTAGTTCTCTCTCTCCTTTTCTCTACCTTTTCTTTAATTCAGAATAAGTTATTGCAACAATACATGCACTTTTTTCCCTGACTAATTCTACTCTTATGTTTTTTGGCAATATTCTAATAAGCTTTTCTTCCTCATCTGCCTGTTTTAACTGTCATTTTCCTCTGTGTTCTTTATTGGGCTTGTCCTGGAAGACGAACATGCTATGATCAAAATGTCAAGCCCTCTAACTTTGATGCAAATAAAATGTGGTTATCATATGACCAAACCGGACAAGGTAACTGAAGGAATCTACTCACATGAATATTGCTGTTGATACACCCATAGCTCAAGTTCCTCTGGGTAGTGACAAAACATGCACTGCGAGTTAAAACTTTCTCTGTAAGAGCATGTTGATCCATGCCTGCAAAGGATGGGATTGAAACTGGGTCTCAACTTTGGGTTACGGGGATAGACTCTCACCCACTTGTTACTGGTTGTCAAAAGTCGGTAAACGGCATAACTCTTTTGCCAAGGGTGACCTGACACGCTGCATATCTTAGGATCACTCACTTTTTGCACGGATATCTTCTGTGGATAGCAGATCCCACAGAGGGCTTGCAGTTCATACTTGAATGGTGGGGTAACCTTTGATGTTAATAGTGGGGTTACCAATGATGTGGATGGTGTGCTTTGTTGTTCAACTTTCGGTGCAGGCGGGGTCTTATTCTTTAGCTCAGCAGGACATTGGTGTATGAGCTGGCAAAATTCAACGACTTCATCACGAGGGATGAAGGTAGTCCTCTGCTCAAATTCCCAGAATTCCACCTCAACATCGTTATGAGCAAAGCTGCAACTGTCTTCACGTGCACAGCCGAAGTGTTTCATGTTGTGCCAACAGAGAGGAACACGAGCAGGTTTGTTTGGAGGACGGGGACGCACTTTCCAAAACTGCTGGTCATAGCTGAAAAACACCAGGACACGGTTGTTGATATTCCATTCATGACTTTGTTCGTTATTAGTGCAGATTATCCTCTTCTTTGGATGTTGTACACTGATGCGACCAGGAAAACCATGAAAACATTGTTGGCAGCAGAAGAGAAAGTAGCCCTGTAATTTTTGCATCAAGTCTTCTACGATCTTTGACCTTTCAGATGTGTGCCTAGAGGCCTTCTCTGGACTTATTTTCTTTGCCTCCGTTGCTGGTTTTGATACATTTGTACTTTTTTCCTGTGGTCTTTCAATTTTGGAGACCTGTTTTGAAATTTCAGGTTCCTTTACAGGTGCAGGGACTGTTGGAGGCTGAGCAGGAGAAACTGTTTGTACCGCTGGTCTGGGAGGCATCAACTGTGCCTGTGGCAACTTTGGTGCCATCTGTTCTTCCACCCTTTGCTGAGAAGCTATATGTTTGGATTGCTTAAGTTGAATTAGCTGTTGTCTTAAGAAAGCCACCAATTCTTTGCCGTTGAAGTTGTTCTGTCTCTCTGCTTGCCATATCACCATCTCCTCTTGGCTGTGAGCATAAAAGCACAAGTTGTAACCAACTTTACAGCGCTGTCCTCCGAAGAAAGTCTGACACAATCTGAAATTCCCGGCATGGTTTGGATTGGTTCTTTGGCGGATCCGTCCCCATATTCTCTTTTCTTCACCGAGGCTCTTCAATTGGCAGATTAAGAGGTCGCCTACACAAACATGATTCTCTCGGGGGAGAAAGTTGAATGCTTGGATACCCTCATAACGTGAATCCTGGACGAAACAGCTGGTACAGGCCAGTCGGAACTGAAATTTTTGCAGCCACATCTGAGTAATCGACGACAATGGATGTGGCAGTGAAATTGTCTCAAAATCATTCTTCGTTTGGGTTCGAGTTGGTGCGATAGGAGGTGGCGCTGGCTGCTGTGGTGTTGAATGGGTGTGACTGAAGTTTGCTGTCTGCTGCTGATACCCAGTTGCTTGGTGCTGGAGTGGTGTGGGACGACCCAGGGTTTGAGTTGGTGCTATAGGAGGTGGCGCTGGCTGCTGTGGTGTTGAATGGGTGTGACTGAAGTTTGCTGTCTGCTGCTGATACCCAGTTGCTTGGTGCTTGGGTGGTGTGGGGCGAGGCAGATGTACCTCAGCTGGTTGGAAGTCATCAAGGCCATAACCCGAATTGGTCGAGGGTCTCTGGATTTGTTGTGATGATCTCTGTGGATGTTTCTGAGGAGGTTGTACCTCATCTTGATATTGCACTCGTTGTACTGGATCAGCTGTTTTAAACACTTTGTTGACAGCTGCAGTGATTGAAACTTTGGAATTCATAGCCTAATATTTGATGAGAAAATCAAATTTAATGATCCATTATATGAACATTTCTATTGTTGTTTCTAGTCAGAGTTTGATTAGATAATTTTAGATCATAATATTGAGACCAAACTTGATTTCAGTTGAACTTTTCCAAACCCACACATCATTTCTGCCATCTTCAACAAAAAGCAAAAGGAGTTGTTGAGGCTAAATAGCGAGCAACAGTATCCTTTCACAAGTCACAATTAAGTTAATAGTACTGTTTTGTATAATGCTAAAAACCCTACAATGACTATAAAGTTTTCTTCAAAGTTTCAAGATCATGCAGCACATATATTCATAACTGTAGAATATGTGCCAATCTTTAAAATCACACGTTTACAAGGTCACATCAACTGCAAAACCATATGTAACCATCAGGAACAATGCAAGGCAGTCACATCAATGTTTTGATGATGAGTTTCCATGGCAACAGACCCTCAGTCAACACTGCAAAGACTGAAACTCTTGTTGGGAGACATTTCAATCTTTTTACCCACATTGTATCTGACATGAGTCTTTCAAGGCATTGAATTTTTTGGGCAACTTCTCCGATAGTTTACCTTAGCAGGGAACAGTTTGTATACATATATATACATATATATATACATGCATTCATACATACATACATATACATACATACATATATAATGCCAGATAATCAAGCCTAGAATTTCACAATTTTAATAAATTCCAAGAAAAGCACTACATTCTATGACACTAATTTTCTATACAAATTAAACCATCCCAAGTAATTACAGATAAATATACCTCTTGCATTTTTGTTTTGTTTGCCTCCACTTTCTCTTGGTGCTTCTTAACACCTTCTGGAATCCAGGCAAGATCAAGGGCTTCAGTTTTATTGACCTCTGCTTCAGCACTTTCCTGATACGGTCCCAAATCCTTGTCCAGTTCTTGGATCATCAGGTTCAACATTGCCTCCTGTCCGGTTCCCTGAGTGATAAAAAGATCGCAGACAGCAAAAAAATATTGTTTTGGTAACTAATCTAGTACGGTTGTTACTATGGATGCAATATTGATTTACTATTTGAAGCAAAAATAGTTGGGGTCTATACAACAGACCTTTAAGGTTTACCATCATGGCACCCTCAAACTTTCCTGTGACACAGAGGTACAAATTGGTCACACAGTTAAGACAACAGGCTGGAGCGGAGAGGGAGGGGAAGATGGGGAGCTGGTTTTAAGAAAGCTCCGTGAAGTAAGTCATTATGTCTGTGGATTCCTTTCATAGTGGACGTAGATTGTTGAAGTTAATCAGTCATGTACCACATTTGTTTAAAGATTAAGAAGACAAATGTACTCACATTTAAACGATGCAGAATTTTCTGTTGTCTCTTTAGTTCAATCTTGCCTATCCCTTTATCTCTGTATTTTAATAAATCCAATCCTGCTTTTGCCACCGTAACTATCAGCTGGGCCTCTTTCCTCCTCTCTGTGTACTGATCTTGAAAGTCAGCGACGTTGGCCACTACTCAAAAAAATTTAAAAAACAAATTATACAGCATTTAAATTCACTAACACCGGACACAAAACTCTTAAAAGATGATAAAATTTAAACACAAAACAATGTAACTTGATTGTGTATATAATGAATTTTGTAACATTTGCAAGTAGAACATTGTGTTCACCTTAGCATCAGTATGATTTCAAGTTGATTTTTTCATTTACTACTCAGACTTCAGACTTGAGACTGTCAGAGAGTTCACATATTTTCTTCACATACCCAACATACCCATGCATGTTACACCTGCATTCTTTCTCGTGCAACAAACTAATTTTTGAAATTTAGTTTGATTCATAGTAATACAAGAGAAGTTAATAGTCAAGGCAATATGGTCACACTTTTGGATTGATGCTAACTTAATGCCAGTATTCAAATTTAATACAGAAATTTAATGAATATCTTCATTACCATAATTAGCTTCATCGATTGCCCACTGAAATATGCCCTGTAGAGAAAAGGAAAAATAAAAAATAAAACCATGTGCATTTTACCATAATTATTAAATCCCTTTAAAATGACTTTAACTTAGCTAATATTCTAAAGAATCTTAGTTTCATTTTACTCTTGTCCCCCAACCCCTGCCAACACTCAGTGTGGTTTAACTGCAAAAACATTTCACTATCACATAGAAAATATAAAAACTCCACAATGTAATAGCTTTTTTTATGAAATAATGTTGGATTATGATATGAATCAAGATTGTTATGTCTGCTGGATATACACTATACTAAAAGATGTTTGATAAACTGTCTACTTAAATGTAGAATGCCAGTGTTGATGTTTCATTTTTACCTCACTGGAACTTCCTGACTGACGGAACTCACATTCCTACTTGAGTTTCACTTCGTTCATAATATAAAAACAACTTCATCCAGTATTACCAACCTAGTTCATCTTCAATTCAAATAAAGAATTAAAACACAAAAAATAAAGAATTTTCCCAAGTCTTTTGTGAATATCGGAAAATGTCAAACAAGACGAAATCTCACCGCAAATACTGACATCTTTGCTTTAAGCATACGGATCTCCAAAACCTGTTTCTTATCTTCGGGTAACTCCAGTCCGAGTGGGACAATGTGTTGCACATACACTAACAAATATTGGTGCAACAGAATAGCTGATTCTCGGAAACTTTTCTCCTCTTTCAAATCATTGGCCTCGGCCATCATATTCTTCAATAGTTCATCGATGAAGGGTCTCAACTGAAATGAAATTTTTCAGAATGACGAAGGATGGAAGATTTAAATATAAGTAGGGTGCTTAATCTATCCGTAGCCAATTGTCAACTATTATGTAGGGTATTAAATCTAAATTATACATATCCTATCAGGGCAATTTTTCTCTAGTTGTCCCTCAGACAAACAGGTTTTACTTATCAGTCACATATTCACATATTCAGTTCATAGACACATACATTTACAGTGTATTACCTGCATGAGGATTCCCCCATACATGAATAAGCTATTGTATCAAAGCCAAACATGATTAGTGTGTTAAAGGACTAAGTGCCAACTTACCACATCACCAGGTGGAATAAAGAATGGATTCAGGTTACTGAAAGTGAACATAAAAATAATAAATTAATGATCATCAGTATTCTCCTCAGATATGGTAGAACGACAAATAATGGTCACCCATTATCATGCAAAAAAGGTGTAAAACATGGTTTTCACAATTTGACCTCTGGTGAACTGGCCATTGACCTTCGTCCACTCTTGTACTCAATATGGAACTTTTACACATCAAATATGAGGTCTGCCCAAGCTTTGCTTCTTGAGATAACTTGTTTACAAAAATTTCACAAGTTGACCCCTGGTGACCCCAAATGACCATTGATCTCCAGCAAAAACTATAGTCTGGTCCATATAAATATTAAATATGAGATCTGCCCAAGCTTCCCTCTTTGAGATATCATGTATACAAGGTTTTCACAATTTTGACACCATGGTGACCCCAAATGACTCACAAATAGAGATGAAAATCCTACAATGGCTATGAATGACCATTGACTCCCACCAAAAACAATAACCTTCTTGTCCTCAGTGTGGCACCCCTACACACTAAATATGAAATTGGTCCGCCCTTCCCTTCTTCAGATATCAAGTTAACAATCTGGTCGTCACAAACGCACACACTTGTAACACGATATCTCAAGAAATCTCGTAAAATCTAAATTAACAATTTATTAGAGGGAAATGGTTAAAACTTAACATTGGTCATCCCCATCTGAGTAGGGTAAATTGGGTTCGATAACACAGAGGTGAAGGGAAAAATGTTTTGTGTCAAAATACCAAGGTGGCTAAACATCTCCCTAAATTATTTCTAAAGGCATTTCCTACATGCCATCAGTCATAATTCGCAAAATATACAACAATTAAGGAGTTTTGAAACAAGTTTGCTGTTATTGCTGCTAAGATTTTTTGCAAAGATTTTCATTCAACCAGGTGCGAGTGGAAGGTAGATGCTCTTCAACCTTAGATATTCACTGCGTAAAAGATTGCTTCGATTAAGGCAGTGTCATGGAGTAATAGCGATATATTTTGCACACCGAACTACTGCTAAAAGACAAGATAAATAATTGGGAAAATGTACAAATCACACCAATCGAGTAGCAGTTCAAAGTAGCAGTGAGGTACTGTATAGGCTTAAGACTGGATTACACCTATAGCTATGTACTGTATAGTATATGCCTAGTGTATACCAGTGGAGCCCTAATGTAACAGAAGCCAAGCTATCTTTGTAGGTATTTTTGCAGATGTTTTTATATTTTTGAGACACTTACAGTAAGCCTAGCTGCTTATTTACAATTCTGCAACATGTTAACGTTGTTCATAACTTCCTTTTGGTGGAAAAAAGTTTAAATTTCATACTGCACAGAAAGATAATTTTCCATTGTACAATTACGTAGCACCATGTATCTGCATGCAGGCCTAACTTTTGTTCATAGAAAGTATTGATGTTGTAGATCTGCACTATGAAGACTTGAACAGCAGTCATAGTGGCGAGTGAATTTTGCGTTTTTTGGTGAGTAGATTTTTAGTCACGGTCGCCAAATAGCGAGTACATTTAAAAATATTTGTCGAGGCCCGAAAACCTTCAAAACATGACTTCTCCTGGTAGAAATCATGGATACTTTTCATAGGCCAGATGGTAGATTTGCCATATAGAATACAAGAATCCTGTTGCTTGAGAGGTCAAATCTCATTTCAGGTCCCCGGAGGTCAAACTCATTTTCAAAAGCAATTTACATGATATCTAACGATGGGAATCGTGTTTGGATGCAGCACATTGAGTACAAGACCCCTATTGTTTTTGGTGGAGGTGTGTAAGGTGGCAAGGAAATAAACAAATAACTTGAAAAGAGAACAAGGAAGGAAAGTTGGATTTAAACTTGTACTTACTCCAAACGAAAGAGGTTGTCCTGGATTTCGCGCTTTCTTCTATCCCTGCTGTCTGCCATCTTGAGAGGCCTTCCGTTATTTCACCTCTAAATTGCAAATAGAAAAATCAAAGAAACAGATTTAATTAGCTCTCACTTTTTTCATTGCTTGACAATAGACTGAAAGCACACTTTTGGCAATTTTTCTACTGTGTACAACATAGAGTTGAAAGCCTTGAAACTAGGTTACAAAGTTCAGTACGAAAGTGGCTGTAGGCAATCGGGACAACAAAATGGACGATGTTGGCACTTTGGATGGTAGAATGAGAAGGAAGGGCATTGGCCGGAGGAGCCGGTCATAGAGGGCGCACATTGTTGAAAGGTTACCAGTTCATTCTAGGCACTGTAGAACGAGGTGTTAAGGTTGTGGGGAGACAGGTAAGTGAGGAAGGAAGTATATGTATTAACTACCCATAGGATAGGTTCAAACTCATGTGGTTTTGAAATATTATTGCCCGTGGAACTTCCAAAGTTAATCTAAGAAAAACACTGAGCATGAGATCCACATATAGAGTAGTTTTGTGACAGGTTTGGGCATTCTCCTGAATCTCCAGACCCCAAAACATGTACTAAAATCTCCTAGCTTTACAATGACAGCGCAGACAGTCGAAGCATAACAAGGTTTTCCCACGTACACTGAAAAGGAAAGCACATTTATGAATACCATGCATGCACGTATTATGTATGTATATATACAAGTAACCCCTGGTCGCCAGCCAATCAATGTGCTGATTTGTTGTTGATCTATTCACAAAGGACGGAATTCTCCAGACGGTCGGTGTTTGTTAGGGTATTTCCCAACATTGCCCTCTTCTTAAAGCTAATGCCCTTTTATGACGGAGACGCTTATTTGAGATAATGGTGGTCCAACTTAATAGGACAGACCTTTCCTGACTGTGTGTACACGTTCATATAAAATAGACATTAATGCTTCTTCCTCTAATCCACATGCTGTGTTCAATTTCCCTTTATAAGTAGTAGTTAGACCTTGGCAACAATTATACTTTCTTTGTTCCGCTTGTGTGTTGCTGTCTGCAGTAAACAGCTTCCCTACTTCCTGCCTTTTTCTTAGATAGAATTTCTGTGCTTCATTTATAACTGGGTTAGGTGCATGCTCCCTTCCAGGAATCTTAGGAAAAGATGATGCAGTTATGTTGTGAGCCAGTCAACAGGGCAGGGACCTAGTGGAATTTGGTCTCCCTTGAGATATTATAGTTTATCCACTGCGGAGATACAGTATCTATAGTATGGTAGTTGTAAAATAAGCTGTATCTTATAAAATAGTATCTCAACTTTTCCTGGAGGAATTATTTATCTCATGCACTGTATACATATTCACTTTTAACTGGAAGTTCATTGATCTCTTGATGGAACTGAAAGCTGTCATTCACTCACTGTTGTATTAATTAAATATCTTTGTTGTACCCTGGACTTTATCTACTTTCCTTGGGAAGGACATCTCTTTTGAACTTATTTGTTATTAATTGGAACTTCTGTTTTTTTATCTCTCATCATCCACTCTCCCTTTTTGTACAAGTTTACCCATTATCTGCCGGACATTCATCGAACCTTTATCATTCATGGTACCTACCACTACCAGTCAGCCGATGTCTACCGTATAATTTAATACCTTCGGGACACAAAACTTGTAGTTATCCACATCGTCAACAGCCAGCGACGACACAACAAACAGCCGACAGAAATTCAGTGCTGCTGGACGATACAACCACCTGCCAGATAAGCCTATCTCTTATTTTATTAATGTGCACAATGTACTAGTCTTGTGGTCACTTGACACGTCCCTAGCTAATTGTACCTTGACCATCCCCCAAGTTAGTGTCATTGTAAAGTAAAAACCCCTTTGAGGTATAATTTTTTAATAACAGTGGGTTAATTTTCAGTGTACTTTGCCAAGTTTTCTCACGTTGCGTATTTTCTTTAATGTTGAGGCCGAGCTAAAATAGCTACATAGTAAATCTAACAGCGGTCTTATTCTTCATTTAGCATGTTGTATGTGAAATGAAGTGGTTAGCTGACCCCATGCAAACTTGGTGACCAATAGGGGGAATCCCAAGAAGCCTGCTGGTCAGCTAACTGCTGACAAGAACCCTCATCCCGCATCTCTTACATTTACACAAATATATGTAACTGATTAGACATTCCATGCTTACAGTTATTGAGTAACTAAAGGAATCGGTAAAGATGACTGGTTGCTTTTGTGTACATGCAAATTTGTTCATCGTTGTAGTATGACCAGAGTGAACGGAAAAGGTCGAAAAACGGAAGTTGTATATATAGCCTACTGCACAAGTGCATATACCTACTATAATATATATATTGAGGATTAATTAACTCGAAATCACTGCTAAATAGACAACGGAACACACTATCTGAAGCACGTGCTCCCGGCGGCACCAGCACCAGAAATTGTTTACACAGAAGATGAGTTTAATTAATGATAGATAATTTGATTTGAAGAAATAATTTCCAAATGATGCTTTACCTTTTGCTTTGAATTACAACACCCAATTCTTGTATTCAAAAAGAAAGCCATATGTTTAACCTTCTATTGTTATGAAAATTCCTAGGTGATGCTTAAGTTAAAGTTTAATCCAGCCAGGTTTTTATTTTTAGAGTTAATGCTTTTGTTGTCACAGTTATGTAACAAACCAAAAAGAAACTGTGTAGGCTTGTCATCACAATGTTCCATCACATGAGTCACTTTACAATGCAAAAAAACACAGCTGCACGTTTGAAGGCATCAACTTTATATAGCTTTCATACAACTTTAAGGTTATTTGATTTGACAGAGCTTGTATTGAATGAGAATTGCGAGCTCGAATAATACAATGAATACATGTACAATGACTATGCTTGTAACCAATGCATGCATATATTCTATAGTTCACTATAACTTATAGTTGTGAATTGATGAAAGCGATCAACCATAAAGCAAACAGCTCCTAATAATACTGCAGTCATGTAAGTAAAACAGCCTGCTTATATAGTGATGCGTTTGAAATATGCCACAACTTGCTTCAATTTCAACACAGATTACAAAATGCTGTCCAGTGTCGACATAATACTGTATCACTAACGGTTATCAAGGGCGGTATGAAAGTCACTACCAGTGTACGTGAACGTGTTTGTTACAGTATATACGAACAACCATGAACATATATGCTCACGATGACTTAGCTCTAAGAAAAGTTTGTTTTACTGAGTTTTCCAGTTGTATACCATTGGAAGCAAAATATATACATTATAAGTTTACGTTTGAGGATGCTCAAATAATTAATCATTTAGAAAGATATAGCCCGGGAGGTCAACAGTAGGCCTAAAATGCAGCCATGTCTGTTTTTGTTTAGTTTCATGGTACCTTTAAATTGCTCCTTTTTTCTTAAAATAGTGATGTACTGAATCTTCAGGGAAAGAAATCTACATATGAACATACAGCCCCCCTTCCCTCATCTTCCCATTGGAAGTATTATCTGTTCTGTAATCCACTATGTAATATCGCTGTAGATTTACTTGTTCATATTTTGATCAAATATGATTGTTTCGATTATTTAGGCCGGTGGTTGGGGGTGGTACCCTCATTTTGTTGTCAGATCGGTTTTATTTTCTCAAATACAAATTAACAACACCGAGAAACCCAATCTGGAATATAAACATTACCAAAAGATAGATGTTGCCTTTGTTGCGTTTTTGGCACTTTTCGCATGTTGGGAGAGGGGTTAACATTTGGATTTTGGGGGAGGGATCAATGGGGAGGGATCGCCAGAACAACAGCGGGCCATCGTCTCAGGTGATGAAAGTTCTCAAGAACTTTTGTCACAGGATTTTGAATTAATGGAAGAACAGAAAACCCTACAGTATGACTACTAGATGTTCTCTGGGGTTCTTCGGTCACATTCTGATGTGAATTCATTTCAAGCACGGAATGACAGGTAAATTGCTCTCCAATTGTTCGTTACAAATAGCACAATATGTTGCTAACTGGTTTGGAAGATTAAAATTACGTCATTGGCACCACTCTGCAACATGGCAGCCCTCGTCACTGATCATGGGTTCACAGGGAATATACTACAATGGACTTTGCTCTACAAGCAAAGAGAGTCAGCACATCCTGAGAAACAGCAACATTCCTGAATCCAAAAATGAGTTGAACAGTATTTTCATGGTCATGTACAGTTTATGCACACTTTGTAATAAGAAGTAATAATTCAGCAAAATTTGTGTTCCTGGAACAGAACGACACTGATTTGTGACAAGATCTAACTTAGGGCTACATATGATGAGGACTCTGTCTGTGCAAGAATGTAATGTGGATTAAATAGTGGCGAATGTGCACTTTTGCCGAAATTGAGTTAAATATTGTTCTTAACCTATTTTACGACGGTGAATAATCAACTTTGCCGGGTTAGGATTTCTAAAACGGTCTAGTTGTTTAGTTATATTTCTGACTGGTTTTTGACATATGTTCACCTAAGGCCCACTCTCATTTTCACATACTGATGAAAACTACCTTGGTCATTATAACCAGTCAGTTACACAATTTGTCTAAGTTTCATGACTTTTTGCAGATTGATGAATATTACCCTTTGGAAAAGCAGAACATAACAACCATGTTATACTAATTTTAGAACAATATCTCTATGATATTCACTTCATCTTTTAATTGATTAATGCAGCATTTTGTTACTAACCCATTCAGCCATTCCTTAAAACCATTCCATCTCATTACCTCATTTCATCCTTTCATTTCATCTAAGGCAACCTTTTGAATAAATGGGCCAGATCTAAGGAGTGAAAAATTGACTGGGCCGCGCCTAATCAACGACCTGCTGTTGATTTCAAACCTTTGATTCCGAGGACTTTCAAGCAATAGGAATGTGTACTTAATCTGTATTCACAAAAACCCAATGTCAATACAGTACAGTTGATAATTAATGGGGATAATAAGCCTACCTGAAAGCATCATTAGTGCCGATAAATTCTAAGCAGCTAGCTTGTTTTGATGTAAAATAGATTGATTTTTTTCTCTTCCTTAAGACATCTCACGGGCCGCAAAAAATCACTGGCGGGCCACATGTGGCCCGCGGGCCGTAGGTTGCCCACCCCAGATCTAAGGCATGCCAGTAACCTTCTTTCCATGCTCACCTCATTTTACTAACAATTCACCTTCATCCATCAACATTCCTGCTGCTGCTAATATATTGTTAACTCCATGGTGGTCTTGGTAAATTAAAAGACCTGTTTAATAGTCAGAGCTGTCCTGGCTGCCTAGGCATGAGGATGTGCCTTTTCTTGAGTAAGTTAAGTTAATTCATTTTTAATTAAATTGTAATTTTGCTTTGCTCAAAGTGTGTGAGCTATACTTTACTTTCCAATTAAACTGACAAAGTGCTTTCTACTCTGTCTTCCGTGTATTCTTTGGGTTTCTTGCCTTTTGGAACCTTAGCAGGCTGGGCCTTGTAACAATTTCAAACACGATAGCATTAATTGTGAAAACAGAATGGCCAGTATGTGGTCATGCCTGAATGGTAGCCTATTGTTATGGTTGCAGTATATTCGATGCTTGCACCTGTTGCGCAAGTAGCTTTAGACAGTAGAATAACGCTATGTCTCCACTGAATCGGTGTAACAGTGTCGGTAATTTCATCAGTACTATGTAAATAAGGCAACAGGTGGTGTAAGTCAGGACAATGATGTCCATGGGTAACTTAAAAATGATGAATAAATCACTCAAATGTTAATTGTGACCGCAAAGCTACAATACCTAGACCAAAATTAATTAATTTAAGCCATTGTTAAGAATGTAGGCTAAGACTAATTAGTCTTAGCCTAACCATACCTTAGGATTAAAGGGAAAGAATCCCAAACCATCATAATGAACTCATATAACGGAGATCCTTGTGATGAAACTTTCCCTTAAATATCACAGACCAGGGCTCATTAAAAAAAAAATGTTTAAAGTTGTCCTGAATATTCGGTTGTCCGAACAATTTCTTGGATTGTCCCATGAAAGCACCAAATGATACTACTGGAGTTGCCTGACGTGGTATATCACACACATCATGTACACTACAGTTACTAAATTTATGCCCAGGAACTATTATGTTAGTTACATGTGTCCTGAGATTTTCCTACACTTGGATTTTTAGAATGGCGCGCCTTGCGCGAGAGACGTACCAAACTAATACTACAATGAATCGATTTAGCCTTGTAGGTGAGTACCATAATGTTAGGCTACGCAGGCCTAGTCTATCGGCCTGAGGCTTAAGTCTTACTCTTAGTGACTAGTCTTACCGAGATCGACTTTTCAGAAATTTTGAAGAGAACTGTAGTGTAAAGCATTGTTACGAATGCAGGATCCTACATCTGGGACGCAGTCTGTTAGCCTGGGATGCAAAACCTTCAAATTGCTTCTGTCTGTCTGGCAAACAATTTGGCGGCAACAAGCCCCAAGTACACACACTCACAGCTATAGGCCTGTGAAAAACATGTTGTGAATGAATATCTTTCTTTCTTTTCAAAAACCATAACTTCTTCTCAAAAGAACCTAAATTCCAATCCTTTGTACTGATCATTGAATTTGTTAGAAAACAAACAAACCAGAACAATCAACCACAAGTACAGAGTTAACAGCATTTCCATACAGAGATTTTCATGCTTAAAATAGTCAATGGTGGTTTCCAAATTCCTTTGATTTGATTGGCTAATAGCCCTTACCATTGTCTACAAGCAGTTTTGAATCTATAGTGCTCAAAGAATACAATGGGTGCTGTTTAAATGCAACTACAAAATGTTACTTTGGTAACTAGTCTACGGCAAACTTCCCTCTTCAGGATTTGACTATATAATTTGTTGTTGTATAATATGTTTCATTTATTTTATGTTATATAATGTTTCATTTTTCATTTGATTTTTGTTGGTGCACCTTATAGACATATCACTATAGGCTTCTGTTGTGCACAAGCCAATGTTTGTCAGGGGTCATTATAGCTAAGTGTTGTGCGTTCCTGTAGAGGTATTTTAAAGTGCATGTTTTCATGGAGGACTGTAGGGACGCAAGTTTTTCTCAGCAGATGCAAACATTTTTAAGACGTTTTAACTTTTAATATCCTGGTAACAATATTGTGTAAAGTTATAGACATTTTATGTGGTGAACGTATGACACTGTTCATGGTTAATCATGTTGGGTTGCCGGAATTCTCTGGTAGTGAAAATGAATTCTGTAATAGTTTTGGATCATTTCCAGAAACAGAGGGTAAGCCCAAGCATACAGCAAGTAAACAGCATGTACATTTTAGCAACATAAAAGAACATGTGGTATACCCGCATGCACAGTATTGTACTACATACACATTGTACTCCAGCTAGATTGTCATACATGTACTTGCTGCCGTGATGTAGTACAGTAAGCAAGCATGGTCACGGCCGCCAGGGTCTTTTAGTGAACAAAGCATATATGATACTTTACGTAACCATTAGTGCAAATGTACAGTATACACATTCTGTCTTTACTAATAACAAAGTGTTCTGCAAGTTAGCAATGCAAAGGGGTGGGCATATGATAAGTGTAAGATGTTCCCCTCATTACAGAATGTACCAAAATGTGATTTATTTCTTACGTTGTTGCTAATATGAATGGGGGCGATACCAACAAGATACTATCACTTTTTGGGGTATTTGATTTTTTAAAAGAATAGGGATTTTCCGAGTTTTGTTCCAAGTGTTGAACACTTTAGGCAAATGCTTGTCTTCTGTCGCACAACCTAAGCAGTGACTTGACTTTTGGTCCCCTCGGTAGATCGGACAACCGTTAAAATTGAGCTGTTTAGACCATTATGTTGCAAGGTATGGGAGTGAATTGGTTTTAAAAGTCGTGGCATGGAGCTACCTTTTGCCAGTGTGTCATGTCCTAGTGCCACTTGGGATGGTGGGTGGGTGGGTGGTGGGGGGGGGGTTAAGGTATTATATCATTTAATTCTCTTGGTTTTCTGTTACCTCTTCAATGTGAATGCAAACAGTCCAATAAACAAATACCAGTATTATGACAACTTAAATCATCAAAACACCAGCTCATTTCCACTTGAGACTTGCTCCAGTCTTCAGTTTCATGAAGAAACGTCGAAAATGTAACATCTCCCTAAAGAAATACGGTTTCTCTTAGCTGTTGGCGGCGTTGCTTGTCACAAGTACCATTCTAGCCTAATTTACAACTACCTTTATCTGGCTTAGTAATACATAGTTAAATAGTTAAAGGTTACATACACTCTTTCTGTTACAAAATATGCCTATCATACTGCTGTATCATGCAAAATTTCTAAGAGCTCTGTTGAAAATGACCAATTTATTTATCAGTGTTCTGTAAATGACATAGTTCCAACATGTGATAGCAAGAATTTACTGCTTAACCACCAAAATCAAAGGAAATGTGTTTTGAAAACAAAAACATAAAACAGGAAGGTCTCATTCTATCAAAATCACAAAGTAGTATTGTTGAGGGATCTGAGGTGGCTAGAACCTCACAACCAGAATGCAAAATGAATTGAGGTTTCGATGGCTTCATAACACTAGACTTCTGCTTGTAAACCAGAAACAACTGTTACAATATAAATGGCCTAACCCACTATGTTGATGTACAATTACACCTTGGCATGGTACCATTGTTAGATATCATGTAAAGGCTTTTCAGAGTTCGACCTCTGCTGACCTCGAATGAGATTTGACCTCACAAGCAACAGGATTCTTTTACTCAATGTGGAAAGTCAATTTACCATTTAGCCTATGAAAGTATCCATGATTTCTACCATAAGAAATCATATTTGAAAGGTTTTTAGGCCTCGACAAATGTTTTTAAATGTACTGGCTATTTGGCGACCATGATTACAAATTTTACTCGCCAAACGCAAAATCCACTCACCACTATATGACTGCTGTTCAAGTCTCCATGGTACAGATCTATATCATTAATACTTTCTATGAACAAAAGGTTAGGCCCTTAGGTAGATACATGGTGAGCACTACGTAATTGCATATTGGAAAATTATCTTTCTATACAGAATGCAAGTTAAACTTTTTTCCACCAAAAGTAAGTTCTGAACAAAGTAAACATGTCGCAGAATTGTAAATAGGCAGCTAGGCCTTTTGTAGTGTCAAACAAATAACTAGAGCACCAATGGTGCAGAAGCTCATACCTTTTCGAGCTGAAAAATGTAGGGCCCACAAAACCAATTTTGGGCCTGTGAGGGATAACCCCCCCCCCCCCCTCCGTTAGCAGAATCCTGCCACACCACTGGCTATAATTCCTATTTTCCCCTTTAAATCCTATTTTACCCACTCTCTCAAACAATACTACTGGCCTACCCTATTAAACTTTCTCCCCTCTACCTTAGCAGACATAACAAGTACTCCCTACAAGACATAACTTCACAAGCTGCCTACATACCTCAGGCTCAAAGACTTCTAAGAATCGGCAAGTGCTGATTGGCTATAGGGCTCTCATGCTTACAGTTCAACAGTTAATAACAACTCCCAGTCCTGCTTTAATTCCACTAACAGCCTCTGCAGAGCTTAACCACAAATGTAAACAAACACTGGGAGACAAATTAAAGGAACTTTGGCAAAAAGTGAAGGCTCAGATTTTTTTTAAACAATGGGGATTAATTGTAATTAATTAACTTTTGACCAAAAATTTTTAGGCATCACCTTATTCATACACAATCCAACAATCATCAGTTCAACTTTGAATATGATCCATCAAAATCTTGAGGAGATTGATATATTTGAAAATATTACAAAGAATGACCCCCGATGACCCCCTAAATGACCTTTGACCTCAATTTTCCGAACACCCCTCGTAACTCTCATCCCGAGGAACATTGTGACCAAGTTTCATTATAATTGGCCATACACTGTACGAACAGGAGCAATTTGAAAATATAGGGCCGCGGCCCGGGCCACAAAAGACCCCTAGTTGATCTTTGATCTCAAATTCATGAACACCCTGAAGGTAAAACTACCATAGCACTATCGTGACAAACCCTCAACATTGTACCATGGAATCTGTAGGAGAAGAAGCATTTTGCGTATTTCCACAAAATGGCCCATTACGGCCCACAAGTGACCTTTGACCCCAAATTTTGGACCATCCCTGATGGCCCTTTACCCAATGGTCCTTGTGTCCAAGTTTCATGAAATTCCATCAAATACTGTGCGAGTGGGAGCGGTTTTACCAATTGTTGACGGATAGAGTGATAGACGCCGCACTGTAACAATAGCTCACACCAGCATGCTGGTATGAGCTAAAAACATAACATCTCCAAAACTACCTACAAAGATAGCTTGGCTTCTGTTACATTAGGGCTCTACTAGTATACACTAGGCGTATACTATACAGTACCTAACGTAGCTAGGGGGAGCAATGGAAGCGATTGCGACTTTGTACATTTCCCCAATAATTTATCTTGTCTTTTAGCTGCAGATTGGTGTATGAAAAATATCGCCATTACTCCATGGAGTAATGGGGATATTTTTGGTATTCTTCACGTTGTTGTGTTACAGGTAACTAATTTTCCCATCGTTGCTGGCCTAGACTACATAAAAATTGCTAATAGGGATAGCCAGGTTTGTTGCGTTGTCCAACAAACGCGATGAAAGTCGAAAGCGTACCTTGGTGACTCCAAATGACCTTTGACCTCCATAAAAAACAATATGCTTGTTGTACTGAAAGTGTCACAACGACATACTAAATAAAATATGAGATGTCCAAGCTTCCCTTCTTGAGATATTGTGTTTACAAGGTTTTCACATTTTGACCCCTAGTGATCCCAAATGACCTTTCATCTTCGCAAATACAGATTGCAACATATTACTCAGGCTCCCTTCAGTAATCACAACAAAAACTGAGTTTCTTCTTTAATTTTCCAGTGAAATTTCTTATAAACTATATATATTTATTAAAAATCATTGAGCCGTCATATATGTACTACATCAGTGATTTCGTGATTTTTGTTCAACAGAAGATGAGTTTAAACAGCAGACTCTCCGTTATTTATACATTGCGCTGTGCATCTCCAATGCAAAGAATGTTAGCATATAGGCTACTCTAACGTGTACCATCGGGCAGTTCTGGGATTTGACCACAGGTTACATACATCTCTATATATCTATATATATATTTACAGTATAAATATACTGTATATATATATATATATATATATATATATATATATGTATGTGTGCATGTGTGTGTGTGTGAATATATCATAATATCTGGCCAATGAATGACCACTATGAAAGGTAACAGTTTATGTCTGGTGACAATCAGAAATATCACAAATAACTGAAAAAATTGTCAGGGCTTCGACTCCACATTCGGCCAGACACTTCTGTAGCTTTCAATGAGCCTACTAATGCTTTCACAGCACTATGCTGGAACATTGTGTGCTTACATGGGAACAAAAAAAACCCACTGAAACTGGAATAACCACCATAAGTTTCTGGAGGAATCTTATTCTTGCGACCATAAAGTTTTCAATAAATATGCAGAGCTTAGAAATGGAGAACTGGCAGAATACTTACACCAGATTCAGAGATAGTGGATCCCCTGGATTGAGCTGATCGGCTCTCAGGTATCCTGCATGACTTCCATTGAGTTAGTCTGTTCTAATGGTGTGTGGAACATCCTCATACCATAACACTGACATCATTGTTACCTGAAACAACAAAAATTCACTCTAGATATATACAACACAAATTAAACTAACATAAAAATTGCTAGGGTCAGAGCACTCAAAATCAAGCAAAATAATCTCATAATGTTAAAATATTTGAGTAAATAATCTTGAACCATGGAGGCCACCCCCCCCCCCATCCTCCATCCGACTGCCTCGATCCCGACAAGCTGTTTTAAAATATATATATATATATATATATATATAAGTGCAAATATTTAGGGAGGAATTGTTGAATACACCTACAGGTATCCAAACAACATTTAACAAATTAACCTTTGGATGAGGCCAGGATTACCTACTGTAGGCCTAGACTACTGTAAAATTTTGGCCACTGTAACTGGACAGCCTAACACTGGCAACACTAACTGCAGGGGTTAGTTTCAAAGTGTTTCGACGACAGATTAGTTGACCTGTGACGTACTTCCATTTCTAAAAGCCAAGAGCCTGTACTGTGGCCATGGCATGTTAAAATGAAATGGAACGTGCAAATAACTTGTACATAAATTGTAGATGACGGCTACCCTGAAGATGATGGCAACTATCTTTTATCTTAAGACTGGGCTACTTTATCCCTTTTGAACTGGATACACTTTATTGCGATTGACAGTTCTTTTTATTTCATATGCTCCTTTAGGGGTACCGTTATTTTCCACACACGTTACTTTCCGCTGAAACAAAACGGTGTTTTCCGCACACAAATTTGTCAGCGGAAAACAACTTTTTTTTCAGCAGAAAGTAACGTTTTTTTCAGTGGAAAGTACCGTTTTTTGGGAGGAACAGAATGACTTACTGAAATTATTAGGCACATGGAAGGATTTAGGAAGATAGCATTTAACTGGCAGGATAAAATGTAGCTTCAAGACTAGATTATTATTAGGATAGCTAAGGTTGTAGCTTAGGATGTAAGCATTAGTTTAGGCTGTAAGCACAAGTTTAATTTTAGTTAAACAGCGCCACCTTTTTTGGTTGTAGATTTCGATATAGCGTGAAGGTGAATAAAGATGAGCTGCCGTGATGATTTAGTCTCGCTAAGTTTCATCCTTTAGGGGGCAGGCAGAGGGGGAGGGGGTGGGGTGTCTTTTGTGATATTTTCAATTTAACAATAACAGAGTACAGAGTGAGAATATATGGGACAAACTAAACGGAATGACAGTGAATGGCAATTGACTTTGCAAAGGGTTAATTATCATTTGCGAATGACAGCGAATGACAAAGAAGGACAGTGTTGAGAGGAGATAGAATGATTAACAGAGTGGAGTAAATGCGGTTATTGGTTTTCTGCGCAAAAATGTGGTTGCAGGGTTTTGGTGTAATTTACGGATAGAAACCACAGGCAAAGTTTTTGTGTGGGAATGCGCTTGAGTGCTGTGCTTTTTACCTCTGTAGATTTATATAGAAAGATAACTGAAGCCGTTTCAAGATTATAGAATTGTTAGTTTCTAACAATTAATATTGGAAAAATGACGTTAAATTTACTTTTTAAAATCAGACTTACAATTTTGCTTACTATAAGGTGCGTTTGTATCTTGTCTGTACTTAACTAGATCTAGACACCCACAAATTAAAGTCTGAACTGTGATATCCGGTTGAAGCAAATTTGTCTGTGCTCAGGTCATTATACGGTCATTCGTTTTAGTCAATGCAATTTTTTAGTGTGTAAAACATATTGTCATTCGTTATGTGTAACGCAATTGTCATTCATTTTAGTAGCACCCATATATAGGGCTATATAATATTATGCCTCATACTTCTTTAAGTTATCCCTTATTACAAACACCCCAAGACTCTTGTAAATTATAAGCAGCCTAACTGTTCTAAAATGAACTCAGTCTAACCATGCTTATCGACGTTCTTTGATACTTTCTCATGTTATTTTTATCATCCTGAATTTGGTATAAAATTGAGGAAAAATATAGTGTACTGCTAAGTGGAAAATAAAGTTGTTTTCGGCACAAGAATTTTTTCAGCGGAAAGTAATTTGCAGAGAGTAACGTGTGCAAAAAAAAAAAAAAAAAGGTAAGTACTGGAACACTTTTTGGCAGGATTTTTCTACCCAAGTGTGTTGAGTGGAGTTCTATAAGTATCACCATATAAAAGATACAAACTTAGAATAAAGTTGTAGGCCCCCCTGAAATCCTGCCTAAGCAAACAATTGTCATTAGATCAAGTGCTTTATTCCATATCCTTTTGGATTGAAACTTATCAATAAGTGTTTCATATTCTTTTTGATTGAAGTACCCATTACTATACACACAGTGTCATTCCATCCCCTCTTAATCGTTTCCAGCTAATAAGATCCATTTAAGTCCAAACACCTGGTATGACATCCTGGACATTTTGCTCACATTGCCATGTTTTCAAACACACTTGGTATGACATTTATAATGTACTGAGTGTTTGGTATGCAGTGAAAATGTCCCTTTACCAAACGTCCCTGTTAAATAAACAAAACGTCCCTGCTATAGTGAAGGCGACCCACAGTAAACCCATTAGCTTAAACCTCTAATTTCCAAACCAAAATGTCTCGCTTTGAAGCAGCCGGACAGGTACAATGAACAGTTTCAGCACCATGCAATCAATGCAACATCAAATAAACAGTCAAAAGATTGTAGAAGAATATGTTGGTGCTATCTCAGTCGGACATTTTTAAAGGGGCTATACAATGAATCCAGCCAAGCAATTAATGTCAGGCGCCCTCTATTTTTCTCCAACTTCTGATTCTGTCCGATTAAGGGTTGTACCATTGTGTGTGTGGGGGGGGGGGAGCTAAGGCAGTGAAAAGTACTGTTTCACCTCAATCATAGTAGAATGACTGTGGAATGCTGTATAGCCCTAGATGTTTATGCTATTGGAGAATATCGAGGGAGTTGTTATATGTTCTACTTGGAATGACCTGTTACAAATTGTAGTGTCGGACATGTGGGTAATTTTTACACACATTGAATTTGTCTGCATTGTGAGCAAACAAATTCATAAATTTTTGGGTCGGCCAAGTGCATGATGTGATGCTGATTTATATTTTTAGTTATTTTCACTGATGTAATACATAGAGGTAATTCAATATGACATATGTATGGGTGTAATATTCTCCACCTTGAAGATACATATTTTGTTGGGACATACGTTCCCCTCCAAAGATCAACAATTCCGCTTTTGACAAAAGTGTGACACAGAAGCAGATTTTTCAGATTAGGGTATGGGGGGGGGGGGTTGGTGGGGATGGGGCAGGCCCATATTAGCTACAAAATGGAAAAAAGTTAGAAAAACAAAAAGGTGAAAGAGAAACAAAGGAGATCTAACAAGTGGTTCAAAACTTTACTTTTTTAATTTCAAATTGATGATTCAGGGGCCAAGGCTGGGGTGCTTACCAAGTACCCCCGGCAACCAGTCCGGCACTAATAATTGGTACAATTTTCCTACCATATTTTGTCAGAGTATAGCCTACTGCAGGAACAGTGTAATGAGATTGACTGGCCAGATCTGACTGAAACTTTCTTTCTATTGTAAAACCTTGCGATGGATCCATTGTGGGAGATGCAACTGGGTTTAATGCCTCCCCTAATCCCCTTATTAATCCGATTCTGTGAACATTTTACAATAATGACGAGGCTGGTATTAGGGTGTGATTGAATTAACAACTTGCCATACATCTTTTTGTAGGCATATGTTGCAAACAATATCCATAAATCATATATTATTTTGGAGAAGTGATCTTATAATTTAGTGAACTTTTAAGAATGTATATATATGGCAACACCAATGTGAGTCTTTGTGAGCAAATTCATCACATCAGCCATACAGAAAATAACTCCCTCCTATTATTTATGACAATTTTATAGAGTGGACATCATTTTACAAAAATATTTCATTTTATATAGTCTAATTTTAGAGTATTCCTGTACATAGCATGCCTCTGGAGTATTCATTAAAACAGTGTCACAGCAGAGACCTTAATTGTACACAAAAACAACCGGTACTCATGGCTCGTAAGTAACTACTGTTCATGTCCTGATACACATGTTAGGAATACAAAGTAGTTATTACTGTTGCACGGTTGTGGGAGAGTAGTTGCTGTATCCAATCATTGAGTGCGGGTTTTTAATACGTGATTGTAAAATGAAGTCGTATCTAGTAATTTTTACTATAAGCAGGTCTACTGATATACCCGAACATGGCCTTTCTTTGTTATCTTCATGACGAATTGGAGTCATTTAAAGAGAGGTGTAACTGTAATCAAGAGGTACTGTACCTAGATACTGTACTAGCTATGAGTATTGGCTGACAATAATTGCTAAATAATATTATAGTGGTTGCAAATTGCAATAATTTTGCTAGTATTACATGCTAATTTATATTTGAGATTAGGGTTGCAAAAGCCCCTTCATAACATTCATTTAGAACTCGAGAATCAAGCAGATCATATGTCAAGACATTTGCTTACTACATTAAACAAACGTTCATTTTCGGTCATTAAAAATGGACCTGAAGCATTGAATCTGGCAATGGTCCAAAGATATGACCTACTGATACTGGGACAGGACATGTAATAGTACCTACAGGTACACTGCACACAGGTCTTTTATTTACTGGAAAGCCGTCAGAACTGGACGTTACAATAGTGAAGTCATCCATTCTGTGCAGTTTGGTGCATAAGGAACATGTTTCCATCAGAGGATTGTCACTACACAGGAATTAAAGTTGGCATATTGTAGAAAAACATATTCAAATTAAAAAACATTTATTTTTTTCAATGCATATCATGGATTGTAAGATAACTTTCTTTGAGAGTACGGAAAGAATCAGGCATTGTTTAAGGAAAAGACAATACATGCTGGATATGTTTATTTTGACATATGTAGGCCTTTATAAATTGACCTATAGAGACTACACTTCTCAATGTCATATGCATGCACAACTTTGAAAAACAAAGGATAGGTAGTTGTGGAAAATAGGGTAGTTTTTCTTCCAAAGAAACTATCCATACCTCGCCGATATGTCCACGTGTCTCATGTCGACGTGTCTCACTTTCACCAGAAATGCACCATACGCACAATTTCAGAAGTTTTATACCATTTTGGTGACTTCAGTTGGTGAGATTAAGTTTTATGGGCATCAATAACGAAGTTTGATGTTTGCTTGCAGTATTTTATCTCCTTTAAAATTAAAGAGCTTACATCCATAACATTTGGTCTAATGCAAGCTGTAATAACGAATGGGATAAAAAAATAGCAAATTATAGTACGGTTTTGAATGTTCTTTTGTCAAACATTCTACCATCTTTTAACTGCCAATAATAATTTTACTTCCACTGTTTAATGTTTGATTAATCATGTCATATATTTGTGGAAATGAGCATAAGAATCTACAACCATTGATTATGTGTAAACCCACTCTTATATTGGCTCTGTTAAGTCTTCAACTGTTGGCTTATGGACGGTGGACACTCTTGGTATAATTTTTTGGTTCATCAACTAGGGTTTTTCAAGCCTGTTTGGATGAACATAGATTAACTACCAGAACTTTCACGATGTTCTCCAGAAATGCAGAATGTATCCATAGGTTTTGGGCTCTTTCACAGGTACCGGATGCCATTGTTTGGTGGCTGTGGAGTACTTCACCTTGACCCTGAAAAGAAATCATAAGAGGTCATTGTGATTTGCATATTTATTTGTGCACCTCCAGATAATCAACTCACAGGGTATTTTAACAAATATCTTCATATGTAGCTATAAGGCTGCTGTCAATTAAATCTTGATTGCTTTCACTATGAAATACTACCTAGAAACAATTAACATCATCAAAAGGAGTGTAGAACTGTATGTTCATGTACTAGGTAAATACCTTGAAAGTGTTTCAATTTAGTTATGCATTTAACCTCTGGTTTAAGACATAAACGAATCCACAAACCACCAATTGCATCTACAGTATGGTAATAATGTAAATATTCTGTTGTGAAGTGAGTCAGAAGTGTGCCTAAAAGGTATCATTTGGAATGGGTTGTACATCTAATGCCATTCACTACACATATAAATAAGCATATAATGAGGGCATAGACAGAAACACTTACTCATCATTCCCATCTCCATCTTTCTTCGGAACGGTTTCTGTGAAAGTTGAAATCGATGGCTGCCAAGTACTTTCTCCTAACATACAGTATCCAACGTAGCTGTGATAAAGAATGGAAAAGTTGGGGTCATATGTTAATTATTAAGTTTGTAATGCAAACTTTTATCAGGGTTTCTTTGCCAGAATATATTTTATAGTAATATTTACCTTTTCAGTAATTGTGTTTGCAAGCAGTTGTCTTACAATGTACACAAATACACACACACACAACATTTCCAACAAATTCTTGGCCTTTTGGCAAGAATTAAACAATTATTCACAGACCGTCATGAGCCATTATTCTAAAAATTTTATGTCAGCTGGCAGGGTAGTTGAATGATGTCCATGCAATCCACTGTTGCCATGACAGGAATGTTCGGGTTTGGCATGGGGCATTAAGGAACCATGATGCAATGCTACTTCTGCATGTATTGTCCTGACTCTCTAAATTCACTCTGATAAAGGGTCACATAGGCTGGATGTCCAGGAAGTTACTCACCATCCCATATTTCTCCTTAAGGAGAGGAAGGACTTCCAGGTGTCAACATGGGCTATTCAATGTAATCAGCTAATGAGCTAACATGACTTGATACTGCTAACAAGAGACTATTGTAACTCTATGTACTGAAGGTAGTTTATATAGGATGACTTCCTGTCAATGCTCTCAACGCAGATGTTGTAGAAGGTGAAGTGGAGATGAAGGGCAAAACTGGATTTGAATACACTTTGAATTACTTGCAAATATTACAACAATGACAGAAGGGTATTCCATGCAAATAGACCAAATCTAATCCTCCTTCACTTCTTGTTGTAACAGTGCATGCCTTGGTAAACAGTAAACACTGAATAGTACAGAACTTGGTGGATTCAAATTTGGCCAAGTATAATTTGTTCCATTGGAAAGTATGCATGTAGCATTAGCATTGATAGATTTTATGAGAAGTTTGCATCTCTGAAGCATAGATCTACTGAAAACAAACACAAAAAATAAATGCTGACGAAAACATGGCACAAAACAATGTTGCATACCATAGGCTATATAGTGCAGACTAAATTAAGTAGTACCAAAACAGAATGTGACTTTCTACAGTATGTTGGGTTTCCTGACCTTAGAATGAAGCTTAGCCTAGCTACATACCAAGTGAAGCAAAATAACTAGATCAATAAAGGAAACTAGGAAAGTGAATGTGGTGGAAGTACAGCCTATACCTACCTTGCTACTGTATGCATGCATAGGACAAACAGGAAATTAGTTCAGTTGGCCTTTCAACCAAGTTAATAGTATCGTCAGCTATCCTAGAAGTTCATGCACATGTATGTTAAATTATTCTATAATGTCCATTGTAATATACTAGCCTAACCAATTTTGCAATCTGATACTTATTCTCCACCATTATGAACACTTTTAAAGTTTGCTTTTGCAAAAATTCTGCTAAAAACTTTCCTGTTGCTTACTTATTATTTCATAAGCTACACTTATACTTATAGGCAGAATCATATGCTGGGAGTTAACCACAAAATGTCCATTCTTTGGAACATTGTTTTGTTGGGAGGTCTTTTTGCTGATTCTAGAGTGTTAGTCGCCTGGGGAGTAGGAGAAGGCAAGAAAAAGCCATCTACTTTCCATTAGTTTTGTACAGAAGGTGCTTATATCTAAGGGTGAGTAGTAGTGCTGCATTGAGTTTGGTCATACTTCCTGCATTTTCAGCAAGCAATGTGTCAATTATATAACAATCATAATTTCTGAATTTTCAGTGGGCCATGAGTCAATTATACATCAATGATCAATCAGAAAGGGAAAAAAAGAAGTCACGTTAGTAATAAAGTAAGGCCTGTCCTTAGTCACCTACAGACTACTACTAGTCTATGTTCCCTAACTACATGCACCCAACTGTTTGCTCCTAGCTAGGAAGGCATATATATATTTTAACCACATGTACCTGAATCCTTTTCCTTCAAAATGATGACTCCTGATGTAAATATTATTTTGTATAACTTGAAAATTATCCACTTTCTTTACGCTTCAATAAATCATGTGGGCCAGGCATTTACTTTTTTTTCAAAGTAAGCAAAACCAACAGAAAATAAAGATTGCTACCTAGTACTTTGATCTGTGATATGCTGTCTGTCATAGATCTGTGATATTGGGAAGGCCTATCAAATGTTCGTATAATGAGTAGGTCGACATCAATTTATTTATCTTCTTGTGGATTTTTGGAGGACGCAAAATACCATGAACGAAATCAGGTATCTTTGCCATTTGTAGAAATGTAAGGTAGTAACAGTGATGTTAACTGCACTAATAAACACAGGTAATATTTTGTAAGAAATTTTGGCAGGTAAGAAGTTGGAGACACGAAAGTCATTTGAAACTAGGCTAGATAAAAGATTCGCGCAGTAACAGTTAAATTGATTCCATAGCTGCACAAAATTAGGTTAGTAAGGAGTAGCCTAGTAATACTATATTCCTATCGAACTCCGAGTTCTTGTTTCATACCCTAGCTGACCGTGGTGGCTGCAATTTCACGATCGTCTAGACTAGATACAACTACATTAGGCCCATATCAAATATTCAGGCCAAGCCTTTGGCTATAGGCCTAGTCACAGTATTACAGATACTTTTACCATGTGTCCTGACAGTGACACTAACTAAGATTACCTGAATGTAACTTGTAAGGCCTAACTAACGTTACAGGCCTAGCCCACAGTGCTTGTAGCTAGGCCATCAACATCCTTACCGTAGTTGAATCGGTAATGAAAGTTATTTGACTTACCTAGGCCTAAGCTACTTCAACTGCGGTATAGCAACCACCGGCCTCCTTCGGCTTTTTCCAGTTTTCAAAAGAATCTACCAGAGAGATTTTGCCGTCTTGTTTCAATTCATTCTCCTAGTCCTACTGTACGTTGCTTTGTAGAGCTAGACACAATTTCGATGTGTATTTCGAGTAGACTGTGTCCCGGCCCTGTATATGCACCTAGACCAAGAGATTTGTGTATAAGTATAATAGTGAAGCTAATTACGGCCGTGTACGTACGAGCGGGGAGTTCTTACACACAATTCCCTAGTAGCATGGTGGGCTCATAATTGACGCACTTAAGGATTTGATTAACTGTATCTATCAAGGAAAAGTCCAAATCACTCGACTGTATGTTTTTTTCATATGTGTAGTTCCTCAGAAATGTTATGATCTCAAAATATTTAAGGTTCTGTTCTTCTGCACCGTACAATTGAGCAGAATTTGACCACAAAATGTCTGCCGTGTCAAGTTCTTTCATACCCCTAAATTGACACATTCGTTGTAAAGCTAACTGTAGTGTAGGCCTTAGTATACATCCATTGACTTATGATGCTGTTTGCTATGCTCTGAGCCTCTAAGCTCAGACTGGTCAGGTTCCAGAGAGCAGTGTTATCATATTGAGGTAATGTTGGTTATTTTTAGGGAGTAAGATTTCCAAATGACCAAAAAATGTGCAAAACTGGTGGGAGGGTGTTAAAAGCTTAAAAAAATACCACAATTTGGTCAGCAAATAGCTGAAATGGATTCAAACTCATGAAATATGTCATTCTGCTTGACTGCAAAAAGTTTAGGTGGCCTGCTGTATCGTTGCTAGTAATAATCGAAGGTGCGTCAATTACGGGGGTGCGTCAATTATGAAGCCTTTACTATATAGCATGTACGAGCGTTACGATTCGGCAATCTAGGTAGCGCTGTATATGTGTACTCGGCTACATACAGTATAGTCAGTAGTGCGAAGTTCGGCATACTGCGAAGTTCGGACACCCTAAGAAATACACGATTTTACCACGAAAACTTACAGGAAGAGCCAAATTTCACCAAAAATTACGAAGCTACAGTTATTTTCTCTCCAAAATGGCCTGTGTGCAAGAAATTACTTACATATTTGTCAATAAAATGACGGAGATCTATGAAGTCTGTTATAATTACTGAAAAAGCAACTGCGCCACCAATTTTATCACCAGCGCCACACTGTGGGTTGCGTGTCCGAACTTCGCAATACTCTAGCAAAGAAATACCAGTTCCACAATCACGAAGAATCTTCTTGGAATACAACGTGAAAACAGTTTGCAGGAAAGAAAGTTTGGCCGTGTATCGTACTATAACACAATTCTCCCACCATATGAAGTATATTTTCCGGTGATTTATACCAGAAGATTTAGTTTTGGGGTGTTTTAAGTAGTGAGGCTTAGGTGTCTGAACTTCGAAGTCACCATGCTACAGTGTGTATATACATACTGCGTGAATACTACTGTATCATGTAGATCAGTATCTGTCTATATTGTTTACACTACTGGGAGTCGAGTTTCAGTGTGTTGCCATAGGGGTGATTTGCACACGGCATTTCGCTCCCATCAAGCGATGCTTCTCTCGGATTCATTGTATAGACCCTTTAAGTTCTAGCTGGCCTTAGAAGTAGTTTTTCACAAAGGTTACAGACATGTTATTTTACAATGCTTACAGCTCAGTTACTTCTTTAGTGTTTCATTTATATTGCAGTCCAAACACTAGGTTGAACATGTTTTGCTCAATATGGTCATTCAAACAGTTGATCATACAATGTCTTTGAAAGTTTTGCTCAGGGTGGATCAAACACTTGGTCTTGCATTTTGAGTGTTCACTTAACCACATCATAGACACAGTGCTTCACACACTTGGTACAGCGCACTGGGTGTTTCGTGTACTACCATCGTTTTTATCTCAGTGCACTGTACCATCATCATCTAGGACCTATCCTCCTAATGTAATACCTAATGCATGGTATTTAAACATTTGGTACATCACATTGAGTGTTTCGTTTTCCATCATAATTTGACTTTGATTTTATGAATTTCGTTTTCACAATGTTCTAAAAGTAACTGGTATCTTCATCTCTATCCCCAACACCAAATGCTCCACAATTGACCACTAAAACGAAGAAAAAGCGATTCATATTATCAGCGAATCTGAAACGGAAGTGGCGTTAGGGTTGACTGGCTGTGTTGTCGAAACACAGCCCAACACTACCCCATCGTCTGCACTCAATATAGTTCAACGAGTTTAATATAGTTAGCAATACTGGTTGTAGTACTAGGCCTTTACGAGTAATGGTAGTTTTAGCCTACACTGCCGACAATATAAGTTAGGCTAATTCGAAAAACGTTAGAAACAACTGCAGAAGTACCTTAACCAAAAAAGACCCCTGATTTTTCACTGGTATATTTCTCCCAATTCCTTTCTTATCAGATGGACTCCTGTAATTATTAGAAAGACATTTTCTTCTACACCTTTATTGCAGTGTCATCAGAATACGCAGAACAGTGTATTCACAACATACTATTACTACGTATCGTCTGGCATTCAGTACGTGCAACTGCACAGATCCATCCGAAAACTGCTAGGCTACCTATAGTGTGTACTGCATGTACCCTTGCTCTGTATGTAAACACTACATAATTTACCACGAGGAAATAAATAAGCTTAGACGCTTACTACGAATTAGAGTGTTTGATTTTGTAGAGCGCCATCTTTTGTTAAGAGTTTTCCTACGATCCTGACTACACGACGTAACTTGAAATCTATGACCGATTCATTGACATTTTTACATTGAAATATAATATCATTAACGAGAAGACCAAAAGGAAACAAAAAGCAGAGAGGGGGAAAGGAGATGCGGACGGGAAAGGGTTGGAGTTCTAATTTTCCTTGAAGATGGGAGTCCTACCCAAAACAAGTCATTCCGCTTGAATCTCAAAAAAAAAATAGAAATGCAACTGAATAATAAATAAATAAATAGTCATTCAAAACTTCGACATGCATTTCAGCCAGACAACCTATTCGAATGTTGCAACTAAGATTGAGCATTATACAGGAGTGTGACCAAGGGCTCAGTCTAAAGTTCCGCAAACAGGAAGGAAATCATCCACATAAGTCTTTGTTATTATTATATACCAGTACGAATTTATCACAGCTCTGGGTGCGCCTGTCTGGGTGCACAACAAAGTATAAGGGTCAACAGCTGTCAACTCGCATAGGAAAGCATCACAGTAAACATGAGTCTATATCATCAACTATTGGTATTTCTTTGTAGCTGCCTGTTGACGTGAATCTAATGGTAATATACTAGGCTATTCTTCGTGGAAATATTAAAATTGGCAAACTATTATAGAGCTTTCTCTGCCAATTTGTTGCAGTTTGTTTTTTTACTACAAATGTTCAAATGAAGACAAACGGATAGGAGCATAATGAATCAGATGGGACAGATAGGGAGAAGGGATCAAGTGGGTTCTCAGTAATAATTTCTACAGGGTTTTAGACTGACAGCAATGTAGAGTGTTAATCAATGAAAAACTCATGAAAAGAAGTATGCTAGAAGGCTTCCTATCTTTTAGAGAGGACATTACTGCATGTTGTCGTCCGGTAAAAATCAATCTGACATGTCGTGACCAAGATTATAAATTAACAGGGCTTATGTCATGCCCTGATGACTTTAATAGGTGAGGAAGTTGAAAGTCAGAGTGTGCACCAGGAACAAGAGGAGCAATTAACTTTTCTGTCTTCCGTTGTGGAGAGGCCTGGGCGGGGTGGGGGAGGGAGGGTGAAGGGGGCTGATTGTTTTCCTTTAGTGGGAATCTCTTGAATGTTCTTATGTAATTTTTATTTTAACCTTTTATTAAATTGAGACACACGTTTTCATAAAAAAAAGAGGCAATTGATAAAACATAAAATATATAAATTTCTATTAATTCTAAAAATCTTTACCATAATGATATGGTTACATCAGCTTAATTAAGGGATAAAATCACTTTCCACAACATTTCTAAGAACATGGTGAATGACTACAGAGACAGAGAACAACCATAAACTTAACATAAACATGGAAGTACAAATAACCCAGCAATCTACAAAGTTATAAGCATCTAGTCCAAAGTTTGGCTATGTCAGTTTCATTAAAATGTTACTTGTATATGGAATAGAAAGAATAATAGATGTTGTATAGATGATTTGATTAATATGGCAAATAAAGCAACTCTCTCCAACTACCAGCTGCAATTTTAATCTACTTCACATGATCACGAATGAGTATTTGTGTTGTTAACTATTTATAAACAAATGAAATACACAAGGTAAACTGAATTATCACAACTTTCGTTAGAACACTATACTCTAAAATAGATAACTTCATATCTGTAGAAAAATAATGAATTATTTATGTGAACACAATCGAGTGTGTGGTAATGTTGTGGATTGGGGCACTTTAAAAAAAGAAGAAGAAGGAAGCCAGTGGTATTTGACTATCTGTGCAATCCGTACCTTACTTGTTATCGATCAACTGTTTATATTTATCCAAAAGTTTTAGCAAGCTTAAATTATCAAAAATCATGTGTAAAGCCGGTTCCTCAAATAAATCTATAAGGCTGGCAGAGCGGTCCTAAAGACACTGAAATATGCAAATCACAGAAAAACAAAGAGAAAATGGAATTTACGGATAATGATGGAATGATAAATGGTGTATTGTTATAAAGTGACCACTAATAAAAAAAAATTCTAGCATATTTTTGGTCCTCCTCTGTTCAATTTGAAGAAAGTATACTTGAAAAGTAAAGGCTTGCCGCTCTATGATTCCTTTTACTACTTTATTTTCTTTAAATGCCTCCATATATTTTTAAAAGTGGTACCTGAGAAGTATCAACATCAACAGTTTATTAACTTTCAGCGATATACTTCATATATGTTAATAAACCAATTAAAATTGTTTCATAATTTGAGGGGGAAAAAAACAGATCAAAAGTAAAAGGAGATAATGTACTTGGAATATCTTACCGGTGAAAAAATGTTAGTCAGAAAAGAAAAAAATATATATATATATATATATATATATATATATATATATATAAATACATAAATGTGCACAGAAACTGTTAAAGACTTCTAGCATATATTCAGTCGTCTACTATTTAATTTGAAGAAAGTGAACTTGAAAAGTATGTGGATTGCCACTTGAGGTTCTTTTCACTACTTTACTTTTTTTTTTAAATTTAGAAAAGTCTTAAATGCAGTTCCTCAAACGAATCTATAATCTGGCAGAGTGGTCCTAAAATACTGAAAGATGATGAAGGGAAAAAAAGGGATATATATATATATATATGTATGCATGCATGCATAGAAAGGCTGGTTCTTCAGAAGTAAAATTCTAGAGGTCACCCGTACTATGTCGAACACAGCCTTAGAGAATCTAGACATTAAGTACATTTAGAGGGAGGTACCCTTTTCTCAAATATATGGTAAATAAAATAGAAAAGAGAAAAACAAACAAAACCTGAAAGAAATGGTAATTATGTGTCAGCAAGTGACAGTAGCAAGAGATACACTGATATTTCATGGTGGCACAACACTAGCAGTGCTTGCTAAGGAAGAATCACTTTCAAAAATAGAGATGAAAGAAGATAAAATATTAAAGGTGAAACAAGCAAAAAGCATCAACAGTGAATCTTGGACTAAACGATGAGAAAGGATTCTGTCAAAGTGTTTATTTAAGCAATTATAACTTTGTTCTCCGTGGGGAAAAAAATGAAAAAAAAAATCTGAGTCCCAAGTTTCTACCATTGGTATTAAGACCAAGATGATCTGTGAGAGATCTATAAAGCAAACCACAATTACATCAAGAAAATTCTGCGAGCTTTGGAGTATCAAGTCATTTTTTATATAAAGAGTTTAAAGTCCTATGAAATAATTTTTTGTTCATCTGGGAATAATTTAAGTCACTGTCGGATTTTCTTAAATAATGAAGCAAAATTAAATTAACCATGGAACTTTTCAATATGCATTAGGCTGATTGGGGATTAATCTTCCAGAAATAGATCAAAGACAATGTCTATCGACAGCTATGATTCAAACACACGGTTAAGTTGTAAAAGAGACTGTGTAGTACAAGACCGTCTATGACACGAGAACAGAAGTAAAAGCATGAGTTGGAAGTCTACTACATTTCTCTAAAATGAAGACATTCATGTCTTTCTCGTAAATGTATGTAATTCTCTATCTACATCATCTATAGGTTAGGCATTTTATTGACAAAAATAATATTTGGCTCAGCTATTGCAAACATATCATTTCATAATACATTCAGCTGCTTTTAAGGTAAAGTATAACACAAATCACCCAATTTTTTAAAACCAACTCAATTTACAAAACAAAATTTAAAAATATAAAAAATAAAATAAAGAGTAAACTTATATCACACAATTCCCACAAAACCAGAAATGTCTTGATTTAATTAATAAAGATAAGTTTGATTTTTAGGATCCAACCACAGATTTGGTCTTGTTCTGGAATGTACCGTCTTCATCTACACAAAACGTTATATATTTGTCATAGCGGTGGCAATCTGATTAGCTTAAAAGTTGTTCATTAAGAAATAATTTCTGTGCTGGAAAAGAGAGGAGCTTGTCTGCACTGCCTATTGAATTACATTTGCTCAATTCACCAAGAGTGACCAAAACAGTTTAATTTTCAGAAAAGAAAATCTTAAATTCTCGGATGCACATGAGGATGATGATACTGCATAATTTTTCACAAAATAATAATTCTTAGATTTCATCTACAATACAAACTTTAACGTTTCCCCTACACAGACTATGTTTCCTCTACCTTAGTATAATTTAGAGCAAATAATTTTTTTGTTTCCTAATTTGAAAAGAAAGAGTAATTTTTGAATAAAAAAGGTTATCCTCTACTTTGTACATCATTAAGTCTGATATAGTATAAAATGTGAATTTCTTAAAGTAAGAGTAAAATGTATGAAACGCTTATAAAAAACTACTACTGATAATGATTTGTAACCCTTGAAAGCTAAAGATGTAAAATAAATTGAAGAAAAAATAACGACTATTGCAAAATTTGAAGAACAGATCTGAAATATGATTTGGAAATGAAGAACAATGCAGAAAAGGAAATATTGCATATGTGTGAGAGCAAACCTGAAAACTGATTATACGCGTTCTAAATTTTTAAGTGTCAAGACCTCCATACAACCACTGCTAACTTTAACTCTCACCAATAAAACATCACACACATAGTGAAAAGAATTTCCTACAAAAGTACTAAAAAGTTATAACCAATCAGCATGTAATGGTGAGCGCAGATTGAAACATTACAACATGTACAACTTGACTGAATGTATCAAAGTCAATCGAGTGTCAAAAGTTTTGACCGTCTTTTCCCCAAAAAATTTTTAAAATGTTACAGAATATTCCAGCAGAAAGGAGATGTTGATAGAAATGTATCATTTCTACTTTTTCTTGTTCAAAAGATTGTGAATCACATAATCAATAACTCAGAAAGGTGCTTGCTGGCAGCAGTGAGTTGGTCTCTTCATATATTTCGAACAGGTCCTTCCACTTGTCCAAGGTTCCAAGAAGGAATTTATTGCCTGTGACTCTTTAACTCTCACCAATAAAACATCACACACATAGTGAAAAGAATTTCCTACAAAAGTACTAAAAAGTTAAAACCAATCAGCATGTAATGGTGAGCGCAGATTGAAACATTACAACATGTACAACTTGACTGAATGTATCAAAGTCAATCGAGTGTCAAAAGTTTTGACCGTCTTTTCCCCAAAAAATTTTTAAAATGTTACAGAATATTCCAGCAGAAAGGAGATGTTGATAGAAATGTATCATTTCTACTTTTTCTTGTTCAAAAGATTGTGAATCACATAATCAATAACTCAGAAAGGTGCTTGCTGGCAGCAGTGAGTTGGTCTCTTCATATATTTCGAACAGGTCCTTCCACTTGTCCAAGGTTCCAAGAAGGAATTTATTGCCTGTGATAGTGGAAGAAATATCATTATTGAACACACAGTGTACTTTTTCAGTGGACAAGCCAATTTGCCTTCACACAGGAAGTGTTTACAATCATATGGTGGCTGGTCAATTAATTAGGTGCGCTCAAGGATGTATCCTAATGGCAGTACTTGGTGTATTTATGCTGTCCAGTAACACATTATTAATGCTCGAGTGAATTTGAGGAGGACTATTTCCTATAGGTAGGCTTGACCGACATGCACGGCTCCACAACTCTAAAATGATAGTGTTGGCAGTGTTTAAGTACACGTAACAGTGACAGGACAATCAACTCACCGACTACAATGTGCCCTCTTCGAGCTCTTGTCATGGCCACGTTCATCTGGTTTTCATCCATCGTAAATCCGAGATGGCGTATCTTCCAGCCCTTCCCAGGTCTGTCTTCTATTTCAATTTTGGACATGGATCTGACAGTGGAGAATATCACATAATCCCATTCGCTCCCTAAGAGGAAGTGATTTAAAAATTATTACTGAAAATTATTTGAGACATGAATCCACAATCAGAGGATCTTTATCAAAGTTAACATACTTCATTCATTGCTCTTTCAAATTCCCCTTCCACAAATTCTATTTGGTTTATCATGAAAGGTGGAAAGTTCCTGCCGAAAAAAAAAAACCCATTCAATTTGGGTAAGATGACTTAGATGAATTGATTCATAAGAAAACTCCTACAATTTTGCCATATACATAAAGAAAAATGAGGTAACGATTTTTACCAGTATTCTAAAGAAGGAAACAAGATATCGGCGGCATGAACTATGCTATAAAAATATTCTTGACGAAAAGAAATTATGAAAAGTGATAGAAAATAAAACAAAAGGAAAAATACAAATTTATATCCTTGTTTGAAGAAGATTAAATTTTGTGTCCATTTAAGTCTCTTTACAAAATGAATTTGTTGATGATAATGTTAACTCGTTGGGTCTTCCCTCTTCAACCCTTACTTGCAAGAGACAGAGTTTATCAATTAAAGCTCCCTGAAGAACTGACACAGCCTATTCTTGTGTGATCTTAAACAGTGCTCTGGAAGTGAAACTTAAGTATTTAAAAATAGTCCAGACTCTCAGTAAAATACGAGCGATGTTCTAATACTTATTCGATCAAATTTCAACTGCAGAAATTTGTGTGCAATATTTTGGCTAGCTGCTGACAAAAACCATCACTTGCCCCTAATGACTTTGTAATTATACATTTTTATCATTGATTCATAGCTATTATATTTAATGTTCCTTTGGTATTAACAATATCTGCCAGGGGATATCTTCTGTCTATTAGTTTTTGAGAGAAAAAGAGAAAGAACAAAAACCAATCGATGAGTATAATCGTTACGTAAATGATATATTCTTTACCTTGACTCTTAATTACAGTCGAGACATGTATACCAGTGAGTCCAGCAGCTTTGAGTTTTTCTTCGATCTGTGAACACTGTAGTCTATACTGCGACAGAATTGCCAACTGTCCCGGACGTACCTTCAGACGATTTACAAGGAACTTTGCTATGCGAACCTGACGAGGAAGTGAAAAATTTACGTCAAAGATGTTTCATTGGCACAGTGTTTACTTCTACCCTTAACAAGTGACGAACTTCATTCCAAACCCTGTGTAGCGACCTTTCATGCACCTCATCTTGTACACCTCACTACTCCTCCATCATATGCAAGCATTTATTCATTTTTCAACATGCAGGCGATTTGTTTTTCTTTTCTTTTTTCTGTGAGTTTTAACTGGGTAAATAATTTTTAAAGGATATTCTGGTGGGAGACAAAGTGATACTTATATGGAAAAGAAAATATTCCAAACTGGTAGTTTTGAAGAAAGAAAAAAACCCATCTCAACATCTTCCTCTGGTATGGTTGATCGAATAAACTACTTTCTGACTGGCTAAATCCCCAACTACTTCATTAAGTTGGATCGCAGTTGGGGGAACTTGTGATGTTATCTGGGCAGATACTCTTCACATACTTTTCTTGAATACTATGATATTAAAACCTTGTTGTTGAATTATCCTTGAAATGTGATACATTTGAAAACTTTGCTGTGGCTGTCAAGGTCCTCTGTATTCAGAATTTCATCAAAATGCACTTTTCTGTAGAAGTATTATTTTTGTATGTGCATTAAGGGAATTCAATATATTGAGGGGAAAAACACAAAAGATTTCTTCAGCTGAATTGAGGCAATGACATCATGAATTCTGTGATGTCATCATGTTATACTGTTCCAGTCTGTCAAGAGTGAGGGTGCATTTCTTTCATCTTTCAGATCATACTTTTTAAGTTATACTGTTCCTGTCTGCCCAGTGTCAGGGAGTATTTTGTTTATCTTCCAGATTATACTTGTTAAGTTATACTGTTCCTTAACTTTCTCTTTTGAGATGTTTCTTGCTCATTATTTGTGTTACTTGACCAAGACTGGGGCCATGTAGCATCATAGTCATGTTGTATACAAGCCATATGATATATATTTATATATGCATCCCAGATAATGGTTCCTTTATATGTCAGCAAAGCAGAATGAACTGTATATTACTCACCACTTGGTAAATCTCCAGTGGGTTACTGCGAGACATCTCATTTCCCTCTTCAGATCTCACCGTAAGCATCTCTTCGACTCCAACAATGTGACAAAACACACGCGGATAGTCAGGACCATTGGGCCAGATGCGACCAGTTTGTTCATCAAAAATGCGTTTTTTCACAGCTTCCGCTGTTTGTAGTTCCCCTTCGTAGAAGGCTTCTGAAGGGAAGTGACATATCTCTTCATGCTATGGACAAAACGTGAAGTCATGAATAAACATACATAAAATGGATAATAAGAAGCATGGAAGTTGCTGCCTTACAGATATACCTACAAACAAACAAGCGTCTTCTTCCATTGTTAGCTTACAATAGCTATGGTTGTTTTATAAAGATAGCCGTTCACCTTTCATTTATTTTGGATATGGATCAATAGGTTAATTTTCCTTTAGTAATAATCTTGTTAATTAGTACCAGGATAAGTGATGCAATCAAAATGTCTGCTTAGCTTTTAAGTTACTCTGACTTTAAAGGTTTCGACAAAAGTGCAATTTTTTGTAACGAACAGTTGTTTGTCTCTGTTGAAAAATGACTTTTCGGCCCAATTGCAGTATGAAGGTTCTATTCAATATGATCTTGCCTGATACATTCATGAAAAAATCTGCAAAACTAACAATTTGTCAAAATCGAAATCAACTAGGCTATCAAGAACTAGGTTGCACACCTATTAGTAGATACAGCAAAATGTGTGCCATATATTCCACTTAGACCAATAAAACTATTCCTTAAACATGTCGCCATTCTGTTAAATCACACGGTCATGAAATTGATCTTATCAATCTATGCAGTGCAACTGTCAAATAAGAAACAAATATCTGGGAATACAGTAGAAACTACTTCCAAACATTTTATCTTAAAAAGTCTCTCAAACTCTGTGACACCATGTATCCAAAGTAAGACATAAAGAACATTGGGAAATCAAGAGAGAAATGCTCCATTAGAAGAGCAAAGACATGTGACTCTCATTTTGATTAATGATAATAACATTTTTTGTTTGTAAAGTATAGCTTGCTCACCATTCGGTATTGAATATTAAGAGTGATCGCCCTCTTCTCGTACCTCTGGTACTTCTCCATGAGCGACGTCTCTGCTCCAAGTTCTCTAGCATGAGGCTCTTGAATGATTGGTCTACAAAGGAAGGAAAATTTGACAAACATAAATAATTCTGTGAGGAAACCGAAAAGCAACCGATCTCAGTATGTTACAAATTAACTTCATTTTGGACCTTTAAAAACCTTTATTTTCATGTATGAAGCCTTAAAAACCTTTATTACTTCATTAACAACCTTAATAAAAGCCTTTATTTTGTCTTTTTTATCTTGTTTTGAGAGGTCTGGACCCTTAATACCAGATGAGTTCAATTCTTCCCTTTTTATTAAAAAAAAGTAGCCTTTTGTGTAGTTGCTGCATACAATACACACCAGTGACAAAGTGCAAAAGAGTCAGACGAAACTATTTGGAAAGATGGATTACCTCAACTGCATGTGGTCTCCGATCAGGACGACCTGGCTTGGGTTGTGGTTCACCAACGGGATGAGTGTGTCTGGCTCGGAGCACATACCAGCTTCATCTATGATAACCTGGACTATATTTATGGTATCAATCTCGGTTAATATCCTTCGTCCAGAAGCATTACACGTGCAGAGAATTACATGGTGCTTCATCAACTCCTCTGTCTGTAGACGGGGGTAATAATGAAAGAATATGATTCAATAATTTGTAAATCAAGTTTACAAGAAGACTCATTGATATAAGCTAGGAGCATGTGGGCTCTAGAACATCGATCAAAGTGGAGAGAAATAACTAGTTCTAGCTTTTATATATTTACCCACACAGGTTTTTGCTGTGGATAAGCACTTTGTTAACAGTTTTCCTCTCTTTCGCTCTCAACTTAAAATCAGGAAAGTAAGGAACCTTAATTACCATTGCCTTGGCAATCAGCTTTTTGAGAGTTTTAATTTCCTTCTTTACAGCTTTAGTAATCCTAACTGGGCCATCTCTAAGTTTCCTCTCAATGGTGAGTATGTCGTGGCCGTATCGAGAGCTTTCAGCTCGAATCCTGTGATGCAGAGAGATATTACTGTGCCGAGGATCCATCTTCGTTTCATCTTTCGAGCCAAACTTTCTCTCTATTCTGTTCACACCAGGCATGGGAAAGTCTTGTTGCTCGATGGACTCGCTGTAAACACGAACAATGCTAAAGTCATCCTTCTTCCGCATGAACTCTTTCAAGTACTCTGTGAGAAAACAGTATCGGTCATTATTCAAGCAGCAATGACAACCAGAGTTGCACCCTCAAGAGATGAACAATAAAGACAAATCAAGATGAGCTTTATGTTACGTTAACAGGTTAAACCAAAATAAAAAACAGAAGGCCTACTGTCTTATAGTGATATCAATTCCTCATCATACATCACATGACAATAACTTGAAACATCAAAGACAAATTACAGTTTTCCAAGTTTTGACTGATGCTGAAGGACATTATATTTTTGACACTTCAGAGGCAAAAAATACAATCAAATTCTTGTTCTTGCCATAGTAGATCTTCAAATCAAGTATGAACTTCATGCAAGCTGTACTTTTGAAGTTATCATATTATTACAATATTGTCATATTAATTTGATCTCTGGAGATCTCTGATATTTATAAACCCTACAACAGACGAAAGGGTTCTTGTATTAACTTTTAAACACTGATATATACCAAGTATGCACTTCATTCAAGCTTTACCTTTGCAGTTATGGTGTTAACAATGCTTTAGATGTTGACCGCTGTTGACAACAAAGACCTTTGACCTCCATGATAAATGATTAGTAAAATATACGCAGCAACTAGTCTTTGAAAAGTTTTGTTAGTGGGGGCAAGTACATGAGGTTCAGAAGGTAAAACCAGAGAAAAGAAGCTGGGATCATTATTATTTTGAACGTTAATTCACAAGGTAATCAAACACTCAGTGTTGAGAGAGGTGTCTTTGGCATTAAATCATTGAAATTCTTTTGTCAGAAATTAGAGTTAAGAGGTCACTAGTCAGTCTACTCATTGCTAAAATTAAAACAAAAGTAAAAGAAGAAAAAATTGCCACTAAGCTTCCTCCATACCAGTGATGACATCCACAGATTTGTTGGAAGGACCACAGTACAGTATCTGAGGAATGGTACCGGACCTGGGATTACACGGCAACGATTGGTTGATCCGACTGAAGAAATAAGCCAAATAGGCTCCAGTCCTTGTTTTGCCTGTTCCTATGAAGAAAGGCAATTAAGAAACGCCTAGAATGCAAGCAACTGATGTCTTGAATGTTTATATGATACAACACAATAATGAACATAAAAATATCAAAATTACATTAAGATGTGAAAGTGTGGGGAGCAGGGGGATCTTTCTCAGTGTTATAAGTGTAAAACTTATCATAATTTGAGGACCCATTTGTCTTAGAAGACTGGATGTTTTATATATCACCAACAAATGTCACACTATATAATTTTTATTCCATAACATTGACTCATCTGTTTCTTCCATTAACGTAATTCAATCTTAGTCATCCGTTTCTTCCATAAACTTTACTAATCTGATTCTATATACCATAAACCTTACTCATCTGTTTCTTCCATAAACCTTACATCGGTTTTTACGATAAATATTACTCAACCTTACTCTGCTGTTTATTCTATAAACCTTACTCATGTATTTTTTATATAAACCTTACTCATCTGTTTCTTCTATAAACCTTACTCAATATTACTCCTCTGTTGCTGCTGTATGATGAACCTCAGTCAACCTTACTCATCTGTTTCTGCTATGAATCTCAGTCAACCTTACTCATCTGTTTCTTCTATAAATCTTATTCATCTGTTTCTGCTATCAACCTTTCTCAACCTTACTCCTCTGTTTCTTCTATAAACCTTATTCATATGTTTATGCTATCAACCTTGCTCAACCTTACTCCTCTGTTTCTTCCATAGACTGTACTCAATTTTACACATCTGTTTCTGCCATAAACCTCACTCCTCTGTTTCTTCTATAAACCTTACTCTCTTATTTCTGCCATGAACCTCACTCAACTTACCTTATCTGTTTCTGGCAACAATCTTACACATCTTCCATAAGCCTACTGTATCTCAACATTACTCAATCTGAATGATGAGAAACTGTCTAACTCTTAATTTACAATGATATCATGGTAGATCATAAACATATAGTTCTTTGGCCAAAATTAAGCAAGTATATGCATAAAAGACTTCTTAGTGTATTCCAGTAACAAATTTGTAAACATCACACATTCAGCCCATGATACCAAAAATATATTGGAACTGCATTAAAGGTTCTGCTTGAAGGGTTGGGTCTTTTTACTGCTCTTTTTTCGACAGAGATCTTCATTGAGACTTGAAGCTTGCATCTTCAAAATTGTGTTTTATTTCTTGCTTTTTTATCCTCAACAATTGCATACCTTGTTTGATGCAGGTTGAGTAACATTGAAACTTACTTTCAAAATTAACTTTATGAAATTAAATTCCCAGATATGGATACCCAAGCACTCATGAAACTACAATGACATAAGGTTAATTACTTAGCTTACTACATGTCATATTATAAAAAAAAACAGAGAAAGCTTAAATTATAATTTATTTTTACCTGGTGGTCCCTGGATGACTGTAAAGGTATTTGACAATGCAAACTGGAGTGCCTTTTTCTGTGACTCGTTGGGAGGGCTATAATTCAATCCAGGAATATTTTGTGATAAGTTGAACCTTGGCCCATGTCTCAGAAGGTATTTGGAAACAACTTTGATATTTAAAGAAGTGAAAGAAGGAGAAAGGTTATAAGTAGTAGTGATAAACCAACTATACCATGATAGTATAAAAAGACAGCTGTAGAATGCAATTCTCCTTCCATCTGACCCACCCACAACCTCTCGTACATACATGATCAGGAAACCGTTTCCATGGTGTCTTGTATTAATGTCACAAAAATATTTTAGAATAAGCAATCCTGTGGACTACATCTCTAAGTGGGGAAGGGCCAAAATGTAGCCCTGTCTCCTCTGCCCTATCCTCCCCTTACCCTCATACGTGGCACAATAGTAGTAACCCCTTACATTTCAATGTTGATTGAATTAAACAGGATAAAATTTCATTTAAACCAAAGTTGATTGGGTTACGATTAATTGGTTCACGTTTATTCAATTAAGGCCTACCATCACTGTCTTCCACATTGTTCATATCAATCAGAGGACGTTGTAAACAGATGTGACGGATTAGATTCCTGCACACTTTTGTATCAGCAACCATCACCACTGCCTGTTCTACTCGTCTGTGGGAAAAACATCCGCATATTGGCACTAAAATTGTATGTTTGATATCTGACTGCAGTCACCATGGTAACCACATTTTGGGACACTAACTTTCAAAAATAAATATAATATCTTACAGAGTTTTTCTTTTTATCCAATTTAGAGTCTTAGATTTAGATGCCTTACTATAATATTTTTCTGTTTACTCTGTGATGCTTTCTGACACTTCCTTTTGTAAGTGCTTATATTGTTAATTTCTATAAATGATCATAAATATGTTTGATCTTAATACACCTATTAGAATTTAGACTAGAATAGACTAAAACTGACAAAAGTAAACCATGGAACAACACCAGAACGTGAGCATGCAAATACCCACCCATTCAACAATTTACACACTTGAAGAATATCTGCTAAGCCATTAAGGAGCTGTTTTAACAGAAAGACTCAACTAAAATTTGAACATTTTGGCTGTGTAACCTTGGTCTAAGTTATCATAGCAACCACATAGTTTGAAGCACTTGACATGCCTATTGAAAAGATTGCATGTCAATTCAATAATTCCCCTTGGAGTTACAGCTAAAAAGAACTTTTGCTTGATTTGCTGTTGGACCTTTTGTTCTAAAGGAATGCAAGACACACAAGTTACCTACACAGGGCACCTTCCTAATAAGTTTATAAAAGCACCTGGGCTATTTAAGAGGAGGTTGCAACAACTATTTTCACTAAAGTGATACATCCAAGACTGCACCCTGTAACCATTGATCCCATTTACCATGGTAACCACATTTGTTGACAGACCTAACAATATCAATGAAGATGGCAAGTCAATTCAATGGTTCTTCTTGAAGTAACACCAATGAATTTTTGTGTAATTTGAATTTTCCTTCTAAATATCTGGGAGACACATGTTCCTACCAAGTTTGAAGAAAATCAGCTCAGCCATTTACGAGCATTTTATGAATACAAAATGAAAGTGTAACAGACAAACACATGGACAGCTCTTCCTGATATGGACTTATGATCACCCTCAGTTACTCTGCCATAGGTGACCCCCTGGAAGTCACTGCTCAGGAACAATTATTTTTTACCATGGCAACCATTGCTCTGGCAACCATAATAGGTTTCAATAACCAACTATTTACAACATCTCATCTCCACCCAATATGAAATAATATGTCAACTTTTTGCCATTTTTGGTGACTTATGGTAATACCTTTACAAAAATTTCTTCCATTTTTGGCTTATTTAGCAAAATTTCTGCCATCTTAACAGCAAAGTCAAACCCTGATGACTGCTTCAAATCTATGATCAAGGTATTACAATTTCATAGCTAAATGCTTTGAAACTCGAAACACTCACCTATCTGGACTTGATTTTGGGATCATTTCAATAGTGCAAAGGGTCAAAGACTTCTTCGTCTGATCAAATAGTTCGTCTGGAATCTCGCACGAGGTATAATGCTCTTCAAATACTATATTAACAGTGTCGTTCTTCTTGTCTTCCGTTACTGAACTTGTAACTGCGTGGATGACCAATGACATGCTTCCACTGTGAGGGTTTGTGGTGTCAAAGCTACTTCCTGGCTTATGTTCCAGCTTCTTAAGTTTCATTTGAGTGCTGGGGTTTATGGTATGACCATGCACACGGATGCAGAGATAACTTCTGGCCAGCAAATCTTCTTCGGCGACGTCGTCCTCTGTCATCTTCTTCCTGTTGGAATGTTGATCATGTTTACCTTTCTGAGGCAAATAAAGTTTGATGTTTCTATCATTGCACCAGTCCATCTTCAGTGAGAAGCAGCCGCATTTTACCACTGAGCCGTTCTTCCTTTGCTCCTTAAACCATTCCACTGGCACATCTCGAATGTAGGTGGTCTCATCTCCAGACACAGTATTATGTACCACCATCATTTCCACCAGAGGGAGCCAGGATTCTACATATTGTGTGACTGTCTTACACTTGTCTGGAGGCTTTTCAGCTAACTTTGCAAAACAGATGATAGGATTTTCCCGGTGTTCAATGCAAAAGTTGAACTTTGGGGACATATTAAATAGCTGTATTTTTGGTACAAGCAATCCCTGTTCCAGTCCTGCTGTCAGCTGTACCTGAACCACTTGACCAGATTCAAAGTCACATCTAAAGTCTACATACTTCTTGGGGGCCACGTCGTCTCCGGTAGAGGTTCGGACATCAACTTCACTGGTAATTTCAGAAATCCTTGACGATTGGTCCTCACTGGCTGACAGACCCATTTCGACATCCCGAACCATCTCATATAGCAAGTCTTCCATCTGAAGTTCATCATCATCTTTCAGAGCAGAAAGAATCTTAGTCCAAGATGACTTTGGAACTGGTTGGATGAACCTATCTGTTTTCAAGGTGGCATCTCTGGCCCTGATCTCAGGAACTTTAGCTTTGTAGTCATAGATGCTGTTTTTAAATTGAAGAATTACTGAATTTATTGTTTCTCCATCATCCGGTTTCTTAGAAGGCTTCAGATGCTTAAGAGGAATGCTGGTTGAGCTCCGTGTTGCTTGAAGGTATCTCTCATGAGGATACAACACTCGAAGGCCAGAATCATTGGCAGATTCTATAAATGACAACTTAGGCTCTGCTGCCACCTTTAACTTAAGTGCCATTAGCAGACACTGTGTCATCTTACCAAATTTATTTGCCTTAAAGGTTTGGTTGTTACAATGATGGCAAATTTCATCCAACTCCCTGGCACTGTAAGGCGGTTCTTCTCCTTTAAGACTTGCAACCAGCATCCGGTGAACAACAAGGTCAATGAATCTTCTAATTGGGGAAGTAAAATGAGTGTAAAAGTCTTTCTGAAGAGAGAAGTGATGACATCCATGTTGCTGATCGCTTGCATTGGTGTACAGCGCATTGCCGAGTATCTTGTAAAGATGAGACAGAGCAACAGCTTGCTTAGGATGTCCTCCTTCATTACCTATAATGTATTGAAGCTCCAGGTGAGAATGGTTATCATTTGCCAAAGTGTTTCTGATATTTTGCCACGTTGCTTTTGTCAATGGAACACTCGACGCTTCTTGACCATCATCCTCCATGCTAAAGTCACTAACATCACTGTCCGGAATGCTGCCTTCTTCATCCCCGTCAATGTGTTGCAGTGGATTTCCATTGCTGTCTTCATTGGTCACTTCTTTGATCAATGGCAGCACTGATGATAATTTCAGGCCAGCATCTGCCTCGTTGCCAAAGTTGGTAAGCCAATCTTGAGCCTTTGCCGGATCTGGGGGAGGCTGACATCTGACAGGGACATTTCTTCCTGTGTTTTTAACCAAATAATTACCTACCACCTCATTTGCAAGAATCATCATTTCTTCGACAAGGGTGTGAGCCATCAAGTTTTTAGCCTCCTGCTCTCCCTCATCTGGTTGGTTAAAGAAGCGGCCATCACCTAGTCTCTCTGCTCGAAGAAAGGCGGTTAGATTTTGTAGATCTTTTAATTGGCTTCTCACAACTGGCAATATATCCTGGTCACCTATCTGGTCTGCCAAAAGTACCTCAACCTGTCCATAGCTCAATCTCTGCACTGAACAGACAACGGATCTTAAAATTTCGGGATCCCCGATGAGTGCACCACTTTTATTGAATGTGAACAAGACAGTCAGAGTCAGTCTGTCTTTGGAAGGAAGAAGACTGCACAGATTGGTGCTGAACTGAGTTGGTAACATGTGACTGGCTTTGGCATGAAAGTGTGGATAAAAGGTAACCCCTCTCTTGCTGGCCTCTTTATCCAGATTGGAACCTTTCTTAATAAAGTAGGAAACATCTGCAATGTGTACACCAACCCTTAATCTACCATCGGTCAACTTCTCAACATGAAGTGCATCATCAAGGTCTTTTGACTCAGGTGGGTCCACTGTAAATACGTCCTTGTTGCGAAAGTCCCCACCAGCTCTGATTATCAACTCTGATTTAGGTATCTCCCAGTTGTCTGGAAATTGTTCTTCAATTTCATGAGCAAGTGAACGATGCCAATTATCTTTGACACCATGCATTAGCTTTAAGATTCTCATTCCATTTCTTGGTGAATCGCATGGTGGCAACACCTCTGTAACAAGCCCCATGGGATATGGGGTATTTGGAAACCATTCATAGTATTGCACAACAAAGAGTTGGTTGGATTTGTCTTGATAACTCACAGAAACTATCCTGTCTTTCTCAAATACACCATTTCCTTGGTTCCTAATTTTGTATATTTGAAGCTTTGTTGCAGAGCCGTGACCTCTTTTTTCCCCCTTCTTACGACCCATGGGAAACATCTTTGGCGAGCTTCGATCAACAGGACACATGAGATCATAATTGACTTGGTCAATAGTACACACAAATTTCTTGAATTTTGGATTGACCGACCTTTCCAGGATGTGTTTAACTTCCCCATAAAGCTTTGTAGGTTTACTATCATCAGCTTGTGTCAGAGGCAGAGTCTCATAATCCCCTTCTGTCTCAGAGAGAATGTGTATCACCACCTTGTCTCCATCTAGTGCTCGTTCCCGTCTCCTCTTACTGCTGATGATGATCTCCTCGGTTGAGCTACCGTCGGCTAAAACCGCATAGACCCTTCCCGTTGGCTCAAACCTCACGACACAGATCTTGTACTGTTCCGGATGTTCGACGGTCTTCTGGAGCCAGTCATCTGTGTCATCTTGGTTCAACCTAGTTTCCCTCACTTCTTCGTCCTCATCAGAATCATAGACTTCGTTATCTCTGGCACTCTGAAGGTTGGGACGATTCGCATTACCTCGAACTAGATATATACCCCCATCTCTCTCTACCATGTGAAAATTAATACCTGTTGAAGAAGGCAGGGCATCTGTCTGATCCAACAAACTGTCATCTCCTGCAGGAGGCTGATCAATAGGCTCCAGAAATATGCCGACATCATCATCATTTTTCTCATCATGGCCAGCTTCTTCAATTTCCTCTTCATTTTCACTTCCTGAGGTGTGCAAGATAAAACTATCATTATCATCCTCATCATTACCATCACCAGCAGACTGCTCGGTAGCTTCCTCTAAAACGTCCCAAAGTGTTTTATCTTGTTTCAGTGTTCTCTCATCTTTCTGCACTTGTTTTCTCAATTCTTTCAAGATGTCATCGTCAATCTCCAATTCTTCTTCATAGTCACCAAACTCGTCCTCTGCAACCTCCTCTGTGGGTTCATAAAGTGGTGGAAACTCAGAACTAGAGAGTCTCTGCAGCGAAATGTTACTTGAACTTGAGGAAGGGTTGCTGGTGAAGGCACTGCTGGTTCCCACAATCTTTGGTGGTCCCTTTGTCCACGCCGAGGGCATTGCCGGTGGCTTAGGATATGGAGAAGACTCTTTAGCAGGTTCTTGAACCTGTTTTGGTTCTTCAATTCTTCTTTCAATTGGTTGAAAACTGGATGCAAATGGGTTTAACTGTTGCTTAGCTGCCTCAATTTCTTGTTTGATGGATTGCAGAGTCGTTCCAATTGGAAAGAGACTGTAATTTTCCTGACATTCCTTAATATATTTCTCCCAAGTTCCATGACAATCTCCTACAGAGCACAGAGCAATGGGATCTCCAATGACGTAGAGAAGACACTGGCAACGGGTAATGGCTGTAATTAGTTCTCCCTCGTCAGATAGGAACCCATAGTAATACTGCTCATTGTGGGCTTGGCCAGAATTTGATATGGCCGTAATTTGCGCTTTGTTCAATGTGTTTCTGGTCCTAACTGTGCTGATGAAAACAGCTCGGAACTGCTTACCTGAAATTAAGCAACACAAATCAAGCAAAGGCTGATTAAATTGCAAAGTCACTGTTAGGTACAATACCAGTACAGTCATGTACTAACAGTCCTGAACAAAACAGAGAGATATGATTGGCGTATGATCTGTTGGGCGGGGCTTGCAAATTTTGATTGAAGTCTGTAGAATCTACGGACTCTTTAATACATCTGGCTAATTTTATTCAGCTCCAAATGTTTAATGACAGATAACTCAATAAAAATAATGAATATTAATATGAAAAATTGCATAGAACAGTGATATTTTCACTCAGCTTTTAGGGCAATACAGGTACAATACCAGTACGGTTATGTTACTGTTAGACAATACAGAACATTCATAATCACTATAAGTATCAGTAGTGTAATCTTAATGTACTGGTAGCATAGTTTGCTGTTGCCTTCAGTAAGGAATAAACAAAGCATATTGATTTTTAGATAAACTTTCTTGCCACCCTTATTAACCTTGTCCTGAACTATGCCCACCCCCCCCCCCAGTTTGATTAAATACTACCTACCTTGAACATTTTGGACACCTTCAACATTGACTTTTCCAAGCCCCACTGCTCGAAGTTTATTCCTTATCTGATCAACCTGCAGGATAGGAATGTTCAAAATTAACCATTTTCTCAAAACTTGTATCAATTATATTTTACATATATATTGTGTAAAAGTAAGTTGGCCTGACATTTCGGTCATAGTAGGATCTTTTTCAGAGGCTAAATGACAAGTAACAGATGGGATAAAAACATGCAAGTACATATATTGTATTAACTTCACATTCTAGAAATGTTGTCATCCTGATGCTTTTCCATAATAGTGTAAATGAAATTCAAAGCTTTTTCTCACTCCTTTATTTTAAAATTTGTCAAATGTACATATCTACCAACAAGTGCTCACTGTAGAAAAAAAATTCAAAGCAAGTGAGCCAATTTCTATTAAACCAACGATACCACCAAATAATAAAATATTAAGATAAAAAAATCTTCATATCATTAATAATATTATGTTAAACTTAATTGTTACAATATATGCATAAAGTGTTCTATACTTAATGCAGAGTACACATTAATTTAATGGAAATGTTTTTGGGCAGGTCCTTGTCAACACTTTATTGTTGCCATGCAGTAACTGACCACAATGGTGTAAATATCTTCATAATTAATCAAAGCTGAAATTTAATTCACATGCGATTAGGAGACTGAATATGAAATTTGATCACAAATAAAAACTAATGGCAAAGTTGTTGAAAACTAGAAAGCCTAAGTTTTGTGCAAATTGACATTTTGGCAAGAATGGCTTCATCTTCTGACAATGACAGGCTTCTTATTTAAACATATTTTGCTTACCTGAAGCCTGTAGGGTGTTAAGACTGCAATGTCTAAATCTCCCCACTGATGGGGCCATCTTCTTGCCAGCTCCTGAACTTCTTGAACGATTGCATTGACCTACGAAGAGAGATACAAAATGCATCAGCTCAAGACCTGGTTCTATGCAAACTAATATGACAGTCCCGCAACAACTGACTAGTCCAGCAGTAACTGCAGGCCTCAATATCACGGCGCCCACGACGGCCATGGCCGATGGTGCCCTTCCAACTGGCCTTGGTGCCTATAGGAAATCTGACGTTTTTATGGCCAAAATGCCTTGCCCTTTTTGCTCCGATGGCCGCTGTGCCCTTTTTGAGAAACAAACCCCTTGCACATCCGGACAACTAGGTCAACGGAAAACATAATAAAACACATTTTTTAATGAACATCTTTCATTTTTTCTTTCAAAAAACCACAACCTCTTCTGACAAGAACCAAAATTTCTCCAACTCTTACAGATCATTGAATTCGTTTGAAAATATATATATCATAACAATCAACCACAAGGTACAGGGTTTACAACACTCCATTACAGAGATTTTGCTAATATAGACAATGATGCTTTTCCAAAATTCCAGTAATTTGATTTGATTATAGTCCCTATCCATTGTCTGGAAACATTCTGCATCTGTGCTCAATGAACACGAAGTTGTTTAACAACAATTACTTGCAACGTTACTTTCCCCTGTGTAGATATAACAAAGTTTGTTGTATAGGCTATCATATGTGCGCACTTAAATATCATAATGTTAGGTCTTGCCGCATACCATCCTACGTAACTTTTGACAATTACTCCTGGTAAGAAGATGCACTTGAATTGTCACATAATATTTGAATCATTGTTTTGATCAGAAAATGTTATGAATTGAGACAATCTATGAATTTTGTGGGAAGCTAACATCTGTGATCCTGAAAAGGATATTACATCTCACAGTAGGTTTCTTCTCTCTGCATTGATAGTTGCTAATGTGAAATGTGCATTCATACCACAGTGGTTTCTGTTGCAAATTTTTTTGCCGTCCAATTGACCACATGCATCAGCTGATTTTTTTGGTGCAACGTTGGTGTGTAACTACTGTGAATCTTCAAAGTAGACATTGAAGTTTGATGTTTTAATCCACATTCTGTAAAAAACATTTCACATAGGCCTGCTGTAATTTTCGTAGATATGATTGTTTGCAAAGAGCCTAGCCCAGGATAAATGTTGGGTCAGGTTTTGTGCATGTGTAGTTGAAATGAAGTTCGAACAGGCCTATGTACATGCAATAGTACAGTGAACTGTATGGAATTTAGCGAGGATGCACACTGTAGGAACAGGGAGTTTTGAAGAGTCAATGAATGGAGCTAGTACTACGTAGTTGGCGAGTATGGAAGTACAAGGGCGGATGAAGGGGAGGGGGAGTGGGGTAAAAATTGGTTGAAACGGCAGGATGGGCGAAAAAAGGGGTGGGCTAGGCCACCCCTGTCAAACAGCCAAGCTAAGGCACTGAGCCATCTGCCCTATCTATTGTGTATACCATTCACTAAGTTATCTATGGGTTAAATAATTCTATTGGAAAAAAAGGAAAGCAAAGTGAGAAAGACCACCTTCTTAGTGTTCAACCGATTATGCATAACAGAAAATACCGATTACCGATTATTTTTTTCATAATCGTACCGATTCCGATTCCGATTATTTGAAAATGAGAAAATATCCCGTTTATACAAAATCGGCAATAAAGTTTGACAGAAACAGTTATTGTTGTGATTTTCCCCTGTTTCCTTTTGCTTCGTTGTTATACAAGGCTCTAAGGTATCATTTTGTATGTACCAAATTACCTCTGGAGTTTCTCGGAAAGAAAAAAAAAGGTTTTTTTTTTTTTTTAATTTCCAAAATACGGAGATATGACATCCTACCTAGTCAGCACTGTGCTAAGCGAATGGCCTAACCACCTCGACGTGAATGTCACCTGTTAATGGCTTGAAATGGGCTAAGAATAGTTACTCAAAATATCCATCTCAAAAAGTATCTCAGACAAACCATCCATCTTCAATCTTTACCAAAGTGTAAATTTTAATGACATATTGCCTTCATTCCGACATTATTTTGTACTTATTTTCAGTATTATACCGTTTATGAACAAATAGAAATGTTATGAACTTGAAGTTAAACATACCTATTCGTTACCTATATAACTCCATTCAGGTTCAATTAGAATGTGTAAGCTTAGGCCAATCAAACTGAAAAGCAAATTGTACCATCGTAACTTGTTTAAAATTACTCTAAAATGTAATACCAGATTGATGTAAAGAAATAATAACAACTAGAAACTACTCCAATATAAAATATAGCATTCCCTCTATAAGACATATCACTTACATTACCTTTCCAAACAAATGCCGATTTCCAGCAAATGGAAAGTTGTAAACTAAGCTACGCAATTTTTTTTTTTTTTTTTTTTGCAAACCGATGGTTAGGCTACATTTCCCATTGACTTAGTGTGGTTGTTAGGCTAACATGTGGTCGAAGATTGCAGTTTCCGTGGATATTTTTAGTTTTTATTTGCGACACAACTAGAGCGAATAAACAGATGTCAAGTTTAGATTTCCAAGCAGTTGATTTAGTGTGAAGTAAGGCTACCATGTGGTCGGAGATTTGTGAGGATTTTAGGTTATTTTCGCTGGTACTGCAGGCCGTAATTTACCACGGGAAGTTCCCGGTGATTGTGGGCGACCCTCTCGCACTGCTTCAAATTTGATGCGGGATGTGTGAAAACTGTTTGCGCGATTCGCGATGCAACTGCAATTCCTAGCTAAAGCAAACGCATGTCACAATTAATTTTACACAGACACCTGATATAACGAGGGCGATTTTTTTTATAATTCATTTTTCTTTTTCGCACTCGTAATTGTGCTTTAGGAGGGCTTTTTAGCACTTGCGAGGGCGAATCGCCCATCGCCCCCGCTTATTTCCTACCCTGTCCAGCACATTCCTGAATTCGCGAAATTGCTATTGCTGCTATGCTTACTGTGCCAAGAAATATGAAGTCAATAACCACGAGGGAAGCAAAATTGGCGACCCTGGCAGCCTAATTTGATGAAAGTATACACTGTGAAAGACGTATAGGGGGTGCCTTTTTTTAATATTTCATAGTAAAAGAACAAACCTAATACATCAGTTGATATTTTCAACTTCCATATGTTTTTGGATAATGATATTTTCACCTTCCATATGTTTTTGAATAATCGGTATGACATAACTGGTATTCCACGTAATTTTTACCGATTCCGATTATGTACCGATTATGCAATATTCGTACCGATTCCGATTAGGTTAATCGGTTGAACACTACACCTTCTACAGTTCTGCTTCATTAAAACAGCCGCCAGGACCTGAACTGTTTCATGATGTTTAATATTTATGTCCTTGTTGCCCTTTGTTAAGATGCAAGCTGGCCTTGGTGCCTTACCTTATGGCCTTGGAGCCCTTTAAATTTTGCCCCATTCAAGGCCAAGGTGGCCTTGCCCTTAAAATTGTGAAATTGGAGGCCTGTAACTGACTACTCTAGTAGTACTGTAACTGACTAGTCCAGCAGCAACTGACTAATCCAGTAGTAACAGACTAGTCCAGCAGTGACTGACTAGTCCAGCAGTAACTGACTAGTTCAGCAGTAACTGACTAGTCTAACAGCAACTGACTAGTCTAACAGCAACTGACTATTCCAGTAGTAACAGACTAGTCCAGCAGTAAATGACTAGTCCAGCAGTAACTGACTAGTCCAGCAGTAACTGACCTGTCCAGCAGTAACTGACTAACCCAGTAGCTTCAATTGTAAGCTTGCTGTTTGAGATGGTATATTTTTACTCCTTTTCTCCTCTTCTCCTTTACTAAATTTTCCAGCACAGTTATTTCTAGAGTATCTCTTCCTCTTTTCTACAATAACTGATATATTTACAAGGATTTCTAAAATATTTACCTCAGCCATGTTGATGTAAGAGGTGCCAATCAATTGATCATTTCCCTTCACTGTGAGGAAGGACATGGGGTGATAGTCATGGTGACGATAGTGATCGCCTTTAGCTACCAGTGGGCTCTGGTAGTGATACCGAGCGATGAAATCGAGGATCTCCTTTACCATGCGATAGTTGTACGTCAGGAAACATGTGTTTTTGCACCTCCAACGTTTGTACCAGTAGAATTCTCTCTCTAACATCGAAATGTGAAAGTTAAAGTTTCTAGCCATCTCTGAGTAAACCTGCAGCAAGACAAGGAGAAGAAAGCAATGAGTGACAAGCCTATCTTTTATAAGTAAAACTTTTCTTACACACACTAAAAGAACAGACTTCTTTCAAAGGGATTTTCTTGCATAGTCCAGCAGACAATGCAACAACTGTTTATCAAAGAGAAATAATTTTCTGCAATGTTGGTTGAAACGTCCATTACAAGCAATACCTTGTTCCTCCTTCTGGATATGCTATTATGATGAGTTTTGCTCTCCATTTTGTTAAACAAGAACTTTAGCCACTAGAAAATTGCTTTATTTAGCTTTAAGTCCTTCCAAAATGACCAAAAATAATTTTCAGTGCTATTAACGGAAGCAAAAACAAAACAAACTTATCCTCCAGCTGTCTATGTAGCCTTATGACCAACACAAACTCAGATTAGAAAGCCTAACCATGCAGTGGTTTAAATGATCCCCTCTCTACGTTGTAAACGGTTTAAGCCATTGAACCTAGGAGAATGATAAGCAAAGACTCAAGCAACCCCAAGACCAGTTTGTCATTGGAGTAGCCTGTCATAAAATATAATTACATATCAATTTAAGAATATTATTTTCTCAGAGTTTACCTTTGGTCTCATCTGAATGTGGTCTCCTGCCAAGACAACGACGGTATTCTCAATTGCAAGCCCAAGAGGAATGATAGCTTCGGTTTCAAGAGCTTGTCCGGCCTCATCAATAATGATATATTTAAAATAACCTTTGACTGTCTGATGACCTTCCTGTAAGGCCACCAGATGGATGGACGTTGCGAGGGTAGCTATGACGATGTTGCAGCCTACAATGGACAAAAGGTTTTTGTTCTCAAAAGGTATACACACAATTGAATATTTACAAGATGTTCTGATACATGTATAGCTTCTGTTTCTTTGGTTAAGTAATGCAACTGTTCATGCTTATGTATGTCAAGTTTATGTCTCATTTCTGTTCTTGTTTACCCCATTTCTATACCTGCATTCAGTTAAGGTCATTCCTCTCCATTGTACAGAGCCCCTTATGACCATTTCATCTTTCACACTAACTTCTTCATCCACCACTTCTTGCTATTCATGTCAACAGACAATGCAGACTTAGCTTTTTGTTATAAGATCAAAATTGTGTAAAATGGAATTAACTTGTTTAATTTCAGTACAGAGAAAATAATAGTTACTACATGTAAAATGGCATATTATGATCAGTTTTGTAGCTACCAATAACATCTTGATGGGTTGGTTTTCTGAATGTCCTAGGTACCACACCCTCCTCAAAGATGGCATAGTTATCTCTGATAACCTCTTTAACAGAAGCAGGGCTTTTGATAGTGGCATATACCCTGAGGAGTTTCCTGTTGTACCAAGATTCTTCTCCCTTCTTCCTGGTTAAGTGTGGGTGAAGGTATTCGGTGATCAACCAATCAGCAGCGCTGTTAGAAAAGGAAATCAGTGTATGCTTAACATTAAAATCATCCTTGTTCACACCCAGTGCATGCTGGAAGAAAAATGGTCCATTCTGTGACATTTTAACAATGCATTTTTGTACAGCAGTAAGTTCAGTCGTAGCTAGGTTACCAAATGTCTTCTACACTTTAACCCCAAACTGTGTGCCTCGCTCTGAAAAGTTAACTTTCCGTTGCTGGCAGGTAAAGTTTTCTTCTTTTTGCTACAAAATGCAGACAGTAATGAAACATGATACCTTGTTATCTTTTATCTAGACCTGAGATGTCCACCGCTGCTATGTACACTGTGTTGTGGGTATTCTCAGTAGCTGTATGTAATGACTGTACACTAGTCTAATTACTGACAGTAGCAAGCTGTGTGTGTATTTTCTGGTATCGATGGTGGTGTCGTACACTTACCGGCATGAGACGTTTCTTTGTGCGTGTGTCTTCACACCCTTTAAGTACCAGTTCAAAGCCCTCGAACTGACAGTTTGAGCAGTTTTAATATTTTGGTGTGATCAGATATTAAGGTTAGGAACTGTTTGAACTGACAGTACGAGTGATTTGCAGCATGGTATGGGAGGACAATATCGAGTGGCTTTAGGATTAGAAAATTTTCCCAACTGGCTCCACGACATGATTTTGATCGTGACTATTCATTACATGATTTGCATAGTAATTAAAGTTATGTTGGCTGGCTATATACTGAGTAGCTAGAATTTGTAGTAGTCATTTCAAGCAGTCCTGTATATTTAATAAGCACAATGGAAGAAAGACGTTCACAACTGATCCTTTTCGAACAATGTGCTGTGATAAAGTTTGATGAAAAATTTGAACAAAAAAGCACTTTTAAGTGAAGGCATGCACAAAATGATGCAACATTTAATGAATTACAGGTTTACCAATATTTTTATGGTATATTAATTATTTCTATCAATCAATCAATACTATCAATATCACTACCTATTTGAGTGAGTACAAACAAGAATCTTGTTGTTAGGAGATTGGTCCAAGAGTTTGATGATGGTCAGGGCAAGAGTCAGTGTCTTTCCTGTGCCAAATGGGCCGATGATCAGGGTAGGGCCGGGCACAAATGGAAGGCTTTTGCCAGCGCCAACGATGTACTTTGATGCATCAGCTTGGCGAGGATTCATTTCTATACACTCCTCTCTCCTCACCCCTGGAAATCTTTTTCAAAAAAGAAAAGGGAAATGAATTTAGTTGAAAGTAGGAAATTAATACAAGCTATGATTTCTTCCTTCCAAAAGCTAGTTCCCCCCGACTTCTGCAAAATATGCAAAACAGATAACTGAAATTGTTTACTGAAAAATAAAACCTTTTCGTCACTCAACTCACAAACTGTGTTAATGACAACAAATTGCTTATGCTAAAGATATGCCTTAGTTTTACAAGTACTTTACTGTGTAACAACATGCAGCCTTATATCAAGTGTCATTAGTATGTACGTCAGTGCATTTAACCCTCCTGTTTTACAACTCTTGAGGATAAAACATGTTTACCAGTAACATCGAACCTACCTTGGCACCATGTTAGCGGGGGGGAAAATCAGTTTCATCTCTGTAAGGTTGTCAACGCCAAAATGCATCTCACAAAACGAAATTCTCTCCAACTGAAACTGGACCAAAACCTTGCTCAGTGATTTATTCGGTTCCAGCTTTTGCTCCTGAACACACTGCATTCCCAAACTAACATAGAGAGAATCTGCCTTTCTAAGGTCCAAGTGTTTCTCAGTCAAGATTTTTCCTTGGTACACCTTCTCCGATGCTTCATCGAACTTGATAAGAGCAAATCGGACGTTGGACACCACAATTTGACTGGCCTCTGAGTCATCTAGTAGGGAATCTGTCAGAGAAATCTTGGCATACAATTCTCCACCTTGTGCTTTGTAGTAGCCATTCTCTGTGATGGTGTCAAAGAGTTCCAATTTTGTCCATCCGCTAAACCTGCAAAAGCGCAAACATTTATTAATCATAAAAGCATGCAGTTAATGAAAACAACATTTCCCACATTTTGAAACCAAAAGAATGAACTACAGTTCTGTGTATCTCTAGCTTAGTATTAACTTTCCCATACATACATGTCAATGCTGTGAAGATTGTTCCTCTCTCTCTCTCTCTTTAAGGTAGGATGGCTTTGAATAACAATCATTTCATTTTCATTCTTTATTCCAGTATACGTTTACAGAGAATATATAAATAGGATAACAATAAACAGAACATCAAAAATACAGGTTAAGACATATAAAAGTTTATGAGATTAAGATAATAATGAAGGATAAAAAGCATTACAAAAGTTATCAAAATTATCAAGAAGCTACAACAAAGGATCCAAGAAGCTGACTTTACCAGTTTACAAAAAGGGGCTGCTCTGTAAATAAAATGAGTTCTTAAAGAGTAACAATTCTAAAACATTATCAAAAAGCTACAATAAAGGATCTAAGGAGCCGTTTTGTACAAAAAGGGCTGCTCTGTAAATAAACGAGTTCGCAAAGAGTATAATTCTAAAACATGGCTTGATATTTGGATTTCTCAAATCATAATTTGTTTTATTGCACAGAGAGTTGAGCTTGGAATGTAGAGGATGTTTGTTAGTAGTTTGAATATTTTTGACAAGTTTTACAAATTCATTCCTAGCAGATTCAATGACTCTATATACAAGATTCTCATAATTATTAGCCTGAAACGAATATTCTTCTCTTATCTTTAACGTGTAAAAAAGGATGGGCAAGACAAACGTCGTGAACACCCTTTCTATTGTATCACTGGAAAAGTATGGGACAGTGAATGCTAATGTCGAAACAATATAATACACTTTAGCTAACATTTTCGAGATATGATTTGTAAAAGTTAGCCTATCGTCAATGCACACTCCTAGATACAAAGTGCAAGAGGTACGTTCAACGCACGAGAATTATAGTTCTCTGTTCGTTAACATTCATTAAACCTTTGTGCTTAACATTTATATTTTCAAACAAGATTTCATTTTATTTACTTGGATTCAAAATGAGATTTTTCTGCTCACACAAGATAACAATTCTAGAAATAAAGTACTGATAATCGTCTTGATCTTTATTGTGTGTGCTTTTACTGATTCTGCAGGAAACAGCAGGAAAAATGTAAAACGTATTAATGCAGTGGCCTTACTTTTTCAACCTGTCATTACAAGCCAGTTCTTCCAGATACAGCATCTTGTGGTAGTGATCCTTTACATTGTCAGGTCTCATTTGGTGCCTTTCCTCCAGGACAATGTCGCACGGTACAGGCGGTGGATACTTCTCCTTGAGAGACAGATAAAATGGGTCCTTTGGGTATCGCTCTGGGTATTCCACTATCACCGAATTGTTAGTATTCCATGGTTCCATAAAGCTGATGGCTGGAGTAGAGAACTGAGGCGTGAAGTCTTCAGAGCCGATCTTGATCTGCAATGGCACATAAAGTGCAGGGTTTTTACCAAAGTCCAGTACGACCCACTGATGGAATCCTCCCAGCACCTCAGAGGTGAAGAATACCTCGAAGGAATATGTGGTCCACTCGCTATTCCCAACCAGCCTGCTGCCAGGACATATCTGTGGGCGTTCCTCGTCCGAAGGGCGAGACAAGTAAAAATGTTGACGGTGTTCATCATACAGTAGCCCAATTCTTTTTAGCTTTTTCTGGTGAAAAGGGAAAAAAGGGGTTAAATGCAATGGTAGTGATTTGGACAACTTGTGTACTTTCAGTGAGGCTGTGAAAAGGAGCCATAAAGAGACAATTAAATGAGTGAAATCGGAGAGAGGGAGCATAAAAAACATATAGAAAAGGAATCTTCAAAGCAATGATATATGTGCTGTTTTATGTACTACATTATATTTTATTTTTCACATGCTTTACAATAATGCATGAAGAAATGGTAAGAAATTGGTATAATTACACATATGATAGGCACTAGAAAAACAAGAATGTTAATCAAAGCTAGTGACAGAGAGAAGAAACATACTGTGAGATGTAATATCCTTTTCACGATCAGAGATGATACAAATTCATAGATTGTCTCAACTCATAACATATTCTGATCAAAACAAAGATTCAAATATCACGTGATAGTCTCAGAAACAATTCAAGTGCATCTTCGTACCAGGAGTGATTGTTGTCAAAAGTTATGTAGGACAGTATGTGGCAATGCCTAACATTATGATATTTGAGTGCACACATATGATAGCCTATACAACTGACTTTGTCATCTCTACACAGGGGAAAGTACGTTGCAAGTACTTGTTGTTAAACAACTTCGTGTTCATTGAGCACAGATGCAAGAATGTTTCCAGACAATGGATAGGGACTATTAGCCAATCAAATTACAGGAATTTTGGAAAAGCATCGTCTATTTTTAGCATGAAAATCTCTGTAATGGAGTGTTGTACACCCAGTACCTTGTGGTTGATTGTTATGATATATTTATTTTCCAACGAATTCAATGATCTGTAAGAGTTGGAGAAATTTTGGTTCTTGTCAGAAGAGGTTGTGGTTTTTTGAAAGAAATAATGAAAGATGATCATTACAAAATGTGTTTTATTATGTTTTCCGTTGACCTAGTTGTCAGGGTGTACAAGAGCTTTGTTTCTCAAAAAGGGCACAGCGGCCATAAGAGCAAAAAGGGCAAGGCATTTTGGCCGAAAAACGTCAGATTCCCTATAGGCACAGAGGCCAGTTGGAAGGGCACCGTCGACCACGGTCTTTGTGAAATTTGAGGCCTGATAGGGGAGGTGTTGGGGTTTGTGAGAATTCTGGTTAGTCTTTACATTATTCAGAAAACACAGTTACTGGCACTTATTAAGTCATTACTGCAGTCCAGACGACAGGAGTCGATGGAAAGTTTCAGAGGATAGTTCAAGAGATCATTTCCCCCCCCCCCCCCCCACATGTAGAAGAGGAGTATTATCCAAAGCACAACGAAGAAATTATTATTGGCTTTGTACTAATCACACCATAGACTATAAATATGAATTTAGAATTAACTGCTGATGACACCATGTATATTCCACGATAAAGATGAAACAAGCCAATCAATTGCTTGTTACAAATATGCCTTTAATGTCAAATGCACAAGTTGTGGTTCCAACATACACAATGCTGTCGCATAACAAACCTTTTCGCTATGAACTTGGAATTGCCAACGTGTCTTATAGGGCTGGTCGTTGTCAGTCTTCTCTTTAATTTCCATGGACACCTCTAAATCTTGTTCACATTTGACCTCCACTCCTGGTAATGCCTTCATCATCTAGATGAAAGAAATGGTTATTGATAATTCTCCTCAGCAGGGATGTAAACATTAAACAGTGTGGAAATGTTTAAAGGGGGGTTCATGAGGTGAAAGGGCAAGTGACAATGGGCAAGGGTGGGGAATGGGAGGGGGAAGTAGTTAAAAATTTAGACTTCTGGTGATGCTTACTGACACTTCATTATATTACTCTGATAACTTCAAACAAACATTTTGACCTTATCCAGTGTTCTACTATCACATATGGAGTGTAATGTAGTATGTAGTTATATCCCCATCATATTACTTTAAACATGTGCTTCCATGATTCTTTGTGTTAAGAGTAACTACTTACTTCCTGTTCCCCAGTTGATTCATCCTACACCCACATCATATTCGTAGAAGCCCCCTTTGTCTTTATTCCGTGAAATATTCATGCTTAACCACAGATGACAACCTGTTGCATCTCTTGTGTTTTACAAATGTGGTTAGTCGTAGCCATCTCCTATGTGCCTTAGTAATTATAAGTAATAAACTCTGTGACCAAGAGTTTATGTCACAGATAGGTTGTTGCCCATTCACAGGAAGTTGTAATGACTTAAATACTGTAGTTTTTTAGTATGGAAAGGACTAAGATCCCAGACTTCAGAGAGAGTAGTTCAGATACACTCCAGCAACAATATCGCCACACAGAATAAATAAAGCTTATATTCTACAACTATATCTATGTCTGGAGTTTCTCTTTACCTGTTGTTCATTATACTTATTTAATAAGGGAGCCCAAACTAATTGAGCCAGAGCACCCCAATGTAACATGGCGCCCCACGTTGGGCGCCATGTTATGTTGGGGTGCTCGATATTAATTGTTCAAATAAATAGCTTACTTCCAAATAATCCTGATGTTGAAATGAGAAACTGCCTGCCATACTGGATTGTTGCATTCTGGCATCGTCTTCAAAATTAACTACTACCATTGTCAGTACGCCCCCCATCATCAATTGGGGGGGATGAAAGTTCACTCTGCAGATTTTTTTACATTCAGTAGGGGGAAGACTTAGACCACTCCTATGGGTATCCAGCCGCACCCTTCCCCTCACCCCCTTTTCAACCTCACGCAAATATACAAGAGTACTTATTAGTCTATAATTACTTTACGACTAGACCTTATTTTAGAGTCTAAATATTTATAGTCTAAATATGCCACAGAATGCACTCATTGAAGTCTACATTATCGTACATGTGAGTCGTCTACACGACCCCAGGGCCACACCACTCCTTTATTTAAAATTTCTTAATCCTGCTTTGGCCCTTGAATTAAAGTTCATGCACCATGAAAAGCTGTGCATGCCAGTGTGCTTGATGGCTCTTTTTTCAGCAATAAGGGCTTGTGAGTTCTCTGGAGCATGAAGAAAGACAGGAAGATTTTGACATATGGCTCCTATTACCCAAAGCCAACTGACATACACTCATACGTCATGGACTAGATCAAGTTGGGGAGCTTGGAACATTCTGTCTGAACAAAACAGTACAGCTTGTCCAAGTTTTGCATGTAAATTGGAAAACACTTATTACAGAGGTGCAACCTTTTCCTGTTTGATCTTACCACAGTTTCCTTTTGGTTGGTGAAATTGTAAGCCTGTAACAGTTCGTCGAGGAAAGAGAATAACCTCTGTTCTCTCACTTTCTTCATCTTCATCATTCTGTACTTGTGTCTCTCTTTCCATTCCTTCAGTTCGTCTTCTCCGTGAGCCAAGTCGCATATGTTATCTTCGTCCCTCTTCCCAGAATACCGACACATTCCAGACTGATCACTGTTGACACGACAAGCAGATTAAAAATATGACGTTGCATGCTTCAGGGAATTAAGGCAATCCGAGCTACTTGCAACCAACGATGATAAAATATTGCGTGTTGTTGAATTCTGATCCATAGCAACTGAGTTGCCACGGTAGAAGACACAACTGCATTATGCCGCTAAACAATATCATGGTTTTGAAAAGTTGGGCAAGGCCACAAAATTATTTGAGATCAAAAAGTTCACTTGATAACTTTTTGACTGTGAGAAAAGTAGGAAAAAAAAACAACTCACAATTTGCAAATCTTGTAGTCACCGTTTGTCACTCCTGGTGGGGGGTCGCGATGCTCCCACTTCTTCTCTCTATCCGAGTTTATGTTAGCCAAGTGATCCGGAGCCTTGAGATGTTGTTCCAGTTGCCATTTCTCATCCCATGACTTTTTGCAGTAGGAGCAGAAAAACTGACTTCCTGCACCCTTGGGGCCGATAGACATACTTCTCACTTGCCTCTGGTCTTGTGCTGGTTGAGAATTACTCACAGATGAACCAGCGTTTGTGCCGCCTTTTTCTCTCACAGCAATGACTTCTGCGATTGTCGACACTACACAAAAAGAGACATAGGAAGCATATTGAGAAAATAAAATAAAAATGAGAAAAGACTTTGAAGAAAGCCTGCTTGGATTTCAACTCGTTTGTGGGGGCATGGGGTGGGGGTGGGCCATATAAATTTAATATTATTTCCCCACACAACACTATGTTAATTGTTTTTCTCTCTTTGGCTTTCAGTAAACCTGTTACAGTACCCCTTTGGGTGATCTACCTCATCTACTTTGTAGATTGGTTTTACATAATGATTCGTTATGTTCCCAGTTCTCTCTCCTTTTCCCTTGTGTCTGCTGTCTCTCTGTTCACAATGTCTAATCGCAACTTCTGGCTTCACAAGATCAGATTAAATGATTCCAATGAATTCATGCATTTTTTTTCCTGACTAATTCTACTCTATGTGTTTTTTGTTGCAATGTTCTAATTAGCTTGTCTTCCTCATCTACCTGTTTTAACTGCCGTTTTCCTCTGTGTTCTTTTAGGAGCTTGACCTGGAAGAAGAAGATGCTATGATCAAAATGTCAAGCCCTCTAATCACATGACCAAACCGGACTAGGTAACTGAAGGAATCTACTCACATGAATATTGCCGTTGATACACCCATAGAGCAACTTCCTCTGGGTAGTGACAAAACATGCACTGGGAGTTATGACTTTCTCTGTAGGAGCATCTTGATCCATGCCTGCAAAGGATGGGATGGACACTGGCTCTCAACTTTGGGTTCCGGGGGTAGACTCTCACCCACTTGTTACTAGTTGTCAAAAGTTGGTAAATGGCATAACTCTTTCGCCAAGGGTGAGCTGACATGCTGCATATCTTAGGATTATTCGCATTTTGCACGGAGATCTTCTGCGGATAGCAGATCCCACAGAGGGCTTGCAGTTCATACTTGAATGGTGGGGTAACTTTTGATGTGGATGGTGTGCTTTGTTGTTCAACTTTCGGTGCAGGAAGGGTCTTCTTCTTTTGCTCAGCGGGACGCTGGTGTATGAGTTGGCAAAGTTCAACGACTTCATCACGAGGGATGAAGGAAGTCCTCTGCTCAAACTCCCAGAATTCTACCTCGAAATTGTTATGCGCAAAGCTGCAACTGTGGCCATGTTTACAGCCGTAGTGTTTCATGTTGTGCCAACAGAGAGAAACACGAGCAGGTCTGTTTGGAGGTCGGGGACGCACTTCCCAAAACTGCCGGTTGTAGCTGAAAAACACCAGGACACGGTTGTTGATATTCCATTGATGACTTTGTTCGTTATTAGTGCAGATTGTCCTCTTCTTTGGATGTTGTACACTGATGCGACCAGGAAAACCATGAAAACATTGTTGGCAGCAGAAGAGAAAGTAGCCCTGTAAATTTTGGATTAAGTCTTCTATGATCTTTGACCTCTCAGATGTGTGCCCAGAGGCCTTCTCTGGACTTATCTTCTTTGCCTTCGTTGCTGGTTTCGATACATTTGTACTTTTCTCCTGTTGACTTGCTTTCTTGGAGATCTGTTTTGTAATTTCAGGTTCCTTTACAGGTGCAGGGAATGCTGGAGGCTGAGCAGGAGAAACTTTGTGTACCGCTGGTCTTGGTGGTGTCAACTGAGCCAGTGGCATCTGCGGTGCTGTACGTACTTCCACCCTCTGCTGAGAAGCTAATCGTTGGGATTGCTTAAGTTGAATTAGCTGTTGTCTTAAGAAAGCCACCAATTCTTTGCCGTTGAAGTTGTTCTGTCTTTCCGCTTGCCATATCACCATCTCCTCCTGGCTGTGAGCATAATGGCACAAGTTGTAACCGATTTGACAGCGCAGTCCTTGGAAGAAAGTCTGACATAATCTGAAATTCCCGGCAAAGTTTGGATTGGTTCTTTGGCGGATCCGTCCCCATATTCTCTTTTCTTCACCGAGGCTCTTCAATTGGCAGATTAAGAGGTCGCCTACACAAACATGATTCTCTCTGGGGAGAAAGTTGAATGCTTGGATACCCTCATAACGTGAATCCTGGACGAAACAGCTGGTACAGGCCAGTCGGAACTGAAATTTTTGCAGCCACAATCGTGTCATGGGCGACAATGAACGTGAAAGTGCCTCAAAATCATTCTTCGTTTGGGTTTGAGTTGGTGCGATAGGAGGTGGCACTGGCTGCTGTGGTGTTGAATGGGTGTGACTGAAGTTTGCTTTCCGTTGCTGATACCCAGTTGCTTGGTGCTGGGGTGGCATGGGACGACCCAGGGTTTGAGTTGGTGCAATAGGAGGGGGCGCTGGCTGCTGTGGTGTTGAATGGGTGTGACTGAACTTTGCTGTCTGCTGCTGATACCCAGTTGCTTGGTGCTTGGGTGGTGTGGGACGATGCAGATGTGCCTCAGTTTTTTGGAAGTCATCGAGGCCGTAACCCGATTTGGTCGAGGGTCTCTGGATTTGTTGTGATGATCTCTGTGGATGTTTCTTGGGAGGTTGTACCCCATCTTGATATTGCACTCTTTGTACTGGATCAGCTGGTTTAAACACCTTGTTGACAACTGCAGGGCTTGAAACTTTGGAATTCACAACCTAATGTTTGATGGGAAAATCAAATTTAATGATCCATTATACAAACATTTCTGTTGTTTCTAGTTAGAGTTTGATGAGATAATTTTACATCAGTGTACTGAAACCAAATTTGATTTCATTTTGAAGTTTCCAAACCTACACGACAGTTCTGCCATCTTAAATTGAAAAAAAAGCAAAAGGAGTTGCTGAGGCTAAAAATTAAGCTACAGTATACTTTCACAAGTCATAAGTTAATAGTACTGTTTTGTAGAGTGACACCAAAAATGGTAAATATCCTACAATGGCCAAAAAGTTCTTTTCAAAGTTTCAAGACCATGCAGCACATTTATTCATAATTTTATAATATATGGCAATCGTTAAAATCACAAGTTTGCAAAGGCACATGAACTGAACAAAACATATATAAACATCAGGAATAATGCAAGGCAGTCACAACGTCGCATCAATCGTTTGTTAATGAGTTTCCATGGCAAAAGATGCACAGTTAACACTTTGAAGACTGAAACTCTCATTGGGAGACATTTCAACCTTGCTACCCACATTGTATCTGACATGGGCCTTTCAAGGCATTGAACGTTTACCTTAGCAGGGAATGGCTGTGGGGGCAATGCCTTTGCACCACTCAACCCCAATGTCTCAACATCTAATATAAAGGGAATGACTAAACACCACCTCTCCTACCTCCCTATACTGACCGACCCCCTTCCTCCATCCCTCCTCTCCTCATCACAATTCCTGTCCTTCCACAACATTCACTTGTTACTTTCCTTCTTTTCCCGCTTTTTCACTTTCCTTTGACATATACTTACTAATTAACTACTAATTAACCCACATTATAATACACATCCTTCTGCACAGTTTATGTCCTAAGCTGTTTTGTCTCCTTTGTTCAATCCCCTTTCTTTTTTCATTGCTCATTAATGACTGGTCGAATTGAGTTGTCTGTCCATCTGTCTAGTTCTAAATGTGTTCTTTTCTATATTCGTTTCAATTTGCCTTTGCAATTTGCCTCCTGTTGGGATCGAAACATCACACCCTCTAACTTATATAACCTAAATTTATGAGATGGTATAATTCTATGCTGAATTTAACATGATCGTAAACAAATACCAAGTTATCTAAAGCAGGGGGAATGAAATAAAGTGGGATGGAAAATAATGTTTCTTCCATTTCAATTACATACATAAAGGGAAAAAGAAATACTTAAAAAAAGGGGCCCAGTGACATAATGTCCCGGGCCCCACCTGGCTCTTGACGTCCCTGGGCCCCAGAGGTAAGCATTGTGGTTTGATAAAAAATGGAAATTTATACTCAATCTACTTCTACTGAGTTTTTGCTTTGGAAGTAATTTATGCAACTACATGAAGTGAGAAACTGAAATTTAAGGAAACTGAACCTTCCTAGCAGGGAGTAGTTGACTTTCACAATTATTTATTTTGTGTAAAAGTAAGTTGGCCTGACATTTTGATCCTAGCAGGATCTTCTTCAAAGGCTAAATTACAAGTAACAGTAACAGAAGGGACAAAAACACACACAGAATACAGACAGGTTATTGAGCATGGTGAACACAAAGAGATAGATGTAAGGGGATTAGTAGACAAGGGATGGAGAAAAGAAAGAAAGAAACCAACAGGGGAAGAGAAGAGGTAGGAGATAATTATTTATTTTAATTGCAAATTACCTTGGCAGCTGGTGACCCATTCTTGGTTGGTTGATGTCTAGCATTCTTCTCTACTGCTCTTCTGCTACTCTTCGAGTATCCTGGAAGTATAGTAAAGGTTATGTTTATTACAATGAATATGCAAAAAAAAGAAAACAAATTATAAAATGGGCAAATCTATTCTTAAGACCAGCAGAAATGCATGTAACTTTGGTGTCATATATGATAAATTACTATTTCAGCCATGTGGAAACATCACTTAGTAGTTTCTTTTCCTGATTATTCAAATTTTCGTTGTTAGTAGCTGCTCCGATTAATGGGTTCTTCTTGATAAATCAAGCATCTGCTACTTCATTTATATCATGCACACTGATACAATGAAGGAAACGTATTTTGGACATCAAGTTCCCATAATAACCAGCTGCTAAACCCAACCTGGCCACATTATACAGATTTCAAAAACAAAGTTTATGATAGCCAAAAGCTTTTTACTCTGTCCAAGTTTCCTAACGATTTCCTGGTAAGCTTTTTACTGTTGATTTACTTATATGCTGACATTAAAAAGCCCTGTATATCTTAAATTCCAAATCCCTGGTGTAATGATTGTTGTTATTCTAAGATATCGACCTCTATTACCAGAGAGAGCATAACCCTGTAACGTATTGAAGAACATAATAAACCGACATAAAAATCCACAAGATTCTCCACTAATATTTACATGGTGACAGAATTGGGATCGATTTTTTTGCAATGGAAGGCCTACGTCCACCGGAGAATCTAATTTTGACAGGAAATGTTGCTGAACAGTGGAAGTTTTGGAAGCAGAAATTTACACTTTATAAACATGCTTCAGGCCTAAGCGCAAAGGACCCTATAGTACAGTGTAGTACGTTGCTACACATAATAGGCGATGATGCATTACAGGTATACAATACGTTTACTTTCGCGACTGACGAAGAGAAAAAGGACCTAAACGTCCTGATACAAAAGTTCGAAGAGCATTTCTTACCACAGAAAAACGTAACATTTGAGCGACACGTATTCAATACGACATTTCAACGCGACGGTGAATCATTTGAACAATTTTTGACCGAGTTGAAAAATCTTGCTAAGACATGTGATTTTGGCACACTCACAGATGACCTTGTGAAAGATAGAATTGTGGTCGAACTCCGAGATGATGCTGTTCGAGCAAATTTGCTTGCAAAGAAAGACCTAGACCTTGCCAAAGCTGCAGAAATATGCAAAGCTTCAGAAAGAAGTAAAGCTCAGATGACACAACTGAACAAATCTACGCGACAAAGTACAAGTGAAAGTGAAGTGTACACAGTCTATCATAACAGAAGTAACAAAGCAAATAACGATAAGCCTAGACAGTCTCGAAACTATGATAGGTCTAACACACAAAGCAATAGGCCTAGCTCAACTCGACACCAGTGCAGTAAATGTGGTTATAACCATGATCGCAGTGGATATTGCCCAGCAGAAGGGAAATCTTGTAATAATTGTGGCAAAACAAACCATTTTGCCAATATGTGCCAAACAAAATTAAATCAGTCAAAAGGCTCCAAAATACAACATGACAGACGTAACCAACAAAAGGTACATACAGTAGACGAGGCAAACAGTGATACCGGTACAGAAGGATCCGGCAACTCAGACTTTTTCATTGACGTTCTAGAGTCTCAGCAATGCAAAACAGCTGATAGTGAATGGAACATCAATTTGTTAGTCGAAGATGAGAAAGTCAACTTCAAGCTTGACACTGGATCACAATGCAATGTGATTTCTTCATCAGTTCTGGAAAACATGGAGAATGTGAAGTTGCAGAGATCAAAGATGCATCTGATAACTTACTCAGGACACAAGCTACAACCAATGGGGAAGTGTGTACTCCTCTGTGAACACAAAAATCGCTACTATGACCTCAGTTTCCAAGTCGTCAAAGGAATGAAGAAGCCCTTACTTGGCTTGAAAGCGTGCACAGCCCTAGGACTGATTCAACGTATCGACAGTGTGGAGTCATCGAAAACTCCAGAACCACAGGACAATTACAGTGATGTATTTAAAGGACTTGGTTGTTTGCCAGGTAAAGTGACACTCAAAGTAAAAGAAGGTAGTAGGCCAGTAGTTCACCCGCCCCGTAAAGTTCCCATTGCATTGAGAGAAGAGGTAAAAGAAGAGCTTAAACGTATGGTTGATTTAGATGTAATAGAGAAGGTCACTGAACCAAGTGATTGGGTTAGTAGTATGGTAACTGTCATAAAACCTGATAGAAAGAGGGTACGGATATGTTTAGATCCAAAAGATCTGAATGAGGCATTAGATAGAGCTCATTATCCAATGAAAACAGTGGAAGAAATCATAACTAGGCTTCCACAAGCTAAAGTTTTTAGTACTTTGGATGCAAATTGTGGGTATTGGCAGTTGGCCTTAGACTCAAAAAGTTCAAAATTATGTACTTTCAACACACCCATAGGGAGGTATAGGTACAAGAGGTTGCCTTTCGGTATTAATGCTGCCCCCGAAATATTCCAAAGAGTCATGACAGAATTATTCGATGATTTAAGTGGTGTAGAAGTCATGATGGATGACATCATTGTGTGGGGAGCTGATGAGGCTGAGCATAACATTAGGCTACAAAATGTCTTACAAAGATGTCAAGAAAACAATCTAAAACTAAACATAGACAAGTGTAAGTTTAAAGTCAGTGAAGTCAAATATATTGGTCACATATTGACATCAAATGGTATAAAATCTGACCCAAAGAAAATAGAGGCAATTCAGGAAATGCAGCCTCCAACAAATGTAACTGAGCCAAAGAGATTTCTGGGAATGATAAATTATGTTGCTAAGTTTATTAGGAATTTACCAGCTATCTCTGAACCTTTGAGAGTGCTCCTGCGTAAAGAAACAGTATGGCATTAGGAAGAAGAACAGAAAAAATGCTTCAATTCCCTAAAACAATTGATAACTAAAACTCCAGTACTACAGTATTTCGACACCAACAAACCTGTAACAGTAAGCGTGGATGCTTCAAAAGGTGGAGTTGGGGCTGTACTACTGCAAAATGAAAAACCAGTTGCATATGCATCAAAAACGTTCACAGATGCGCAAACAAGATATGCACAAATTGAAAAAGAGTTGGCCGCTATTGTATTTGGATGCGAAAAATTCCATCAATACATATTTGGCAGGATGACATACATTGAAACTGATCATAAGCCCCTAGAGGCTATATTTAGGAAACCATTAAGTGTAGCACCCCCGAGGCTTCAGAGAATGTTGCTTAAGTTGCAAAAGTATCAGCTTACAGTTAATTATAAGAAAGGCTGTGAATTATATGTTGCTGATGCTTTAAGTCGTAGTTATTTACCTGATACATCAGATGAAGTTAATGACAGCTTACATATCATGGAATGTGTAGTATCTCCTTTGCCAATTTCAAATTCAAAATTGACAGACATAGAGAATGAAACACAAAAAGATCCAGTTTTGGCAAAGCTTCATCAGCAAATTGTTTCAGGATGGCCAAACAGTAAACAAACTCTGGACAAAGATTTAACTCCATATTGGGCTTGCCAAAGTGAATTGACAGTTGAGAATGGGTTAATTTTCAAAAATGAAAAGGTGCTCATTCCTGTGAAATTGCGAAAAATGATGCTTGGAAAAGTTCACCAAGGGCATCAAGGAATCGAAAAAACTAAAAGGTTGGCAAGAGATCTAATGTATTGGCCAAACATGGCAGTGCAAATCACAGAAACAATTGAAAATTGTGATGTTTGTAATCGTTTTAGACATCAAAACCAAAAGGAGCCACTGAAGAAACATGAAAGCCCAGTGCGCCCATGGCAAAAAGTGGGAACAGATCTTTTTGTGTATGATTCAGACACCTACATAGTAATGGTAGACTATTACTCCAGTTACTTTGAGGTTCAGAAATTATCCAAGACTAAGTCAAATCAAATAATTCAGTTTTGTAAACAACAGTTTGCTAGATTCGGTATCCCTAGCATAGTAGTCTCTGACAATGGGCCACAGTATTCATCTGTTGAATTCAAGGAGTTTAGCAGAGCATATGGCTTTAAGCATGTGACATCTTCGCCATTGTATCCTCAATCTAATGGTAAGGCAGAAAAGGCGGTTCAAATAGCTAAGAACCTAATTCGAAAATCCAAGCTTTCTGGACAAGACCCCTATACTGCTTTGCTTAATTACAGAAACTCTCCCCAAGAAGGAATCGATTCGCCGGTACAAATGTTAATGAGCCGACGAACCCAAACACTACTTCCAACTTCACCCGCCTTGTTAAAAAGCAAAACACCAAAGAATGTCCAACAGAAATTCAAGAAAAGGGCACACAATCAGGAGAAGTACTATAACCGTGGTGCTAAGTCTTTGCCCCCCATAAGTGTTGGAGAGTCAGTGAGTGTCAGATTTGGCAAAGAGTGGAAACCTGCAGTGGTAGTTGCCAAGTCTCCCTATCCCAGATCATATGTTATTCAAGTTGGTTCTCAGCAATATCGAAGAAATCGTAGAGATCTGAGAAAAGTGAGACCTAAGTATGAAATACCATATGTGCAGGATAATGATGACGATCAACCTGCAAACGACATTGTTGACCCTGACCCGGTTTGTTCAAGAAGAGGACGGATACTCAAACCAAATCGTGATCCAAACTTTTCGTATTATTGATCGATGGGTTGACAAATGACAACTATAGGAAATTATGTGTTTTGTGTAATCATTTATTTATTACATGTTCAGTTTAATTTTTATATGTGATGTCTCACTTCCTTAAAAAAAAAAAAAAAAAAAAAAAAAAAGGGAGATGTAATGATTGTTGTTATTCTAAGATATCGCCCTCTATTACCAGAGAGAGCATAACCCTGTAACGTATTGAAGAACATAATAAACCGACATAAAAATCCACAAGATTCTCCACTAATATTTACACCTGGCACTTTCCTTGTTTTTTTTTTGGGGGGGGTGGGGAGAGGGGGAAGGTATCACATGACACTAAAATGTAATGTAATGTATCTGTCTGACACACCAGCAGAGAGATGGATGCAGAGGGATCAGCACCAAACCAAGGGACTAAACAGCTCAGTTTTTGTTTGGTCCTGAGGTTCGGTGGTCCAAATGCCAATCTTGCCAATAATTTCTTTGCTCATTCGGATCTGTAATGGAATTGCCGATGACTCCACAGCCTTCAAGACCGTCACCACAGATGATGTCATTTTATCCCAGATGAATATCAAATTTACGATACCTGAAGTGTTGGTGGGGCTTTCTGAATCCGAGTCCATTTCGTCAAATTTCACGTCTTTAGAGGATGATGCATCCCCGCCACCTCCGACAACTCCTTCATGTTGACTAGGCTTTCTCGGACCTTTGCTTCTTTTCTTTGATGTGTCGTCTGCAAGAGGGTCAAAAGGGATACAAATAGAGTGACTGTCTGTCATGTACCTTTGCCTGCAAATTCAGGCTACGTCATAAACTTGACAACTGTTGTTGTTACAGGACCGAGAAGGAAGAGAAGATGTATTAAACGGAGGGGCAGGTTGTTACAGGAGGAGAGAGATGGAAGGATCAAAGGGATCATGATGATGACGAGGACGATGAGAAGGAGGAGGAGGAGGAGGAGTGAAAGGAGGAGGAGTGAAAGGATAGGTTTGAAGGAAAAGAGAGAGGTGAGGAGAATAGGAATATAGCCGGACACAAAGGAGAGATGGGCAAATAAGAGGTTGCAAATGGTAAGTTCATATCAAAAGGACAAAACGATTCAAATTGCTTTGCTAAGATAAACACCTTACAAAGTCTTAGAAGTCTAATTATATTATGAGATCGTTCACTGAGAACGATAGTGGAGGAGAATTTCAAAAGGTGATCTCAAATCCAATCAAAAACCAAGCAAAATGTTCAGAATTTTCATTTTGAAAATGGTGCATAAAAACAAAGAAAGTTAAATCATTGTTCTTTGCAAAGATGTAGCACATCCACAATTGTGTCATGCAGTTTTGAGAAGTAAAAAAGTTTCACTCACCCGAAGAAACAGTGGTTACTGAGTCTGATCGTTGACGAGACGGCCTTGAACGAGACTTTTTCTTCTTCTGTGCAAAGAGGAAGAAGATAAGCAGTTGATTCACTTCTTCTTAAAGGGTGCAATAGCACTCAGCGTTTCAGCTCCATTCCAATACCAGATTTGCCTGATTTAGCCATGAAATCCAGTCTGAATTCTAGCCCAAATTTACCATATTTTGAAAATTGACATGATGTAATAGAATCTTTAAGGTAACAAGGAGAGGGGTGGAGTATTTTATGTTAATCAATGGGTGATGTTTGAAGAGAAAAAGATCTTTCTATGTAAGACTTTGTACAAGGAATAAGTATTATTTGAACTCCACTGTTTATACTAGGCTGCAGTGTAAATTCCCACAAATGTAGTCTGACATTCTAAACACATATAGTATTTCAACGGTACAGTTTGCAGACAACTGCTGCAAATTGTAGTGCATCAAGCCACTACTGTTAAAAACCACAACTGGAAATTAGATCAGAAATGCAAATGTAACCTGAAGGTGCCCAGCACTATCAAGGCTGACAGTGAAAGTGTTCTTAAAATTGATCTTGAGATAGAATCTCACAATTTCTGTTACTCACTCAGTTTGTACAAAAAGTGCTACAAATTTCCAGTTCGAATAATTATTGATTTCATTAGGGTAGTAAGGTGGAATCTACATTTTTTAAATGTTGAAGTTTGATTGTGAAGAAGTTTGTATTAATTGGGATAAAAGTTTTACTTTATCACTATATTTGACTTGTGGAAGTACAAAAAAAAGGACAAGAAAAAATCTTTTAAATGCTATTTTCATCAATTGAATTATGTTCCAATGAAAATAGGGATAATAATTTGAAAAGCAGTTTGATAGAATTTTAGTGTAGGCTGCAATAAAACCTAGCATGGACCTATGGTAACACAGTTTAAGCTTGGCAGCAGACCGTACTATGTGTGGTAGCTCTGGAACCAGTGTTTGTATAGTGGAAAAGGGGATGGTGGGTGATATTCATGATGCATTGTAAGTGACTTGTAAATCTACCACCTCTGAATGGAAGCCAGGTACCAGATTTGAAAACTTCCTCTAACGCTGCTGGAAGTCTGGTCAGATTTGAAAACCTACATTACTTTAACACACACACAAAGCTTTTGCCAATATTTGTTTTTATTGTATGACATGTAAATAAAAGAAAATCTGATTCTAGCCTCCAACAATCATTTTTAAAGTTTGTACTGCCAGGTATGAATCTCCATATCAACTATAGCCTGGACACAGCAAAGTCCTTCACTGAGAAATGCCATTCAGTCATTCTTGGCTATGTCAGGAAGTTCTTATGGAAATGCCAGTAGGGAGGCATCCTGAAAATATTAAATGTGGCTTGAAAAATATTCCACTAAAGGTAACAACAGAATACTGTTGTACACCATAAGCCTGACGATGCTCTGAATGCCAGAGATGAAGACATGTTTCTCTTTAACTGACGATTGTTACCTTATTGCGTTTTATGTTCTGGCAGATCATTTATGCCAGTCCCTCTCTCTACTGACAAATCACTAAAATCTATTGGCAATTCAGCCAATGCACAGCCTGAATTACGAGGCCCTTAGATATAAATGCCAATAAAAGACAGCAAAACCTCACAAGCACTACGTTCTATGACAGTAATTTACTATACAAATAAAACTATCCCAAGTAATTACAGACAATTATACCTCTTGCTTTTTCGTTTTGTTTGCTTCCACTTTCTCCTGGTGCTTCTTAACGCCTTCTGGAATCCAGGCGAGATCGGGGGCTTCAGTTTTATTGGCCTCAGCTTCAGCACTTTCCTGATACGGTCCCAACTCCTTGTCCAGTTCTTTTATCATCAGGTTCAACATTGCCTCCTGTCCTGTTCCCTGAAAGATAAAGAGATTGCATGATATCAGCAGGGAAATAATCATTTCGATAACTAATCTAGTACGATTCTGTTACTATGGACACAATATCGATCCAGGACGTTCCAGGATACACATTTTACAAATTTGAAGAAAAAACATGAACAAGAGATTTCGCTAACTGACTGCACCATGTAAAATATCCTTTAACAAAAGGGTCTTTAAGGCTTACCATCATGGCACCCTCAAACTTTCCTGTGACACAGACCTACAAATTAGTCACACAGGTCACACAGGCTAGAGCTATCAACATTCTTCGAGACATGGTTTAAAATTGTCTCAACATTTGAAACAAGGTATTTCAAACAAAACGTTCCCTTGTTTATAAATAACATAATTACTGATTTTCAATAAAAGGATATGAGACAAGAAGCGGAAATAAACTAAGAATGGTGAACTGGGAGGATGGAGAGGGAGGGAAGATGGGGAGCTGGTATTAAGAAAGTTCCGTGAAGTAAGCCATTATGTCTCTGGCTTCCTTTCATAGTGGACATAGATTGCTGCAATTAATCAGTCATGTACTAGATGTGTTTAAAGATTAAGAAGACAAATATACTCACATTCAAACGATGAAGAATTCTCTGTTGTCTCTCTAGTTCGATCTTGCTTATCCCTTTTTCTCTGTATTTTAATAAATCCAATCCTGCTTTTGACACCGTTATTATCAGCTGGGCCTCTTTCCTCCTCTCTGTGTACTGATCTTTTAAGTCAATCATTTCGGCAACTATCGAAAACAAAATAAATAAAACCAATAAAAAAAAAATGTTGACAGTATTTTTTACTTATTTTTCTTAAATTTACTAACACTGGACACAAAATGCTAAAGAGAAAAAGGTGATAAAATTTAAAAGAATATAACTTGATTGTGTATATAATGAATGTTTTGTAACATTTGCACGTAGAACATTGTGATCACCTTAGCATCAGTATGATTTCAAAAAAATTTTTTGTAATATACTACTCTGAGTTCAGACTTGAGACTAACAGAGAGTTCACATATTTTCTTCACATACCCAACATACCCATGCATGTTAAACCTGCATTCTTTAATATGTAAGAAAATAATTTTGAAATTGAGTTTTCTGATTCATAGTAATACAAGAGAAGTTAATAGTCAAGGCAGTATGGTTAAACTTTTGGTTTTATGCTAGCTCAACTCTGGTATTCTAATTACAGAAATACAATGAACATCTTTATTACCAAATTTAGCTTCAGCAATTGCCCACTGAAATATGCCCTGTAGAGAAAAGGAAAAATAAAAAATAAAACCAAATGCATTTTTGCCATAATTATGAAGTCCCTTTATAAAAACTTGATACTTGACCAGAAATCCAAAGAATCTCAATTTCAGTTGACTCTCATCTCCCAATCCCCCCCCCCTCCCTCCCCTTTGTAATAACCCTCCTCTCCTGCAATAAAAAACCTTTTACTATCACATAAAAGAAGAAAAAAAGTCCACAATGTAATAGCCCATGCATGCTGTAATGTTGGTTTATGATATGAAACAAGATTGTTATGTCTGCTGGATATACACTATACTAAAAGATGTTTGATAAACTGTCTACTTAAATGTAGAATGCCAGTGTTGATGTTTCATTTTAACCTCACTGGGACTTCCTGACTGACGGAACTCACACTCATACTTGAGTTTCACTTTGTTCATAATACGAAGACAACTTCAAGCGGCAATCAATCTACAATGACCAATCTACCATTCTTCATCAAATGAAGAATGAAAAAAATATATATATAAAATTAAATCTTATATTGGAAAAGGAAAAACATAAACGACATCTCACCGAATACACTGACATCGCTGCTTTAAACATACGGATCTCCAGAACCCGTTTCTCATCTTCGGGGATCTCCAGTCCGAGTGGATAAATGTGTTGCACATACACTAACAAACATTGGTGCAACAGAATAGCTGATTCTCTGAAATTTTTTTCCCCTTTCAAATCGATGGCCTCAGCCACCATATTCTTCAATAATTCATCGATGAAGGGTCTCAACTGAAATGAAATTTTTCAGGATAGCCAATCGTATAAGTAGGGTATTAAGTTAAACCATACATATCCTATCAGGCCAATTTTTCTCTAGTTGTCCCTGAGACAACCACGGCCTACTTTTCAGTCGTCCAATGGTAAATTTGGTTGTTCGAGAAAATGTAGCAAATGACAACGATTAAGGATCATAAATATATCAACTGTAGGAGATTAATCAATCAAGTTTATTTGCTACATTCCATTTTCTACATTTTGAACAATATAGGATAAATATAAATGGTGTCAAATGCAGTAAACAGTAAATATAGAGTATCGAAATAATAAAAGTGAGATGGAAGTAGAGAAACCACAAATAAGTGGATACTTTTCTGGTCTGGTCCCTTTTTGTAACATAGAAAGTGCAAATATACAACACCCACCCCACTACCCTTCCCCTAAGATGTGTAAGTAAGGAGAATTAAAACAGCAGGTTTTGGGCCAGAGATAACACTCTTTCGGGTGGATCATAGGCCTACAACTATTTTTTTATCTTCAAAGTGATGGAGGACGGTACCAATTTATTATTTTACCTATTTGGGGTGCTAAGTCGTCTGCTTCAGAAAGACCTCCAAAGCTGAGTTTGACCGTCCTTACAGAAATTTGGTCATCACGGATGACCATAAAAGAAAATTTTGCCCTACTTATTAGCATATTGCTTTAGTTAAGGTATTGTAATATAAACTTTGTACTGACTAAGTTGCCATTTCAAACAATGAAGAAACAATAGTCGGAGAATTTAAACTGTTCCCTGCAGCTTTGCTGGATGAATATTAATGCTACAGCATCATTGATGCAAATTTGTTGAGTTTTGAGTCCATTGACAACAGTTTAACTATTCCAAGGGGAGGCCTGTCATATACCCTGGTGGTATTTTTTTTCAAATGATGAAACCGTAGGGTTTCGTCATTTGAAACACAATTAATATTTGGGTTTGTCCAGTCATGAATATTCATGTTAACAAGTTGCAAAGTCACCCAATTATCAACACATTTGCTATGAAATATCCATAGTATACATGTGTATTGGGCATTGCAGTAGGTTTCTTCATATTGCAGTCTTCCAGATAGAAGGCCTTTACCAGTAAAAAAAATTAAGCTACTTCCTGTCATGTGCAGGTCTATGATCTTCAGTGTGTAACATGTCATGAGTCAAGTAATGAAGTAACCATAGAGATAGCACAGTGACTCGAGTGTATACAGTACTTGAGTATTTGTATATTGGGCGATGCACTTAGGTACTTAATATGGCATTCTTCCAAATAGAAGGCCTTTGCCATTAAATTCTTTGTACATGGTATGCTCTTAATAGTACTGTTGACATGATAATATTCAATTCATAGCCACATACATGATATACATGTACAGTGTATTACATCTGTGAGCAGGATTGCCAACATGGATAGGCTATAGTATCATAGTGTGTTAAACGACTAAATATCCAACTTACCACATCACCAGGTGGCATATAGAATGGATTCAGGTTACTGAAAGTGAAACCAAATTAAAGAAAATTAATAGATTAAAAATAATTTAGTATTGTCCTGAAATATGATAGAACGACAAATATGGTCTGATGAATTTATAAGCTTGTAAACAACATTGGAGATTTACTAAAGATCATCAAGGCCAAAAAATGGATTTCACTGATATAAAGAAAGACTTAGACATGGTTTCAAAATTAAGATCAACATTTCCGTGAATACACTCTGTAATAAAGGACCTTAGCTCAAACCACTAAATTGCAGATCAATAAAACACATAAAGGTGATGAGGATATCATTGTAAACACTGCAAATACATACATACATTTGCACATTATATGAGTTATATGATCACAATGTAAACACATATCAATCACCAGGGGAAAATCATATTGCAGCTTGCATTACCAAGTACAGGTTTAATTCAGAATTTATGAATTATTCTGCTGTTTAATATCTCCTAAGTTTGTGTCTGTTTTGTCTACCACTTGATCTCAACTGCGTCTACCCAATGTCTTGAAATATGTTTACGTGATTTTTCATGAAATATCAACATAAAACAAATTAGTAGCTCTGGTACTGCTTGTCGAGAGCTGTTGAAAGACTTTATACACCAGATTTCACATCTTTGCAAAGACTCCACCATCACTCAAAGAAATGACACCACAGAAACTATTTCTAGTTCAAGTTGTGAAGAACCTTAACAATTGCTTGTGACGTGAATGTTCGGACTAAAAGGGCACACACAAGTCCCTATAGTCTGTGTATAGCATAACAATTAAGCTGTGGTTTTGCATGTAAACGCATTTTGAAATAAAACCCTGAAACCAAGTTTGTTGCTTCAAACTTCTTGCTAATGTTTTTTTTTTTTTTGTCTTGGAGTGAGAGTATCTCAAGGATATTCCACTGACAGACAATATAACACTTTAATCATAAGGAGAAGTTAACGCACAGTAATCCACGCCCAGTCTTGCGCAATATCTTGCCAATAACTTGAGAAATGGCTGAGTAAATGGAAACCTAATGTGATTGGCGAAACCCTTCCCTTGCCTTGGGGAACTTTAGAAGCATATATCACAGTAAGTTGTCATCCATAAACAGATGTTTTTACAATATCCATATATGTACTGTTGCTTTCTCAAGGGTAGAATCCTTTGTTTTACCATGTAGCTATCATATGTAGCTAAGTATCATATGTAGCTATCATATGTAGCTATCATATGTAGGCTATGTACTATAGATAGCAATTACATTTTGCTAGGCTCCATGAAAACCTATCCTAATCCGTAATCAATTCCTCATCATACTCCCTGTATGTCAATATTCAATACTTTAGTTTTTCTCTTCAACCATCATTTCAACTTTATTATATTACAGATTTGAGTGATTATTCACAACAGAATAGTTCCAAAAAAAGATCCCTTGGATCATCAGGATTGAATGCATAATGAGGCTTAAAGTTGTATTTTCTATTCTTTTCCTTTATTGTTTGTGTCTTAACAATCACTAGCTTTTCTAAATAAACAGTTTTGTTTTCCTTCGTACTGTCTCCTTCATATTGCACTAATACTCAGATCGTTACTGGATAGCCATTTGTAAATTTCGAATATAAGCTAGATCGATTTGACCGGAATCTTTGATACTGTCAGAAGATCCAAAGCACTGTTTGTGTAAATCTATTACAGGTATATGACAGATTTTCATTTCTTTAATTTCTTCAAATATTAGAAGCCGGTCTTTCAAAATAGTACTTCAAGATTGATAATACACAAGGCAAAAATTCTAATTGATGTGGGCAAGGTTGCCCAAACCTTAACGACATGTATGTAACCTGTCATTCTGAGATGGTATAAAGAAGACCAATCCACCACTACTGCTACTCCCATTCCCTTTAACATCCAGCCTCAAATCATTCCTTCCTATGCTACTTTTTGCTTTTAATAGAGATTATTGAGTAACACCTTCAAAATGACTACGATTGCAAATGATAGCACATTCTATCTCTGTGTTGCTAGCAACTAACTTGTTCAACGAAGCTGGTTAAAGATTCACGTTTTTCTTTGATTAATTTGTTTCTTTTAATATTAACTGTACACTAAGTATGTGTTGAACCATGTAATTTTTTTTTTCTTTTTTTTTCTATCTGAAAAACAGCACTGTGTCATTTAAGGCCATAAATCTAATTTGGGGGAAATGAACCTTTGATATTTACATTGTGCCTCAACAAATAAAATTTTTCAAGTCTTTCATTTTACACTACACCCATCAGGGATTTTTAATGTCTAAAGACCTGTACCAAGTACACATACATTGGTAGCAAAGGATATCTGTCCTTGTGGGCAAGACAACACGGAAACAGCTGTAAATGAATTAACATTTGAACAATAGACCCTGGTGTTACGACAGACTCGCATACTGTATATGATCTGTGAAGAACGCCATGTTTGATGAATGTTTGAAAACTGCAACAACTGTGATCTTTTCTGAGCACTCCCATTTTCAAACCAAGAAAAAGAAGAAGATGTCAGAAGGGAGGTATTCACAATGTCTTCAAAATTTGACCTAAGTTGACCTGAACTGACCTTTCATCTCCATAAAAAAAAAGAGCAAGGTTGTTGTACTCAACAAGGTGGATCCACTGATTGTTTGATTTGAATATCATGACTATAAGCCAAGGTGTGACATGGATACACTCATACACAAAGGGGAGACAAAGCAGGAAAATATCCGTGTTTTCAAAATTTGACCTATGTTGACCTGAACTGACCTTTCATCTCCATAAAATAAAAGAGCAAGGTTCTTGTACTCAACAAGGTGGATCCACTGATTGTTTGATTTGAATATCATGTATATAAGCCAAGGTGTGACATGGATACACTCATACACAAAGGGGGGCGGGAGGGTGGGGGACGAAAGCAGGAAAAACTCCATAAAAATTTGCCCTGCTATATAGTACACCGCTGATTTCTTATAAACAGTTACAAATTATTACACAACTTCTTGCCAGATAACTAACATGAAGTCATATGTCACCAAGTCGTATGCCTCCTGACTTTCATCTTTCTTGCTGGGTGTTGTTTTTTTGTTAAAGAGAGCATTAAGGTTTAGTTTAATCCAAGGGGAATTTTTTTTTTTTTTGGACACTGTGACAAATTGTATTTAACATTTTCTTTTGTTTCTGTATTTTGCAGTACTTCTTTGTTACTGTTTTTAAATCCCTATTATAAACATAAACTAACCGCTATCTGAACTCTACAAGTGGGTTTTTGTACTATTGTGTTTAGGAAATAACTACACCATCACGACGCTGTACTTATTCTTTTTTGCATGCGTGAGCTCAAGAAGATTGCGTGATTATTCACAACAGAATAGTACAAAAGAAAAAAAGATTTTTTTTTTTTGGACACTGTTACAAATTGTATTTAATATTTTCTTTTGTTTCTGTATTTTGCAGTCCTTCTGTGTGCTGTTTTTACATCCCCATTATAAACATAAACTAACCGCTATCTGAACTCTACAAGTGGGTGTTTTACTATTGTGTTTAGGAAATAACCACACCTTCACGACACTGTACTTCTTCTTTTTTGCATGCGTGAGCTCAAGAAGATTGCGTGATTATTCACAACAGAAGGGGGAAAAAAATCTTTTTTTTATATTTTTTTTGACACTGTGACAAATTGTATTTAACATTTTCTTTTGTTTCTGTTTTCAGTATTTGAAGTCCTTCTTTGTTGCTGATTTTAAATCCCCATTATAAACATAAACTAACCGCTATCTGAACTCTACAAGTGGGTTTTTTACTATTGTGTTTAGGAAATAACTACACCATCACGACACTGTTCTTCTTTTTTTTTGCAAGCGTGAGCTCAAGAAGATTGCGTGATTATTCACAACAGAAGGGGGAAAAAAATCTTTTTTTTTTATCTTTTTTTTGACACTGTGACAAATTGTATTTACATTTTCTTTTGTTTCTGTTTCTCAATTTCAGTACTTCTTTGTTACTGTTTTTAAATCCCTATTATAGACATAAACTAACCGCTATCTGAACTCTACAAGTGGGTTTTTGTACTATTGTGTTTAGGAAATAACCACACCTTAACATTTTCTTTTGTTTCTGTTTCTCAATTTCAGTACTTCTTTGTTACTGTTTTTTAAATCCCCATTATAAACATAAACTAACCGCTATCTGAACTCTACAAGATCTGATCTTTCCCACAACTTTCTTACTTCATATGGCTAGTTTCTGTTTGAAAATTACACTATGCCAAAAGCTTTGGGCATTTCTATTGTTATTCTGCTAAGGATGATTACACTTATACATTTTCTTTACAAAAATTCAAGCACCTGGTAAGGAAACAAACAAATAACATGAAAAGAGAACAAGGAAGGAAAGTTGGATTTGAACTTGTACTTACTCCAAACGAAGGAGGTTGTCCTGGATTTCAAGGTTTCTTCTAACCCTGCGTTCTGCCATCTTGAGAGGCCTTCCGTTATTTCACCTCTTACTTGCAAATAGAAAAATCAAACAAAAAGATTTAATACGCCCTCCCTTTTTTCTTGACAGGAGACTGAGAGCACACTTTTGGCAATATTTTTTACTGTGTACAAAAATAGAGTGTATGTGATGTTCCAACACAATCCAAAGGGGTTCTTACTGACATGAAGCTCAAAACAAGTTTATAAAGTATTTAGCAGAAAGGTCTCTTTTCTTCCAGTGACAACAAACCATTTAATATACACTGCATTTGCTGACTCTCCATTAATACTTGCTGAATATTTTTTATGGCTGAGACATAGCATATATATTAATTAATCATAATAAGAACATTTGACATATATTTGTAACACTTGTTTTTTGAAATTTGTAAGCTATATTTTCTATTTGTAGTTTGCTAATATTTATACTGCATAGTTTCTGAATATTCATAAATTTATAATTTCACAGGATGATGAACAGTTATGAACAAAAATTAATCAAATACAAAAAAAATTTAAAAATCTAACAATCCTTCTGAAAAATTACAGATGCAACTCAACCACATGCTATGAATAACTTACGAAAAGACTATTTGCCAGCACCAGAGTTTCCAGTTTTTGAAAAGATGCCAAATACTAATTTTCCGTTGTTTTTCAATGTTCAGTGGACACTGTATAAGGGTAGATCTTGTGTTGGATGGCATTTTGTTGTATTTTGGGATCACCTCAGTCAACATTAGGAAGTGAAACGTGCTAAAAAACATCCAATGTTACTGACAAGTAGGCCTATACTTATATGAAACCAATTGAGTCGATCTGAACAACAGAATGGGTTGAAAAAGTTGTTGTACAGTTTTCTGTAATCAATAGGCTATTAAAAGATGACCAAAATGGCAAAGATGCTGATTGCATGGCCAGACATTTCAATTTTCATTTTCCTCCAGCCAAGGAAATTTGAAAATTACCAATTTTTTCTTACATTTGGCAAAGAGGGGTTAACTTCTGTAAATTACTACTAGTTCTAGAGGAGTACTGCTATTACTCTCATGTGCAAACGAACTTGCAATGTGTACTTAATCTGAATGTTGGCAAAAATCTTACCAGTAATACTAGAGAACATAAACACCAACACCTGTTGCTGAAATAAAACCATCTACGATTAGTGGTGAGATGGCTAAAAAACAAAACCTGTCAGACTCCTACTTCAAAGCATATCGTAATTTCATAAAACAGGTCACAATTTCAAGTTCAACATTGAAATCATGGGTATGACGAAAGTGAAGGTCTAAGTACTAGGCTAGCCTAACTTAGATCTATGATCTGGGTCACGTACTCTTAACAAATTAAGGAAGGCTAATGTTAAGCCTAACATGAAAGTAGTAACTATCCATAGGATAGGTTCAAACTTACGCGGTTTTGAAATGTTATTGCCCGTGGAACTTCCAAGGTTAATCTAAGAAAAGCACTGTGCCCGAAATCCACAGATACGGTGGTTTGTGCCAGGATTTGGCATTCTTCTGAATCTCCAGACCCCAAAACATGTACTAAAATCTCCTAGCTTTACAATGACAGCGCAGACGGTCGAAGCATAACAAGGTTTTCCTACGTACACTGAAAAGGAAAGCTCATTAATGAATACCATGCATGCACGTATTATGTATGTATATAGCCTTATATACAAGTAACCCCTGGTCGCCAGCCAATCAATGTGCTGACTTTGTTTGTTGATCTATTCACAAAGGACGGAATTCCCCAAACCGCGTTTGTAGGGGATTTCCCGACATTGCGCTCTTCTACTAACGCGCTTTAACGTTGGAGACGTTTTTTGAGATAATGGTGGTCCAACCACGGATGATTTACCTCCATGGTCCAACTTAAGGACAGACCTTTCCTGGCTGTGTGTACACGTTTACAAAAAATATATAAAATAATGAGACATTCCATATTTACAGTTATTGAGTAATAAAAGGAATCGGTAAAGATGACTGGTTGATTTTGTGTATGCAAATTTGTGCATCGTCAATTGTAGCAGGGAGTTGTTGATTGTAGTATATGACCAGAGGCAATGGAAAGGGTCGAACAACGGCAGTTGTATGTAGCCTACTGCACAAGTGCATATATTATACCTACTATGATATATATATATACTGAGGATTAATTAACTCGAAATCACTGCTAAGTAGACAACGGAACACACTTGCCCTTTCCCATAGCACATGTTCCTGGCGGCACCAGCACCAGAAATTGTTTATACAGAAGATGAGTTAATGATAGTTGATTTGAAGAAACAATTTCAAAATGATGCGTTCATTACCCTTTGCTTTAAATTACAACACCCAATTCTTGTATTCATATGTTGAGTGTTCAATTGCTATGAATATTCCAAGGTGATGCTCAAATTCAGTGAAGTTTAATCGAGCCAGAACTTTTTTGTCACAGTTATGTATCACCCCCACCCCCCCCCCCCCTCCAAAAAAAAAACTTTCTAGACCAATGATCACAATGTCCCGTAACACGAGTCCCTCAACACTAAAAAAATAGCTGCACGTTTGAAGGCACCAACTTTATATAGCGTCCATATAACTTTAAGGATATTTGATTGACGCCTCTCACACATGCAGTTCATTCTAACAATTGTGTTGGCAAGGCTTTCATCGCAAGCAAATAAACCATTTCGCAAATTGTATGACGACACAATTTCCACTTAGTAAACCACTCGCAAATTCGAAACAATACCGGTTATGTACGTAGACCAGCTTGCTTGTCGTGACATGTTTTAGATATGCCACAACTTGCTTCAATTTCATCACAGATTACGAAACCGCTCTCCTGTGTCGAAATAATATCACTAACATACATATATGCTAACGATCGTCAAGGGCGGTATGAAAGTCAACACCATTGTACGAGTATGGCAGGCCGAATGGGAAATAATTGCTGAGTTATCTCCGACATAATTGCTGAATTATGTCCGACATAAATCCGAATTATGTACCAAATACGAATTATGTCGGACATAAATCGACCAATCAGGTGAGCGCATCTCGATGCTTATTTATGCGGTACATTAATCGTATTTATGTACCGCATAAATCCGAATTATGTACCGCATAAATCAGTGGCGTAGGAAGGTACTTTTGAGTAGGGGGGACTGAAGACTGATGGCCGGCCTGGGGGAGGGGTCTAAGGGGAGGGGGTTTCCCCCTCCCCTTTAGAATTTTTTTGCATTTCCAGGTGGCCTCAGATGCAATTTAGTGCAATATAGCACACTTCAACACCCACTCCATTTTGTAAAGAATTTTGCATTTTCACCTGGTCTTAGATGCAATTTGGTGCTTCAAATGAGATTTTTTTCTCATTTGGAAATGAAAAAGGGGTTTTCTGACTTGCGGAGCGGGGGGGGGGGCGGAACGATACTTCCGCCCCCCCCCCCATATGTTTCACTGGGGGCGCTGGCGCCCCCCCCCCAGCCCCCCCGGTTCCTACGCCCTTGGCATAAATCGTACATGTACCACATAATATCTGCGTGATTTTCGTCGAGAAGCGAACGATACTTGTAGGTTATTGACAAATATCGACAATCCCACACAATCCGATGTTTTACCAGTAAACTATGCTTTGAACCGGTTTGTAAATCGTCGAAGAGCATTACGCTAGGCAAAGCTCGGAAGACTCCTGAAAGACGAGTACAATGTCGCATCAGTGTCTCTGGATGAATCAACGGGGGAAGTTTAACGCCTGGCAGAATAGCTGGAAACTTGTTAATAACATTGTATAATACACGTAGCCAACTAAAGTTGCAGTGCCAACTTAACAAATATGGTATATTTAAAGCCGGTATTAATTCCATCTAATGCCGGTATTAATTCTATTTAATGCCCGTATTAATTCTATTTAATGCCCGTATTAATTCTATTTAATGCCCGTATTAATTCTATTTAATACTGGCATATGAAGCTGCATGGTGATAGGCTGAGAATTAATGCCGGTATTAAATAGAATTAATGCCGGTATTAAATAGAATTAATACCGGTAATAATTTTAATTCGTATGGACATTAAATCAGCAATGATTTCCCGTATGGCCTACCATATACGTGTTTGTTATATACGATCAACCATGAACGTATCTGCTCACGATCATGTAGCTCAGTCTTAGAAAAGTTCGTTGGTTGAGTTTTCCAGTCGTGAAAACCTTCATCAAGTTTGTGTACCATTGGAAGCGAAATGTACATTATAAGTTCAAATGATTAAACAGTTGAAAGGTATATAGCCAGGGAGGTTAACAGTCGGCCTAAAATGCAGCCGCGTTTGTTTCTGTTTAGTTTCATGTTTCCCTTTAAGTTGCTTCCTTTTCTTAAAATCGTAATGTTCTGATTCTTTAGGGAAAGAAGTCTACACAAACATAAATCATAACAGCCTCTCTTCCCATCGGAAAAAATACCTGTTTTGTAATCCATACCATGCACAAGGTAACAGAACCCCTAACAATACAAGCGGTAAACCTTAAATGCTCCGAATATTAAACTGGTGACAAAGTAACAGGGTCTTGTACCATCACATCACAGAGACTGCCATGGCTACGTGTGCACTTGCATACATATGCTCTACATACCTCGCTACCCCCCCCCCCCCCCTGACTGATGCGAGATACGTACGACATAAATTGCCAGTCTGATGTGATCGTCAACATCCCGAGTGGGAAATTGCTATATGCAAATGAAAATGAATTAGTTGCGGGTAAAATGACCATGTATATACAGGCATGGCGTAGGAGGCAATATTTTTGTGGAAATTCGGGCAATATGCTGAGAATTCTTCGGGCACCTACTGAAAGAAAAAATAAATTATAACCAATATGGAAGGGTAGTACCGGTAACCCGACAAATGATTGTATGTTATTGGCATGCGATGAAATAACCGATGCATGCCTATATGATATTAGATTAACATATTGAAAAATTTGGTTATATTTTTCGGGCAAGTCGTTACAGCACCCCCCCCCCCCCATCAAACTGGGCTCCTATACGCCTATGATAGCCACGAGAATCGGAGGCTTGTTTGTAGAAATTATAAAAAGATAGATGTTGCATTTGTTTTGTTTTTGGCACTTTTCGCATTTGAGAGAGGGTGTCATTTCGCATGTTGGGGGAGGGCAAAGGGAAGGGATCGCCAGAACAACAGAGGGCCATCGTTTCAGTTCGAAGAAAATAAGATTAAATGATCATAAGAACTTTTGTCACAGGGGTTTTAATGAATGGAATGTCAGAAAAACCCTACAGTATGACTACATGATGTTCTCTGGGGTTCTTCCGTCACATTTTGATGTTAATTTATATCAAGAACTGAACGAAAGGTAAATCGCTCTCCAAACGTTGCATAACGAATCGCACAAATTTGTTGTTAACTGGTTTGGAAGATTAAAACACGTTGTTGGCACCTCTTCTGCAACATGGCCGCCCCCATAACTGATCATGGTTCACGTGAAAAATATAATACAATGGACATCTACAGAGAACTTGGCGTACAGATCTACAAGCAAAGAGAGTCAGCACGTCCTGAGAAAACAGCAACATTCCTGAATCCAAAAATGAGGGTTAACAGGTTGGTGAATGAAATGCAGTATTATCCTGACCAATTCGTGTACAGTTTATGTACACTGTGTAAAAGCAAGAACTAGTTCAGCGAAATTCGTGATCGTGGAACAAACTTCAATGATTCTCGAAAAGATCTTACTTACATATGATGACGACACTGCAAGAATTGCAATGAGCTTTAAATGTAAGGAAACTTTAAGCCAAATCTCATGGCTCATTTAAAAGAATAAGTTAGTCAGGGCTGATTCAATAATACTTAATAGTTGGCTCGGAATGCCATCAGCTTATGTTATTTAAACCTTAGAATTGCCAGGCTTTTTGCTGCAGATGTAAGGATCTAATACACTTCAAAGTTCAACTTCTATCTGTAAGTTAGTTACCAAGTGCATACTATTAATTGTCTGTAATGTGAGTTATTTCTAAGCTGTTCATTGGTTTTTGAGAACTCACAGTTCAATATAAGTTTCAATGCACTTAATAAGTGGAAGCAACTGTTTAGCTGCAAAATTCAGCGTCATGTTTGTTGGTACATTTTCTGTTCTATTAAATACACTGTATAATTCCTGTCCTAAAAGCCTATTTCTTTCAGCCTTTTTCTGACAGGTAACCTACAGTCACATTACAATGATGAGATATTTATCCTGGCAGATGTTAGTCCTTTTGCTAAGGATGATCTAATGTCAAAAAGGATTGCAAAACCAAAGCATGCGTCCTGTTTATTTGCTGTCAGATTAACTGTATAATTTGAAAACATACATAAAAGAAATTGAGCAAACCGAACAATCTTTCTCTTAAATGGTGATAGAAGTGCTTGTAGTTAACAACTGTGTCAAATAGCTAAGAAAAATTTGTCTCAGATTTTGATTTTTGAGAAATACTGTATTCTGTTTGTTCCTTGAACACTACAAATAATAAGTAAAATTTATATAGCGCATAATCACCAAAGCTGCTCAAAGCGCTTTACAAATGTAATACCTAAAAACAAGTCTGACTGAAGACTTGAGCAAATGTAAAAATGACATCATAGAACCACTCATGCTTGAATGTTTATTACTTTTTACCCCAACAATTACAGTATTGTCTTTACTATACTGGTGGTGTAAATATGTAAATTGATGGTTTTGTTTTTTTGACAAAGTTTCTAACATTACATAGCTTTGTTTTGTTTTTTTTAGTAACAATACTGTTTACTTAAACCTGAAAATATGAAAAGAAAAAAAATTATGGAGAACATGGCAATAGGACAATATGACATGATAACAAACAATGACAAAATTAACAGCCCATGGACATGACATTTGAAGCAGCTAGGGTATCTCCTAAAATGAAAGGAGAATTTTCTTATCTATAATTTTGGGGGGATTATTCCTCACAAGCATTTATTCATCCTGCAACATAAAGATGCGGATTAGATTTGCTTGTAAATCATCTTTTGCAATATGTAATAACTTGGTACAGTACATATATGCTTTGACCTCTCACTGTTTAACTTTAGTAAGTTCAATTGTGCATACATTAGCCATATCAGTCACAGACCAGCCCTATTATGATCATTTTACAGGGTATTAACAAGGAAAGGTAAGATGACTGATAACTTTGACCTGGACCTTTCAATCTCATAGAAGTGATAATGTATGTACATTTCCTTTGTCTAGAGAGCTCATTCTACTGACACTCGCAGTCAAGGTCAAATGTCAAGGAGATGATGACATCACAAGTTGTCTGGATGCCTTCTCTGCTTCTGGTGAGTACATCTACTTCTTCATTTTCCATATCATGACGTACAAAAACCAGAACCTTTGTGTAGTTTCAATGCATAGATTTGTACTGTAAGCAATGTCTGATAAGTATAATGATTCTTGAGAGTATCTCTCTAAACCAGTTATGGCTTTTTTAAAGGCATTGAAGACTCGCCCCAAACCGCGTTCTGAAAAAGTTAACTTTCTGTTGCTTGCAAGTGACATTTTGTTTGTGTCGCTACAAAATGTAGACAGTAATGAAATGTGATACCTTGTTATCTTTAGCTGGACCTGAGATGTCCATCGCTGTATCGTTTATACACTGTGCTGTGGGTATTGACCGCAGCTGTATATACTGACTGTACACTAGTGTCTAATTATCGACGGTAGCAAGCTGTGTGTGTATTTTCTGGGATCGATGGTGGTGTCTAACACTTCTGTTACACCTCATTCGAAACTAGGTCAGATTACCGGCATTTGACATTTCTTTTTGCGTGAGTCTTCACACGCTTTAAGTCTTTCATCAAGTTCAAAGCATAATATCAATGTGAATGGACACCAAGGTGCCATGGAACTATCACCAAAGGTACAAAAATAGTATGAATTCTACTCTCTCTATATTAAAATGCCTATGCAATATGTTTTTATTTTTTATTCATTTTTATTTTTATTTTTTTGTGTGTCATGGTGGAGGTCTTCCCAGTACTGAATGGTAGTTAGTCATATTTCAAATTATCAGTAAGTAACAATGTTATCATGCAGTTTTTATGTATTTTAATGCAGCATATGGAAAACTTTGACTGATATACTGAGGAGGGCTGAAAGGATTTAGCGGATTGTGTTATCCCTGAAGGGAACTGCAACTTATAGTGCTAAGTCAGTCATAAAAGAACAATTTGTACAAATTGTATTTACCATTGGCTACTATACCCTCGCTCTGATGCCATCAGTTTTACCAGATGACATAACAATTTAAAAAGGTGTCCAGTTGAGATTTATCTATAGATTTATTTTCACATGATGTTGTCTTGTAATTATATGGAGTTTATTTGTTGACTCTTTAAAGCTATTTTTCCAGACTTCCGGGCATCCCCGGAAGTTTGTTTAAACTCCTAATTCCTTTTACTCCTTTATAAAGAAGTCAAGACTTTATTACTGCAATTTTTTTAACTAAACTTTTTGGAAAAAGTTGTTTTCTAAGCCAGTTGTTCTGTTTTGATGGCATTCTTGTGTAGGCAGAGCTTCATGAGAAGTTGTCTTTCCCTAATTCCTACACTCCCTTATAAAACAAGAAGTCAAGAAAGTAATTAAGAGCATTTTATAAAGAAGAGCTTACATGGAAAGTTTCTTTGACACTTGTGACTGATTCCTTGGAGGAACTCAACCATAAAAAAGAAATTATGGGGGGGGGGGGGGGGGGGAAGGGGGTGATTTAATTCCACCAATAATGATCCTGTAAGTAACATCCCATAATTTAGTTTTCTGGATCAAGGCAGTTTTCACAGCTCACCAAGGCCTGGTCAGATCTCAAATAGTTATACTCAGACTTACCTTAATTGTGGCACACGGTAGACAATTGCGTGATCAACACTGATATTTAATTGATTATGACTCATTGATTGTGTGAATATTGTCAAACTTTAAAGATCGATTTAAATCTCTCTTCACACATTCACCACAAAATTAAAAAAACAGAACAAAGATTGTTCCAGCTACTATACTGTAATGTACTGTACTGCACTATACAATACTGTTCTGTACTGTACTGCACTATACTGTACTATTCTGCACTGTTCTACGGTGCAATGTATTGCACTGTACTCTTCTGTACTCTACTGTAGTACTACAGACATATCCCAATTCACAGACTTCAGTATAAATTTTGTACCATGGGAATATCAAAGCCTAGATTGCCAAAGATTCTAAAAGCAGCAGTAATACTGTATCTAATGATTGTTATTTAAAGGCATTGAAGACTCGCCCCAAACCTTGTGCGGCCATCTGAAAAAGTTAAATTTCTGTTGCTTGCAAGTGACGTTTTGTTCGTGTCACTACAAAATGCAGACAGTACAGTAATGAAACGTGATACCTTGTTATCTTTAGCTGGACCTGAGATGTCCATCACTGTATTGTTTGTACACTGTGCTGTGTGTATTGACCGCAGCTGTATGTATTGACTATACACTCGTGTCTAATGACCGATGGTATTCAAAGATTCTAAAAGCAGCAGTAATGTCTGATGATTGTTATATAAAGGCATTGAAGACTCGCCCCAAACCGCGTGCGGCCATCTGAAAAAGTTAAATTTCTGTTGCTTGCAAGTGACGTTTTGTTCGTGTCACTACAAAATGCAGACAGTACAGTAATGAAACGTGATACCTTGTTATCTTTAGCTGGACCTGAGATGTCCATCACTGTATTGTTTGTACACTGTGCTGTGTGTATTGACCGCAGCTGTATGTATTGACTATACACTCGTGTCTAATGACCGATGGTATTCAAAGATTCTAAAAGCAGCAGTAATGTCTGATGATTGTTATATAAAGGCATTGAAGACTAGCCCCAAACCGCGTGCGGCCATCTGAAAAAGTTAAATTTCTGTTGCTTGCAAGTGACGTTTTGTTCGTGTCACTACAAAATGCAGACAGTACAGTAATGAAACGTGATACCTTGTTATCTTTAGCTGGACCTGAGATGTCCATCACTGTATCGTTTGTACACTGTGCTGTGTGTATTGACCGCAGCTGTATGTATTGACTATACACTCGTGTCTAATGACCGATGGTATTCAAAGATTCTAAAAGCAGCAGTAATGTCTGATGATTGTTATTTAAAGGCATTGAAGACTCGCCCCAAACCGCGTGCGGTCATCTGAAAAAGTTAACTTTCCGTTGCTTGCAAGTGACGTTTTGTTGGTGTCGCTACAAAATGCAGACAGTACAGTAATGAAACGTGATACCTTGTTATCTTTAGCTGGACCTGAGATGTCCATCGCTGTATCGTTTGTACACTGTGTTGTGGGTATTGACTGCAGCTGTATGTACTGACTATACCCTCGTGTCTAATTACAGATGGTAGCAAGCTGTGTATGTGTATGTTCTGGGATCGATGGTGGTGTCTAACACTTCTGTTACACCTCATTCGAAACTAGGTCAGATTACCGGCATTAGACGTTTCTTTTTGCGCGAGTCTTCATACCCTTTAAGCAGTGAACATTTCCATCTGTAAGTTTTTCACAGAGTAGGTTTTGAACCCTTTCTATAGTGCTAAATTGCAGACATGTGCAATATATTAGACACTATTTGTAAACCTTAACAGATCACGATGAAAACAGTGATTGTGGCAAACTTATGAAAAAGTTATGAAAATTATTTTAATCCCTTAGCTTTTTCACAACATTCAATTGAAATGGAAACAGGAAATGAGTCCAACATGATAATTCAGAGATTTTTGTCAACTAACGTACAAGGAAAGGATTGAGAATGGGTCATAACAACAAACAGCCCACACCAAAGTCAGAATTGTGGGTGGCACGTCCATTGCTGCCATTGTGCCGACACAAATGGTAATATTGTGGGTGTAATGTATCCTTCTCAGTCTCTGTTAATGGTCTGTGCCAAATCTTTCATGGTTTGGTTCTCATAAGTTCAAAGGTTGATACATCTTGAGTCATATATGGTAGGAGAATGCATATTGTTCTTTGATTTTACATTAAGTTGATATCTATGCATCTGTTGTTCACTGAATTGCCCCCTGTTATGTAATCAAATAGTAAAATTCACATGTTTTGTTTCTCACATATATACTACAAAGCTGAATAGGCCAGTGTAAAAATAAATGTTTCTTTTGTATTAATTCAAGTTTCAACTTGTTTTTAGACAGTAAATTGTTTTTATACAAATGGTTAAAAATTGTGAAATTCTAGTTCCTGGCTGATGACTTAGCTGTAAGTAGGACTTACCCATATACAGTAATATTAAAACTTTTAAAGTCTAGATGACTGAGTGTTTGAAGACTCTTACTTCCATAAAAGTAGCCAGGTATAACTTTTTTCCCTTTTCTGGAGGGGGGGGGGTGCAAGGAGGGGGGAGTTTGGTGAAGATTTGATATACTTTGTTTTTGCCCAGGTGGTAGACAATTTTTGTTATAAGAGCACATTGCAATATTTAATTGTAATTGAATTTTTCTATAGATCAAATCAAAATCTTTTTACAATTTACAAATACAGTATAATTCTTCTGGAAATTGGAATGATATTCAGGTTCAAAATATTTATTCTTTCTTCCCTCAAACAACCTCACTTTTGAACTGTTTTAAATATCTCATCAAATAAATATATATTTATATATATTGAGACCATGTTTCATCTGTTTGTGTTAACAATGATGTAGAAGTCTCTCTGCATTGGCTGGAAGGCTTGGAAATAAGCTAGTTTACACTCCTTAGTAAAATCACTTCCTCTCTCTTCCTCTCTTGCCCTCATTGCAAAGGAAAAGAGTCCACTGAGTAAATAATTTTTTATTTTTAAAAAGCGGGAATTTCATCAGATATTGCCACTGTAATTTATACTTGGTTATGATTCTGTTGCCTTATATGTATATTTAATAAACTTTACATATTGTTGGCTGGTTCAAGGCATCTCAAATAGCTAGAATTTTATATCAACATCAAATTAAAGTTTCTTCACCCCCGGTCCCCACTTTATTTTTCATATCAGCAACTACAGAAACGTTGTCAGTGATGTCGTCACCAACGTTCATTGATCTGTGTATCACTATCGGTGCCTTCCTAACTCTCTCAGATATTGCATACATAGACAGGCATTCAACAATTCCTCAAATTTTCAAAACAGTTGGTTTAATCACAACTAAACAATCAAAGTATTGATTTTCCTATTTTTAGCTTTGGAATTTCCAGATAGTCCTATGTTGCAATCAAAGATAAACATGTGTACTGTGTGAAACATATGAGGTCAAAATATTGACACACACACTAGCAAAAAGGTTAAGTGTCTACGTACAGTACTTAAAGATGGGAATCAAACAAGAGTTGTGAACCTTCATTTGTTTCACAAGTAGGTTTAAGTGGTCCCTAACTCGTTTTGTCATCATGTGTGAGTTAATCAGGCACGTAGCCAAGGGGGGGGGGGGGTGAAGGTGGCAGCTGCCCCCCCCTTGAGCATATTTTTTTTTTTAATGTTTTTATGATATCGCTAGTATTCTCAAAAGAGAAAATGCTAAGATGCAACTTACAAGACCTGGGAAGTGCCATTTCCAGCAATCTGGGAGGCATTTTCAGCCAAAATTTTCTTGTGCGCTTCGTGCCAACCATGGTGGCACTACGCTTAGATAGTTTGCAATGCCAAATCTACAGTTTTGCTGGTAGTTTGTCTTGAAACTCATTTTACTTGAGTTCCGACATTCACAACATATTTGCATAGCCTATAACATTTTTTAAGTTGTTTACTGTTCAGCCTTCTGTTCGTTATCTGATGTGCACTGATGAGTTATCTGATAGGCTGGCAGTGGGAGCCTACGGTAGCTTATAAAACAAGGTTTCCACAATTTGGCCTCTGGTGACCCCAAATGGACTAGGACCTCCAAGATCCCTGTTGCTTTTGGTGGAGGTGTGTATATCCACGTACAGTAGACTGACCTGTGTTAATCATGCCATAGTGTTATTGTATCAAAATGGTGGTTCGGTCCCTTTCTAGTGTAACAGCTAGTTCTGCTTATACTAACAAGCAGAAATCTAGTGCACTGAAGTCATCGAAACCTTAATGCATTTGCATTCTGGTTAGCATGACGCGGTTAAGCAATTTTGAACAGCGCAGATGGCAACAACGTAAGTTTAGACAACCACGTATGTTTTGACAAAGGAAGTTAAGACATCAGTGAGTTTGAGCAACAACGTGGTAAAACAGCAGCAACAACTTTAGTTTAGACAACAACAAACTAAGTTTAGACATTGAAATAAGTTTGCCCTTTTCGCATTCCATACATATAAGCCAGTGTTACAAATGACTCAAGTTATGGAATGCAGTTGAGGCACAATTGTAGCTTGACTTCAGGGCAAATTGTTTGTTTTTTTGTCTGATTTTTGCCTCTGACAATCAGATCTTACTTTTTTTGGGGGGTTTTCAGAACGGCATATATGGTTACAACTTTGAATAAATGAAGCAAAAAGCAAAAGTAAAGAGTGACTTATACAGTATGTACACACTGTAGGAGAGTTTGGTAAATTATAGAACACCAGCTTTGGGCCAGTATTGGGTAAACCTCCCCCCCCACCCCCTTGGGTGGATCATAGGCTTACAGTACCACTATTTTGTGTTTTATTTCATTATGCCCAAAGAGATGTAAGGTGATACCCTGCAGTTGATCACTCTAAATATATTTATTTGGGAGTAGGCCTATTTAGTTACAATGCAGGGATGTGCATGCCCACGCTGGGCGGCCCCGCCCAGCACTAAAAATTACCGCCCAGCACTGTCTTAAAAATCGTGAATCCCGCCCAGCACTATTTTCATCTAAAATCCCGACATTCCTAACAATAAATTCAACATAAATTGGGCCTAGCCTATGCCAAAATCATACAGACTAATAATGCATCAGTTACGCATGCGAGAATCATTACTTACGGCTCTCAATCGGTCCCTTGTAAAAATCTCTTTGAAACAAACTAATAACTTTAACCAGATACAGTACGTAATATATTTCACTAAAAAAAAATTTAAAAATGTAAATTGTTAGCAAAACTAGTACTTGTGTATGTGCTTAGAAAGCTACACAAGTGCCAGCATTTGGCATCTGAACACCTTCAAAAATCGAAAAAATTTCCCCTCCCCTTAGACCCCTCCCCCAGGAGGGCAATCAGTATACCCGGCACTCAGGAAATCCTTGGCACATCCCTGCAATGCAATCTGAAGTTTATGTATATATTTAAACAACTTCCGGGAACGACCTTCAAAGAGGATATATATTCTTTTTCTCATTAACAATGAAGATGCACAGGTTTTGCAAATTATGCTGAGACAGAAATATCGACGGAAGTTGTTCATGAATATGGCCTAATACTGGCGAATGTCGGTTTCACTTCAAAACTAGTTGTCCTTCTTCTACCTTGATTTACAGCTGGAAAGTAAATGGGTCAATACATAAGAACAGATCAACTATGACATCACACTGACTGACAAAATGGCAGCCACCAATTCTCTTTTTAACTGCCTTTTAATCCCCCAAAAAACTGAACAAAACTTGTCCTGAAAAGTTATAGTTGGGAGAATTTGTCTTGTTCATGATCACATAGATCTCTATCATTTATTATGTACTAAAGATGATATAGCTTGGATTGATTTTCCTTTCAGTATTTTGTTCTTATAGTACTGTAACAGAAAGCATTTTACCATGATAATTTTGTCCTAATACCGTTACCCTATGTTAACCTTTACAATCTCTTAGCTAGTAACACAGACAGGAAACCCCCTGACATCACACTTCCCAGAATAACAGTGTCTATTTACAAGCCATAACATAACATATTATTATTCTTTTCCTACTTCTTAGTCCCCAGTAGATCACTTACACTTTGACCTCCACAGTAAATCTCTACAACAGAAACCCTGTACAGGTGTCTGTGCATCAAGAACTTCTCTACATGATCTGTACCAAGGAAGTAACCTTCAGTATGATGTCATTCCCAATGATGTCATAGTGTGGTCATTTCTTAGTACAGTAGCTGTAGTCTGTTTCAGGAGAAAAGTCAATATGTGGACAGAGTAAATTCCTGTTCCATCCTCTGTAATTTATCCTTAAAGAGTATATAATAATAATAATAATAATAATAATAATAATAATAATAACTAAGATTTATAATGCGCTAATCATAAACAAAATAGTTGTCAAATGCGCCGTACATATATAGTTTGAATAGAAAGAAAAGCAAAAACAATAATGCAACAATGAAAAATAATTACAAATCAAATTGCAAAAATGTTTAGCATAGAGGTAGGCTTTTAGTTTAGATTTGAAAAGTGATTTAATAGGTATACATTTTAAATGGTTTGGGAGGGAATTCCACAATTTGGTACCAGAAGCTGAAAAAGCACGGTTGGCATAGGTAACCCCATTGGTACGTTCTAGGTACTAGGAGGGTAATGAATTTTGACTGACGGGTGGCATGCTTGTATTGTTTTACTTATAGAAGTTCGAAAAGGTAATTTGGAGATAACTTGTTTATATAAATACAATTGTGGATTAAAATAAGGACTTTGAAATGTATACGCATTTCAATTGGAAGCCAGTGTAATGCTTTAAGAAGAGGGGTAACATGTGTAAACTTAGTATGAAAGATGTACCTTCAGTGGCGGAGCGTCCATACAGTCAGGGGGGGGGGGCGAATGCCCCCCCCCTGATGGACTCAAATAGACTGCTGGCGCCCTTTTCAGCTCTTTACCCCTTTTTACTTATTCGTGATTATTAACTTTTTTATTGCGCTCTCATCAACATATTGACATTTGTCACATTTTGTTGGTGTAATTTGAAGTGTCATTTCCGGCGATCTAGGGAGTATCTTCACTCAAAAAAATTTCTCTCCGCTACGCGCCAACCTGTGGTGGCGCTCCACTTAGATAGTGACGAAAGCGCCCCTACAGACCATTCTCGCCCCTCCTGACCAATACCCCTAGCTCCACCACTGTGTACCTTTCACCACTTGTATTCAGTTTGATTCAACCTACAGGAGCCGTGCTTAGCTTGTTCCAACCTGACACCTCATAGTATTCAGTAGTAGATATCTAGCCAGTTGAAGATCTAAATACCGTTAATTCGGTGACATCCCCATCAGTTCCGACGTCTCTATGTTCCGACGTCTCTATGTTCCGACAAAAAGAAAAAATTTGGAGCATTTTTTTTTATCCAAAAATTTGTTTGTACCAAGAAAACTAGTTTTGTGATCCCAATTTTTTGGGGGGACTCAATTTTTTTGGACCCAAATTTTTTGGGGGGGACTTAATTTAAACAAATTTTGGTCCGAAAAATTTTGGTCACAAAAATGTTGGGGTCTGAAAAATTGTTTTTTGTCCTTTCCATTTTTTGGGAAAAAAAGGTTCCCAAATTATTTCTATTGTCGGAACATAGAGATGTTACCGTTAATTCTACTACCGTTCATGTCATTTCTTGTTCACATATATACACTGTGACAGTACTTCCTTATTATTTACCACATAAATGAACTTGATGTAACAAACATTTGAAGCTTTCTTTTGTCTTTAAGTGGTTAGGAACCAGAAAAACCACAGAGGGAGGTCTCAGATTATTGCAGGATGTTAAGGAAGTGACATTTTCTGTGTCATATGTACAGTATGTTGGTAGCTGTATCTATGTTAACAGGTCTGTGGGCGTGAAAATGATAACCCACCGCTCTCATGGTGCCCACATTTCACAACACATTTTCTGTGGTGAAGTTTGTTAAGTCTGCAGTTAACAAAGGCATCTTGTGACACAAAATGTATTGTATTCAATTGAATATATTTGCCAAAAGTCTATATCTATTCATCATGCAGGTTAAATTGTTAGTACAAAGGATACAGTCAAGATGGGGTGGGAAGGGAGGTTTGGTGGTCTGCAATTGGATCATTCCTATGTGAGTCAGTTTTCTGCTATTAATAGGAAAGAGATCAAATCTCAATTTAGACAAAGAAAATGCAATGGAATTATCATCTGTAAGTGCATGTTTTTTAAGCACCATTGTACTGTAAAACCCAGGTGTAATTCTGGTAAATAACCTAAATGGATTAAATTTACTCTTACTACATGGACTCTGTTAATTGGTAACCGACCAGTTACCATGATGTAAAAATCAAGTAAAATGTAGTTGGACCAACGTCTTAGGGTTCACTTGTGAAAGATTTTGGTCTCTCTGTAATATCACACACGAACGAAGCAGTGAATTGCATTGGGACTGTGACTGTGTGATCATCGTCGGGTGTGCATCACCATCCCCCTCGAAAGAGAACAGATACTACACATGATCTTAGCCAAAAGGCCGTATTCAACTACGGTGATCAAACCCAATTGGTTCTGTGTAACCGCAAAACCAAGTCATTGGACCCGTCATTTTTTAGAGGGAATGAAGATCCCAACATACAGTACCTAGTAAGAAATCTATTCACTTTACTCCTCTCTCAGCTGTCTCCTGTGGAGTGTTAGCTCAGAGGTTAACGCCGGTGCCTTTCAATCATTTATGGTCCCAAGTTCCAGTCACTCCAAGATTAATGTATGTCGTCCAGTTACAGAGTTGTTGACCATTGACAATTCATAATCATGGAAGTTAAATATGAATCTAAGAGACTGACTTTGGTCAGCTTGCGGCTTTGATAAGCCAATGATGGCTTCTTCGCGAGTTCCTGCTTGCAGGAGGATCTAAAATACATACAAAACAATACATACATTCAACATACACACCCTGAAATATTGTACCTAGCCTGCAACACTTGTTAACATATATATGATACTGATCCAACTGCGAGAAGCCCCTGGTCCATATGTTATGTTATGCCCTCATCCTAAATCTTAGACTTTGACATTTCCGTAAGTCATTGTAAAAGTCACGAGGTCAAGTTGGAGAATCTTTGATTAATGCTATTCTCCAGTTTCTTTGTAAATGGAACACTTTGAGAAAGGTTTTTCTCTTTATGTTGATTGTGTAGATTAATTCACTCCTCACTTCCCTGTCTACCCACAACTAATGCACTCTTACTCTACCACATTAAGAGCTCTTGGTAAACCTTTTCACACCATGCCCCTCCCACCCCCCCCCCCCCCGATGATTGGCCCATTCCGATCTACAGCCCTCCATGTTTTCTACCGCCCATAGTGTTTGGAAGTTCTTAACGAGTAGGAAATTCTACCTCTGTGCTATAAGCTAGTCACCTGAAATGTTCTTCGTTTCCTGGGAAACCATTGAACAGAAAGAGCACTTCTCATTTAGCTTTGGAATATCTTACTTTTGATATGCCTAAAAAAAACAAATAATAAAACCCTATATCGTAAGATGTCAGGCAGGAAGGGTCCTTGTAGGTAAAGGAAGAAAACATTAACGAAACATGACAATAAGTCTAGGAACTTAGGAAGTCGTTAATGCTCCACTAAATTGAAGATAATTTGAGCTACTAGATTGTGAAAGGTCATTCATGATGAATGAAAGTCAAAACAATGAGGTGTTGGTAAAATGCTGATTGCCCACTATATCAGTTTCAAAAGTTGCAATTTATTTAGTGTAATGTTTGTCACATGCCTCAAACAGCAAGTTTGCAAAATATATATTTCTAGGTCTCCGTATTTTGCTGTTTGTGACTCCTGGAAAACCTTGGAACAGTCATTGTTATAAAATCATGTATTAAATAACTTATAATTATAATAATAATAATAAAGTCAATTTGATATTGATTTTCTGCAGGTGTGCAAGCATTGCAATGGAAGAAATTTCTCGGGAAGAAGGTGAAAGTCACGGCCAATGATCTGAAACCAGAAGCCGTGGCTGGTATCAATGAAAACTGTCAACTGAATGGCTGTGACTTCCAGGACTATCCAGAAACCATCCAATCAGAAGCCGTAATAGAAACCAGCTGTAAGAATGCCAACTTGTTGCTTCATGAAAGGTCTTTCCAGTGCATGTGAGTATCGATTGGTGAGGTGACTTCATATCACTTCTACCTAGATTTTGGGATGTTTTAAAAAAAACTGAGTTTTTTGTCAACAGCATCAACAGCAGATTGCTACCAATTGCCACATAATTTTAAATCAAAATAGAGGCAAGTAGCAGTATCCTGGAGAAGAAAAACTTTTCCATGGATTTGCTTTTCTTTGATGATATACCGTACTTGAACATAGTGAATGTTCAGCGTTGGTAAATGACTCTGTCTCAACTGTTCTTGTGGGATATTAAAAGAAAAAGTTACCTTGTTATTGAAAGTTGCCTACATAGTCGATACGTGGTTGGTCGAATGTAGTCGACAGGTAACATATAACGTTTGCAAATATATTTCAACAATTCTTGCACTTATCACAAATAATAATGGAATAATAGCAAATTTACAGCAGCTTTTTCAACAATGTCAATTTATCGGTTCTGTTTGATTCTAAGCTCCAGTAACAGTGCAGTTCATTAGCATTCATAGTCATGTTTTGGTTTCAAGTAATAGAGAAAACTATCAAAATATTTTGAAAATATGAAGTCATAACATAAATAGGAAATATTTACCCATCAGTTGTATTTTTGATCTTATTCTAGACAAAAAAGAAAGGCAACTATTATTGTTTCGAGCAATAACGGATATCAAATCCAATTAATGAAGCAATTTTATGTCATGAAGTTATTTTCTTAGTGACGCCCCTACAAAAGAAAACACTTTAATTCAAGCTTGCACAGAAAGACAAATGAAGTCCCATCCAGGGACAGGTTTTAGCTACAATAACTTGATGCATTGCCCACTTTCATACTCATCCCTCTCCCTCCCCCGCACCTCCTCCTCCTCCCCAAAGATTAAATGGGGAAAATTTTCAAACATTCAGATCGAAGTATTTATATTGTGCAGAGATTTTCACAGCTGCAAAAACATCTGTTTACAAATAGCCGTTTTTCAAGTGCGCAATAGAAATTGGCACTGGTATTATATATATGTTTTTTAAAACTCAGATACATGTACAACGTGGCAATATAACGTAATAGCAACTTGACGCCATACCGGAACTCTCCAGTTCAACCTAGCTTCTCGGCTATTTGAACTCTACTTGTACAGTACAGGGTATTCTCATTCTACATAATGCAACTTACATCACTTAGGTGGTTTGTGTTCTTGTACAGTCAAGTCTCTACGTGCATACAAGGTGTCGTCCTGAAATCAATTTATTTACAGCATTCGGGGGGAAAGTCCAAGGACTGTTTTGAATCCACAATGGTTTTACTGATAGCTGACGACAGTATTACTGCAATTGGGGATTTCCACCCTTCCAAGAACATGATTTGTCAATTTAAGGGCAAAGGTTGAACTTTTACAAACTTGTGATGAACTTTGCTCTGCTTAGAAATACTGTATCTCTCAAAGTAACTTGAACTCATAAATAAACCAGCAAGTGTGAGTTTGGGTGGGGGGAGGGGGGGTCAAGGGTGAGGGATTGGTGAAGATACCCCAATCAAACCATGTTAACTAGTAAATAACAAGGACAAAAGGGAAACCTCACTAAGTTATCCATGCCATGGAATCTGAGACGATAAGTTCATTTAGTTTACTTAAATTACATCCACCAGTGGTGTCACATGTTCACAAAGTAAAAGCCTGGCAGTGGGCCCCTAGCCAGAGCAGTCAACAGTCAGGTCAGGCCCCAGGGACATATTTGTCACCTACCTCCTCCTTCCCCCGCCCCCCTACTTCCTTTATGTACGCTTCATTTAAATTGCATGTTTGTGTGGGTGTGTGCGTGCGTGTTGTCTGTGTGTATATATGTGTGTGTGACTCTTTAGTTTGTATGCACAATATGAACTTGACAAGGGAATTATTTATTATGAAAATACTTGGGACACGAGTGGACCATACTTACACAGGAAACCTATTTATTTTAGTGCTTATATCATGAATATTTATGAAGCCACAGTGTGACAAATTTCAAAAACTTCAAATTGCAATAACTTGCAACCAAAAGTCAGAATTTCCTCAAACTTTTATGGTGATATTGGTACTAGATAGCCTGCACATGCTGATGTGTGTTGCATTTGATATCATGCATATTTATAAGGAGGTAGCTCTCATTATTTAGACTACCAAGGTTGTACTTGTATCCACCATGAATCAACAAGGGAATGGATTGCATATCCCTAATTTAGTTTAAAACAAATTTATACACACTTTCTACTGTATGAAACCCCCAAATATGAGTTGATTGTTGATTCTCATTTGCATAAAGAAATGTTGTTATGTAATATGAAGCATGTAGCCATGTAATACTCTGTATTTCAATGACAAAAATCAACAGCAAGGAACCACACGATGCTAGGCATTCTGGTTCACTTAAAGTATATTGTGAAATTACTCTTCATCCATACTCTCCTGGGTTCCCATTTGACTCCCGGCCCGCCCCGCCCCTTGTCAGGCCTGGCCCTACAGCTGATTTGTAACTCTGTTAACGCCACCACTACGATATATACAAATTACGTCAGTCAGAGTCTTCTTGCGTCCCTGCCACGCTATCACTGATTGTTTTAACACTTCACCCAAAATGGTGGTCGTTTGGTTTAAACTGAACTTCAAATGACAGTATTAAAATTCAGTGAAGAATGCCTTGCTCTATTGTTGCCACCATCAAAAAGGTGTGAACGAAACACCGTTGTGACGTTTAATATGATTACCATGCAGTTTTTTGTGTGTCCAAAACGTCAAAACATTGTTAGGTTTAACTTCCGTGTAAGGTTTTTTTTTTTTAAGGTTTTGTGACCATTCTTGTATATCTAGCAATTTCTATGTTAACATATAGTCCCTATAAAGGCACCGGCGTGAATATACAATCTGCAGGTCTTCCTCATTTTTATTAATTTTTTTCCCCAGACATCTGGATCCATTTGGGTCATCAGTAAATTTCTTAGATGCCGCTTTCAGCAACCTTCCCAAAGACGGTATCTTATCCGTCACCTCCACCGATGTTTCGGCTTTCCTCGGGAAATGTCCGCAGGTCACGATGAGGCACTACAACGGTCACGTGATCAAATGCGAATACCAACCAGAGCTAGCATGTCGGTTGATCTTAGCATCTCTGGCCAGGTGCGTTCAGGTTGCTTTACCTCTCGTACATTGATAATTGCTCAGGACTTAAAAGTATAATATTGAAATAAGTCAAATATATCAAGGTAATACAGGACCTAATGTTTGGATCCAAGCAACCTCTCTTTCAGACACAGGCTAGAGACATCCGTGGTAAAACATTCTGCTAGGATCAAAAAGTCGGGCCCTCTAACTTTCATTTATTGCCCCCTACACAGTAGTACGGTGGCCCGACAGTCAAGCATTTCAGGTCACTAACCTTCATCTGGTTTGACCTTTTGCCAGAGGCATGTACGTCTGGTATATCTACCAAAAGGCCTGTTTTTATTACTTAAGAATACTTAAAGGTTGTGTTCTGAAGAAGAAAAAAAAATTAAAATAGAGATAAAACAGTTACGAGAAAAGAATTTTAAAATAGATATAAAAAAATTCCTGAAGATGAAATATTCACCAATACCTTTCATCATCATAACAGAATCAGTTGATGTCGTTATCAGAACAATGAACATTAAGTTATCTTAAGAATTCTTTTTGGTAATGTAAATATAAAAAGGTTAAAGTACACAATTCCAGAGGTTCCAGAAATTCCATTTGTCATGTGTTGTCATCATGGTACTTGTACCTGTATTGCATGTTGTGAAATAGACATATTTAAGTGAGCATGTCAGAAGAATGTGTGCTAATATGTTCTACTTTGCTTTAGATATTATGACTAAAGTACCACCTTAGCAGTGCTTTTTCACAGTGTCTTTGTAGCAAGTTTCTGTTGTTGAAAGAACATTTAAAAAATTTTCTAAAAATTAAATTGTTCTAACCCGAACACCACTAAATGTCTGCAAACAATATGGAAAGTCACAACCATCAGAAAAAAGCACTTTTGAAAAATATTGATGGGTGGGGGGGGTGGGGTTTACTTTTAGGCTTACACCTGCCAACTGCATATACATCCTTGTCTTCCTCAAAGGGCAGCAGCGAGATGTCACAAAGGGTTAGAAGTCCTATTCGCATTTGCCAAGGAACATTTCATCCTAACCGCGGTGAGGGTGCGACGAGGGTACAAGAAAGCCGACGAAAGCTTGAGCCAGGTCCGTAGATTATTACACTGTAACCTCTGTGAAGAGAGAACATTCCTGAAGGAGTCATTGTTAGCAGAAGGTATGAACAAAGCTCTTTCTTTTCTGCAGAACACTCAGTGGTCGATTGGCCTACTGGCTTTAATGCCGCGTCTGAACCCCTGCCTCGTGCTGCTGGATCTGAGGTGTCAAAGGCACCACCAGGTTTGAGCTGTCAAAGTGATAGTTTCTGTGGGGCGCCAAATGTGCCACTAATTGTCTCATGGCCCAGGCACCACCATTACTGAGCCGGCAGCAGTGTTTGAAGTATCAGTCCACCACTGAGCGCTCTCAGTTTAATTGCTCTGGAATGTGTCATATTACTTCCAGTCGATTTAAATCACCTGATTTGAATCGATACACTTTGACGAGGTGATTTTTCTTTGAAACTCAGAGCCTGGAATCCAACGGATACGTTGTATTTCGGTTACGGGAGGGGCACAGGGCAGCCTAGGTCCACCTATATGTTTATCTGGCCACCAGAAAAACTGTCAGAATATTTGTTGTTGTTGTTGTAAAAAACAGATTCTACCTGCCTCCTAGAAATGCATTGACCCCCCCCTCCCCCTCAGAAAAAGAAGTGTAGCAACAGCCCCGGCATAAGGCTTAACACATTTTTCATATTTGGATGTGCACAGATCTTTGTCTAAAGGTTAACTTGGAAGATGGGTCCTGAATTGTTTGGAATCACTGTACCATAATGTCAATTATAGTTGTGGTTTATTCATTATCATTCTCTTTTTGTTTTGTTTTTACAGATAACCTGTATAAGAATCTTGACTGTTCATGTTACAAAGCACATCCAGGAAAAACAGCATCCCTTCTGGGACCTGTTTGGTACGTACACAAATGACTAATTAATTAACTGTTTGGTCGTTCTGTTGTCTTTCATCTGTTGGCTGAGGAGATGGTAATGCTTAGATGAACATAATACCCTCAGACAGAGGCTATGAGATCCAGGTTGGGCCCAGTGATACAATTATGTCACCAGAACTCCTTTCCGGGTTCTTTATTTCTCCTCCAGCATGATATCAAAATGAGAATACAATATTCTTTACCCCAAGTTGACCTTAAGCCATGTTGCCATCATCTCCCCCCCCCCCCCACACCCTACTGCCCTTTTCAGACTTGCTCTCAGATACGGAAACTTTCTTCACTAGACAATAATGAAAACAATTCATTCTCTTCTTATCTTCTTGCTCCAGTTGTGAGCTATCAGGGGGGGGAGGGGTTTAGGCAATGTCACTGTAACTTTTCAACATTCATAAGATCTGTAAAACATTAAAAAACATTGTTAGAACTAGTGGTTTGTTTGTCTCCTATTAGGTCGGGAAGTATTTTCAGCCAGGTATTTGTAGACGATATGAAGACCTTTTCCGCTGAAATACCGGGCATAAGTCAAGAGGTTAGAAGCATCCTCGAGAAGATGTCGGAAGAATCGAGGATAGGAAATCAGTCAAGTTGTAACCCGGACACAGATGGCAAACTGCAGACCTTGGGGAAACGGAAGATTGACTTGGATGGGGAAAATGACCGAAAAACTCGGAAACAGGATTCAGAAACGGCTGATGGAGGATCCACAATACCCAGTGCCGACCAAAAACTTGAAGAGAAAATCACCGAAGGAGGGTCACGCGGTAATGCGAAAGATGGTAAAGAAGAAAGGAATAATGTATGGAAGCCAGAGAGGACCAACATCACAGTGACAGAAAATATCTCTGGTACCTCGGTCATAGGTAGAGGCGTAATGGCAGAAACATATTCGTGTTCCGACAAGGAGAAGATCAAAGTTGCAGATACTCTGACCGGAGTGGAAAATAAGAAGCCATCCGTGAATAAACTCAAAGAAGAAGCTAAAGAGAAGAGGGACGATAATTCCAAAAATGATAGTTCTGCACAAGCTATGCATACCCCTTTCTATTTCACTGTGGTTAAACATTGTCCCAACAAGGGCAAGTGGCCAAGGTAATGAAGTATTGTCTTTTATCTTCTTACAAAATATGTGTAATACAATGTGTAATTCTGCTTTCTATCTCGTGTTGTTGTCATGTCAATAAATCAGGTAGAAGTTACTAACAGCACATCCAAACAAACATATTGTTCTTAAGAAAAGAGGGCAGCAATCCTAAATAACAACTACTTATAATAATCAAAGGTAATATATGTCATACAGTAATACAACAGGTTAATTGGCACATTAATGATTTTTATTTTCTATATTTTTCTCTCTTTGGTCTTCGTTTTACTTCGAATTTTATGTTTTTATGCTTCTACACATATTTCAGTTTGCATTTTATAAATAATTGAAAGCTTCCCTTATTTCTGTAAAAAAAAAATGTTTTCTGTTATCCTGTGAATATAACTTAAAGGGAACACAAACCAAACAATCATCTTTGATTTATATGACAGAGATCTTTGTGAAGAACAACTTCCCCAAAACAGCTAAAAGAAATATTGGCCTCGTGGGAGATATTCTAGTTTAAAAGAACAATCTTGCCATAGTACTTTTCCCAGCTCCTTAAACTTTGATTGCATTTCAAATCAACGTTGAACTCTTTCAAAGATTCACTACTTGATATCTTGGAAATTGTTCTTTGTTTCTGGCTTTTTGTTAACAACATTTTTCTGGAAATGTCAGCCACAAATATGTCACCAGAGCATAGAGTATAACTTACATTCTCTCCTACTTAAGGGATGAATTTTGACAGACACCAAGCAAAATAAAATTTTAATTGGTGTCCTCTCACTGAAATCTTGCCACAAAATTTGAGACGATTAGAAAAGAAATGCTTACAGTGACTTTGAAACCTCCATTGATTGAAATGTTATGAAATGATTCCATAATATATCAAAGTCATTTTCTTGTGGACAAGTTGTCCTTTGCCATTTCTTTATTTAAATATTGATAAAACAGTAGCTGCCTGAGTTTTCCATCCATTGTAATCATTAAGAGAATACAAAACTGTAAGTGTTGTTTAAGTATGATGAAAGTTAATGCTGCAATATTTACTTCATTTTTCCCAAACAGAATGAAAACAGTGCTGGATATTCTGAAAGCTAAGGGCCACCAGGCAGCATTGACAATCTTCCACCATCACGGTGTAAGGACAACGGCCAGTTTACAACAGTACATGCAAGCACTTCAAGAGTGCAGTGATTCTTGAAAGCTAGCTGGCCACAACAAGGAAGAATGTTGCTAGGCAACTACAATTAAACCTGGACCTTTCCAGACAAGTCGGGAGTTGACATTGTCTGGATATGGAAATGAAAGGAGTGTGTGACATTCTGAAAGCTGACGATTAACCAGCAATCCTCCACCGTGATGGTGAAGACAGTGCTGGATATTATGAAAACAGAGGGCCACCAAGCAGGATTGATAATCCCCATCGTTGTGGTGAAGACAGTGCTGCACGATCTGAAAGCTGAGGGCCACCAAGCAGGATTGATAATCTTCACCATCATGGTGAAGACAGTTCAGCACCATCTGAAAGCTAAGGGCCACCAAGCAGCATTGATAATCTTCCAGCTTCATGGTGTAAGGACAATGGCCAGTATACAACAGTACATACAAGCACTTCAACAAGAGTGCAATGATTCATGAAGGGTAGCTCTTGACAATACAGATGGGTGTTGCTAGGCAACTATAGGAAAACCTGGGCTTTCCAGTCAAGGCATGACAACAGTTTGTCCTGGATATGGACATATAATCAAGTTTCCTATTCCTTATGATAGCTTGCCATTTTTGGAAATAAATATCATAATTTATAAAGTAACATAGCCACAGTGAAGCTTGCTTCAGAATTGGGCAAGGTGTATAGTGACTGCTTTGTTGTTTGGGATTCAAAATCGTGTTGTTTTTGTAAATGGAATTATTTAAGAACTGGACTGTGGTGATAAGGGTAGTACTATGATGTTATGACTGATCCAGTTAATCAAGGATCTGGTCAAGAATAAGTCAAGTATTACTGTATATCATTTATTATGGCATACTTCATACTGTGCATTATGTTTCTATGGTAACCTGGGATATAACATTTGGAAGAAGAAGGAAAGAACAATTTTCCTCCCATCATCTGTCATTGTTACAGGCGTGTGGTGTTTCCCTTTGGGATCTAACATGGCGCCCTATATACATTACCCTTCAAGTGATAAAGCACATATAGCAGTATTGTCTCTCTGCATCTGTGATATAATCATAATCAGCAGTTATTTTCAATTTAGAAAGTCAATTCAGATGGGAAAACTGTAGATTGCTCTTGAATGAAAAACCCACCTTACTAAGACCCGACCGGGTATCGAACCCGGAACCTCCCGATTGCTAAGCCTCATTGCATCAAATGCCAACCCCTTTATCCACTCCGCCACAGCACCGGCACATGTCAATTAGTCATTATGACTGGCCACATCAATTGTTTGCACATACTTATTACTTGAGAAATGTTTGATTGCGGTTTATCAAAAGTTCTGAGATTCCATCCCAAATTTTAATAACTGATCAGTCTTTTTTTTTCTATAAATTCAGGAAATACCAGACATTGCAGTTGCTTTCTGGATTCAAAAGCAAATCTCCAAGGAGATGTGATTTTACAAGTCATAATGTTTAAGTACCGTCGTAACATTCATCGTTAAACAGAGAGAGGAAATAAATCTACTTTACATCAATCCGAAGTTTCCTGATTTTCTGACTACATCTTCCCTACAAATCTAGGCCAATGTCATAGAACTACCATGAAACCTACAATGGAACATTGCTTCTCAACAGGACTGGACAATAAGCACAACCATCCCTCTCCAATCTCAACCACAAACCTACAACAAAACTCATTTAATATTATCCAAGGACTAATATAGTACTACTTTCTCTGGCAACTGCAAACTGCAGAGCAAATTATACTTCAGAAGAAACTCTCAGCTTGACTTTGCTTAAGAAAAGCAATATATCTTATGGGTTACTCTTATCACAGTTTGATAATTAAAGTTTCTGTGGCATAGGTTCCAGCCCCCTCCCCACACCCCCACCCACCCCACCCCCATGAAATGAAAGAAAACACTTGGAAAGGGTCTTTAAAGCTTCGTAATCTCTTGTACTTGCATTTCGATGAAGAGAAAGTCGAAAACTTCAGATCGCGTATAGCCAGCGATACCGACACAACATACAAAGTAAAAGTACAGAAAAATGAGGGCGCTAAACGAAAACCTAACAGAGCCGTATATAGATTCTGACCTGCAGCTTGCTTCCCTTCCCTGTTCGGACCCATGGTATGAAAGAAAACACTTGGAAAGGGTCTGTAAAACTTCATAATCTCTTGTACTTGCATTGTCGATGTAGAGAAAGTCGAAAACTTCAGATCGCGTATAACCAGCCATACCGACACAACATACAAAGTAAAAGTACAGAAAATAGGCTGAGGAAGCTAAACGAAAAGGCTATAGCGAAAACCTAACAGAGCCGTATATAGATTCTGACCTAAAGCTTGTTTCCCTTCTCTGTTCGGACGCCACTTCCCAAGATTTACGGAGAATTGTCCCCTACACACACAACTCAGAATTTCTGGCTACAGGCAAAATCAACATATCCTACATTATAACATGGCAAATATCAACTTTTCTGTTCTAGACGCCTCTTAACTCGAGTGAAAGACGTAAGTATTTCTATTACGATCTCAAATCAACCCTCGGTTAGCACATGTTGAGTAAAGAGTACAAAGGTTATTACTTATCCTGAAATCCTAGTCATCAGTTTAGTGTGTTAAATTGCTACAAGTTTTCAAATGAACTTTTCTGGCGGGTTTGGCCATCCAAAGCATTCCTAACATGGAGGGTGATACATCATTGGATTACCTTAGCATTCATTTTCAGCAAGGTAACGATTTGAGCATAAAATATAATAAGACAAACAATACAGTGCCTCGATCAGGTTGAGTACTGTGAGGGTGATAGGGAATTTCAAGCTTATACATGAATTAATGACCATTATTTGTCATATTCAGCAGCAAGTTACGGTTCAAATAAATATTTCTTGTTATGCGGTTTCAATGATTGATCATGGTTTACAATTTCGTTTCGTACATGCGCCGTATATTTTTGTACATGTTTCATTCCCTTTGACATCGATGGCGTATGCTCGTTATGTTTAGGTTAACCATTACTGACATAAACATCTCAATCATATGACAAAATTTTGCATACAATTGCGACATTGCCATTATCATAACAAGAAACAAGGTAAAAACAAGTAGAGAGTTAATATATGGAGAGATAAAGTGTTTCAATAAGAAGATTTTTATACTATTTTACAACCGTTTCTGCCCTCGTACCAAGTATTGGGTAAGGCTAAGACTTAAAGAGGCCGCCATTGTTAACAACAGTTACATTACTGTGACTACACAGCTATACACTATAGTACAGTTACTTAGCGTAGCTAGGCGTAAAATAGCCTATATTATAATATTTAGAACCATAGCGTAGCTAGGCGTATGTGTCACATTGTCTAGACCTCCCGGCTGCTAGCCTCATTTATTAACGTTACTGTTAGTGGTATAGGCTAATGCATTAGCCTCTTAGTCTAGATGGAGCCAGGCATTAGTTAAGGCTAGCCAACATGACCTCATATTCCATAGGTGGGGCTTATCCGCAGGGCAGCCCTGCGAATAGCCAGACACATACACCTTATTCACAGGGCAGCCTTAGACTGGGTTAACGGGTTCAGTAACTTTTGGGGCTATTCGAGTTTGCTTTTGGGCACCAGCTACCTTTTGAGAGTCTTTATTGGGAGCCTCTATATTTTTGAGGAATTTGTTGGCCTTTGGGATTCCTACCTCAATGCTGTTAGGATTGGTTTTGGGAGCCTAGGGCCTTAAGATTGAACCAGTCTAGCATTAGTACCACCAACATAAAAAATGTCATCCCTCATTTCACCTTTGTTTTTGCAGAGTGACTGCTCATTTGCATGTAAAGGTGTGGGAGGGGGGGGGTGTCACACCCTTGACCATATTGGCTTTCAGGCAATATCGGCTTTTGGGGAATCCCAAGATAAGCTCCCTTAAAATAAGCTTTTAAAATTGAACTGCTGGGGTTCCAAAATTTAGCTTATGAAGTGGCTAAGACTATTTGGGCCCAAAAGGTTGGCTTTTTCAAGGCCCCTAAACTGACTGGTATCAATAGCAAAACCTAATAATAAACCTATTTTCAAAATCGTCACAGCCCTGCGAATAAGGTGTCTGTGTACGTTATTCGCCGGGCTGCCCTGCGAATAATCACTTCGTATTCCATAACTTACTCTAGGCCTATAGCTGGCTATAGTAATTAGTAGTGCTCATGGTCGGCTCATAATTGACACACTTAAGGATTTGATCAACGGTGTCTATGAAGGAAAAATCCAAATCACTCAACTGAATGTGTTTTTCATATGTGTAGTTCCTCAGAAATGTAATGATCTCAAACTGTGTTCTGTGCTTCTGCACCATACAATTGAGCAGAATTTGACCACAAAATGTCTGCCGTGTCAAGTTCTTTCATACCCCTAAATTGACACATTCGTCGATAAGCTAACTGTAGTATAGGCCTTAGTATACATCCATTGACTTTGGATGTTGTTTGCTATGCTTTGAGCCTCTAAGCTCGGACAGGTCAGGTCTCAGAGAGTAGTGGTATCATATTGAGGTAATGTTGGTTACTTTTAGGGTGTAAGATTTCCAAATGCCCAAAAAACGTTCAAACGGGGGGGGGGGGGGGGGGGGGAGGGTGTTAAAAGCTTAAGAAAAACCACAATTTGGTCAGCAAATAGCTGAAATGGATTCAAGCTCATGAAATATGTAATTCTGCTTGACTGCAAAATGTTTAGGTGGCCTGCTGTATCGTTGCTAGTAATATTTGAAGGTGCGTCAATTACGAGGGTGCATCAATTATGAAGCCTTTACTATATAGTGTATTTAGTCTAAGTAACTGTTGAGTGTTGTAAGCCTAATTTAGACCTGAGCCAGACTGCAAAGTAGAGATGATGCCCATAGGACTTGATGCACTGACTAGCCTACATGATGTTCTTATAATATGATATGCCTATTTCCACGAAAATGTAGCTGACACTTTGTATGTTCAGCACATATCCAGTGCTTCCATCTTAGTTCCCCACATTAAGAAATAACTTTTAGTACAGTCTGGGGCCAAAGTTTGACATCAAAATACACTGTACAAATGTTCAGACATATTCTATGTGTTGTAAGTTACTGGATTGATAATCCTATAATATTAGACAATAGTTTTCAATAAGCAGCAAGTTGCTTTTTTCTTCTTATTATTACTACAAAACAGTAACCAATTAGGATGGGGTGTTAAAACCTTCAACATTATTTTCTTTAAAGTTTACAAGCAAGCCTCCTGCTCACTTAGCTGCCACAAAAGACTGCCCGTGATTATGGAAATTTTGACAAAAGATGGTTCACAATTAGTCTAAAAATCACATTTTTACATTAAGTTTCCTCAGCTCATCACTGACAAAGTCATATTCACATGCATGTAAGCCAGTCCTATTGTTACAAATGTGGGCTGTTACCACCATGGGACAAAGGTCTGTGAGCATTTCCTTGAATTACATGTGCACTGAATGTATGAGCGTGTACAAATATACAACTACAGTTACTAACGCTAGTAGGGCCAAGAAGTGTGTGGAAGAGGCCGCTGCATATAAAATTGTTCACGGTTCCATGTCCACATGTGAATATAAAAATTAAAGCAGTCAGTTCCACTTTGTGAGAACACATGTCAACAGTCTGTACCAGTACATTCTACAGGGCTAATAATAATAGACACTATGACCAAGGGCTATTAATAATAATAATCAGGAGTTAATTTTACGACGAGTAAGTGACCACGAATGTGGGAGAAGCCCGCAAGGGCTTATGGATTACAACTTTCACAACGTACTATGCATATTACACTAGTTCATCTTTAAATGCCAAAAAATGTTCTGGTTTAGATTTATTGAAACATGTTTGAACACATATCGAATGTGATTAAATACTACATGAGTATTCACTTATCATATGTAAGCAGTTTGGCAAATCTTGTTTCTTGCAAACAATCATGTGATGTAAATTGATAAAAGAACAAATAAATTCTCTGTTCCTGCTGCAGATTTTACAATGTCTGATTTGGTGTTTCAAGAACCAACGAAACAAATTAAAAATGTAGCAGATTTGGCAACGTGGAAGAAATCCCAGGTAAGTGGTAATTGGATAGTATATCTGTTAAGGCATAAATATATGTATATTGAGATGTGTTCCCATGCATTGATGTCTAACTACAGAGAATTGTAGGAGTGGCTAGTCTGCTTGAAATTTAAAAAAACCAATCCTGGAATATTCCTGTAATTTGACCTTAAAGAGGAGAACCTGTTACTTTTCTAAACTAATCAAATGCGCAAAAATTGAAGCATTTGGCAAATCTAGAAATTATCGTTCATATGAAGTTCGACAACCTTATTTGTCTCTTCTTCATTTTGTAAATATGACACTTTCCTTGAAAAAAAGATGCGGAATTAAAATATGTTTTCATTTCTGGAAAGTTATGTTAAGGTCAAAGAAACTATGACATTCTCTTCTCAGTCCAGGCTCAAGTTATAAATATTAATTCATTTTCTTACATATTCTAGTAACACTAATATAACATGATATTTTTGTTTCAAACTATAGCCAACATGATGTTTTTCCCCATATAAATAGCATGATGTGGTGTAATTATATACAACATCTTTAACTGTTAATCTGTTCTTTTATACATTTTATTTGCAAGGCATATAGTGATTACATGGGCTTTGTAAGGTTGATGAACACCACCGTCAAGGGGAAGAAACTGACAGATGAGTGCAATGTCTCTGAGGTGATTCTCTAATTCTATCTGATAATAATAATAATAATAATATTTGATTTTTATATAGTGCTTTACACCAGCAATAGGTCTCAAAGCGCTTTACAGACATTATACTACCCTTGGTCAATGATAACCTGTCCCAGAGACAATCCCTCCAGTCGGCAGCAGTTATATACTGCGCCCAATAACAAGTTACCTCAGTAACCTCACAGGTACCCATTTAATCCCCCTGGGTGGAGAGAGGCAAGTGAGATAAAGCATCTTGCCCAAGGACACAACGTAATGAACTAGGCAGGAATCGAACCAGCAATCCTTGGATCATGAGTCCGACGCCTTAGCCAATTGGCCACCACACTCTCTGAAGTACTGTAGCTACAGCTGATGGTGATGATGAAGAGAGGAGAGAGTGTATGTGTCTTTGTGCGTGAGTAGCGAGGGGCATTGAGCATGGGAGGGGGTGGCATTGGACATGGCATGGGAGGGGACTCAGGGAGAGGTTGGCATTGGACAAGGCATGAGCCCGGAATCAAGAGGCTTAGTTCTAATATAATGCTGATCTCAGCCAGTGAGGTAAGCCTTCGACTTGTACTTTTTATAAAATATTGAAGAAAGTCTCAGAGGGTTTATCTTCAACTAAAAAAGTTGATTTTCATAGCAAAAAGCCTCGCTTGATGCTTTCAGGCAGTTTACTTTGAAGTTGCCGACATTGACATGCTCGTGTTCAAACCATATGTAAAATCGTCAGTCTAAATTTATCTCTTCCTATAATTCAATTCCATCGGTTGTTCTCTTTGTACTAAGTGAAATTCAAAAACCGATTCTGAATGAGTTCACACAGGTTGACTGCAAGAGTCTGTCTTACAGTTTTAATATTTTTCAAATCATGCAAAGATATATGCTAAGACTTATTCTCGTTTTCGTTGAAGTCGATCTTTCTTCATATTTCAGACCTGCCAGAAATTGATTACGATGATTGATACCTTGGATGGATGGGCGGAGGAAATCCCCCCTTTACAGCAACCACAGAGATACGGTAACCAGGCATTTAGAAATTGGCATACAAAATTAAAGGAGGTGAGTTATAAGTGGAAGACCTGAAATTATTGTGGTTTGCTAATTGGGCAACCATTTGGTCCAATAAAGGGGACTTGTCAAAGCTATTTGTCATTTTTTTTTCATTGCATGGCATTGCAAGAATTTGAAATATCAATAATATATGACAGCCTTGAACCTGCTAATGGTATGTTGCTGAATGTTTAGCACATCCCCCAACTGTTAACTGTGGCAAATTAAATGTCTAAACATTCTGATTTGAATGTTTTTGTATTTGCAAGTAATTTGTCAAACTTTGTGGGTGTTGTGATGAAAAATAACAACCTTTAAACTTAACTATCCATCTGTGGTTATTAATTTTCACATAATTTTTAGCAATTTGTTTTTGTGCTCTCTAATAGAGAAATGTTACTTTTTGCCTTTTGGTCTCATCCCACCTGTATCATTTTGTAATTAATCTGCAAGAATGGAAATATCGGACACTTACATGCATGCAGATAGGTTTGTTCCTGGCAAACTTCCTCATATGAGATGGAAAACCAACTGTGAAGTCAAATATGTAAAGCTTAACTTCTTAAGTTCTTAATAAACATCTTCATTGTGTAGCATATTACAAACCAGCAGAACCAAAAAATATGAACATTTGTGTGTTGCAGGGTCATGAAAGGATAGACTCATACTTTCTACTCAGATTGACTCAAAAATTTGCAAGGCAATAAAAATATTTCCATATTTTTTTTTTGTGTGGCCTCTTTAAAGAATGCAGAGACTTTAATTCAAGATATCTTGCCAGACAACTGCAAGGGTGCATCGATAGAATTAAAATCCTATCTGACAGAAGGGTTCGGTAACTACACCAGGATTGATTACGGGACTGGTCACGAGATGAACTACGCCACTTTCCTCTGTTGCCTCTTCAAACTCAGGGTGCTGGAAGAGACAGACTCTGAAGCAGTGGTCCATCGTGTATTTGACAGGTAGTTTGAACAGTTGGTTCATGTATCTCTTCAACAGCTGTACGATGTGAAAATGGTACTAATTACCTTCTGTCGTTGAGTTTATCCTCTGGATAATTAAGGAGATTTCTGCTCATGGATCTAGACTTAATGTTTCATTCATACAGTCTGTCTGTCTGTCTACCTATTCTATTACTAGATTTTGAATTTTTATATTCTTTATATTGAGGCCAATATGCACAGATATCTTTCATGACTGATGGACTTGGTAAACAAAATTCTTCACCGTGACCATTCAGCTATCCACATAACCATACAGGACTTGCTCTAATATGTCTAGAAACATTTGGTATTATCCACATAACCGTAGTTCTCTTAATGTACTGGTTGTATAAAAAGTTGTTAACCATATAGCTAGGACCTACTGTAGCCTAGGCTAAGCTATGGCTATAGCCATGTAGTGTCCTTTTAGTTATCCTCCCTATGGGACTAGCCAGTTGTGGTCTTCCACAAACATTTGGTATCATCGACATAACCGTAGTTCTCTTAATGTACAGTTATTAACCATATAGCACAGCCCTACTGTAGCCTAGGCTAGGTTATGGCTATAGCCACATAGTGTATTTTTAGTACTCCTCCCTATGGGACTAGAAAGTTGTGGTCTTCCACAAACATTTGGTATTATCCACACAACCGTAGTTCTCTTAATGTACTGGTTGCATAAAAAGTTGTTAACCGTATAGCACTGACCTACTGTAGCCTATGTTAAGTTATGGCTATACCCACGTAGTGTACTTTTAGTAATCCTCCCCATGGGACTAGTTGATTGTTCCTTCTCAGTCTATCATCCGAAGAGTATGGATTAGAACAATGGTTCTCTCGTATGCTTCATCTACTAACATCATATGTCACTATATGATCTGTTCTTTCATAGGTACTTAGAATTTATGAGGAAATTACAGACGAAGTACATGATGGAACCAGCTGGAAGTCAGGGCGTTTGGGGACTGGATGATTTTCAGTTTCTTCCTTACATTTGGGGAAGCTCACAGCTACTAGGTAAGAAGAGATAAAAATGGGGCGGGGGGGGGGGGGTGGATGGGGAAGAGGGAGGGAGACAGTTTCCTTTCTGATTACCAGGAAAGAAGAACCTTTTTGGGTACTTAACTTTACCGTTTTACTCCCCACTCACCTGTTCTTTCCATCCCTAAACTACCTTATTCTGACAAAGTTAGACTTAGCAAATCATTTTAACCCCTGTCACCTTCTAATTCAGTTACTGGATTTGCCCACCCTTCATTAGATGAGACAAGTTAATTGGAATAAGAAGTTAATTGGTTCATTGAACAATGAACAGAGTAGACTAATAGACAGAACAATGTAGTGAGGTGAAAGAAAATTACCACTTTCACTGCCTGCCTTATTTTTAAATTTTTCCTCTGAAGAAACGACAGGCTTTTCCTGTTTAATGCCATTAAAATAAAAATGTATTTGATAGGCGAACTGAAATCTGAAGCTGATCACGTGTAACATTCATCGATAAAGTCAGTTATTAATATTTGATTGTTTCCCTTACAAACTTGTTAAACATATCTTCTGGTCTGTATTTCAAGCTTTGTGGTCATTTTTTGGTTAAAAGTAAATATAATATTTTTTTGCTCTACAGGTCATCCCAAAGTATCCCCCAAAGACTTTGTGGAACAAGATGTGTCGCATTTTTACAAAGATGAATACATGTTTATGGCGTGTATAGAATACATAAACCAGGTAACGTCCTCACATTCTGCTTGGGTTTTAACCATTTGTTTAAGAAAAAATAAGACAAAAACTAAAACCTAATCATGTAATTTTCTAGTGCAATTTCGGTGGATCGAAGTAGTCAAGTTTACCGTTGCTATGGTCAAATGAATAAAAGTGGTGGTATAAGACGCAATGAAACTTAGCATCTGGGAGGTAATGGAGTAACCAGGAGAAATCCTTTTATTTTCCCCATCTGAAATGGTCTTTCCTCACTGCCAAAAAATATGTATAAGCTAAAAATTGAAAATAGGATAGCCTCTCTATGCAATAGATTCAACATGTAGGTCAAAATGTACGCCATTCGACTTCTCCCACATGCAAGTGTGGTCGTATAGATTACTGTAAGGTTATTAAATTATAATAAAGTCAATGCCAAATTCAGCATTAAAGGTATGCAACAGCGTAGGTAGGTGGAGTGTCATAGCTTTAAGAATCTTTCTACTCACCTAGCCATTTTTTTTTCCCCTCCCCCTATCCTCATCAACAGTACCCCTACTTTGACAAAACACCTATTGAGTGCACTCAGGTATAAAACAAGTCCAAAATTTCATAACGGCCCACGGGATGCAAGGAAAAACCATCCCCGACTTGCAGGAAATTCTTCCTTGTTCTTGGGTATTCACAAAAAAAAATTCTCAGGAGCAAGGAGTGATCTACTTCATACTAGCTGTTAGTCTGTTTGAAAATTCATTAGAACTGTCCGCTACAGATTATTGTAAATATTTTGCGGATGATTTCAAGTTGCTTCCGAGAATTGATCGTTTCTTGTCATCATAGTTTGAAAACTTCAATTTAAATATCTCAAGAACACTTGTACCATATCCTCTCCATTGTAGGTGAAGACTGGACCATTTGCTGAACATTCGAATCAACTTTGGAATATCAGTGGCGTGATGCACTGGACAAAAGTCAACTCGGGATTAATTAAGATGTACATGGAAGAAGTAAGAAAAATTTCCCAAAATTTTCCTTTATTTTTCGAAAGACAACGGAAGAGTAAGAAGAGGTCGGCGATTTTAAGTACTGATTACTTTTACATATCGTTAAAGTGTTACACATTTGAGGCAGCTGTTGTTTACTATTTAGCATCTCCCACTACTTAAGCATGTGTGCATAATGTTGTTAACATACATGTTGAAATAGGGTATAGGTTTGGTTGATGTAATTTTAGGAACCAAACATCTATTAATTACATCAACACAATTATGTAATGTTAAAAACCAAACATGAATAACAAATTTTTAGAAAACAAACCCCATAAGGTTATTTTAGTAATTAAACACAAATACATACATTTTAGAACTTCACACTATCATGTAATGTTAGAAGCCAAACATGTTTATGTAATTGTAGAAACCAAACACGATTACATAAATTTTTGAACTTCACACTATCATGTAATGTTAGAAGCCTCACCTTACAACAAGTTGTTGTATGTAGTGTTTTAACAATTGCAATCTTATTTTGCACTTTAGCTGTTCTCCCTCTGGTAAAGTTGGTGACCAAACTCAGAAAGCTGCTTTAAACCTCGCTCACACACACCCCCTCTCCCCCCCCCTCCCCCTCACCAAGCCCTACAGATGAATATATGTTAGATCTAAAACTGTTTCTCATGTCATAACATCATTACAGGTCTTAGGTAAATTTCCAGTGGTGCAACATTTCCACTTTGGTAACTTGATGTCGATGAAGCCAGCCTGAGTGACCAGTCGAGGCTGACCACTCTTGCCATTGCGGTCAAAGAGGAACAGGAGCGGAAGGTGAGGGGAGAGTGTTTAGTTCAGAAATCATATACCTTGTATAGTGTGTGGCTGAAGGGATCGTACCAAACTCATGAAGAGTGAGTGGTACAGCCCACAATGCGGTAGCGAAAGAGATATTTTATTATGTATATGTTAGCAAAATGGTTAAGAGAAAAAAGTTATGAAGAATTGTAGACTAAAATTTTGTATCGAGAGCAAAGGAATTTTTTGCTACTTTTCGCTAATTGATATTGATTATGAGGAGATGAAAAGAGAGTCTTTTGTGCAATGATGTAATTCTGACATAAATAGCTCATCAATGTTTCATCGCTGATATCTTGTATTGTACATGGCAAATGAATTGTGACCGTTTGTTGCCATCTCCCATAACTTGTATTGTACATGGCAATGAATTGTGACCCGTCGTTGCCGTTGCCGATACCTTGTATTGTGCATGGCAAATGAATTGTGACCATTTGTTGCCATCTCCCATAACTTGTATTGTACATGGCAAATGAATTGTGACCATTTGTTCCCATCGCCGATAACTTGTATTGTACATGGCAAATGAATTGTGTCTAGTCATAGCCATATTCTGTGTGTGACCTTCATTCATAAGTTCAGTGTATACGTAATGAGAAGTAGTACTACTTCCTATGTGGATCTGTTTGTCCTATTATCTCGTTCAGCGTGACATCATCGTCGTCAGTTGTCGATGAAAGAGGAACTGATAACCTTTCAATGCAACTGATGTCACACTTTCACGGTAGCATCCTGCGTACTTCCTTTGTGCCACTTGATCTATAAGAGATTATGAAAGGTTATAATTTATGAATTGCAGTTTCCATTTTGAAAGGCCTGTTTCACTTTCTTTTCCTCGTCGAGTTGAAGCCGATATGCCTCGTGTGTTTGGGCTGCACCGGATGAAGAGTTTATTATGAAAGAAATGTGAAATGTTATCATACGATGCAAATTTAGCAAAGGTCTGTAGGAACGCTACATTGAGGCAGTGGCAGCTTGCTTCCTTGTACAAACAACAGTTTAATACATCCATCACTCTTGCATGTTAGATTCCCTGCCAAAGGCGAAAGGAATCGATGTAATGGTTATAGTGTGTGTGTGTATCATGGCGTGTGTGTGTGTGTGTATCTGAAATGTTTTCCAGAGGTTTGCTTTGAAGCAACTCTGCAAACATACTAGAGTATAATGCACTAAACGGCTCATTTTCACACCATACCTCATACATACCAAACGTAGCATAGCAGGAACTATATCCATAGGTAAATTATATCGTTTAAAAAACTATAAAAAAAATATGTCTTTTTTCATCCAGTACCTACCCAGTCTCGACCCCTGTATCAATTAGGGGAACTCCTTGTTTATGGCAATTGGGCATTTTGTTAATCTAAGCATTGATATAGGTCTCTTTACATAAAATTCACCTTCCATTGAACCAAAATCTTCACTATTCTCACCCACGGTTAACACCATTACAATCTCATCCCATACGTGTGCTATTAGACAAAGGAAATGTGATCGTCAATCTCTTTTCAAAATAATATATTTCAAATGAAAGAAATGTTTTAGGCAATGTTAATATTTTAACATCTGTTTGGTCCAAGTCAGTTAAGCTTCTGAACTGAAATAAATTTTCAGGGATCAAAATCCAGTGAGTGTCCAAACAGCTTTCAAAGAAATCGCAAAATTACACCTTCTAATTTGTTGTCAGATCAGTTGTGATACATCATTCCCTTTGTTCCATGACACAATATATAGTACATTAAAACCAAAGCCATGAAAACATGAAATCTTTTTACAGTAACTTGTGTGAAGCTATTTCCTTCAAAGGAGTCCATTCCTTATTCAAGAACAGCCTTTTTTTTCACTCCATGGAGAATTTCTCTACCAGAACACATGAGGTCAAGAATTTCCTGCACAAATTTTACCATTAAAAGGCGATTTTCTCTGCCTCCCAAGAGACAGTCAGAAATTGGTTGATGAATTTCCTTATTTCAAGTAACCACTGTGAGGATTCATCACTCTGGCCGGTTTTTTTTTTTTTTTTCCATTTGAATGAAAAAATATATACAGGAAGAGGTCAAATCATTAAACTGGCTGTGTCTTGTCTAAAGTCGTTTCATTTAAAATGATACCAGGAAGCAGCTGTTCTTTATTTCATGTGAATTGATACATGTTGATTTTCCTTTCAGAGAGAGTGTTTGTGGTCTTTATTATTCCTGTTGCTATTTGTGTCCAGAGCTAGTTCGGGTTTAAACATATTTTTCGATGTACAATTACTTGCACGTGGATGATGTATTATCCTAAAGTAGCGCTGATATTAAATAAGCCTGATTAAGGAAACTGGAGTTATTGCAAATGTTATTTCAGTTATTTTTGATGTCGTACATGGTTTCCTTTTATGTTCTAGAGTGTCCTGCTAATATGGAATATAAAAGTAGATAATAAAATTAGTGTTACTTTCGATATTTTTATCAATCAAGTGAATTTTTTTGGGTCTAATTAACCTATCATATCAGTACATTATCCCAAGTCTCATAAAATTGGAAAAATGGAAAGGGAAAAAATATCACTAAATGGACAAAACTTCAACCTTTTCTCTGAAATGATTTTAATAAAAATATCCTTTTTTTCCTACAAGCACCTTGTCTGCAGTTTCATTATCCTCTTATTTCAGTATCTATTTGAAAATCGTAATATTTCTTCTAATTAAACTCGAGCCTTGAATGCGATGTGACTATGCATTGAACAACAATACTTTGTGTCAGAGTCGTAAATTAATCACCCTATCAAGTGATCGAGTTTCGTTATTTTGAGTAGTTTTACCAACTCAATTCCTTGTTTCATAGAAAGGACTCCTCACCTTTTTTTTTTATCCAGTTTTATTTTTCATTTTTTCTTTTTGTAGTGTTACATAATACAGAAATGGTACAACTCCAGTTGAGACATATTAAAATATTCCTTACGATAAAAATAGTCTCTTTTCCTTTTTCCTGCTAGGAATTTTTTTTTTTTTACCTTTTTAAAGTTTGTCCAAGACAGAGTGGGAGAGAGATAAAGTGATATAAATATTAACGGAAATAATAGAAGACTTCAAACACTTCAGTTTAATTTTATCTGGAGAGTGTGGGCTTCTCTTCCTACGTTGGGCTCCACTTTTCATGTTGTTATCCTTGGCACTTGCAATGTGAGACGAGTGATAAATTTGACATATTTCATTTCTTTGAATGAAACTATTTTTGCCAAGAGCGGCCTATAGCATCCTATAGCTGTAACATTATAACTACATGTAACTCCAGATTTAGTTTGATAAGTGGTAATTTTTGACATTAAATGTCAAAAGGTATCACTTCGTGTGGGTGGACTACAATGTAAACCAGAAAGAAAATGTCCCAACACTTACAGTCTGTCACGGTCTCTTTCTACAAACAAATACTGGATGATGGTCCGTACCTATATCTACAGCAAGTGTCCAGTTTGCTTATAATAAGTGTATGAAAAGATATCACTTTGCAGTTGAGCAATAGATGTCCGCTACACAATGAACTTAACATATATGTATGTATGTATATGTGATCTTCCCGCAAGCAGGAACTCGCGAAAGAAGCCATGGAGGCTTGTAGACTCGCAAGCTGACCGAAGCCAATCTCTCGGCACACATCCATTTAACGTCCATGTCGGGAAGTTGTTATTGAACAACACCCTTGCCAGACGACACACATTGCTGTCGGCGGGAATCGAACCGGGGATCTCATGACTGGGAGACGCCGGCGTTAACCACTAGGCTATACAATCCGCACTACTATATATAGCACATCAAGCATATAGCATATAGCACATCAAATAATGTGGTTTGGTACATAGTATACAGAACCAATTCCTGGATCCAGGATGATGGTCAATAACTATTTACAGTAACCATCCACTTTGCTTATAAATGTAAAATCATGTTATTGAAGTTTTAAGTTGAAGGTTTATACTCCTGTATCACGGCAAGACCTGTGCAACTACACATCACTTCACCCCTGGTCATTGGTAACCTGTCACACCCACACACCCAAGTATGCACAATTCAAACAGTCACTTCCAGTGCACCTACAGTGTGCCATCTATGTGTCCCCAGGGGGACTGCCTGTAGGGTGCAGCCGCACACCAGCGCACGCAACTATATTTACAAGCTACCTCACTGGTCCCCATTTCATAAAGTGAGGCAGTGAAGATTAAGTGCCTTGCCCAAAAACACAACGTAAGGATCGGGCTAGGATTCGAACCTGCAATCGTTAGAATGCAAGTCCAAGACCATAGCCATTTGACCACTACGCTATTGCTGTACAGTGAACTTCTACAACCCAAGCAGGTCCTTCTTTAACCCAAGCAAAAGATTCTTGCTATATAATAAACATTCATATAAACAAGCTGTTACTTATTCTTTACTACTTCATGCAGTAATCTTGGTCTGCTTGCCTTAAAAAGTGGATATTACACAATAAACATAAATAGCGCCCTCTATTTTGTTTTTCTCTCTCTCTATACGTATTTACATTACATATATCTTATATATACATACACGTAAGGTTCTGAATAAGGGTGTAGCCAGAAAGTCTGAAATAGTTCATTCAACTCTCCCAGGTGCTTGTGTAATGTACAGTGTGTGTGTAATGTACACAATAACAGAGACAATTAGTATACTACACTGACTGCACACTTTCTCTGTGATGGAAGTAATACAGGATGAAGTTCAAATAACTGATTGGTGATGAGCGTAACATGACAGGGTCTGTACTGTAACAGACAGTATGGTGATGTAACTCCGGCCAGCGTGGAGTGAGTGATGTGGTATCGAGGTGTGTCACTGGTGGGTTATAATATAATAAGCATGAACCAGCACTTAGTAGTCTGCTGTGTTATAGTTAAATAAATTCTCAGTGACAAGGAAATGATGTAAACAGTTATTGGAGGAGTCTGATGAAATGGAATAGTGGACTGTTGCATCATTTACCAAGGATTATTATTATCATTGTTTATTGTATTTGTAAATTGTAAATGACAGATAACAGGGAGGGAGGTGGGATGGAGGGAGGGGAGAGGTATCAGGTCCTTATAGACTAAATCATGGCTTGTTTGTGTCATTGAATTACTGTTACATGGATTCAAAACAGATGGTGTTTGCCAAATACACTATGAGAACAGTAAGTTTGTCCATCTTCCTTGGACAAAGAAGTATCTTTTTAATACCAAAAATAAACATCTGATTTCATTGGACAATTTCTATTCCACATTTGATACTTTTTAATAGAATGTTCAGGCAATAAAATCGGTTTTCAGGAAAAGGAGCAAAATTTTATTTTTCAGCTCTTTGAAATCTTGGTGATTCTAATGCATTGTTTTTTAGTGTTTATAAATGTACCCCATATGGGGGAATATGGGATATGAGCTGATGGCTAAAGATGCAATTGGTTTGGTACGACAATGCATACTATATCTAATCTGTAAAATATGCAGCTAAAATTTGATAAATTGAAACAGAAATGAGTTGGAAAATCCAGAACAGTGAAAAAACTTCCAGCCTCCACCAGGATTCAAACCTGGGCCTCTCGCTTTAAAATGCAGACACCCTAACAAACTAGGCCATGGACACTGATTGTATGTCAGGAGGTTCAAAACCAGTAAGGAAGGTTTTCATTCCGCTGTATATATATATATATATATACATACATACATACATACATACATACATATATAGCAGCCCTGATTGATCGCAAACATGATCGCCAAATATTTTAGCTTTAGTTTCCCATCGGTTTCGTTGTTATGTTTGGTCTGGGTGGAAGTGGAAATGTACTAACAATAATCTCCAAATTTTATACTACCTTGTGCATTGAAAAACTTTGAATAAAAATGAAGAATGCAGCTCATGACCCCTTTATTTTGGGGGCGAGGGGGGAGGTTCCTGATTGAGTGGCCCTATAATTTATCCATTTTTTATTATTTGTTTGATTGGAGGGTGAGTGTGATTTCACAGCAGCTGGGGAAGGGTAGAAATCTCCTTTTCATTGTAACCCTTCTCCGTTGTTTTAGACTATAGTAAACCTCTCCACATTCCTGTCTCCTCTCCTAAATCTCACCACTCTTACCTTCACTTGCCCCCATATTTATCTTATTTCCAGTTCAAGTCACACCCTTATAAAACCCAATGAAATCATTTTAGTTCTAAAAAGTTTTTAAAAAAAAAAAATTAAAAAAGTGCATTCATCCACACTTGCCAGTATATTTTTTTCTAGTTCTAGTCACACCCAATAAAATCATTTAGTTCTACTAAAAAAGTGCCCCCTCAAAAAAAAAGAACAAAATGTGCATTCATCTGCACTATTCATGAATAGCATATTACAAATTCCTTAGTCTGTATGGGAGTACAAGGAGCAGCAATAGCAGCAGTGCTAAAAGGAGTCTACTACCACCTCCATAGGAGGCTAGTCATCACAAATCAATAAGACCACAGCATGCAGCACACAGCAAGTTTCCCAGTTGCGTGAGAGAGAGAGAGCCGTGTGGGCGTGAGCTGGTTTCATGGATCACGCTTACCAGGGTCTTTTGTTTACCCAGACAGCTAATATCACCTTTGCTATTACATTGTATTCTCCGTACAGAGTTTGTACGCACTGCCTGTGCGTAGGTGCGTGACTCAGTATTGGTTTAAAGGGAAGTAGCACGAACTGGCATTGCTATCATGCCCTGAATAAAACGTGAGGTCATTTGAGGCATATAGTTCTATTTCTCCTTAAAATGGTGGCCTTTCTCTGAATTAGGTTCTGTAATTCTCACTTTTATTTTTTGTGTTCTTTATTGGAATAGTGGATATTTTTTGAAATGGAAATCCCAAGAAAAAAAAGCTTAGGTTACACCCAAGGACAAATTGTAATGAAGGGAAATTTGGGGTGTATTTTGATGATAGTTGTATGGCATGTAAATAAACAACCAATTGTTTTAATATGAACTATAGTTTCTTGTCACTCAGTTGAAGGGTATGTGCAGATTGTGTAATAGGCCTAAGTTATTTTGTGCATATGGTGCAATGTGGAATTTTGCATGTCACCATTGGCAAGCAATTGAGCTATGATATGAGAGGGGCAGAAAGAGAAGGGGGGGAGGGGGGATTGGGTTAAAGGAAAAAACAACACTGAACATACAGCTATAAATTAAGTCAGATGATAATACAAAATTATTCTAATTTTAAAAATAAAATACCATTTTACAACCCTATTTCATTTGGTCCAACAACAAAAATCGCACCGCACATTTTAACAGATGATACAAACGTCTTTAATTTCCTTGGAACTGAAACCTTCGGGGCTGCTTTTCCCAAACGTTGTTCCATACTACTCTGTTTTAAGCCTAAGTGGCAGAGTTCCTAGAATCACTTTTGATTTACAACCAAAAACCAAATCACTTTAGCTCCCAGGCAGAAGCCGACATTGTAGCAAGAAGCTATTATCCAGTAGCACGCTGTATTTTACTTCCGTTGCCCGTCAGGAGACGTGAGTAGTGTTTTCATGCAGAGTTAACTCAGATATGTGCAAACAAGCCTTAGACTGGTAATCTTTTAACCAAAATAACAAGAAACAATTTACATGAAGTGGCAGAATATTTTTTGCAATATAATAAATGGGTATTTGATTTTAGAATTGTTGTAAGTGAAATCTTCAAGTTTCGGGCAAATCAATCTCCATGCTTTTTTTTTTTCTTAAAAGTCTTCAGGTTTTTACACCTTTGGGGCAGGGGGAGGGGGGAGGGAGGAGATTTTTTTTAAAGTCTCCAGGTTTTTTCTCCAGGGGACCAAAATGTCAGGCTTTTGGCTGGTCTGATCAATTTTGGAGAGTCATAATTTTTCAGTCAGAAAAGTACTTTTTGAAACTTTTAGCATAAATTTAAGCATGCCGAAACTGAACAACAACAACAGGGCTAGGATGCCAGGAAGTGATCTCTACCAGCTTATTTCGTTCTTGATGATATAAGTAGAGATCGTGCAATATGTTGGTACGGTTTGCACACAGAAGTTGCATGTGTAGATATGTATACTGTAGCTGTTACTGCCTCAATAAATACCAGGATATATAACAAATGAATAGGGCTAGAGTTAATATTTAATTCAACCTAACCTGCTGTACTCAGGTTTGGTAGATTGTTAGAAGCGGCTTAAAGCCAGCTTTTAAAAAGTACAAATGAAGCACATCAAATCAAAAATAATAAGAAAAAAATAAATACAGAGAAACCCCAAGGTGTAATAAACAAAATGCAAATTTGTAAAAGGATTACACTACTAGAGGGTCCAAAGGCTTTCTTTTTTTTTGGAGGGGGGAGGGGGTGTTTGAAGCTTTCAAATTATACTAAAAAAGTCCCCCCCAATAAAGGATGTTGGTATAATTCAAATGATTTCTGGAATACTGGGTATGAAAATTGAAGATATTTCATAAAGGCCTACTTATAATTCTCAAGCACATAGCTAATAAATTTGTTTTTACATTTCACAACAGTTGGCAGAAAATAAGGTTTGGCTCAATGCTATCAAAAACAATTTTCATGCAGACAAGTTTAAAATTCCCCCCAAAATGGAATATATATTGTTTTTTTCAAAAAGATTCCAACCAATTTAGCTACAGCAAGTCTCCCCCCCCCCCAAAAAAAATGACAAAATTTGTAGAAAAGTGTGGCTTTTTTTAAAACCAATACACCAATTGTCTGATTGATTGTACTTTGTATTGAGAGGATATAAGTACAATCCTAGTTGATACTGTGTACTAATGCTGCTTACTGTGTGTCAGTCTGCTAACTGAGTAAAGTAAAGAAACAGAGTACATAATTGTGGCAAAGGCTGGTGATATGAGCTGTTCAACTGCCAAAAAAAAGTTTGTGAACTTTGGTCTTAACCCTTTGTGGGAGTCTGTTAAACCACAAGAATGTCATGAATTGGAGGAAGTTGTTGGTGGCTGGCAACCAGCCATGTCTGTGGATGCATGCATGCATGCGGTCACCACATGCAGCAGTCACAATGTGATATATATGTATATATATAAGGATATATATAACAAGATAATCGGTCTCAACTACACAGATGTATGATGAAAACTGGAGTATTTACATAAAGGCACATACTGTTTTAATTGGCATATACCTTGGGAAATAGTATTAAATGTGAATCATATATGCATAATTAGAAGTTGTCACAGCTATTAGATCTACTGGTCTCAATATACTATTTTACATAGTGAAGAGAGCCTTGAAGTGTCAATTGAGAAAACTATAAATTTCTGTGATTGTTCATGCGTTACACAATTGCTTTCAGGTGTGTACGTATAGGTACGTACGTGACTGAGAAAATTGCTGGGCTTTTGTTCTTGTGTGGATGTGTGTGTGTGTGATTCACAGTTGAGTCTTATAACCTGGAAGTATTGTATTTGAGCCTTGAGTGACAATTAGTCAGAACCTTTTTTGGTAATGAAATGGGTACAAAAACACACACACACAGACACACACACAAGAAAACAAAACAAAAAAAAACAATCAGAATTGATTTTCTCGTGATGGAAATGCAGTGAATGAGTGGATTAAGAACTGAATGTACTCGCTGAGTGATCAGATCAAAATACTTTGCCGGAAATGACTCAAATCTGAACGTCAAATTTGGGGAACTATTTGAAATTGTGAGAAATTTAAAAGTTAAAGGACATGACATTTCAGTGATTATGCACTTGGATCATTTTTCAACTTTATCAAGAAATGTTAAGCAATGATAAAGGTCAATTTAGTTAGTGTGTTCGTAACTTTGTTTGCGGGGTAACTTTTACATTTCCTGTTACTTGGTAGATTATCAACACACTTATTATCGGATAATAAGATTTTTCATAATTTTTTTGGCTCACAATACATTGCAAGGAAAAAGTAAAATTGAGGCTTCCATGGCTATTTCATCTCATTAGAGAGAGAAACAAGCACTGCTCATATGTAATTTTCATAGAATAAGAAATGCTGCATGTGTGTGTTGGAAGGTAGTTTATAGACTAGTTATTGCTCTGGGAGGGCGAGGGAAACATGCCCTAAATGTTCAGTGCCTCTCCACCCCCTCCCCCTCCCCCCCAAAGAAATTTTGCCATGTCCAAAACAAAAAAAAATAGTCAGGATGATAGATAAGTGTTTCAATTCTACCGGCTATAAATTAATTACAACTACTAAAACTGATCTTGAAGCTGATATGTAAGTTCTGGATATGATGAAAGTTGCAACCCCCCTCCCCCTCTCATACCCCACAAGGGGCCTATGGTGGGCCCTGGATCCCATGCCGGTAATGCGTTTTACCCGCATCCTCTGCCCGGCCCTCCTAATGTTGCTCTCATTTTTGCTGTGCCACTGATCATCCCAATCCCCCCCTCCCAGGGGCGGCGATTTGTTTCAAATATTGGGGGGATATTGCTTGGGTGCAGGCGAATTACTATCAAAGCGGAGCGCCACCATTGGTTGGCGCGCAGCGTACAAGAAAATTTCTGGTTTTGATAGCCCCCCAGATCACCAGAAATGGCACTTCTCGGGCTTGAAAATGACCAACCAGATGTACACTTTTGCCTGAGAACCAAGTTTTTCCCAATAGTTTTTTTTTTCATTCATAACCTTTTTCAAGATTGTCACAAGTCACACATCATGTTCGACCTCATCGCATCTCCTGTGGATCATTGATTTTGTAGGTAATTCTACGTAACGCCCCACAATACCCGTCAGCCCCACTTTTCATGGTTTTAAGCCCATTATTTGTTCAGAATTTGAATAATAAATTCACTTCAAAACATATCCATAATGTTGCACAAAATTTCATCTAATGGATAACCAATATAGAAAAACCTCCTTCAACCCCTAACAGACCGGTCAAAATTGCACGAGTAGAGGGAAGTATGATGAAGAATGTTGGTCAAGGAATTTTCGAAAATTCAGACACAGTTAATTTATTGGTGTACAAATATTAAAACCTCTTATAACGGCTACTATAAAACTTAGATATCATAAAAAAATACCCAAAAAATATGCTCACGGGGGGCGGTCTCCACCCTCCCCCCCCCCTTGGCTACGCGCCTGCGGTTAGAAATCTTGTAGGAAACAGGCCAAATGGAAATCAGTGAACCCATATCGATGTGGATCTGTCATTTACCTCATGCAGCATGTGTTATTTTCTATTTATAGCCACACACAAAAATTATGCCACCAAATATTGGGGGGATATTAGTTACTATTAGATACTACCGTATACCCCCCACCTAAAATATTGGGGGGTCCGTCTAGCTATTCATTTCGAAAAAAGTAAAAACTACTTTTGGTCATATATAGTAACAAATTGTGACACGGTTAGACAGGCGCCTTGCGAGGGATTTGCCAAGGGAGAGGCAAAGCTTGTAGGCAAACTATCTAAGCGTAGCGCCACCATAAGTTGGCGCGAAGCGCAAAAGAAAATTTTTGCCGAAAATGCCTCCCAGATGGCTGGAAATGGCACTTCCCAGGCCTTGTAAGTTGCATCTAAGCATTTTCTACTTTGAAATTACTAGCGATATCATACAAAATATGCTAAAAAAAAACTATGCCACCAAATATTGGGGGGGATATTAGATACTATCCCCCCACCTAAAATATTGGGGGGACATGTCCCCCCCGTCCCCCCATGATCACCGCCCATGCCCCCCCTTCCCCCCTTACTCCCCCAAATTTGAAATGACTGATGAAGACAATGCATTAGGTGTCCTACAATCAGAATGTCAGAAAGCAAAGGAAATATGGCATTAATTAACATAGAATGGTTTTCAGTTAGAAAGTTATTCATCATTAAGGCTTATGAGGTATGTGTGGAATTTCAAATATGACAAGTTATTAGAGGCCACGTGTACTATTGTAATACATAATACTCTGGGGTAGATCTCACTCTCTGAAATTTAAGTCTTCTATAAATGTTTGTTCTATTGTCTTGAGTTCGCAGTGTTTCCAAAGAGTTTGGAGGTTTGCCAGATCAAGAGCAATTCCTGTGTCTGCTGTGATGATAAATAGCGGTTTTGACAGTTGGTAGTGAAAGTCTTAAGTGAGACAAATTATTACTCATAAGCATGACTTGTTAAGCCACAAATGATTATTCAGATGTTCTTTTTTTTAAATCGGTCTTAAAGTTTCTAGATTATTTCCGGCAAACTAATTATGATTTTTTTTTTCTGGCATAATCACTGTTACTTGCACATGCACACAATAACATGATGGACAAATGTTATAGTCATATGAATGTTCTGGGAAAAATCGCAAAAGACTTCAAGACCGGAGCACATTTTCAGAGCAGATTTTCACTCTGTTGTAGAGAGTTATTGTGGAGGTCACAGTGTACTTGATCTACTGGGACTTAGAAGTTGGAAAAGTATATTTTTATTATGCATTACAGTTACGCTAGTAAAATTGGAAACTGTAAGTAAACTTTCTGGCAATTAAGTGTGTGATGTAGGAGGACAAAATTCCTGTCTGTGCTCCCAGCTAAGAGATTGTAAAGGTAAGCCTAGGCTAAAGGGATGGAATAAATCTCTGTAAAAATTCTCTCTGTTATAATATATATCGCACAACCTGAACAGTCAAAAGTTCTTCAACACAGCCGTTTCAAAAGTAGCAAAGTTATATCAACCGTTTTTGCATCTAAGCATGATCCAAACCTTTTCACCCAAACTTCCTGGTGTTAGCTAAAAAGGTTGGTGTGTAATGTGTATAAATAGATCACCGATCTGTACGATAAATATACTACTGTAAGGCAGTATATGTATTTAGGGACATGAAAATACATGCCTCTATTAAGTACAGTTAACCTGCGACAGAGTAAAATCTTAATTGTGTAGTTTTCTGTCACGATCGCCGTGTAGCTACCAACTCTAAAGCTTTGCTTATCAATCCTCACTATTAGTAGATATCATCTTATATACCTTCATTGCCTGCTACAAATGTCAACCTAGTTACTTCCCATCCACGGCCAATTAACCGAGATCAGATATACCTTTCTACTACTGTGTTTTGGAAGTGGCATGGTGTCATGCATAATTCATTTGTTTCATTGTGAAGCTCGTCCAATCAGAAGCTCTGATAGCTAACCGTTAATCAGTTTGCTGTCATTGTATGCAAACTGTGAGTATTTGTTGTGTTCATTTATGGTGATCTGGAAGGGAGACATATGTCAATTTGTATATGGGTTTTTTCTGCTCTCTCTCTGAAGGGAATTTTGTCATATATTTACACTAGTGCGTGTATACAATGGTGTATGTAAGAGTACAGAAGAATGCTAAGCAGGGTCAGCAAGCATGAACTTAATTCAGAGTTAAAAATAGTATTCACTGTAAGTGGTGTTTAGGGAATTCTGAGGGGGGAAGTTTATCAAATCTGGTTCTCACTTGCTATTTGCTGGTGGTAATCAAGTAGTATGTGTTGTGTTGATCTTGTCACAAGATTTGTTCTTTGCCAATTAATGCAGTATATTAAATACACTGTAGCAAGCTGTAGTCAAGCTGATGAATAAAAAAGGAAGGGGGGGGGGGGACTGGAAATGAATAATTACGTAATTTTCTAATTTGCTCTTTCCATGTAATAATCATACTACATATAAATATAACAAATGTTTTGGCCATAGTAATTGCCATAGTAATTGATTATTGTTTGGTGTTTAATGCAATTTTATAGATAGAAAATTGGATGTAATTTAAGTTTGGTCATTTTTGTAATCTTGTGCGATTGCTTTGGTAAGGACAGAGGTGGCTACCAGGCCAAAACAGCTGCATTATCATCCCAAGTGGCTAAGCTTTATCTACAAGTCAATAGCGAAGTGGCTATATAGGTATTGAAAGGTAGTGACTTCTACCAGGGTGCATATGTAGCCAGAGTTGTGTTTAACGGGAGCCAAATGCTTTTCTAGGGTGCCAGCCAAGACCTATTTTCTAAAATTCAGAATAAAAAACTTTCCAAAAATTTCTTGGGGAGGCCTGAGAGAATTGTGTGTGTGCAGGTGAGGGGGAGAAGGTAAGGGGGGGGGGGCTAGAGCTATCTCCATAGATACAGGACTATACAGTTATCAATATACCATCAGGTGTGCAAGGAGTTTAAACAAATTAAGGTTAATTTCTTACTTTTGGTTGTCAAATTGCTAGAATAAAGGGAAACTCAAATGAAACCCAACTTGTGCGCGACCAGTTTGGTCATTTAAGGTACTTTTGCAATATGCCCCAATTCCCAAACACTTGAAACCATAGTAACGGTACTGTTATGAATGTTTCATCACCTCAATTGAACAGTTTATTCCTAAGTTCCATCAGCTAAACTGTTGAAGGGACAGTCCAACTCAAAATATGATCATGATATATTGTAGAGAAAGTCACCGACCCCATTGCCTCCACGGCTACATGCTTGTAGAAAGTCACTACACTCTTAACTGATAACACTGTGTGCTCTGTTCTCATACTATTTACAGTACATAAAGGTATCGTTCACACTTTGTCTACAAAAGCCTATGTATTTCTTTATAATTGGATGATTCATTTCTTCAGTAAAATTCTTATTTGCCAAATCAAATGTACATACATACATACATCCATACACATTATAAACATACCTTACAATGTTAATACAACACACACCATAATACATGCATGTCATCAATTCTACACTTTTATAACATATAAATTTATATCACATTATTACTTACAATTTAAACTTTCTGTTCATTTCTCATAGTTAAGTACTAAAACTCAAAATACGATGCAGTGACACAGCATGTCATTTATATCCATATACTCAAAAAATTATTTTAACACTATTAACATGTCCCCTGGAATCTGTATCAACCTTGAAATCACTGAGTATATCAGTGAGTCATGTTCTTTTAATTTAAAGCTCCTTCAAGCCAGGACTATTGACATCTTCCCTACTATAAGCAGAAAATTGTTATGACCTTCTATCAGGTCAAACGTGTCTCAAGGGTATATTACTGTTTTCGGAGAACAGGTTTTTAACTGACCTTAAACAACTCTCTCTGAATTGCTAAGCAGAATCAATGAGTGGGTATTTTTCAAGGTTTAAATCCCTAAAAAGATGGGGAAGTATATTTGTCTTGCTTTTTCCGGTAGGTATTTTTTTTTTTGTACACACTTGTCTTGTTGGCTGTATGTTTCAATTACATCCTGGTAAATTTACAAGATCTATCTCCGTTGGGTTTACGTCAGTCGAGGAATCTAGATTTACAATTTATGGAGGAAAAAGGAAAGAAGAATCGTAGTCACGGAGGGGGTTTTAGGAAGGATGTGGGTGAGAGGGAGGAGGAGTGGGAGAGGTGTATTTATATTCTAAATGTAGATTAGGACTTAAGACATTTTAAAACACAGCTGTATATACTACAGCTACTTTCTTATGATAAAATCGGAATAACATGTTTCTTTGAAAGCAGGAAGTATTCATCATCTTAAAGGACATTATGATGATTTTTACTACAATTGGGTTGAAGGTCAGATTAATACACCAGTCTTGATCTGCAGTGTAATTTATATTTTTCCTTTTTTTTTTGCTGGTTGGTTGTGGTTGCATAACCTAAGGTCACTGTAGGATAGATTTGTATTCTTTAAAAACAGGAAGTTAGTATATATCTTTTTTATATCTTTTGGAGATTTCTTCATATCAGTTTCTGACATGTTTTGAACTAGAAGAAAACAATGGTGAATCATAGCTAAAGATTCATGTTTCATCCGCGCAGCAAAATGTATTTTTTACGTTTTTCATAAAAAAATGTGGGTGTGTCCTGGTTGTAGTGTGTTGACAGAAGTATATATTGAAACTGTATTCTTTGAAAATATTAAGTGTGTATGTATATATATATATATACATGTATATATATATATATATAAATATATAAATATATATATATATATATATATATATATATATATGTATATATATATATATATAATTGAAAATGTAATGAGTTGGAAACTCCAGAACAGTGTAAAAACTCACAGCCTCCACCAGTATTCGAACCCGGGCCTCCCGCTTTATATGCGGACACCCTAACCACTAGGCTATAGACACTGATTGTATGTCCAGAGGTTCGAAACCGGTAAGGTAGGTCGTAATTCCACTGTAGGCGTATATATATATATATATATATTTACATGTATATATATATATATATGTAAACTTTACATATCTGAGACATGTTCATTTCAAGTCTAAACATGTGATATAATAAATCAATCAATCAATAACAAAATACCGGTGTTTTTCAAAGAAACAATAGAATAGATAGAACTGCAATATGTATTGTTTAAATTTAAACTCTCTTAAGAACATGCCGATCAAACTACATAAAAATTCAACATTGTTAATTTACACTCCATAGTTAGATTGGCATAAATATAAGCTTCACAAACACCCAGCCACCCAGCCAGCCAGTAGTGAAAGGTGGAACCATACCCAATGCAAGGTCAAACTGGTCGGAGTGGAGATTAAAACAAGAACGAAACAAATATTTGTCAATGTGTGTCTACGACAACCCACTTTATACCTTATACTTTATACTAAGTTCCCTCTTAATACAAATTATGGCACTTTGAGCAGCAATATCTGGAAAACAGGATGTAGGAAAAATTGCACCAAGATATTTCAAATTAAGTTCCTCTTTTGCAGGTCCAAATTGGTTCACCTCTTGAGCTTTTTTTTTTAAATTGGCCAAACAGCATGTGAAGCAAGTTTTTCTTTTGCAACATTTTTCATGCATTTTGTTGCATTGTTGTATTAGCATGTTAATGAAACTTACTTTTTGGGGTGAGGGGAGCCTAATGCTTTCATTCTGATTGTGAGCAATGTTCCAATCTAACGCATTTTACGCACATGAAGAGGAAGGAAGGAAATTATACAGATTACCTTTTGCTTGCACGATTTTCATTAGCTCATTTGTATAAGGTGCAATGCTCAATGAAGTACGTTGTGTGAACCATGTTTATTTTGTAGCACAATTTTCCAGCAAATTTATTTTAGGTGCATACATCAAGTGTTTTCACATGGACTTTTCTTTTATTTACTGCACATGCCAATCTCTCCAATTTCACATAATTTATCCATGACATCGCACAAGACAAAACGTACAGCCAATACTTCTTGAGGGAGTGGAGAATGATGAATTAACAGGTATCGAATTATAAAAATTTATTATTAGAAGGTCTGCATAATCCAACTGCAGTAGTCAGATCTCCTCCACCTTCAGAAGCACTGCAGTTAATAGCAATTAATGTATAGCTTTCATAATAGTATCTGAAAGTTAAGTTGAAAATGATTTCCGATGTTGGACTTTGCAGTTGCTGATATACAGTCACAACCTTTGAGAGGGGAGTTTTCCCCCTAAGGGTGTTAACAATTGACAAATAAACTGTCTGGTTGTAGTGTGTTCATTCTACTTCCTTCACAGAAACCTCACTCAAGGTGATGTTGAGGTCAAACTTCCTGTACCCTGAAGGGATTAACATTACCAACTCTTTTTAAGACCACTGATCACACCCCAAGCCTTCAGAGGTCAGACATGCTCTCCACAAACAATTGCAGAGACATTCCTGTGTAATGAGAGTATATCCTGTCACCACAGACAAATACTAGACCTCCCCAGGGGAATTTTGTGTACATCCTGTTGGTACCTGTCCATGACCTTTTCAGATTTGTAGGAAGGCTTTGAACATCCTCACCTTGTCCTGTGATAGTTCGGTGTGTCTTATTTTCATTTCACCTGCTGTGGAGAGTAGGATATTGATTTACCTTAAATGACCTTTCTGGGAAGCAACCATACTGCCCTTTGTATTGTAGTAGTGTTACAGACCAGTCTACAGGGTAATGTCCCCATAGCTACTGTGGTAAAATGCACAGACTGTGAGCACTTTCAGTAGGCTGAATAAATTGGAATCAGTTCATATCTTGCTGTATTTATTAGCAGACCTTTTTACCATTTATTTTGTTAACATTATGTTACAATTGTTCACCTGTTTAATTATTATTTACGTTATATTTGAGGATTGTTTATCATATTTTGACATTTCTACATTGTGTCTCTGGGAACCTACAAAAAATATGTCCACAAACAAGAAGTGGATTATTAAATCATATAACACTCTATGGTAATAAATTACCAGTATTATTTATGTTTATCATTATAATTACTGATATCTTTATTTCTTTAGAAATTTGAGTTTGTAACTATATTTTGTTAGTAGCAAGATGATAATAAATCATTAGACAATAAAATGTCTTGAGATAATTGATATGGTTCAGAATAAACCATGAGTCAAATGCTTTGTATACAACATATCTTTTTATAGGGAGTTGGAATGGTTGTCCCCTATGAGGCTGTCCATTTATCCTGTTTGCTACAGGTTGACTTAATGGTACAAAGCATGACAATTTCAACTGTCAACATCTCACATCAGGATATATACATGATCATTTCTCCAAGATGCTTAGAATACGTTCATCTTTTTTCATAATGGTCAAATATAAATTTTTCTTTCCGTTTAAGTAACTTCAGTGTGGAAACTTTCTATACTTTACATGTTTCTGTTAGCATGATTATAAAAGCTTAAATAATATCTTCAATGCATGTGAATTTAATTTACAGATCTGGGCCATTGGACTGTCAGCAACATTTTAGGGGAAATTTTGTTTATAGTATTATTTCCTTTTCAGGAATTTTGTGTATCTAAACTTTAAAATTTCTTCATTTAGGTCATAACAAAGATTTTAGATATAGTATAACATTGTAGCACCTGATTGATAATGTAAATGTTTCCCAAAGTTATTTCCGTAACCCCTGCTGTGACTTTATCGGATTAAGCACTAAATTATTAACAATTTTTGGAAATGTAAATTGAGATGGAATTGAAGGTAACATTTGCACAGAAATTTTTATGTCATGAGGAAGATTATTTCTGTACAAATGTTAATTTTTTTTCTTTCTTAATTTCTGTGACACAGATGCAAAATGCATTAATTATCAGACAATATATAAATAGAAATATTGCAACAAGTCCTGTCTATGTTGTATTTTTTTTAATATTTAATTTATGGATTTCACTTCCAATATTTGAAATCTTTGTAAATATTCTTGTTTGGTATGCCAATGTTTGCGTATGCCACGTACTGTAAAGTTTGCTGTTAAACTCAAAATTGAAACAAGGCAGGTCCAAGGGCATAGGAACAGGGGGGACTGGGGGGGCGCCATTCCCCCCAGTGAAAAACATGGAGGGGCGGAAGTATCATTCCGCCCCCCCGCTTCGCAAGTCAAAAAACCCCTTTTTCATTTCCAAATGAGAAAAAAATCTCATTTGGAGCACCAAATTGCATCTAAGGCCAGGTGAAAATGCAAGATTATATACAAAATGGAGTGGGTGGGTTGAAGTGTGCTATATTGCACCAAATTGCATCTGAGGCCACCTGGAAATGCAAAAAAATTCCCTCCCCTTTGACCCCTCCACCAGTCCGGCCATCAGTCTTCAGCCCCCCCACTCAAAAGTACCTTCCTACGCCACTGGGCAGGTCAACATAGTGTATAGAGAAATCAGTAACATTGTTGTTTTTGTAGAGAAAGTATAAAACTCACTCACTCAACCACCTACAGAGTTCCATTAATGGTTTCCTAGAAGATTGTTATGCGGAAGTCTTAGATTCGAAGAGATCAACATTGTCATGCAGCATTTAACTTGTGTATCAAATCCTGAGGAATGAACGATTTTGAAAAATTTGTCACCGAGATGAAAACAAATAGTTTTCGTTTTAAGACAACATATTTGCCCTTTACTAACTTTGGAAACTGATATCAAAATACAGAAAGGGCAAATGTCATACAGTAAATGCCATTCTTATTGGAATTGAAAAAGATGTTCGTCAAGTTTTTAACGACACAATTGTTACCTTAAACCTCGTCACAAATATAAACAAGAGGACAATCTGTTGAATTGCAAATCTCATCACCATGATGAATTTACTCCTGGCATTCTAATTTTGCCAAAAAGGATGATGCCATTTGTTCACACAGACAGTCTGAACTTGAACCTGACTTCACAATATACTTTTTTGTGTGCACAATTTGGACCAAATTGACCTTTGACCTCAAATGACCTTTGTCATAACACAAGTTAGCAGAGACAAATCCCCGGGGAGGAGGCCAAGGCAGCAAAACTTCAATAATTTTTTTTATGATAAAAAGGTACATAGTGGGATAAAAGGCAGTCTGCTCACATTCACCTATGATTTAATTCTCAACCACCATTCTTTTGGAAGTAAGTCTCCCACCCCTCCCCCACCCTTGTGACAAATCTGAAACTACTGGTTTACTGCATCGGAAATACTACAGGCCGATCTTAATGGTGGAAGTACACTGCTCAAGGGTTTTGTGTGCTGACTTGCTATTCTCACCAATACAGTGGCTCTTTTTAGTTCTGTATATAAAGTAGCAGCATCTTGAATACATTGGCCAGATGTAACCAGATTTTCCACTTATTTCTGGATCAGACCATTCTCTAGGGAGAGTGACCCATCCTTTCCTTGACCGACTTAATAACAAGAAGCCCATCTTTACAATGGGACATGAAGACATGTCTTTGTTGATTGGTCATGCATGCCCAGAGGGACTGAATTGAAGCCAACTGGAGCCTTTGATTGCATGATGAGTCATTCAAATTTCTTGGCAGAACTGCAATCAGTCTATTGCATCATCTTTAGTAGGAAGTTGACATTCCTTGTTTACTAATACTGATTCACAAAGTGGTTAGGCCACAGCCCACACATTTGTATACATTATTTTGAATGTAATGGTGTAACAAGTTTTCACCTTTCACCACACCCTCACTTCTCTGCAAGGCTTCTTTGTTACCACCGAAAAAAATTATCACTAAAACACTTGAAATAGAGGGAACAATGGTATGATGGCCTTGAATTATTACAGGTTTATAGATAGTTGCTAGAACTCTGACTGTGAATTCCAGGAATATTTCATTTCTTAGTAAATCAGAAGATTGTGCTTTAAATATCTTTTCTTGTTACATGCGATATTTTTGTAGATATGCATTGATCTTTGAGTTTTGGTGAATAATGGAGACATCCAGACTGCTTTAATGTAGTGCTTTGATACAAAATATTCTGGTCCCACTGAAACTTATTTTGCTTGACATTTCAGTGGCTTTACATTTGCTTACATTACATTGCTTACATTACAGTGGAGTACATTTCAGTGGCTGGAAAGTAAACTTGGTGATACTTTGCGAATGCAATAACTAGAAACAACTGAGGCAGGGAGTTGGTAGTACTGAAGGAACAATGTGATCATCACAATTAGGCTGTCAATGATTCTTCATTTTTATACTATTTACTTCATTTATCCACATGGGAAAATATGAACTACCAAAATATTTCTTTTTATCAAATTCAGAAAAACATTGACAACTCGCAAATGTTCATGGATCAACAAGATTATAGTAGCAATGTAATGCTTTTAAAAATATACCATGATGACATTAAAAACGACCTAATGTGAACCAATTTCTGGAGCATGGGAGGGTTTAGCAAGTCAAAACAGGCTAAAATCAAACCAAACCTAGAACAAGGTTATTACAAACTTCCAGCAACTTGAACTGAAGGACAGAAATAGAAATTGAAAAGAAAACAAAATTAAGAAAACAATTCAAGTTTCTATATTTTCAATTTTTATTATCTTTCTCTCTTTTTTTTTCTCTCCTCTCTTTCTCTTCTCCTCTTTGTTATAATTCATTATTAAACAATTCTTTTTTTTAATATTTTTTCTTCCTGGCCAAACCATACTTGTTTTAACTAGAATGACATTAACAAATGGCAACTTGATTTAACCAAGGCCTAGTCATTACATCAAGTCACGCAAAAAGTGTTCTCATCGACGAAACTGGCAAACAAGTCACTAACAACGCAAAATGAAACAATATTGTGATTAAGGTTTGCAACGACTATAACCGATCAATTTTCAAAGTCACAGAATAAAATTTGGACAAACATTGAATAGTACACAGTCTACCAAATACAAGTGAGTTTATAAAACCAACCAACACATCCACTTCTTTGTCACATTCTTTTAAGGCACCCAAATATACTTCAGTGTTGATGCAGAATTGCAAAAGGTACTATGTCATTAGGCAACCTCGAAAAAATTCTGTGAAATTCACACAATGTCATCAACATAAAAAAAACAAAATACCCACACAGTGACCCAAAAGGGGAAGTAAAACTATCGATCGCAGGTAGTTAATGCAGTATCATTATTCGTTACACTTGGAAACATTTGTTAATCAGATCCTGCGCCATCTATTGCTTCCTGATAAAGTGGTAAGGTTTTACCCTCTTTCAGGAAATTATTCATTTAGATGAGTTTTCTTATCAATCCCTTTAAGTTGCTACTATGTGAAAAGACACAGTGCGTTTAGACATCGCATTACAATCCTTCCTTCCAATTCTACCAGACACGGATATGATGCACAGGATTTGGAAGGATAGGACTAATCTGGCGCAGGAAATGTCTTAACTATGCTTTATGGCGATGGAACATTATTAGTATTTATATGCAATTTCAAAACGGTTCGAAGTAATACAAACAAACAAAAAACATGGGATATTCAGTGAAGAATTAACAAACCAAATCGCTAGGCAAATTAATTAAGATGCATTGAGAAAGGCAGTTAAAGGCTTAATCAGCATATGATTTACATAACATAAATGTTCTTTTAGCTACAATTGAAATTGCTGTCAAAAAGTGTACACAAACAAGTGCTAGAATTTGAATGCTCAGAAGGCAAGTGTTTTTAACATTCATACAGAAGTAAAATACATCGTTCAAATCATCTTGTTTGGTTCAGAGAGGGTACACCCCTAAGTGCCGTAAATGACTTATTATCACTTGTAATCATCATTAAATAAACTGGACTGTGAAATTATGAATGATAATGTAAAGATCATATTTATACTGATGTAGCCTAGTAATATGCTAGATGGCTGTAGATTCGGACAGTCAGCAACTTTTCATACTATGTTAGAAACCAAAAAGGTTGAAAAAGGGCTAGGAACAATTGAGGCTAAAACACAAAATGGTTGAGAAGGCTTAACAGTAACAATACACCCTTTTACACACATAGCTACTAAAGTGGAATTCTACTGTTTTAGTGATAATCAAACTGCAGGAGATAGTCCTACCCACCCTAGTTTACCGAATTACCAACTTGTACTTGTAGCTTAAATATTTCCATGTTTAAGATCCATTGGTCCAAGTCAACATTGTTCACAACACAGCCAATTAATATATTCCCACTATTGTTTGGCAGAATATGCTAAACCTGACTACAATATGCCTCACATACAGTTGTAACTTATAGGCTATAACATGTTATGCAGTACAGAGAATGAGACCTCGCAAAGTCCTCTTGGATTTGGACTTTTCAAAGGCCGTTGTTTTAATACGATATGCCAAACTTGGTGCTTGGGCCGCAGATGATCTCACAACCTGATGGGACCAGAGGTAACAGCGGCAGCAGGACAACAGATTTCTGGGTGTGCTAGTAATATCGCAGCGCTGAGTGCCACCATGTGGCAAGGAGCAGCACCAAACCTCTTCAATTCATCATAAGGTAGGCTAACCCCCATTCCTAGGGGGTATGCTCAGTCCATCAACAAGCTGCAATTGAAATTGGACCTTGAACAAAGGCAGGCCTCTGATGAGAATAGTGATTGTTTGCCTGAGATGACTGTGATTGAACATCACCAGACAATCCTTGCAATCCACTTCTGAAAATATTAACAAGGGATGATATATTGGAGCTTTCTGACTTTACAGCAACTATCTCAACAGTACTGGATGATTTTGCTGGCACTGAGTCATGCTCGGTCTTTGCTTTCTTTGGTAATATTGAGTCACAAGCTTCTTCTATTTCAGATCTCTTTCTTTTGCACGTTTTGTCGGTATTTTGTTCCGTAGATGTACAGTTTGCTAAGATTTGTCTCTGGGATGGGTTCTCTGGTTCGGTGGAAGTTTCACATCTGCTCATTTCAACCGATTTAAGCTCGGTAAATTCAATCGATTGTTCAGGTTCGTTTTCTTTGTCCACGCCGTCTACATTGCACTGTCCATATGACGCGTCTTGTGGCGGGTTCTGGTCACATGGCGTGGAACTGGTTACTATGTTACTTGATTCACGAGAATCCGCTAATTCTTTTCTATCCCATTCGGACGGAGTAGAAGTACTGTTAGAAATATCGTAATCTTCCTCGATACTGGTTGAATGCTCCTGCATCCTATTGCACATTTCTTCATAGTAATAAGCACGAGCTGTTGATAGTACTGAGGCCACGAGTAAATTTTTACGTAAGCATATACCGCCACGTTGTGTTCTAGATCCAGCAATTTTGCCGATGGAAAGAGTGATTAAATGTTGAGCGTTAACGGCCATTTTTGAAGTTAAATCCTTCTTCGTAATTGTATCAAAGCACCAAAATCAAAGATAATAACACTAAACAAGTTGTAACGGTTTAGTGTTAAAAGTACTTCGACGACCCGAAAGTAGGATGTATGGCCGACAGAGAATAGCTGGTGAATGAAATGGCGCAGATTACGCTACGCACTGTTAATAAGAATTTGTTCTCACACACATCCGTTTGACGTCATTCAAAAAAGAAAATTGACCAATCACAACACTGCATCACTATAAATAGACATTGCCTCGCTTTAGGCAATGTTACTTCAGCCAATCAAGCTTGAGCTTAGTAAAACCCAAATTCCTTCCGTATACGTCACGATGTCAACAATGGAATTCCACGTCGTCTTGTAAACCGTCATACATCGCACACCAGTCATGGGACAAAGGGCATATAGTAAAGTAAAGATGGTGTACGTACGCGTATGAAACACAAGATGCGTTGTGCAGAGAACCGTGGAAATAAAAATAACACTGTTTGATAACAATCAAATCCGATTTGAGAACAATAAATCCGACCGTAAGATGTAGACTTGAAAAAGGTCGTATTTTCAGAAAATGTACTTTTTATTTACGTAATTAATTGTTTATTTTATATTAATACATTTACATGGCTCAGAGGCATAATCCATGTATACTTCCAAAGTGCAGATCATTTCAATTAGAACCCATCCTAGTCTACTTCCCAAGGTCACCATGTAAATTATGTCGACTATAGTTAATTTTTCCTATGCAGAATTGTGGCTCTGTTCGAATTTTGATAGGGAAACACAAAGTGTTACTGAATAAATAAATATCAAACACGCTGAAAAATGCTGCATGCACAGATAAAAACCAGGTACAAAGTAGGACTTCTATTCTTCTGAAATTTTATTGCAATATAGCTTATAGCTGTTTATTTAAGAACTGTACCTGGCAACAGGTGAGTGATGAAAGTGATCATATTAAATAAAACAAGAGCCTTTCAAAAAGACAACCAATTTTGAAATCTTGAAAATACATTACCATATAGACTAAATATCACAACGCTGTCAACGCATGTAACTTCTATAACAGTGGCCATCAAAAACCTGATTGGTGGCCATATCTTGTCAGTAGGAGCAATTGCCTAATGCCTATAGAATCATAATGTTTTTAATATTGATGAATAGAAATAGCGGAGAGTGTCTACATTGAGCCTAACATCTGCCACTAAATGACTACTTGGCCATACTCAGGGGATTTGAGAGCTATAGGTAGGGCCCTGGTGACAATTAAGTCACCGGGTCCTCATAAATTCATGGGCAATGTGATGATTATAACAGCCATTCTTGGTACCATATTTGGCCTGACCTTTAATCTACTCCAGGCCTAAAGGCTATAGATTCACTTGGCTACCCTTTTCATCCCATAATCACTCCCTCCCACACACACACAAAAACCCCAATTCCTACTGTCTTTCTCCGGTATCCTCACTTCCACAATTCTCGTTCGTGCAACAGTGTCGAATATTTGCATACAATAAACAGTGTTTATTTCCAGCAAGTACCTGTGTGTTTTATACTCGTACGCGACTATCTTTGTTTAATCATACGACCAAAACTGCGCAATGAGTAAGCAAAAACACGAGTTAGAAGAAGGGCGGGAACGGATCTACAGTCACGTTCGAACGAGTTTGAGTTGTTGCGTCAACAAAGCAGCGTTGCCATGGATGCAGTACTTCCTGGAAGGCAAAGTGCAAGAAGAAGGAATTCGACGAAAGCCGTGGCGCTGTATTTACAATGACGAAATGATCAGTAACAGCATGCAATGCAACGCGTGTTGCGAATTTGGGGGATATCCCAAGACCCGCAGAAACTGATTAAGTTCCTAAATGTCTGTGCACTGTTTCTCCACAGTTTCTTAACAGAATCATTCCTATTTTCGTCTCTGTTAGGAAACGTTGTTTAATATTTAACTTGTCTGTTTCTATGGCATATTAATGAACATTAACCAATACCAAGAAGTGTACATCATGTGTAAACAAAGGGTCCAAGGGGTAAAAAAAATATGCACAGAAAAGAGAAAGACAAAACAATAATAATAATAACGATCGAAGGAGCTGTTATTCACAGTGGTATGAATGTAGAGACAACTGTGGAATATTTTACAATTATTTGTAATGAACTGGACAAATTCATATACCGTCCCTGCCAAAATGAGCATATTTAGGCTAATTAAAAGGAACTCTCTCTTGATATATTAGAACTAGCCTATTAGACTTAGTTCACTTTCAGAATCAAATTTAGCAAGTGATTTATACGAAAAACTATAGGGATTATGATCAGTGATTTCATGTTAGCTGCACATTCTTAGTGCACTATGCTTAGTGCAATGTAGCCTTAGCTTAGTCAACAGAATAGTGGTTAATAGCTGCAGATCTCCACAATTAACACAGTGAAAACCGTTGAATTAGTTTGCCTATTATTTACCAGACTTGAAGCACTCCAGTCAGTACTCATATACTTATGTACTTGCAGAAATGAAAATCAGGTACTCATTCTTATAGCCATGGTTTTGTACTTGGGACATTCATGTATTCACGTATACAAATCTTCTTTAGAGCATACTGGCGTCAATTAATATATGGCAGGGATCAACTTAATTAATGGACAGAGAGTGAACAATTTGGGATACATACATGCAGCCTCCCCCCCCCAACCCACCAACATCCCCCACCACCCACTTTCCCAATGTATAATAACTTAAGTTATACATATACATAAACCACAGGCTGATCAGAGATACAATATTTATATATCACCAGCCACATACTGTCAGGAGTCTGACTGGTAGCAATTGTTCAGGGATTTGTGTCAATTGTAAAGGTGCTTCTATTTTCTCTCAAATCAATTGTATAGGTTTTTCTATACATTCATCTATGTCCTATCAGTCAATGCTATTCAGCTTATCATTAACAATGAACATTAGAATCAGCTATAATGCATTTCAATCCAATTACTCTCCAAACATCAATTTCCCTGGACTACTCAAGCAGAGCAATTAATCAATAAACTATTGTTAGTAACCATGCAGAGAATGAAGAAATTAACCAAGGATTACAGACAATTATAGTGTTGGGAGGTGATCATAAAGGTGACTTTACAAACAGAAGTTAACAACAATCATGTGATCTGCACATCTCAGATATTGTTGATTTATCCATCAATATTCATTGCACATTAGTTGTCTCATCTCAGATAATGATGTGGGATTATCAGGAATAAGTGACAATGTAGGAAAGACAGCTCTAAATACAGTTTAATTTTTTTGCATTTGATCTGCAATTTCAACAAACCTATAAGATATCGCTGAATGTAAGATTGTAAGTCACCAAAGCCAGGAGTTGTTCCCTGATCAAAGTAACATCTGGCCCAGTTCCTGCTACTTTTCTTCTCTCCAAATGAAGGTCCATTCAGTTCTCAACATATTTATAGTCAAACTGCTTTGTTAACATTACTCAAAAATCTTGTGCAAAAATTAGCAGCAACATGGAAAATTTCAAAATTTTATTGTTATAATGTGAAATTAAAGGCAATGATTGTCAAGTTATGAATGAATAACTACCAGAAGCAAACGTTCTGACTGGAGGATACACTATTACTGGCTGGGATAAAAGGGGGAGGGGTGTAGGGGGAGAGCAGTAAGGGTCACAGAGTGCTAGTAAGGGTCCATGGCAGAATAGTCCCTAGAAACTCAGCAGCTTTTACAGATATTCTTCACATCCTCTCCTAGCAAATTTGAAGCACAAAATTGCATGTAAGAAATAGCAACTAAAATTTAGATTAGATTGCTTCTCTTACTTTCGTCTTCTAATGTTTCTTTAGCAATTATTACTGAAGTGGTACATGGGGAGAGGGGGGCTGGGGGGGGGGAATATCCCATCTAGCATATTAATCCTGACTAAATTGTTATGGGATTTTAGTAGTGTCTGTATTGAAGATTAATGCAAAACTTGTAATACTTTAATTTTTAAAGTGCAATATTCTGCCCGGTTTCATGTATATTCAAAGCAATATAGATATATAATATCTTTCTCCAAATTTTATACACACTGGTCTAACCACAGGATGTGGCTATCTATGATTAACTGGCCTAATTTGCAGGCTAAGCTAAAGAAACTGCCTGACATTTGAGTTTTCAATCGTGTTTCATTTGAATACCGTGTAACACTGGTCCATGTGGCTAAAAATCTGATACTCAGCGCATGGATATGTAAACCACCGGCAAAATGATAGGATATTGAGTAGACTTCCTGTTCCTGTTTCCATGGAAATATCACACATTTTGCTTCCATACCGTCAACTGTGTAACATTCATTGAGGAGTGTCACTAAATTGACTAGGCAGTATCTTTACTGTCATTAGACCAGTGCTGATTGATGTGTTAATATATAACTTCATCAAATTATAGTTTAATTATACTTTACAACTTTTATTAGTCACCCTGCTTTGATTGAACACAGAATGATATGGGAATTCTCTTTGAAGCCATTATTCTTCATTATCTTGAAGGTGTCAGTTACATTCAGTTGCACTAACTATAACTAACTAATATAACTAACTAATATATATATATATGTTGAGACTAGTTGAGACTAGTGGAACACTAGTAGTTGTAACTCAGAGTTTCACGCGTTGAGCGATCATCAGACAACTGATAGCTTCAAGTTATGCTCCATGAATATATAGGCTCCTCGTCGGGATTACCGGGGATTATAGGGTTGTTGGTGTATTGTTCTTCTGCCGCGGTGTATTCTCTTTTGCGTCCGTTCTGTTGGTGGAGTTATTTGCCTTTCTTCGGTGTTCAGGTTCAAACCTCGGTGTCGACACTGACACCAATTTTCACCCCGCTCCTTTCTCGTGGTAGGAAAGTGGCTACACGTGGAAAGCGGTACTCACGTCCTTCGGAGGGGACGTTAAATTGCGGTCCCGGGAGCAGGACTACACACCCCTGCCTCGTTACTTCAGGGCACTATTCGAAAAGAGAAGGCGAGTTTCGCCGGTGTCCTTCCACGCACAAAAACTTGGAACCTCAATAATTTCCGACTAAGGATTTCCTTAGTCTGCTGAAGCACCTTCGGGTGGAAGCGTAATACGAGGTGTATCATATCATATCATCGGTGTTCAGCTGTTGGTGTATTCTCTTTTGCGTCCGTTCTGTTGGTGGGGTTTTTTGCCTTTCTTCGGTGTTCACTCCTTAGTTGTGTGTGGTTCCCTTCTCGGTGTTTGGTGGTTGGGCTGGAATTGTTTATGTGAAACTTGTTTTCGTGGCGGCACTTCGATATGAGCTCTGGGCGTTTGTTCAGGAGGGTCCGTTTGTCTGCGTTGACAATGGTGAGTTTTCTGTGAGACAGAGGTTGCACCGTGCTTCGACTCGTTGTTGTAGACTTTGGCTCTGCTGGCGATCGACCAATTGATGGTGAATGGCTTGTTGTTCTGCTTCAGCTGCCAGATGTGCTTTGAGAGTTCCGTTACATTTTCGTGTTTTTCGTGGTTGAATGACATCTTGTGGTTGCCATATCTAAGCTTGAAAGGGGGTTCCGTTAGACCTATGTAAATCTTGCAGTTGTCGGTGGTTTTCACTTCGGCCTTGTATATGATGTTTGATGCCTGGCAGTTTCCATTTAGTGGGCATGTGTCCTTTTGTCGGCAGTTGCAAGTTTCCTTTTCTTTCGTTGTGTGGGTGGTTGAAATACGTTTGTTGTGTCCTTTGATGATGCTGGTGATGTTGGGCATACAGCTGTAACTGACTTTCACGGTGTTTCTGTTGAATATCTTGTGCAGTTTCGATGTCTTCGGGAAGTGTTTGTTGATGAGTTTCAGGAATGTGCCTCCTATGTTCGTGGCTACGTTGCTGCTGAAAGGGGGGTTGAACCAGATGATGTTGCGCCTTCTGTTGCGGTTGTTCTTGGTTGGTTGGTTGGCGATGTATGAGAGTCCCTCAGTGTAGTTACTTGACTTGAGTGCTTCCTCGTATATATATATATATATATTCCAGGATGTGGCTCTTCTGGCATATTAATATTCTTAAATTACCTACAGAGTTACAGGCCACAGAATTTAGAAGCCACAGAAGGCAAATATTAAACCATAGAGGTAACTGTGAAACCAGTTAATATAAAACAGTATGTAGTACGTAATATATATATATATATATACGGTGGCAACAGAACAGTTACTTTGAGCCTACTTTACAGTTTAAATATTCCAGTAGAAGGTTAAATTAATTAAATGAGTTCTGAGATAATTCCCATGTGACCAGTGTGTCTTGTTTTGTTTTGCTTCTTGTACCCATGTGACATAACAATTTCATGATCATGCATGCAGTTACAGTTTTGTTTTAGGGGGGGGGTTGTTGGGGGAGGGGAGGGAACAGAGGTGTGTGTGACAAGGAGTTGGAAATTAAGATAACTTTGCCTGAAAATGACCCATCAGTAAAGACGAAACTCAACAAAGATCAGAATCTGCCAAAAGATGCCAAATTTTTCATGAAAACTGATACTCTGCAAGTGCTGTAAATGGTTGAACAAGCTGGGTCATATGCTGTCACGCATTGACCATCTTGCTAATATCATCGGAGAAGTCTAGCAAGTACAGAATAGTTTTATATTTTGGAAATAATTGAATCTAATTAATGTATGAATTCAAGGACACACTGCCTGGGTACTTTACTATTTGTTTTTAAACACCCTGGAATTTATTGATTGGACAGCAGAGTGAAGCGTGATATCAGACTACCAGTTGTAGAACAACCGTGTGATATGTTTTGTCCAGGTTCTGATGCAACAGTAACGCTTTATTGAACCGCTAATCGGTTCATATCTGTATATGCACCTCACCTGTTTGTTATGATAATTGTATGTACCTGTTTGCAATTCAAGTTTGTTTCACAGAACAAAATATATATGTATATATGTTTATATATATAGGAATAACGGAAAAACTGTTAAACAACTGTTAAACAACTTAAACAACATGTTTATTTATATATATACATATATATATACATATATATTTTGTTACATATATATATATACATATATATTTTGTTACATATATATATATATATATATATATATATATATATATATATATATATATATATATATATATATATATATATATATATGTATATCGTAATGAGTTGAAAAATCCTATATACACACGAAGGGCTCAGTAGGAGTAATTACACAAGACTTGACTCTGTAGGTAGGCGTACAACACAAGGGACACACTATTAAGCTATAAAATTACAACTTGAAGACAAGTTAATTTGAAACATATCGAAGATACTAGTACTCAAACTACTTCACAAAATAGTCATAAATTAAGAGACTGTACCAAAATAACATGTGGTAAAGTATGTAAGCAGCTACGTTTACAGTAATGGGCTTAGAATATCCAATTGACTAGCTGTGCTAGCTTGGGTGTGGCCATTTTTATCCTCTTTTAGTACTATGTAATTATTTCATCCATTAGTCATTAGGATGTCGATGTCATGAGAGTATCTAAATGTGTATCGATGATTCTGTCTGCTTTATTTATCAATGCAGTATTTATTATCAGTCAAATTAGTTCACGTGGAGGGTGGTAAGTAATGGAAGTGTTTTACAATAAAAGTTGAAAGTTTCACCTTAGATTAACATGCAAAGTAACGAAAATCAGACATTCAAAATCTATAACCTTAATGAAAGGTTACAGTGATGTAACGTGACCAGACATTCTCGATTTTTGGTGACAGTCCCCGAATTCCAATGTTTTGTCCCAAATTAACAAGTGTCCCCAAAAATGTCCCAGATCTAACAAGAAGAAATTTGAAATACAACATTTTATTCGCGACAGAATGCAAAATCTACCTTCAAGATTGTTATACATTTACGGCACGTCATTAAAAATCCATAGATGTACACAAATACCTCGCACAGAAGATCACAGGGATCAAAATAAGAACTACTATAATGTAGGGTGGAACTATCCTAATATCTGCACAGAGTAAAAGTACAAGCGTAACAGTGTAACCTAGAACATAGAAGTTGTGTTACTCCTGTACTGACCTATAGGGCTACTCTTGATTATGTCATGTCTGTGCTCTACCAGACTAGCACTTTTTTCTCAAGGGGGAGAGACCCCCCACCCCCAGGCCGCACATACCACCTTTAACATTTTGTCCCATATTCATATTGAGTAGAAAAGGTCACCTTACAGTAATGGCTATTAATAGAATATCATTGATTACCAGTGCTAGCCTGGGTGTGGTCATTTCTACCATCTTCAAGTCTATTAGTCATTATGATAAATGCCATGAGAGTATCTGAATGAGTATTGATTATTCTGTCTGTTTTTTTTTATTGATGCAGTATTTATTATTAGTCATTACTAGGTCACATGGAGGGTGGTACGTAAAATGACAGTGTATATATATACTACAATAGCTGAGAGTTTCAGATACCTAACATGAAAATGAAAATGAATTTAAAGTCAGACATATTCTTAATTAAAGGTAATCTTTCTTTTAATAACATTTACAGATAAAAAAAAAGTGTTAGTTGTTGATTTAGAGAGAAAATGTTGGCAATAAATATATATAAAAACAAAGGAATACATTTCACACAATTTATCAATCTTGCAATGCCAAGTTAGAACAGGATTTATGGCTCAGATTCATGTTTTCAGGTAATTTTGTCTTTCCTTCATCAGTCAAATATGGCGTATCCTGATTGCGACATATTTGTTTGGTAACTACCAACAATGAAAGATGCTTCCAAACACTGTCGGCGGGGGGGGGGGGGGGGGGGTGGAGGGGAAGAGAAAATGGGAAACAAAAAGAGAAGTGAGGGCACAGACTAACTCCTTGACTACTTTTAAAAGTAAAGGTGTGGGGGGGGGGGAAGGGTTGAGGATGTTAATCTGTCTATTTTAAAGCCCATGGAAACACTGCTATAACTGCAAATACAAAATCTATGGCAAGCCAATTGGCAACATCGTAGACACCAGCTAAACAAAATTTCATAAAAAGATTTACATTTTCCGGTTTAGCTGCAAACAGATGAGACAGAGATTTTTTTGCTTATCAATGTACTAAAGAATGTTCAAACCCACACGAAAAATAGATTTATGAAAGTAAAACTATATCAAAATTTCCAAAATTTTCTATAATTCATTGAAACGGGATGAGTCGATGAGTAAATATCTTGAAATGGAAAGCAAAGTTACGACTTATTCCATATCTTGCACTTTTACACAGCACGTATGATGATGATGTCATCACGTAGCGACCAGCTGAATTAGGTAATAAACTAATAAATCATTATTGAATTCCAACGGAGTTTCCCTCATTTACTAGATGTCTATTTCAAAGCCTATGGAAACACTGCTTAGAACTGCAAATATCAAAAATCTATGGCAAGCCAATTGGCAACATCGTACATTCCAGCTAAACAAATTTCATATAAAGTTTTACGTTTTCCGGTTTAGCTGCAATCAGATGACACAGGGATTTTTTGCTTATCAATGTAGTAAGAATGTTCAAACCCACACGAAAAATTGATTTATGAAAGTAAAACTATATTCAAATTTCAATGAATTATCTATAATTCATTGAAACGGGATGAGTCGATTAGTAAATATCTTGAAATGGAAAGCAAAGTTACGACTTATTCCATATCTTGCACTTTTACACAGCACGTATGATGATGATGTCATCACATAGGAACCAGCTGAATTAGGTAATAAACTAATCATTATTGAATTCCATTGGAGTTTCCCTCATTTACTAGATGTACATTTCCTATTCAAGGAGTTTTAGCAAGTGGGCAACTGAGAACAAAAAAGATTTTTAAAAAAGAAAAAGAAAAAAAAAGGATAACAAAATGGAAGAAAGATGGTATTTACTTCCCACATTTATTTTTTGTTGGTCTTGTGACTGTTTGGGCCATGGTACTAGGAAGTAAAGTGTTTGCTATTAAGTGTGTGCACCCATACTGTCATTATAATCAGCCCCTTTCACACTTCCCGGATCGCATATGCTGGGTTGTGCAGGATCGTCGTAGTAACCAATATCAACCCGTTCTAGATATGTAGTTTCACGCATCATGTCACAGAAGCTGCCGGATCCCCGCGCGCTACAGATCGCTCTAAACCGTCACATGATCCGGGAAAGTGTGAATGGGGCTTAGACAAATGAAATTTGAAGCAATGAATGCAAATGTATGAATTGTTTTATGAGAGTTACGGCAATGTTTCCAGTCATCATGGTTTCTCAATGTGTATCCATTTCAATAATTGTATTTAATGTAGGGTGATTTAGCTATGAATATTCAATGCGGATATATGATTCAAACAGTCTAGGCACAAAGTCAGCTAGCAAATTTTCAATTTTTTTCCATTATGCCATCAGGGGCAAAGAGCTTCACCCACTGGTCTGCCTAGAATTTCAAATTGATGATACAAAAAACGCAAGCACTCTACCCTAATAGAAGAGACCCAAATACTATGCCTCCAATACTGTTTTACTTTTATACTTGATTAATGGCACTTTCTTAGATTCCAAACCTTGAGAACTGAATGTTATAAATTTCTTGCACTATTTGTTACATATTTGCAAATTAAACAGTTTGCAAAAATTCTCCGACTAACTGTCCAGCTAGCTGCTGCAGGGCAACTATAATTCATAACTACACATGTACAGTTTGTTATCACCATGGTAATATCTAGACCTACACTGTTAGTGAGTCATCACTACACCAGCCTCTGTCACTAGCCACACTATGACTCACAAGTACAAACATGAAATAGTCAGAAGGCAACAGAAACAGATCACGGACGATATTGCTTTCAGTGGGAAATTGTGAAATTGATACAACACTTTCTAGGACTTAGGGAAGCACTCCATGGTTAAAATGATTTCAAAATCTATTGAAATATTCTGGATCATATGACAAATGATCTAATGGGAATTAGATCAATTGACCAATATTGTAAATTGTTGGAAGAGAAGGTTTAGCAAGTGAGGAAAGACGGACGTATCTTGCACGTGGCAGGAATTACTTCTCTAACCATTTATTTAAGTCGTATTATTATACTCCAATCATAAGACTGTTAATGATCACTGAATATTTATAGTGTTATAGCTTATATATTTATTGATTGATTGATTTGATACACTGATTTATTATTGGACACAAAGTGGAACTACTAGCCTTTGTATATAGTATCATGAGAGACAGCTGGAATCTCTATAGTATTGTCAATTAATTAAAATTTCAACAAGTTATCATAATTCCTGGTGAGCATATATTCTTACATCTACATGCATGGAAATTTCAGCAGGACAAAGAAATGTTCCAACTTCCCCAAACAGAACAATAGTTAAAATGTACATAGTACAAACCATTTCTATATCCGCAAGTTGACAGCTTAACTAACGTAATACCATTCCTAATAACACAATAACCTATTGTAATTCAACCGGTGCAACATTATTCTCAAAGAAAACCAGAGAAAAGCATTTGACCTCCACCACAAAGAATAGAGTTTGCGGAACTAAATTCAGGAAATCCGCATGCCAAATATAACTACTCAATGGGCTACCTTCCTTGAGATAGCATGTTTACAAAAAGTTCATACTTTCTTTCGCTGTTGACCTCAGATGATCTCTGACATTCATGATAAACACTACGGATTCTCTTTTTACCAACGGCAAGCAACACAACAAGCTTAAAGTTCCTGCAACTTTGACTGACCTCAAATGACTTTTGGCCAATGACAAAAACAACCCCAAACCAGCTCTACCTAATGGGAACCTACATACTAAATATGAAATGTTCCCCAGTTATCCTTCTAAAGTTAGAGCATTTACAAACAAGTGTCACACGCACACAAACACCCATACATACGCCATCACCATTGCATAGATGCCTTCTGCCTCCGGCAAGGAAAAAAAAAACGGGAAGTTGCACTTCCATAGCAATTTGAATTGAGGGGAATTCCCAAAACAATTTTCCTCATAACTCTTGATTAAATAAACAGGATTCCCTGTACTAGACAGAATCACTGACATTGCTAATGTGGTCGACACTCATGCTAAAGACCTTCTTTGCTTTCACTTTATTTTGAATAAATTTGTAGAATCTGAGAGTGAAGTAACTTTTACTTTGAGCATGATCTAACTAGAATAAATGTAATCGATTTAACTAACCCTGCTGACTTTTCGGTTCATTAGTTCTAGGATCCTGGAACACTATATTTGGACACATGTGCTGGTCACATGATGTGTGAATTGTAAATAGGTATGTCCTAATATAGTTCCCCGTGATAATGAAAAAATTGAACTTCACAGTTGATGTGCATTTCCATAAGTTTCATCATCTCTATAATACATGCACACAACAGTCTCAATGATATCTAATGTAAACATAAAAAGAAAAAGAAGAAGAGTGGAGACAGAGGTGGAGAGAGAGGCGGAGAGAGAGAAGAAAAGAAGGGATCATTAGCATAAATGGTCCACAGTGGGAGACGGGGGGGGGGGGAATATTTATTGGATAGCCATGGCTGTTACTATGGTAACCTTTCCCTATTTGGCAAACCAGGATATCACTAAAACCAGGATTACCTAATATTAGGTATTGAATAGGTAGAAATTTCTCGTTAGTAATTAATTAACTTGTTCATGTTTAGAAGGAAAACCATGGTCTTGCTTGCTTCCTTCCTTTTTATACACATAGTGCAAGAGACTAACCACAAGGATATAAAAAAAATGTTGCCATTGTTTTGGTTACTGATGCAATATCCTTTCAATATATATGAATTAAATATCAAAAGTTGACTTGACCCTACAAGTAATGAAAGAGAATGTAGAGAAACATTCACATGACCATTCTATCAGCTTTTCTAGCATATTTTGCTAGATATGTAGTGTTAATCAGAAGTAAATTCACCAAACTTTGTTCCCCTTCAGACGACCGAACTTTCACTCCCATAAGCACAAAGTTATTCAAAAATTCTTTCAAATCTCAGGAGATAGAGAGGTGGAGAGAGAGCGCTTTAGTGTCCTTTTTTTTTTTTCAATTCAGTAAACAAAAGCACTGATGAACTTTCAGGGAAAACAGAGCAAAGCAGCAAACACAACAATGCTTGACTGATTCAGACTGCAATATGGTAGAACGTCCAAATATAGATTTGTTTACCTTTCAACGGGGAGGGCGATTAGCTACAAAACCAAGAGGTATTAGAGAAGAAAGAAACTGCTCCGATTAACTTTTTCTGCCCTTTCGTGAAACGTGACTACTCTCTTTCACGGCTGGTGTGTCGTTTTCATCCCAACAGGCTCTTAAGTACTCTCGACGATATTCGACTTCCAAGCATCGCATACCACTGAACTCACACGGACACCCACGACGGGATGATTATTTTTTCGCTCCCGACCAACGAGTCTTCAAAAGTAGTCGGTATATTTTGTTCGTACGTTTGACTTTCTTGGATCAGCAACCATGCGAGCAAAGTTGCCACGAAAGCTGTTTCGTCGAGGAAATTAAACAGAAGCAGTAAGAGTAGCGAGGGAATCGATGCTCGAATTCTGAAATCTGTTAAGAAACTATTTTAGGTCTAGGTAAATAGCATTAATACAAAGAAAGACTTTTCCTGAGGTTTCTAAGCATGTATTGCAACATCACTGCAAAAAAAAATGGCTGTCTGTGTTGAAGTTTAAAAACTGTGCAGAAAATGTTACCATGGAAACACAACCAGGTAGCATTGCATTGAACATTATGTTTAATTATGATAAAAAAAAAGAAAAAACAAACAAACAACAATAGAAATGTTATAATTATGCAAAAAATAATGCTTATTTTTTTTTCGGATTTGAAATAATTGGGTAATAACCAAAGTTGATGAGACTGTGGGACACTTTCTTATTAAAAGTGGAGTGGGGGTGTCTGATACCATGCATGTGGTCTAATGCTAATGCATGTGGGTTCAAAATCAATAAAAAATACTGAACAACAAGCACAGAGTCTGATCTGCAGTGTTAAATCACAGTAAAAGAGGTTTCTTATTCCAACTTCTAATATTTCTGTCAGTACATCATGGTCAAGTCATGTGACATTAATTATATCGTGCGTTCGCTGGTAAATTCTGTGCCACCTATTTAGGCGAAGACGAAATGAGGAAGAGTTGCTCTTATAAATATTTCATTTTCTTGATGAAATATTCTGTTAGAGTTTATATCTACCCACATATTGTAAAGGTTATAAGCAACACTCAAAAATCAATTTCTCCCACATGTCACCAATTAGCACCAAAAAGACTAAATCTTGTAACAATGGAAATCAAGACTTGTTGTTATCATGTTGAAAACAGGCCTAGTGGGTTTTCTTTGACCAAAATGATGCAAAAAATACCGATCAGATTTGATACGATAAACAATGCTTTTAAATGATGTCAGATGAAACTAAGTAAATGTACAAGGATTACCATAGTGAACTCCCATTTTCAGATTATATCAAACTTAACCTGTTTTGATAAAAATCAATACAATACTCAAAATCTACAAGCTGTTTACAAAACAAGTATGCTATCAAGCAAAATTTTGGTAGGAGCTCGTACAACAGAATGAGTTTGAGAACAAGTATAATCCCCCCTCTTGCTATTAGTATGAGTTACAACAGCATGAGTATGAGTACAACAGCATGAGTATGGGTACAATTAGAATTCCCTTTGCTATGAGTATAAGTACAAGGCTCCAAAAGCACAAGTATAAGTATGGAATTTGCATTACTTTCTAAACTACAACTGATTACGAGTACATATAACTACGCAACATAACAAGTATATATACCTATGCAACATTAGGAGTACATATACCTACATGCAACATTACAAGTACATATACCTATGAAACATTACGAGTACATATACCTATGCAACATTAGGAGTTACACATACCTATGCAACATTACTAGTACACATACCTATGCAACATTATGAGTACATATACCTACGCTACATTAAGAGAAAATATAACTATGCAACATTACAAGTACATATACCTATGCAACATTACGAGTACATATACCTATGAAACATTATGAGTACATATACCTATTCAACATTATGAGTACATATACCTATGAAACATTAGGAGTTACACATACCTATGCAACATTACTAGTACACATACCTATGCAACATTATGAGTACATATACCTATGAACCATTACGAGCACATATACCTATGCAACATTAGGAGTTACATATACCTATGCAACATTAGGAGTTACATATACCTATGCAACATTAGGGGTACATATACCTATGCAACATTAGGAGTACATGTAACTATGCAACATTACGAGTACAAACATGGACTCACAATGAGTATGCTATCAAGCAAACATCCTCTTATTTGAGAATTAATCATTAATTGCTCACACAATGAATGCTCCTTCCATCTGACCTTGAACAGTTGCACTTATTTGTTCCTGTTTAATGTTTTCAGCTTTATAGTCAGTTACAGCTATAATCAACTGTCCAAATACAAACACACCCCCTCCCTCTCCCCTATCCCTACCACCCTCTCTCTCCCCTATCCCTACCACCCTCTCTCTCCTCTATCCCCACCCCCCTTCAACATTACTTCTGCAGAAGCAAGACGGCTTCCTCTCTCTCTCTCTCCCAACAGACAAGATTTATGAGTCATCTCAGACAGTCCACGCATCATCAAGCTAAAACAAACACCTGATGCAGGAGACCATCTCTGTAATCCGCCGAGACTAATCCCTAAGTCACAGCTTGGGTGTTAGCCGAGCGTTTGATGCATTCACACAGTAAATTCCGGTGATTTTCATGTTTCCAGTTCTTCAAACTATTTGCATGTGGCTGCTTATTAAGTTGATGTCTGGGGATCAATTGCCCCTCCTTTAAAAATTTCCCTCCGTGAATCTTTTCTTCATCTTTCCGTTACTTTTTTTCTTCCTTTATTTTGCAAAGTTTCATCCGGTGAAACTCTCCTTTTTTTCTCCGCGGCTTAGTTTCCATCTCGCTCCAGAAGTTACACCCTCTGGTTTAACTAGCATCTAGACTGTAACCGTTAGATCATACACGGGTTATCTGGAGTTCTCTCTCCGCATCAACGTCAGAGACAATTTTGTTTTCCAGAGGAGGTTGTGTTTTTCATCTTTTATGAGATTGCAGAAGCAAGTGAGCAGTTATTCTGAAAGAAGGTGAAAACAAGGAAAAGGAAGGATAAAGAACTGACTTTTTATTATTATCTATTTCCAAAGAGCTGGTAGTCAATATATCATCAACAGTGTAACACTGTACTCGATTCTCTGTATCTAGTTGGATGATTGGGGTACGAGGGAGGTCGTGAGCTAACGGGAAGATATGAACAAGGTGAGAGAGAGAGAGTGTGTGTTCTGGTCTCCAATATTTACAGCAATGCACTGCTTCTCGTCCTGAGCATCAGCCTGACATTGGAGACTACCCCCCTCCCCACCCCCCCCACAGTCTGACCTTCCCCACCTTCTAATAACCTGGAAAACAAAGACATTCAGTGGTTCCTAATGATGCCTAATGATATTCATAGTGTGGTGTGCTGTACATACTAAATAAACATGAACATGCATGTTAAAAGTAGAGGGCATCTTAATCCCATTAAGTCTCTTTTGGCTGTTCTCTCTCATTCATTCCACCCCCCCCCACACCCCTTCCCTCCCTCAATATTCGCACACTGCACCAAGGCTGTACCCTACCCTCAGTGTTGATTTTCTGCCTTGGAGAACTGAAGAAGTCTTAGAATTACCAGTCTTAATTCCCTGCTTTCGATCACCCAGAAGTTAAGAGCATCATGGCAAAATAGTGACATGACAAAATTGTGGTACACTATGGCATCCTCGGACCGAGAAACATGATGGTCCACAATGATGAATCATTTTTTCTACCAAATTTCCTTTTCCAATAAAAATGTCTTGAAAGATTTCTCAGATGAACCCCTCTCAATTCCTCTTTATATTTTGGATGTTATCGCTCATCCCCCACCCACCAGATCCCCCTCCCATCCTCCCCCTCCCCCCATTTGCACCACTTCCATTCTACTCCCCACCAACCCCCCTCCAACAAACCCCCCCACCAACCCTAGCTCCCACCAACACCCCTCTTTATATTTTGGATGTTATCGCTCATCCCCCACCCACCAGATCCCTCCCATCCTCTCCCCCTTCCCTCCATTTGCACCGCTTCCATTCTACTCCCCCCACCAGCCCCCCCACCAACCCTCCCCCCCCCAAATACTCTAACACTGCATTGAGTCTTCCTCCTGCTTCTATTCAATATTACTGTAGAAGCTTTCCACCAAATTTCATCTTCCTTTCCATCACTCAGAAATTAGAACATGAGACAATAACAAGCACCGGTGAGCAGCTGCCGGTGGTAGGCTACGGTGTGTACTCTGACCAAGAATCTGTGATGATTCACAATGACAAATACATGGAAGTTTGTTCCAGTGAGACACTATACAACCCTGTAAACAAACAGAACTGCCTTTTGCCCACAGCGGGCCACTGTGACAATGTATTATGATCTCTTTTGAGTTCAACTTTCGAATTCATGATTTCGTTCTGTGTGAACTTTCAATAATATTGCCCCTCTGAGCAGTACGAATTCCAAGAACTGACTCTACTATGGGGTAGTTGGAGAGTTTAGCCGAGTAAAACAAAAGGAGGGAGAAATCTACAGGAGACCACCAGGAAGTATGTGAATTTATCATAAAAATGTTTTAATATTTACTGTGTACCTTGCTTTCATTCTTAGTCACAAACAAAAAATTAAAAATTAAAATAAATGAATAAACAAAGAAGAAGAAGACAACAAGAAGTTGCCAAGTAGGACAGTTGTTCTGTTTCCTTATTTCGTTTAACTGTCTCCTTATTTCTACTTATTTTTTTTTTTTTTTACTTATTTCTTTGAAAGAAATTTAATCTTTCCCAGTTAATATTCATTCAGCTGTTTATGATATATTATTAACTCTATTATTCAAAGCCTTCTGGGAGCATTTCCTTCCATGGAATTCTTTTTGTTTTTGGTATTATATCATCTTTGAGATAATATTTTTCTTTTTTTTTGATATTATCTCCTGGTTAGTTTCATAGCTTTTCTTTTGTCAATGTTGATTCATGATTGGACATTGTGCAGGTGGGTGTTCACTATTATCTTCCTGTTATAAGTTAAGTCATGTTTTTATGTTTGTCTTTTGACTGAATCAAGAGAAAATAGATTTATAATCTTTTATTCTTGAATTTTAATCTTTTATTTTTGAATCTTTTGTTTTTGAAATTGGACAAAAATCTATGAAATTCGGTAATCTGCATTTTTACAAGGCTCTACAATGGATTAAAAATGATAACAAAGTTTAAATTTAATCCATCTTTGTAATTAAGTTGAAAAAAAAAATGATCTCACAGAAACATCCCGTCAATTTCCAATCTAGTCTTTTTCAAATACACTAGAAGAAAACTTTATTACAATGCTGTAATTTTTCCCTCCTAAAATTCATTCTGTTGAATTGAAAGGGACACAGAAAGAAGGAATAAACAAGGTGGACCAAATTTAATTATAAATGTTGGCATTCAAACAATAGAACTCTTCATCCCACATAATGATGTCACTGCTAATTGCTAATTGGCTTTGTGATGTCATCAGTGAGTCAAAGGCATTCATACACTAATTGAAAAAAACCACTGCAAGACTTTGCCCTTCCAACAAGACTCAGTTGTGGTAAACATTTAATAGTCAGCAGTTGCCACATCTGGAGAAGGCAGAACAATGGACATGGTCACAAAGAGCAAATATTCGGGAGTGATGTCATATTAACTGAGTGGATTGCCATGATGTCATCGGTGAGTCAATAGCTTGAACTAAATCAAACTAATGAATAAACATTTGTCAAATAGGGCAACTCCCTGCAACTTTGAGAGAGTATTTGCAAAGTCTGAAGGAGAAGGTATCAATTAGTTGCAAAGAGGGTCTTAGCAACTCATCACAAGGGAATTAATAAAGTGGGATGGTACCAATTGTGGTTTTATATTTAGTCAGCAACTTTGAGAAGATTTCACATATATGGAGAAGTCAGAAAACAATGGCCATGCTACTACTCACACATCAAATATTCTGGAATGATGTCATAGTTAAGGTGAGTAGTGTGATGTCATCGATGAGTCGATAGCTAAACTAATGAATAATCATAGATCAGGGACTTGTTGAAAATATAGACAAAGCTCTCCTCCTCTGACTCCGTTGAAGACACAGTGGTTGAAATTAAGTTGGGATGGAGAGTTAAGCAACCCATCACAGGTTTCACAGGCACACCCATTGATGTGATGATGGTTTCAAGGGTTAGGTTTTGAGGGGTTTTCAGCTTGCAACATGAAGAGGCTGGTCAGACATTTGTCATTAGGCCAGACAGCCCGGCTGTCCAGTGCACTGACCTCCATCAGATATGACCTCTCACCAGATGCAAGTACTCTGGGGGTCATTTATGATGAAAGGATTCGAATCAAAACCCCAAACAAATATTAATGTCCCATATTTCAGACTCCTACCGCTGCACATTTCAAGACCCTACAGTACTTGAATGAATAATACTTCCTGTATCCACATATGAATGTAATGTATGTATAAGCATTTAATTAACACTGTGCAAAACAAATACAATCTAATCATAGCATCATACTTTACTGTTAATTCAAATTACACTAATTTATTCTGTCCATTTACAAGTATTTACATCACGATATGTGTCACCGATGGGATCTCTCAAAACGTTGGTGTGTCCAGACCTGAGACCTGACAAGAGCGGTTTGGGGGGGGGGGCGGGTTGGCTACAGGCCCTGAGCCTGTGGGTCAATAATTTACATTACAGAGGGAACAAGGAGAGTACAAAAAAATAGGCTGAGCATTGAACTTTTGAATGATCACAAATTTTGGATGGTTTATTGCTGTGGAGATAAATTGGCAATCACAAGGAAAATACTCCAACAAGTTTTTCTAAAAAAAAAATTTTAAAAACACTTTCAGGTGAAATATTGACAAAAATTAAACCCAATCTAACATGTCTTCTGGCAAAAACCTGACATTTCACTTTGCAGCATTATCCCGGTCTTGTTTTCCATTTTTTTCCCCCATTTCTCTCCGCCTTGGTTTTATGATTTCCACGTTGCAGAGACAGTCAAACGCCTACGAGCAAATTCATGAATATTTATAACCGCTGCCTTATCTCTTGCAGCGCTGTCACAGCTTGAGATCAATAACCAAATGCAACATCAAATTTATGAGATATTTTATTGACTATTTCTTTTATAGATATTATTATGATTTATCCATCTTCAAGTTCTCTTTCTCTTTCCTAATTTTTCCGACCCACCGTGGTGGAGAAAGAAGAAGAGGAAGTGACCAACCAGGCGGGGAAGGAAGGAAGAAAAAAAATTGCACCAAAGGATTCTTGGTAATCAGATAAATTTTGACATTTTTTGACATTTTGATTTCAAGCTTTTATAGATCTGAATTGCTGGGAGGCTATACTACCTCTCTGAGCTAGATAAATTATCCCTTCCTCCTGTGAAGCACATGGATTCACCACACAAAGACCGATGAATAATTAACACAAACACAGAGCATAATTCTCTTTCAGCTTTGGTGTGCCTTACTTTTTGGTTTACACATGTAAAAGCCTTGTCACATGTTCTCAGACAGGAGGCTAAGATGTACGTGCAATAAGTAATCATGTACGTGCAATAGGTAAGCATGTACGTGCAATAAGTAACCATGTACGTGCAATAAGTAACCGAGCGTAAGATACTTGTCTTTCTTTCCTCTCCTTCGGTCAGACTATGGGATACATTAGTGACTATTTGACTTACACAAGTGTTGAAATTTTGTATGCAAAATCTAGGAAACTTGACCTCCATCAGATATGACCTCTCACCACATGCAATATATTCTGCGTCATTTATGATGAAAGGATTCGAAGCAAAACTGAACAATTTTACGTCCTATATGTACAGGCTCCTACTGCTACACATCTCAAGACCCTACAGTACTTGAATGCATACCACTTCCTATAACCATAGATGAATGTAATATATGCATATGCATATGCATTTACTTTAATACCACTGTGCAAAACAAAGACAATCTCATAACAGCATCATATATTACTGTTCACTGTTACTTTAAATTACACTCATTTATTCTGTACATTTACAAGTATTAACATCATAAAATGTGTCACCGATATTTTTTCCTCACAAATTGCTGTGTCTAGGCCTGACGACAGGGTTCGTCAGGTAAGGCTGGGGTGGGGGGGGAGGCGGGATGGCTTCAAGCCCAGGAGCATGTTTGCCAATAAGACGACAACAAAAATGGACCCAGTGGTGAACTGCAGACTTATGGGGAATCATTTTATTCAACTAAACACAAAGGTTGAACTTCTGAGGCAAACGATGAATACAGATTAAGAAACATGACAAAGCAAAAATACTGAGAAATTTATAAAGTAACAACTTATAATTCTCTCCTGGAATTTGAACATAACTTGAGCTACTGGGATTTGAAATTATGTGGAATACGAATTCAGAAAGAGCTACTTCAAACGTTCTTGAAACTCTGTCTTGATATAACCCACAGACCACCTGCAGTGAAAACCTCTTATAGTTTACTAAACAGAAATGTTGGGAAAATACACCAAAATATCCATTTCAGACCCGCCCAAAATATTGTAGGTCTTGCTGCTTTTGTACTCTCGGCGAACTTTTCAAACTGTCATTTTTTTATATGCCATTCATATCATTAGTGACAATTACGTGTGTTCATCAGCCACGATCGACTGATAGGATGGACATGACGTAATATGCACTACGTACTACGTTACTACGTACTAAGCACACGTCACCAATACGAATAACTCCACATCACTGAGCAAAGAAGATTTCATCTTCATCGTTAACCGTGACCCTTGAACTCTGATTACTTCTCTTATAAACAATAATGATTTTGACCATCTTCAACCCCTGACTGTTTAACAGTGTAAAAACTAAATCAAGAAGCCCCACATAAAAAGCTCATTAAAGACCATACGCAAATGTGACGTAACGGCATCTATGTGGGTGTTACCTAGCGGCTAGTACGGTGGAAACGATACAGCTTTTCAATTGTGGAAACGACAACAAAAGAACAACCTTGCTGTACTAACAGGCTAGTTTAAAAGAAAACTGGGTAAAGACGATCAAACCTTCACTCGGTATTTAATGTTAAAATATAGGACTCGACTATGACTTCTAGTATAGTTTCCTTTTAACACTTTTAATTTTTGGAATTTTCTGTCCCCCAATATATATAGATATATCTCTAATATATCAATATATAAATTGAACGAAATTGAACAATAGGAGAGTGGAAATTTGACGCTAAGGCGAAAAAAGTTGTTTCGCCTTAACGTTTTTACTACCATTTCTAGGCAAAATTTTACCGTCGCAAATAGTCTTATCTTGTTCTCCACTGTCTAAAAGTTTTAGGGTCAGGGTTAGGGTTATTTATTCTAGTGTGCGAATCAATGGGGAATTCGCCCTACCGTCGAATTTAGCGGTATATATATATATATATATATATATCTATATATATATATCTAAAAGCAAAATTCATGTAACTTTTACGAAGACAAAGGGTAAATGATAACACTAAGAACAAGATTAAGGACTTCTTTATCGGAAACAGAATTGGAAAGAACAACAACAAACAAACAGCGTTCTTTGTTTAAGATTACCTCCTACTTCTAAAAATAACTTTGTTCCTCCCATATTGACTAATGAGGCGTTAAAAACAAAGACACTATCATACACATGTATAGTTGACCGTTGATATCACATGACTAATAAAAACCACATATATACACATACCATCACCATGAGTTGAGAAAAGGTTATGAAATACAACTTTGATACTGAAAGGAACCAGGGGCGTAGCGAAGGGGTTTTTGTTGGGGGGGTGTGGAGAATTTGCAGACGGATCTGGAAGTGGTGACTGAAATGGGGGAGGGGTCTAAGGGGAGGGGGTGTCCCCTCCCCTTTTGAAAATTTTTATTTTTGAAATGTCCTTAGATGCAATCTGCTGTATATTTTAAGTCAAATTTGATTTGCCGACGGATTTGGAAGTGGTGATTGAAATGGGGGAGTGGTCTAAGGGGAGGGGGTGTCCCCCTCCCCTTTGGAAAATTCTTAGTTTTGAAACTCCTTAGATGCAATCTGGTGCATATTTTAAGTCAAATTTGGCACAGAAGAAGCTCCCATTCTCCTTTTCTCTATTCAGCTTTCCTTCTTTCTTCCCCTTCCGCTCTCTTCACCTTTTCTCCTTTTGCCGACAGACCCAAAATTTGCCGACAGCGACCAAATTATTGGGGGGGTGTGACACCCCCCCACACCCCCCCGCCCCGCTTGCTACACCCCTGAAAGGAACTAATATCGTGTGTGTTTTGTTTACTTCGTTTCCTCTTCTTTACGTATAACACTGGTCGTGCCTGATTGTTTGTTGTAGTTTCAAACATTGATATAGAATTCATAAGTACAGATGAATGATATTAATTGGGTAATATTTTTCAAAGGGAAGGGGAGGGCGAAGGGGTGGGCCAGGGAGAGGGAAGGGGAGGGACTCAGGGGAGGGCTCAGGGGAGGGGATTAATAAATTTATACGTATACATATCAACTGTATTAACTAATGACTGGTTGGACCATTAACATACCGAAGAAAATTTGTCAACTTTGACCATTCCATGTCGACAGGACAGGAAACAGGGAGTGGGGAGGGGGGAGGATGGGGCACAGTGGGAGGAATGACAATATGGTAATATACAGATACAAAATACCATACAAACATACCATACCATATCAACAAACAGAGAACTTGATATTAAAACTGATAATATGTCAAGCTACACAAGTTGAATAATCTTCTACTTGAATGTTGGGCTGAATAGCAGACAGAGATAAATAGTCACTGGCTCCATATGTGACAAGAATATAACCATTGCCAAAATGCAAGGTACATACAGCTCACTATTTCCACTGGGTAAATGTTGGCCTGTTATCTTTCCAAGAATCAGACTTGTTTTCTAAACAGTGCACCTGGTTTGAAACTCCTTTTTTTATTTGTTTTTGTTTGTTTGTTTTTTGTTTTTTTTAACAGGTGTAGGTAATGGCTTACCATAAATTTAAAGGGGTATTCTGGTGGCCAAAATTTATTGGGCAACAAAAATTTCAGCAGAGAATGAAGGATATCAAAATGGTAATATTATAATATATATGCAAGTAGAGATTTCTGAGAAATATCTAACATGATGACATCAACTTCCACCCACTGGGATCCACTTTCTGGTTTAAGGGTGGCTTCGTACGGCCAACAAAAAAAACAAACAAAAAAATTGGTTTTACTTTCGAAATTTTTTTTATTTACAGATAGGATCAAGATAGTTAGAGGGGGTTTTCCACTAATAATTTTCCATGTAAGAGTAAAATCGATGCCGTCGGAATATCCCTCTCTACGCTGCTAGTAGACAAATTTCACTGTCTTGCCTAATACATTTTCTCACAGTGATGATGAAACCCAAGTATGATTAACTATTTTCACTACTTCCTTGTGGTGTCACCAGGTTGTTTAAATATTTCCGCAAAACTGCACAGAACTAAATCTCCTATTCAGGTTCTGGTGAACAGTTTATTTGGTTGCCATTTCGCTCATTAACCCACAAAAAGTCAATGACATCCAATTTGTTCTAAATTTGGTAATGGCAGGAAGATTATATTTGTTTACAATTGTGGTAGTAGAAAATCCTTTTCAAGTATTAATCACAGAGTTATGTCCATTATTGTGTCGAAAGTCAACAGTTCAAGCATAGCATGTGACTGCAATTTGTGTGTGTGTGTGTGTGTGTAACGTACTTCTTCATACATTGTTTACGCAGTTAAACAAAGCGTTCCTTCTGTAAACATGACAGCAGGAAACTTTCACAAAGTGTGATTAGTATTGTCTATGAAGTAAGGAACGGGTAATTCCTGAAAATGCCTGTGTAACGTACTGAAGAAGTTGCGTAACATACTGAAGAAGTTGCGTAACGCACTGAAAAAGTTGAGTAACGTACTGAAGAAGTTGTGTAACGTACTGAAGAAGTTGTGTAAAGTACTGAAATAGTCGGTCACGTACTGAAGAAGTTGTGTTACGTACTGAAGAAGTTGTGAAACGTACTGAAAAAGTTGCATAGTGTACTGAAGAAGTTGTGTAACGTACTGAAAAAGTTGTGTAATGTACTGAAAAAGTTGCGTAACCTACTGAAGAAGTTGCGTAACGTACTGAAAAAGTTGTGTAACGTTCTGAAAAAGTTGCGTAACATACTAAAGGAGTTGCGTAATGTACAGAAAAAATTGCGTAACGTACTGACAAAGTTGTGTATTGTACTGAAGAAGTTGTCGTACTGAAAAAGTTGTGTAACTAACTGAAAAAGTTGTGTAACTGAAAAAGTTGTGTAAGGTACTGAAAAAGTTGCGTAACATACTGAAAAAGTTGTGTAACATACTGAAGAAGTTGTGTAATGTACTGAAGAAGTTGTGTAACATACTGAAAAAGTTGTGTAACGTAGTGAAGAAAGTTTCCAAACTCATGCTTGTACGTGTAATGAAAAGAGAGCGGTTCTGCTCTTGTAAGAAGATTTTCAAAGTAAACCTGATAGATTTAGATTTAAATGGAAACTTAACCTGGTAGTTTGAACTGTAATTAACTGATATTCTCTGTCCCGCTTCAAAACTAATTACACTTGAGGACGTGGTACGAACAAAACTGAAGGAGGGTTCTCAAATTACACCGTCGTGGTGTAACTCTGACGTAATTAAGATTAAAAAAATATTACCGATGTTAGGAAAACTTGATAAAATACAGAGAGTTATTAAAAACAAGATTCCAACAGCTTTGTAGCTTCTTCCGTTGCTGATGTATCGAATAAGAGCAATCAAACAAAATTGTGAGTAAAGTTAAATAACATTTAATGGAACAGTGCACTGCAAAAATATGTGATGTCAAACAATAAACTACACCAAAATCTACTGTTTTTACTTCTCCTTTTTTATTGGTAACTGAAGTGATTTATGTAACCTTGGAAAAATATTACATCGTTTATTCAGGGATGTCGTGTATATGTTGCTTTAGGAGCGATTGAGTAAACTTGATGAAGTATTGATCAAAATCGTGAAGGTTTCCAGGTTGCAACCGTTACATAAAACCAAACAAAAACCAAGAACGATGAAATATAAAAGGGGTTTAATCTATAATTTATCTGTGGCCTCACAAGTTATTGGGCACTGTTCTTTTCTCTAGGTTTTGGGGTTTTTTGTTTGTTTTTTTAAATTCCATCAACGAAGCAAGTTATGAAGACAGGACTAAACCCTGAATCTGGTTGTTATGCTGCAACAGATCATTTTTACACTGCACCTGCTTTTTACCTTTTACCATCAAATCATTTCATATTACCCGGCTAGGACAATGGAATGTTCCACCACAACATCAATAAATAAATAAACACACATCTAAAACAATAACAAAATGCTAGCCAAAATGTAGCTTCCTTAAAGTATCATTTTTCAGTGTTGAATTATGTCACAGATGAGTATTTAAATGTTAGCAGACAAAGCTACTTCAATATTTGTACAAATGCTTCTTTGTGTGATAATTTATGCAAAATATGTGTCACTAGAAAAGTGTGTCCACCCACAGACCATCCGAGACAGATAAAACTAATGAATGTTGATTACAATAAGTGATGTCTGGTCTCACATTATCTGTGCCTTATCGATGCGTAGGAGAGGAGAAGGTACGTTTGGTTAATTGGGTAATCAAAACCATCCAAAACAATTTAAAAGTACCTTTTTTACACTTCACCGATATAACCGACAATTTATATGAAGTATTAATTCGACACAAGAATACAACGGATTGGGCGAAGAAGGCTTCAAACTATCAGTTACATTAATACTCAGACACTTTTGCACATTTGGTATTAATTACATGGAACTGATATTTTTCACAATATGATGTCATTTAAAGGAAAAGAAAACTGACAAGTGAAGTTCATGTGAAACTGCATAATTTGCGGGATTTTAAGGTGATCTCTTCATATCGACATCTTACCCAAATTCTGTAAGTACAACTACGAATAAAATGAGCAAAAAACAGAGAGATTTTTCTGCTCCATACGACCCAATCTCTCTCTCTTGTTTTTCATTCGATGATTACTGAAAGGACTCTTCCTTTTTTGTTTTCTTCCTTTTTTTCATATTTACATGTTTACTCTTTTCAGTTAAAAACTGTCAGCTGTTTCCGATGATGTGATATGCACTGGTTTACCCTGCATACTTGCCACGACTACCCTAAACCTTTCAAAGTTATTTATATAGGAGTGTTAGCTTAGTGGTAAATGCCAGTGTCTTTCAATCATAAGGTCCTGAGTTCGAGTCACACCAAGATTAATGTATGTCGTCCAGTTACAGAGTTGTTGACGATCGACAATTCATAATCATGGACTTTAAATATGAATCTACTTGCAGGAGGATCTAAAACACATACATTAATACATGCATATATGTAACTCAAGAAAACCTCAAACTTTCAGTGAACCCAACCCGACAGCTGTTTTCTCTTCACCTAAAATGGAACTGATTACACCCACACTGGAGGTGTAAAAGATCATGAAGTGGAGAAACCAAAAATAGAAGAGTGCTGACATTCAGTTCTCTCGACCTTTAATTCCGATAATGCACAATTTTCATCTCTCTTCTTCTTAAAGATAATAAATTTCAAAAGACTCACCCACTCTCTCCGGGGGATGTGTCACGAGTCTCTATCGGAGAAGCCGGCTTGCGCAATCTTTGGTCGTAGGAGGGACATGGTGATAAGCAGGGCTTCCTGCAGAGTGCAAACGGAATCATGTGATGTCACATCCTTATGTTTTTTTTTTCATCTCTTTCTTCCCTTCTTTTCCTTGTCAACAAGGAATTCCATTGACAAAGGTACAAAGTAAACGATCTCAAAGCTTATGGAGAGGAAGGATGCGTTATTTGTCAATGGTAAAAAAAATATATATAAAAATATATATAATTTTGTCTGTGCAATGTGTCGACATTTAAAAAAGCGCCACAAAGTCTTTATTCAGCAAGCAGAGTGAAAAGGAAATAAACAGATTTTGTTTAACTCTGGACTTTACAGCTTTGTGTCTGTTCAAGAAATTTGTAGTTTTATTCTTTGTTGGTGTCAGTATTTTATCTTTGTCTTGAAGTCGCTAATCTCGGTGTTGTTATTTTTTTTTATGAAAACGGTGTCAGTTACGCTAATGAAGCTATTGACTGACACTGGACCCCTAAACACCCCTTTTCACCCCTCTGCACTGAATATTTTCATCTTTTTACCTCTGTTCTGATGGTTCTGCTCCCCTGCCCAGGACAAGTATTCAAGTAGTGATCGAAGAGAAGGCCCGGGTCATCAATTTTCAAGGTTTCATCCCCGTCCAGGCTGTATTCCAATCCCTTCAACCCGCCAAATACTACCAGCAGGTGTCTGTGAGAGGAAAATTTAAAAATAAATGAGATAACAACTTATTAAAAACAAGAGCATCAATGACGCAGTATCTCAATACTGGAAGTTCTAATTTTGATTCCTAATTTCATTTCTTTGCTCTGTCTCTACAATTATCAATATCAATCATGGATTCATGGTACAACAAATATAGAACTTGCATTTACGCTACTTTGCCAAGAATAGTCTCTGCAGGTTACACTTCATCCTGCAAGTGTTGCCTTTAGCGCTCATTGCCTGTTTGTCGAGAGAACGGCGTTGCAAGATAGAGTAATGTCATAGAATATTTAAGAACTTGTTTTTTATGTGGTATCCTTCATCTTGGCTCAGTCTCTGTTGGACGTCAATGACAACGGCCAAAGAAGAGGCAAACAACTCGACCATATTCTTGATGCCCGCCTTGAGAAAGCTAGGCCTATCGACCTACTGTATGTTACTGTAGACTGTAGTGGTAACTACCATAAAAACTGTGTCTACTTCCAAGTGTCAAAACAACCCATGTTTTTCCATCTCAGTTTTTCTGACATGAAGATTTCATGGATTTATGACTTGGAAAAAATAATGTACAGTACAAGTAGATTACAAGTTTTAATTGAAAGTGATGGGTGGCCTCCTCCTCCCCTAATAGCCACCCCAGTTCCTCTCCATTTTAGTATAATTTTCTTTTAATTCTTTGTATATTTGATGTCAAACATCACAGGTTCAAAAGAAAGCTAAACATACTTCTTATAACCTTATAGTTATACAAATTATATCCTTATAAATAAAACATAACCTTATACAATTTTTATAGTCTTAAGTTTTGATACTATGGCCGGCTTCTCTTTTATACATACTCCAGTGAAAATAAAATGTGATAGATTATTATTTTTGTTTTTAATTCTTTTTTTGGGGGGGGTATTGAAATATACCAAAAAAGCTGTTAATTCATAATGATGCTTCATTCTAGAAATGTACAATATACACTCTATTCCAAATGAATAGTTGTTGTATTATCCCATTAACATTATGTTAAAATTATGGAGTCACAGTTAATATATAAGTTGGAAACTAAACTTAATTAAAACACACTGTAAGGCAATCAAACAAACTTACCCGAGCCCAAAAGCTGCCTGAACACCAGTACAATGCTAATGTGGCTATTACTAAATGAAGGCCTAATATAGGATGCACTAGGCCTAAGTAGCCTTCAGCAGTACAACAATGTGTAGGCCTATACGTAATTATACAAAAATACCTGATGGGCAAACAAGGGCAATCAAACAAAATTATCATGACCCTTGCTCTGAAAAGCTACCTGAACACCAGTACAATCCTTAAATGGATATTACTAAAACCATGGAGCTATAAACAGACGAAGGCCTAATACCAGCCGCGTACCTAACAACAGTAGAGAAAATTGGTCGCAAGGGTAGCCATTTTCGTATATCTAACATGTAGCTGCCATGAGTCATAGCCAATCTGCTACAACCCAGACTTGGAGGCAGGGCTTAATCATCAAAAACAGGGAAACATGGGTAAAAGTTCCCTACAAACAAGTTTTGGAGCGTGTGCAAAAAAGGCTTACTACAACTGTGTTTCAGCCCGATTTGGCCCAATTTGGACATAAATCGTTGAAAAAGTCATAGAATGAGTTACAATTCTGGAATAAAAATTAGTAACTTTTGTTGGCCTATATGATATATGCTTGCTCTGGAAATTCCAGAGAAAAAGAACTTTGTATGAAGATGCTGAAAATTTTTTAAGAGAATAGAGAGTCCCACTTACTGTTACAATATCTCTATACATGTAATATATTGAGATAAAGAAGGGAAAAAATGAAAACCATCATTTATCAAGAGGTAACAAAGATAAACCAATGAAAACCCCTTGAAATACGTAAAAAGTAAGGGGGCCTGCCATTTCGATCCTAACCAAAGTCTTCTTCAGATGTTCTTTTACACATTCTTTTTACCAAGACAGGAGTTTTGCATTGTATAATCAGTCTGTGATACTTCTTTCTCTTTGGGGGAATAAAGGGGTCAATGGCAGCAAACGATTCCAAACGTGAGACGGAAACAGAGAATTTCAAATACGAGAGAGAAACTGATCGTTTCCAAACACGCACAAATAATACTGCTGCAATAAAATGAGAAAGTTGTCAACTGGTCCACGATGAATTGATTTCAAAGGGATGATTATCCACATGCTATAATATCATTGGAAACGTTGGCACACTCTGATGCTATTTTCTCATCTGGTTGTTTACGTGATCAGTGTCCAATTTCTCAGAAAGAGAGTTTTCTTAAAGGTACAAGTTTCAATGGATATTTCATTTGAGGTTCATCAATAGCATCACATCTGTACCCACAAAACATACCGTAAAATACTGCAGTAATAATAACCCTTGAATGAATCGGAAGTTGGTAATAAAAGTATTCAATTTCTAATTTCAGCAGAACTTTAAGCTTCGAGTTACTGCTCATATCCTGTAAACCAAACATTGACTTCTTTTCAAGTAACATGATACTTTTGTCTCTAACGCAAATCCATACTATGATCCAGTTATAAAATCTTCTAAGCTTTCAGAAAGTTTCAACTTATTTCTTTTAAAAATGTTTATGCAAGAGTTCATTGCCATGGACTTGGCCCTGCTTGTACCCAGATCTCCATCTTACCAAAATGATTGAAATTTTGGAAATTCACTTCGGCCTTCAAAATAATCGGCCCACAGTCTTGCACTAAATTGACTATGTGGACTCTTACTGTCCTAGGCCCAAATTAAACTTTAATTTTTACTTAATAATGAGAGTGGTCACACATAGAAGAGTGTTTGAAGCTGGCATAACAAACTTTCCACCTTTGTCCATGTTAAAACATGTCCAAAATGCCATGTACTCATAAAGATTTGCCAGTTTTTCAAGCTTTTTCGATAGAACTTTCTTCCAGGTTGTATTCTACTCGATTGTTTTTTTTTCATAAGCAGAGGAGACTGAAACAACATTCTCAATATTGTCACTGTCTGTAAGAAGCAAGCTTTCCCTGCTCGTTCATATCCTCCCCCCGCACCCCGCACCCTCGCACCCCCGCACCCCCCACCCCAACCCCCTTTTTGTTCTGTCTTTCATGTTACTTTTGTTTGTTCGTTTATCAGAAGGAACAACAAATTTAGAAGGGTTCCAGAACTTTTGATCAATTCGTGACAACAATAGCTATTTTCATATTCACAATTATCATGGTTGAAAAAAAGAGAAAAATAGAGAGAAGAAAAAAGAGAAAACAAGTCAACGCAAAATAAAAACACTCACTTGAAGGAAGAAAGTTGCGCATCGTCGGCATTCTCTCCCTTTTCGGACGTGCCGATGGTGAGGTCGTAGCCGTCGGGATGTGGACTCTCAGAGAATACCGCCCCCAGACTAGAAGCTAACCTCACGCTGTACCCCCAGTATATACCCTGCTGTTCTCTCGGTAAAGATGGGGCTACAACTGTACCTTGGATTGCCTTACCCTCTGTAGGAAAATCACAAAGAAATATATGGCATTATAAGAAAAGCTTTATGTTTGACGGGTGTCAACTCTGTAGGGAAACACATTAAAATGGTTCTATTAAAAACAGGGGTGTGCAACCTAGGGCCCGCGGGCCACATGCGGTCCGCCAGTGATTTTTTGGCAGCCTGTGAGAAGTCTCAAGAAAAAGAAAAAAAATCAATCTATTTTACATCATCACAAAAACGAGCTAGCTGCTTAGAATTTATCGGCACTAATGATGCTGTCAAGTAGGCCTATTATCCCCATTAATTATCAACTGTACTGTATTGACATTATGTTTTTGTGAATACAGATTAAGTACACACACCTACTGCTTGAAAGTCCTCGGAATCAAAGGTTTCAACAGCAGGTCATTGGTAAGGTGCGGCCCAGTCAATTTTTTACCCCTTATATCTGGCCCATTCATTCCAAAAGGTGGCCCACCCCTGTATTAAAAAGATGACTTTAAGCAGCATTTTAGTCCTGAAATGTTATAGTCTTAGAAAAATTTTAGAAGTTTAGTAATAATTTTTTAATTTTTCCAGTTTTTAAGATATTAACCTTTAAAATATGCTTTAATCTCTGAAATGCTCCTTTAAGGCTACATTAATGAGGACATCAGCTCTTCAGTACAGGCCATTATGTTAATCCATTGTTTTATGCAAGAACTAAATACATCAAGCAAAACATGGTTCTTTTAACAAAATATAAACAACACAGCATCCTTTGGATGACCTTTGACACCAATTGTCCATGAGAAATTTGTAACACATTGTAAAAATTATTTGAGACCTGTAGTGGTATTAACTCTGCCTCCCAGCCGTCAGTTAGAGGCAGTTTTACCTTGTTGAGGGGGCTATTCAAGATTTTAGGGAAGGATGCTTGAGGTGGCATATCCTGTTAGAGTCCATATCCATCAGCCAATTTAAGAGCTGCCGGAGAACATTTTGTTGTTACCTGTTATCAATCATGCTCTATTTTTTATGTGGCTTCCATGATGAAGAGCATGAATGGAAGTACATGTGGTGAAAAAATTGGGTCAACTGAGGCAATTTTAGACCCCTTTAGGCCTCCCAGTGTTAACTACTGAGTGAAGAGGTTTGTTTACAAGTGACGAAAACTTCCGGCTCGGATAGCAAGAAATCTACATGGTCATGATACGGAAAATTGATGGTGCCATTAAAGGCCAACTTGTCAGCTATCCGGGGGTGGGTAGCGTTTAGCTAGTGCAAACTTCTATCTAGACTTAGAGATCACATTACTTTTGTGATTTAGTGTGTAAGACAATGGGGCTTTTAATGGGCATATGCTACCTTCAGCTGGTTATTCGCCATTTTGAGACGATCAGATCCACATGTTCTTTAGATCAATAGTTCATTTCGAAGCAGATAACTGCAGTAAAGTATCAAGATTCTTAGTAAACTACTTAAGATCCCTCTTTGGTCATGTATGAGAAGCTACAGTCATGTGTTTTTGAGTTAGGTTCAATTTTATGATTAACTGAAGAAGCCAGTTCTGTGTCTTATTAAAGTTATGCATAACTATAGCTGCTGTACCACTTCTGAGAACGCAATGCCTGTCTCGCAGTTCCTTTATCTTTGGGGATTTCTTTGTTTGTCTGGCCTCGTTTAGAGGTTTTCTTAGTTTATCTCCATTGTCTTTGTTGCCATTTACCTTTGTCAGGGTGGCGGGTTTAAATGTTCTTCCGGAATCTTTAAAATTTGGGTGCGTTAAAAAAACTGGCTCCTTCTTGTAGTACTAGGCCTATAGAATGTAACCAAGTATTCATCTGTATTATTGTGATCCTTATATCAATTTTGATCATTTATCTTTGTTATGATTTTGTATTAAGTTACTATAGTTGGGGTTTTTGACTGTTTTTACATTCAAGTTCATGTCCTTCACTATCTACCCCTTTCTGTAGCATCGCCCGTTTTTGGTTATGTTGCTATGGTTACCGTAACCGTGCATAGTGGTTTGGTCCTTCATTGTGATGTTACTCTTTTACCTCAATTAGTAATAGCTAACACATGATTTCTATGCATTTAAGTTCAAAGTAACTGGCAGTTGCCCACTGGACTAGTCAGCTGAAAAGAGTGACGGCATTCTCTTTATAACTTTTCAGGATTTTATGACCATACACTTCTATTTTTACATTTTACTCGCCCCTAATGTCCTGATTGCCAGGCCCCTTTAGCACATCTGTTTTGTCTTACATTTCAATAAAATGTTTATGATTTGTCATTTGTTTATGTTTCAACAGTTCACCGTGGAATAAAGAATAAATGGAAAACCAGAGCACCGACCTTTGGCTGTTTATTTTAATATTTTCACGGTTGGCGCTTACTGGTTATTGAGGGCGCCCTAACTTTTAATAGCCAGTACAAGGCCATTAAAAAGGCTTATATTTTTCTTACCATGTTCCACATTTTCATCTTCGTCTATTTGCACAGTCACCCTAAGACCAGCTTGGATCTGTTTGTCAACTCTGGCCTCCTATAACAGAACCCAAAGAAAAATCAGATAAAATGTTACAAGAGAATGGTTAGTAACCCTCATTAGTGTATTTAACACATATAAAAATTAATTCTCAACCATTGATGGTAGGTAGTAACTATTATGAAGGAAACATCAAATTGACAGCATAGTAAAATGAAAATTTGAAGAAAAAATATTATAATATATCTTTTGAAGAAATTCTGAACAATGACCGTAACTTTACAATTCTTTCTGATATGTGAGCACTACAGATCTTTCCAGTCGGGAGTTTTTGCTGTTTTGGAATAGATGCGTCCATCAACGGTTTTATCCGTAATGCCCACCGGTGACAAACATTAACCACCAGTCAAAATAATAAAAATAGAAAATAAAACTATGGCTAGAATAAGAAATCAACCAGTGACCTCTGGGTTACAATGCCAGGGCTATACCAACAGCCCTTTAATGCGGCGATCCCTGACTGGGGGTGCCATTCAGAGGGCAAAAGTACTTTGCATACGGTGTAACCAGGGATACGCCCAAGTTTCATTCGATACAACCCAGAAAGCAGTGGGGAGGGATTCCAAGAGAAATTCGGCATTTCACATACAACTATATCAGGAAATGAATAGTTGCTCGCTTTTTGTCCTTTTACATATAATTTGATCAGTGAATGAAAGGTACTTTTTAAGTATTTATACAACTATATCACTTTGCCCAGTCAGTTTTCCATTATTCATTTACGTATACAGTCAAGTTAATATTCCCGTGTCAAATTTCATTACCTTTCATGTGGCTTCTACGGCTTTTATCAAAGAGATAATCGTCAAACATCGATTTTATCCTCTGTAGAAGGATCTCTTGTAAAATTTTGATTGAATTAAATGGGTTCTTCAAAGCAACTGGTTGCACTAAACTAAAGCTAGGACTAAAGTTCCTACTACAGATTACTACTGAGTCAACTAGATGAAAACAGAGCTACCTCTTCTGAATCGTAAATAACCCCCCTTTTTTTTTTTCACTTCTGATAATCGTATCGTCACCTTTTTTAGGCCGATGTAGACACATGATCCCTTTTTCTTGCTTGGTGTGTAGTTACTGACCACTCCTTCCCTGAACGGTGACTTCTGGTCGGCTCGGAGGTGATGCGGACAGTCCAGAGGATTCAGCAAACCTGGGAGAGGTCAAGGCTTAACAATTAGACGGAAGGGATCGAGTTAAAGTATCTTCTCCTTCAGTTGGAAGAAGCAGAACGTTTTTGTAGCGAGAAGATTCTTCAGAAACTTTAAGAGGACCATATCAAGCTTCACTTGGATTTTGCTGGTCTAAACTTCAAACTTGGAACCTTTCCGTGCAACAGACTGCTGAGATTATCATTTGAAGTACTCACCACTCAAGAAGTCAAAATGTCTCAATGTTTCTAATGTCTCCGTCTCTTCATTGAGAATAAATCAGATCAAGCTGCCTGTGAGCTTGGCCTGTAATATTTTAATAGCATTACATACTAAAATTTATTCATACGTTATTTTCTGGACCCTCCAAAGAAAAAATCTTCAACATTATTTGGAAAAAGAACTCCAAAATATTTCCCAGTATTCATCACAAATTACCAAACCTTTCGTTTGCAGTATTTTTGCAAATCTACCCCAAATTACAAAAGAAGCTACTAAAAGTACTCTGCATGCGAATGAAAAAAAAAGGGACACAAATATGCACACTTATTTATGCCACTGAGCTAAAGCAAAGACAAAACTAAAACTAGAACCTAAACCAGGCTTTCTAGTTTCAACTATTTAGGTTTCTTTAAAACTTACCAGCATATTTCAGATCTTGGTGCATCGGAAAGAAGTTTTTCCGAAGATATCTAGAAGAAATACAGAAATAAAAAGAAGTTAAAAGCCTACTTAATTTACAAAAAACCTTTAATGAAATGCACTGATTGTGGTATAGAGCCGATGTCCATTTGAATATAAACAGCTGCAATCATAATATCAGTCGAAACCTATACGATGAATATTCATGACTTCAAGAAAGAGCTTTGGTTCACAACATAGTGGAATGTGACTTATCCTGCTCTTACCGGGTCTAGTTATGGTTGAGACGACTTCATTTCTAATCAGACAACCAAAACGATCCTCAAAGTTTAGTTTAATTTAATCTAGTAATTCTCAAGGGTTAGCATGCTTACAGAAGCTCACTGACAGCCTATCCATGGGATGATTGCGTATAAACACTGGCTTATACCGAGCCTTCTCATTAAAATGAGGGTTCAGAGAGTCATAATGCAGTAGTGTAATTGTCGCAACCCTTTGCACTCCAAGGACAGTTTAATTTAGTTTAGTATTTCCCAAGGGTTAGGACGCCAACAGACGTACATTGAACCCCTATCCAGGTGATGATCGTGGATAAACACCGACTTATATTAAGCATCCTGTTTTCGATGAGTGTTCAAAGAGCCACAGGGCAGGCGCTGTAATTGTCGCACCCATAACTGCTGCCTGGACAGTCACTTAACATTTCCATCGGACAGCTGAGGGTATCCCTCCGGCATTTGACCCATTTCTCACATACCGAGGGAGGTGAAGGCACCCCATGCATTCAAATTTTTGAAAACTATTGAAAGAACAGACCAATCCCATGTTACCAAATTCAGATGCAAGAAATACCAGTTCCACAGAAGACTCCGCTCTACGACACTGCAAAGTTTCAATTTGCAGTGGGTCAAGAATATTTTGGTTCCCGCTGAGGATTTGAACTGGGAACCTAACGATTGTACGGCAAACACTCTAAAGGGCTACAGCTTCACCATTGAAACAATCAGTCAATTCAATAACACAAACCTGCAAGAGTCAGTCCCAGTATAAATATATTAACATAATAGCTGTCTATGCTATTGTAGAATATATATTTGATTAGACAAGAACTAAATAGTTTATGCCTAAGTGTGTAACTCTTGTTGCCATATGTAGCTTGAATAGGCTTACCAATATTCCCAATTTTTGTAACCAGAAATACCAATTCCACAGAAGACGCCGCTCATCAGCAAATTTGAAATAGGTCAAGAGAATCTGGTTCCTACTGGGGAATTGAACCAAGAAACCTAATGGTTGTGGATGGAACACTCTAAAAGGGCTGCACTTACACTTCCAAAGCAACCATTCAATTTACAGGCAGATGTTTTCATCATACCTTCCATTATACATTAATACTGTTGGACAACCAACCTTACTGTTTGGACAACCTCACATTAAAGTGAAAGGTCATCCAATAGACTATCAGCAGGTGTTCTCATATATCAGCCGTCCTATACACAGTGACGCTGTTTAGACCGCGAACCTTGTTGTTTGCATAACCTAACATAAAGGGTGCAGGTTACCTGAAGATAAACCTGCAAGTGTCAGTCTTAGTAATAATATATTTACATCATACTCAATTTATGCAAAAGTAGATTACCAACTTGAGCAGAGCGTAAACTAAATATTCTACGACCACAGTATGTCGTAACTTGAAAGAGGCCTACAGAATACATGGATTTGTAGGAACTTGTAGATGAGACATAGAGGAATTGAAACCTCAAGTCAGACTTCCATCTGTGACAAACGAGACCCGACAGAAAATCAGCAACGGGGAACTGAAACAGGAACCATATTTGACCAAAACCCAGAGTTGATATTAAAAGTCAAAATTATTTTTCTTCTTTTTTTTCTTAAAGCAGCAATTTGCATTGGTTCTCGAGATTTTCCAATACTAGAATACTTTACCAATGACGTAAACTAAGCTAAGTGTAAAGTTTCAACTCAAACTATTCCCGAAAAGTGCAAAAAATATGACATTTTCTGATTTTCTTATTTTGAATCTTTGACTTCGATAGACTCCTCCCACTTATAGGAACTTTGTGAATATGTATAACGGACAAGGTACTTAGGTACAAGGTACTAAATAGTAACAAAAATCAGCTGAGGAGATGTACGTACTGCGCAAAGGGACAGTTAGGCCATATCTCATTACAAACGATGCCCTAAAAACCCAAGAAAATTCGTCACTCCGCGAAAATAAACCAGCAAGGATACATAAGAGAGAAAGTCATGGAACCAGGAAGAACTCGATCGGTACGTAACATTCGCGAGAACGATATTGTATCACTCTACTCGGTATTACATAGGCCCTAGGCTAGTTACTGTAGTACAATCAGACCTATTAGTGTGTGACTTACTTTGGTTAGGCCTGAATAACGTTATGTACACGCTGTGAATTGTGCACTAAAAGCAATGTAGCTATGAGTGTAGCGCAATGGGGGCCGTTAGTTTCCAGACCTGTTAGTTTCCTCTCTTGAAAAACCTTAGTTTCCTCCTCTAACAACATGGGAGAAAATAACGTTTTTCAGGAGAGGAAAGTAACGTTTCTCATAAGGGAATGCAATAAGGCATATTGGCTAGATGTAATACCGCGTACCGAGGCTGAGGGATTACCATGCGGATGAATGAGTCTATTTTTAGCACCAATGCATACATAAACATCTCTTCACTGAGTGGTTGAATTTGAATAGGCGGTTTGTAGAGCTGCATGTGATTAATACTAAATGATTTGCTTGTGTCAGGGAGACACTTATCTCAGAATCATATAAAAGCCTTAATTTATTGCTAATTAACGTTCGCTGAGTGGAAAAAAGTATGAGAAAGTCTTAGTTTTGTCTTTTGTGATTGTATTATGATAAAAACTTGATAGACACGGAAAAATTGAGGAAAAATGGCGACTCAACGCAAACTGCTGCTTCAAAGAAAGCATTTTGACTAAACAGGAAACCTAATTGTCTACAAGATTAATGTTTTACTTGCAATGTCTAAACTTTGTCAGATGTCACTCCCCCATCCTTACACCCCTCCCTTCACAATATCCCAATAACCTCCCCACCCCCCCACATAGGCAAAAATTCTACACTACTAATCATGGTGATGAGTTTCACTTTTCTTCATCAACAAACTGTCACCACTGACATTTTCACTTTCAAATCATTCATCACCAAAACAGAAATTTTACTTCAGTTTCATGTATTGTTATTGGTTTCCTGCCTGCCGTTGATATAGGATTAATCATATCATAATCTTTACCACGGAACCTACTTCAATTATTTTTACTTACTGTGGGCATTCCAGATACTGTAGGATTCTAGCCAGCTGGACATTGGCTTGACCCTTCTTCCCAACACCAGCAAATGACCCTTCAGTGCTATCACTGTGTATGAAGAAGAGAATCTCATTTATTGGTTTATAGTTCATTTTAAGCACTTTTAAAGGGGATAAAAGATAAATGTCGGTTTCGATGGGGCTCTCCGGCATTTCTGTACAGATAGGCTTTGTCATGTCGGTTCTCATGCCCCTGTGATCAATGCTCTTTACATGACCTCTGAATGAAGTTGACACAGACGTGTGAGAGTTATCATGGGCATGGAAACACGATGGATGAATTTACATACAGCCGAGCTGGTTGATTAACTAGTTCAAGGTTCCACTCGTGCAGTTTGGCAAATCCAAAAAAAATTTGCTCTAGTTAAGATGCTTTAAACAATTAGTTTGACTTGAGAAAAATAACAACTGAAATTGTATATACTACTAGTGATCAACCAACAGCAGCGTTATGGTCTGCAGTCAGAGACCCCAGCTTGTCTAATATGATGAAATGTTTTATCAAACTTTATGCCCATATTTCTTCTTAATGAGTAATCTCGCCTTTAATGGGTGGAAACATGTTACCTCAAGTTTATAAGAAATTGGATACAAAATGCAACTTTTCGTCCACTTGCATTTCTTCAGAATACAGGCTTGATAAAGACTGTGATATTATTCTGTAAACACCACAGACAGGGTGCTTCATATCAGCCTTCCAAGTCAAATTCATCACCTTACACTCCCCAGAATCCAGTTGAGAAATTATTCAATTTGTCATTAATAAATTCAAAGCTGGTGCTTTAAAAAAAAGTTAACATAAGTATATGAACTTTGTAAAGAGACTAAAACTCTTACCCTTTAGTAGAACCTGTCTCGTCAAATATGACCACTTCATCCACACTGAAGACCACAAGGGCTCTCGCAATCTACAAAGGACAAGTTATTGTAAATAGAATTACTCATTCGTAGGAAAATGAATTTAAGCTCGAGAAATGTAACAATTTTGAGACGACTGCCAACGACGAGCATTGCGTTTACCAATATACAAATTTGTATGAAATTTAATCATGTTGAATTGCATCCATAAGTGTAATAAATGTAGCAATTTCATGACGTCTGGCAACAGCATTAGGGTAATTGGATATTATGTGTATAATGCTACATGCACCTGTTGCTGATCCAACTTAATTGAAAACATGGCAAACCATTAATGTCAGAAACACACCTCATTCAAAGGACTAAACTTCATTCATTTTCACCCTTCTCTAGCAACTCCCTGTCAACTCCCATTTCTCTTTCTAACTGCTTTCTTCACACACATGTCAACCAAATCACTGAAAGGACTAAAAATAAGTTCAAATAACAAAGACTGGTACCTGTCCAGCAAGGTAAGTTCTCAGTTCTGGTGATTGAGCATTGTCCATGATGGATCCAGGTAAAGCTACACTGACTGTATACTTTCGACCTAAAACGAACAAACAAGAAAAAAAGAAAGTGTTAAGACATCAATCCAGACATCGATGCTTAGAGATCTTCACTGGCTGCCCTTCCAACAAAGCATCTTTTTCAAGCCTCTATTCAACAACTGCAGCTATTGCTTTGCTTTCAAATATAAGTGTTTTAGAAAAACAAAATTTAAGCTCTAAATCTTGCATTTCTTGGAATAATTTTGTTGGTACTATCTTCACTATAACAATGGAATCATACAGTCTTAATTCCACTACTTATCGTTGGATGCATACTTTGGATGAAGAAAAAAGGGTTCTTCGATCAACAAAGGTTAAGACAAAATTACCTTGATAAACTTCAAAAGCCATGAGACTTTCTTGCTTAACAAAAATACCATAACAAAAATTAGCATGCAAATGAAGGTATATAGGTATCTATTACAAGTAATTAACACTATTTATATTAATTTGTTTCTTTTGTTCCCTATGTCATTGTTTATTAAATTTATTTATAGAATTTCTTGAGCTCAGAAACAGAGGAGTGAATTTACTAAACTTATCATTTCCTGCATCAAAAATATTTCTCTTCACAAATTGCCACTCTGGTTTTTATTACGAATACACAAGAGAAAAATTGGTTTCATTTTCAAAGGGAAGAAGAGGTGTGAAAAAATTGAGAACAAGAAACAAATTGAGTAGAACAATACCACCAAATGTCATAAATGACTGCTAACATCTTCTATATTTTCTCACCTCTCCATGTTTTTTGTTGTGCTTTGAGAGCTGCATTTTCTTCAGCTTCTACCCTCCTTCTTTTAGCTTTCTTTTCTTCTTGACGTTTCAATTTCTTCTCCTGTCTCTCCTTCCAAACGACTCTCACTACAAAGAAAAGATCGGTCAATTCATCTATAAATTATTCCAGAAATTGTTCAAACAAACACAAATGACTTTTTGATGACAATCCTTATCACAGAAGCAAACAAATCTAGTATCATGACCTCCATATTAGTAAAGTTTTCATCAAGCAACTTTTAGATAGCTTCAACACTGATTTGAAAGAGGGAAAAAACAACAATCATAACAAGAATACAAGAAGGCTTTAGATGCATTTAAGACTGTCCTGATATCCTCTAAATCTTGATCATTCTTTCTAGGTTCCAAGGTCTACCTGGATCCTTGCTGAAGGTTAAAATTATACTTGACAAAAAAGCTGAGATATCTAGCAGGTTGTGTTTGCAAAATGATATCCTCTGTCAAAAGTGTGTTAGTTAATATCACTGTACATAGCAAAAGTATGTTTGGTGAAATTTACATGAAATGAGAGAAACTTTACCAGGTACAAACTTTGAATACTTGAAATCTTTTCTAACACCTAGACGGGTTATATTGTGTATTAACACTTGCCATTGTCAACTTACTTTGATCTTTGTACTTCATCCATTCCCAGTCCTTCATTAATACAATAGAAACAGAAAAGAATGAATATTTTATTATATATTTAATCATCTTACACCTTCCAAATTCTATTATTTTTCCATCACAAGAATATCTTTAGAGATTATTAGTGTAATTTACTATAATCGCAGGCATTTTAGTTGCTTGGGAAAGAAACATACTTTTAGGACTATTGTAGCAATCCTCAACATGAATGCTGAGCTTATCAATACTAAATACGACAACAACCACAACAACCTCTAGACTTTAGTGACTTACATATCCCAAGAAACTGCAAATGACTGTAGGTTGATTTGAATTTGCAGCATATGTACCGATGATTCAAGGGTATGGTGTTCTATACTGATACAGGTGTAATTTACGATCTTAAATTGCATAGCATTGGCTTAAAACCTTCCTCCCTAATTTGTACCCTCATTAACAAGGTCCCTCCCCATGATTCAAATGGGTTGACCCAGAAAATGCAGGAGTTAGCAAGAAAACTATCCATTCAACGAACACCTAATTTCACAGGCACATGAGGCGTACAGATGTTACGTTTGCTCTTACCAAACTGCAAAATACAAGTTGGTACAACGTGAAATGAGGGACATTAATGAGGGACATTCATCACGATTTCGCAAAACTGATTCCTATTATGAATTATATGATACCACGCTGACCTAGTAAGTAAAAATGAATAACCTCAGCGTTATCGAGTGGTCTCTTTGGATACTTCTCGCCATCATGTGTTTCTTCAGACGACATTGTGATTAAGTGTAATGACGGAACTGTTGCTTAGTATTTCTGATCTGTATTTACGTCTGCAAGCAAGTCGACACGACAGGTTCAAGGTATAGATTTACCAGTGGTCAGGTGTGCAATATGCAGTTATGGCGTTGCGCAACACAGGGACATGATTGAAGGTAGTTAGGGTTAACCCTGCCATTCCTCAGTTTAGCATTTCATTGCTCAGAGTTGTAATATCGAGTCGTGCACATAGGCGTATATATACGGTACAGTCCCATTTGGGCACAGAAAGTTCTTTCCCGAATTTTTAGTCATTGCCCGAATTTTCGAAACTTTCTACACGAGCCGCATGAAACATGTTAATGCTGATGCCGGTTGCAAGTATGATTTTATTGAAATTGTCATTTGTAAGCAGTGGCTTATCTAGAATAGTTGGCTAGCGGGCAGATCCTTCCTTTGTCACCGCGTGTAGGAGATGGTTTCCCCAAATTTGTGTTTACGTTAGGTGGCTTAGATGCGAAATGGCAAAGCTTTGAACTGATTACATGTACAGGAATTTTCATACTTATTTCTTATATATTTATCTTTTTATTTCTCTTATTTTTGGGGGAGCTTTAGCACGGCGCCCTCGGAAGGACCGAATTGTTCAACAACTTTTGCCGAATTTGTAGTCCCTGTTTTGGGTAGGGGCAGTCCCCCACGGCCTCGTACGCCTATGTGTAAGCCGCAAGGAGGAGGAAAAAAATTAAGGACGAAATTTGTACATTTGCAAATCATGGTGTCACTATTCGACAAGCTATATGGGCAAGGACCATGCCTGACGTAGCTCTGCGGGCCTGTTTCAGATTGAATTTACTTCAGCATATTTTTGCATTTTTTAGTTGTGGAGAAAAAATAGTGGCTGGACTAAATAGCTGGTAATATTATTATAGTTCCTTATATAGCGCAAATACTATAACAAATATATATTCATATGGGCTTTACATGATGAAGAATAAAACAATAATAAGTAGGATTAAAAAACAAAACAAATCAAGTTCAATTAAGTTAATAAAAATAGTGGATAAAAGAATATAATAATTACATGAGAAACAGTAAAACAAATATATAACAAGAAAACAATTTACGAAATAATAATACATAAAATGAATTCAGATATTATAAGCTTTGCAGTATAAATGAGTCTTAAGTTTGGATTTAAAAAGGGTAAAACTTTCAATTTTTCTTAAAACCTCAGGGAGTGAATTCCATAAAACTGGCGAAGCATAGCTAAAAGATCTCGGTCCAAATTTTGCAGTTCTTATGTTAGGAACAGTTAAAAGCAGACGGGACGAGGAACGCAACGATCTAGAGGGAGTGTAAAGAGAAATTAAATCACAAAGGTACTGCGGTGCAATATTGTAAATACATTTAAAAGTGAGTAATAAAATCTTATAAGATATTCTTTCTCTAACTGGAAGCCAATGCAAGTTATGTAGGACCATAGGGGTAGGAGCCTCATTTGAGTTGGGGGGCTGTAACGACTTGCCCGAAAAATATAACCAAATTTACATGTTACTGTGTATATCATATAGGCATTCATCAGTTATTACATCACATGCCAATAACATAAAATCATTTTCCGTGTTATTACCCTTCCATATTGGTTGTAATTATTGGGGAAGTCCTTACAACAATATTGATAATAATATACGTTTAAACCATTGAAAAACACATTGCAAATTATTATTCTTTCAGTAGATGCCAGTGGCGGAGCTAGGGGTATTGGTCAGGGGCGAGAGAATGGTCTGTAGGGGCGATTTCGACACTATCTAAGCGGAGCGCCACCACAGGTTGGCGCGGAGTGTATAGACATTTTTTGAGTAAAGATACTCCTAGATCGCCGGAAATGACCCTTTCCAGGCCTTGCTAATTTGCAGATAAACGAAGAATAAATAGGTGTCATCGCCATTTGTCAGAAAATTGCACCAACAAATGTGACAAATGTCAATAGGTATTTCAGAGCGCAATAAAAAAGTCAATAATCGCGAATAAGTAGAAAGTGGTAAAAAGCTGAAAAGGGCGCCAGCAGTCCATTTGAGTCCGCCAGGGGGGCATCCGCCCCTCTGACTGTATGGACGCTCCGCTACTGGTAGGTGCCCGAAAAATTCTCAGCATATTGCCCATTTTCACCAAAAAAATTGAAAAACACACTGCAAATTATTATTCTTTCAGTAGGTGCCCGAAAAATTCTCAGCATATTGCCCGAATTTTCACGAATACAAATTGGTTGGGGGGCTGCAGCCCCCCCCCCCAGCCCCCCCCCCCCGCCTCCTACGCCTATGTGTAGGACGGGTTTTATATGATCATATTTGGAAGTACCCGTTACAAGTCTGGCAGCAGCATTTTGGATTTTCTGAAGTTTATCTATGAGATGTGAAGGTAAGTTACAGTATAATGAATTGCAGTAATCTATGTGTGACGTAACAAATGCACGAACAAGTGATTTACATGAGGTATCATCCAAGTAACTACGAATATGCCAAAGCTTATGAATACTAAAATTTGCTTTTCTACACACATTTGCAACATGTAAGTCAAGTGAAAGACTTTTTTCAAAAATAATAACCAAATTACGAACCTTATCAACTGTATGAATTGTTGCCGCCCCCATACACTTGAAAAGAAAAATCAGGAAGTTTAGCCAATTGTTGCTTTGAACCTATGACAATCAATTCAGTTTTTGTATCATTTAGTTTAAGATTATTCTTTAAAAACCAGCGACGTGCTTCAGCCACACAATTTTCCATTGCAGAAATTGCCTCACCTCTGGCAGTGTCATTGCCAGCATTGAAAGCAAGATAAAATTGATTGTCATCAGCATAACCCTCACAATTAGGAAGGTGCTTAAGCAAAACATGCCAGAATTGGGATAAGTATGTAATAAAAAGTATGGGGCGAGTACGGCTTCCTTGGGGGCAGGGGCGTAGCGAAGGGGTTTTTGTTGGGTGTGTGGAGAATTTGATTTGCCGACGGATCTGGAAGTGGTGACTGAAATGGGGGTGGGGTCTAAGGGGAGGGAGTTTCCCCCTCCCCTTAGATTTTTAGTTTTGAAACGTCCTTACATGCAATCTGGTGCACATTTTAAGTCAAATTTGATTTGCCGACGGATCTGGAAGTGGTGACTGATATGGGGGAGGGGTCTTTGGAAAATTTTTAGTTTTGAAACGTCCTTAGATGCAATCTGGTGCATATTTTAAGTCAAATTTGGCACGGAAGAAGCTCCCGTTCTCCTTTTCTCTATTCAGCTTTCCTTCTTTCTTCCCCTTCCGCTCTCTTCACCTTTTCTCCTTTTGCCGACAGACCCAAAATTTGCCGACAGCGACCAAATTATTGGGGGGTGTGACACCCCCCAACACCCCCCCCCGCTCGCTACGCCCCTGCTTGGGGGACACCGTGCTTCAAAAAGAAGTCTTTAGAAAATGTACCATTTACAAGAACTTTTTGACACCTATTACATAAATAACTTTGAAAGCACTGAAACACCAGGCCTTTGATATTTATAACGATTATCCAGAGTACTGAAAAGAGTATCATAATGAACGGAATCAAAGGCTGCTGACAAATCAAGCATAATGAGAAGAGTTACCATTCCAGCGTCCATGTTTTTCATAATATCGGAATGTACCCTAAGCAAAGTGGTCTCAGTACTGTGATGCTTCCGATAGGCAGAGTTGTTTACTGGCAGGAGTTTATTTTTTAATAAATGACACTCAAATTGATCCATAACAGCGCTTTCCACCAGTTTGGACAGGTAAGCCAAATTACTCACGGGTCGATAATTCTTAAGTTCAAGTGAAAGTCCTTGTTACTTTATATTGGGAATGACAACAGCACACCTCCAACACTCGGGGAAAACTCCGTTTTCCATAGACAAATTGATGATTTTTGTTATCACAGGTAGTAAAATATCAATACATTCTTTAACAATTTTAGATGGAACAGGATCAAGTATGCAATGTTTATTTGCAGACTTATTGATCAGCTTAAGAACCTCCTCAGATGATAACTTGGTAAAGTGTGAAAAATCTGGGATTACTTCACGTGAATCAACTCTGACTAAATCAGACGGCAACAGATTTTCCTTTGTACAAGTGTCGCGAATATCTGAAGTAATTCGGTCAACTTTTTGCTGGAAGTAATCGCCGAAACCATTAGCCAGACTCTTGTTGTCAATGCTTGGAGGAAACAGACTGGAATCATTTTTAGCAATTAATTTGTTGATGAGGCAAAATAGCTTTCTTTGGTCACCACCACAATCCTGTATTTTACTGGTGTAATATTCCTTCTTCACACTCTCACATGCATTGGTGATTTGGTTTCTCGCTTTTTTGAAAGAAATGTAATCATCATGAGAACGGGAATTTAGCCACCTTTTCTCAAGTTGGCGACGATGTCTCTTAAGAACGTTTAGAGATGATATAAACCAGGGTCTTGAGGGCTTAACTGTGATGAGTTTTGTTCTAACAGGTGCGTGTTTATCCAGAAGTGAGATTAGCGTACCGTTGTAACAATCAATAAGTGACTGTAAATTATTTTGATTGTCATTGTGTAAAGCAGAGTTAACCAGGTCCTCTTTGAATTTATCCATGTTAACACTGTTTATGCACCTAAACTTGATCAATTTGCGTTCAAAATCAACAGGAATTAGTTTGACATTCGCGTGTATGAAGCAATGGTCAGAGATGAAATGGTCAGCATGGACTGTGGCCACATCAAAGCTGCCATGACATCTGGTTATCATCAGGTCAAGTGTATGGCCCGAAATATGTGTTGGGAAGCACACTTTATTTTCCAGATCAAAAGCATCTAGTAGTTCCAGAAAGTGCTTTGCATGAAAGTCATCATCAATGTCTAAATGAATATTAAAATCACCTAATATAATAAGCTGATCAGGGCTTGATACCAAATTTTCCAACAGGTCGCTGAATTCCGACAAAAATGTAGAAAATGATACTGGGTGAGAAGCGGAGTAGGGGGGTCTGTAAACGACGATCACCCTTAGTCTGAGGTTTTTAAAAGAGAGTTGCCATTCAGAAAACTCAAATGACGTGACTAGATCGCGACGTGACTTGATCGCCGTTTTTTTCAACGAGGGTAAATGCACTTTTGAAGAGTAAAGCCGTGCCCCCTCCGGTGCGGTTCAATCTGCAAACGTCCTTGAATACATAACCGTAATGACTTGATTATGTGGTGCATGACCATAAGGGTACGAGGCGGAGCCCTCCACCCCCCCCACCTCCACCTTGTACAGGCAGGCTCCCGAAAAATTGGGGCAAAAGTTTTTGAAAAGTTCGGGCAGCTGCGGGACAAAATATGAAATTCAATTTGAAATTTAAAAAAAAAACATGTTGCGTTCCCGATTTTTCACCAAAATCTTTTCCGATTCTTGACCGAATTCGTGGAAGACTCTTGCCTGAATATTTCGACACATTAATGAAAATGTCGCGAGATACAAAAGACTGCCAGCATTTTTTATATCCAAAATTTTAAGGGGACTCAAAACTCGGCAAAAGTTGTTGAAACATTCTGGAAGCCGCTAGAGGCTTACTTTTCAACAGTGGCGTAGGAAGGTACTTTTGAGTGAGGGGGGGGGGGGGCTGAAGACTGATGACCGGCCTGGGGAGGGGTCCAAGGAGAGGGGTGTCCCCCTCCCCTTTGGAATTGTTTTGCATTTCCAGGTGGCCTTAGATGCAATTTGGTGCAATATAGCACACTTCAACACCCACTCCATTTTGTAAATAATTTTGCATTTGCACCTGGCCTTAGATGCAATTTGGTGCTCCAAATCAGATTTTTTTTCTCATTTGGAAATGAAAAAGGGGTTTTCTGACTTGCGAAGCGGGGGGAGGAATGATACTTCCGCCCCGCATATTTTTCACAAGGGGGCTGGCGCCCCCAGCCACCCGGTTCCTACGCCCTTGCTTTTCAACTACATTATTTCCTAAACAGCACTTACCATGTATAGTATACTTAGCCAGTTTCCTTGGAGGAAAAAAATAATCTCCATTAACATTAATGACAGCAAGCCACGAAGAGATGGGCCTATTACTAATTAGAAACAAATATATATTTCGTAATTATCATTTCGAATGTGGAACGCCCTTACAAACAGTAACGTTTTAAGCGACCCTTCGCCCCATCCCTCAAAAATAACAGAAATGAAAATGAGAATTCCTGAACATAATATGTTGAAAACTTTGCCAAAGATAGCATCATTTGCATCTGAGCCACCTTACATAAATAGAACTTTTCTCAAAAGGGAGAACACATCCTCCCCATAGAACCCACGACGGCATCTTGTCACGGGGTGACAAAGGAAAGTTCCACCCAGGGTGCTAACTTCTACTGTTCTACGCCGCTGCCTACAAATGATAATTTGAATAAAAATTATATTCGCAACCGGCATCAGCATGCTCATGCGGCTCGTGTAGAAAGTCTCGAAAATTCGGGCAAAACTTTCTGCCCTCCAAACTTCTTTATGTATGAACGTAAGGGTATGACTAACGGAGCTACGGAAGCGTAGAAAAGACATTGCATTGACGCGTTACCAACTTGACAAAACGACAATTATCTGCCAATTGACGAGTTGACGAGATGGTAACGTGACAAAATTCAGAAAATTGTCGTTTTGACGAGATAACAGATCTCGTCAATGCAGCAATTTTCTGCAAATGGACGAGTTGCACACTTACTACCATCTCGACAAGATGAAAAAATTCAGAAAATTGACGTTTTGACGAGATAACGGATCTCGTAAATGCATCAATTTTCTGAATTTTGAAGAAAATTGATGCATTGGCGAGATCCGTTATCTCGTCAAAACGTCAATTTTCTGAATTTTGTCACGTTACCATCTCGACAACTCGTCAATTTGCAGAAAATTGTCGTTTTGTCAAGTTGGTAACTCGTCAATGCAATGTCTCTTCTACGCTTCCGTACGAAGCCGTTTATACGGCTTTTGATGGCTAATCTCAACGGTCGCCCTCACTAATTTCCCGGCATGCAGCTCGACACCCCCCTTCATTAGCAGTGACATAGTGCATAAAACAAGAGAAGCGCTACCCATATCTGGCTGAAAAGAGGATTATATTTTGTGTAGGAGCAATCTTAACTAACTTTATTTCTTTCTGAAAGTAGTATTTAGTCAAGGTGAATGGAAAATGTCAAAGAGCTGGGGAAAAGAACTATGGGTAAGTACAGGACCCTCTGCTACTTTGCAATAGGGGTTGGTCGAAGTCACTACCTTGACTCACAGTCACATCAATACTGTATCATGTATCACGTAAATAGGCACCAGTTGGTGATAAGTAGCAGTACTAGCATACTAGTACTACTAGTAGTAGTAGCATGTAAACAGGGCTAGGCCTACGTCAAATTAAGAATAATGGTCAGGCTTGTTCTACTTCTTGGCTATAAGACCTATATCCCATTGGAAACACAGCAAAGTCCGCATAATTTTGTGTTATGTTCAAAGGTTTCACCGACGTTATGAAGTAACTAACATGTAGTGATGAAAAGGGTAAAAAATTACATACATGCACCAATACCATTACCAGGTACTTTGCTAGGCCACTTTCAGTTGGTTCTACCTGGTTAGTTCATTATTTCACATTGAAGAAACCCGACTGCATTATTTGCATATGAAAGTCAAATGTTTCTCTGTAGGCCAAGGCTTGTGTGAAGTTACGTGTACATAGTAAGACTGAACAGCTGTTCATTCTGTCTGTTTACTGATTCATAATGCAATGCCCTCATACAGTTGGCTTTTAAAAACAACCATATCAACCTAACTTAGGCTATGCTATTGTGTTTTTTCACCCTAATGTACTGGGCCTATCTAGGTACATTCCTATCAAATCTGTTCATTCAGGGCTGAGCAGCTTTAATGTTAGCACTCCTGGAGGTCATGGTTATTTGTAGTTGGAACATAAAAACTGTCAATCATCACATGTTTGTTTACATTAAATGGTGATTATGTTGTTAACTGTTGGACCAATTATATATCACTTGATTCTTTAAAATGTTGAAAGTTCTGTGTATCTCTTTATGGGACTAGCCAAGAAATTTATTCAGGGGACATTATATGTTTCAGCTTGTTGTCTGCCAAAAGCACTAAGCTGAAGTTCTATTGCAGGTTAAAGGATTGGTTCAGGTGTTTGACCTGTCTATTTTGTATGAAAGAGCACAAAAAGACAAAAAGAACAGTGAAGAAACTACCATGATAGCAGCTCTGTTAAGGAGATATGACACTTTGAAGATATCAAAATTTCTTTGAAAATGACTGGTGTAGAAAGACTAACTGTGAGGGTGTGATGTCTCATCCTCACTTCCTTAACATGTATGAATATATATATTTTTTTCATTATTTACATTTTTTATCACATTTGAAAATAACATAATCAAAAATTCTTCAGATGTTTAATCTCAAATACTTTCTTTGACAAATATGAGATCTCCTGACATATCTTTTGGTTGAAAATCATGAAATCTCACAAAATATTAAGGGAAAAAAACAAAGAATTTTCAGGAATGTGAGGATGTGACATCACAGCTTGTCAGATTTCAGCAGTTTCTACACAATCTGATGAAACTTTACACTTGAATATCTCTTTAACCGAAAAAGATATTTGAACAGTTTTTTCACCATTGTGTTTCTTTTATTGTCCCCTTTCATATAACATAAACATGTATGACAACTAAACCAATCCTTTAACCTACTTAGCATGAATGCATGTAATGTGTAGGGATTGCATAACATATATTGTACCGTGGTAAACATTGCATTGCAAATACATGAAGAAAGGAGGTTAAATCTACAAAAAAAAAAATGCACACACATATATATTGTTTTTTTTCTACTTTATTACTCTGGATAAAATATAACTGAAAATGGAGAATGATGTTATTAAACTATATATTTCATTACGACGTCTGGACTAGTTGGCAATGTCATGGACCCTGTAGTTATTTATGGTCAGGCACCCAGGTTCCAGGTAACTATGGTCCCATCACCATTATTTATCTTATATACTTTCACAGTCTGGTTTACAGTCAGTAGAAATGTCAAAATATAACTAGCTTTCATAACATCATAATCTCATGCAAATGACTTAAATCCCTCCATCTTTTGTTTTTAACCACTGAATAGATGAACTGTCTAATTGGAAAGTCATATTATCTGAACCTCTGAAGTCCCAAGGATTATTTATATTGGTGTTGAAGATGTTGTTAGGGAAAGCTTGTCAATATTTTTAATTTAACTTATTTTTGCTCTTCAGCAGTAAAACCAGAAAGCAAGATCTTTCAATCAATAAGCAAGATTAGCAAGTGTATATATTGTGAGGAAAAAGAAAAATAAATAAATGGAATGAATGTAGCAGAACTGATTTCTATGTTTGTTACTCTTTAACTTTGTCAGTAGCAAGACTTCCTTGTCATGCCATCATGTTTTTTTTGTTAATGGACATGGATATATTATTCATGTAGACTGTATGTGAAGAGAGCATTTCCTCACTTGTGAAAACGAAATGAGGAAGTGGGTACATGCTGGCAAATGCAGTTGTGCTTACATTGATTGAGTTGCAGAATAAACTTTCCATATGTTAAAAGGAATTGATTTTCCCTCGGTTGTTAATCACCTTGTAATCGTAGAAAATTAACAGGGTTGCCCTTGTGTGAAAGTCGTATAACGTGTGGCGGTTCCAATTATCCGGAGAGACCTGAGTTCCCAATAGAAGTCAGCATAAACTTTTGAAAAGGAAAGTCGTTGCTCTGTAAGAGATCTAGCCATAACAGGTCCAAAAAAAATATATACTGTACATGTTTTTGTTCATGTCCTTTTCTAGCTATTTATGAAACACTCTGAATAGTTGTGATTGGTGATGTGTAACCATCCCAGTTTCATCTTGTGTAGTTGTTATTGTCATACTAACGGGAGTAATGAGTGCCAGTTGAGTTGCTGTGATATATTTCATATTGATCTATACTGGGCCAATGGGTTGACATTATCATAATAAAACCACTTCCACCACTATTGATCATATTCATTGTACAACAAGTATTGACTTAATGCATTGGCCTTTGACTGAATGCATCAGCCTCTGCCAGAATGCAACAACCTCTGGCAGATTTAAGGAAGTTTAGATTTGTACCTGCTGAAGAACATTCGTTGTAATTTTTAATTTAATACAGTAGTTCTCATCTTATTTTCGTCACTCTGTATCTTCCAAAACGACTGTTATTACATATTTTCTCAGATATACCTAAATGATTCATTGAGGAAGTTGGGAACAGTTAATACCTCATTTGCAAAAGTAGAGGATGGACAGCTCAAGCCCTAGAAGTGTATCTGTTACCAAAAATAACAGCAATAAGTATACACAAAATGAAGAAAAATCACCAGTTCACATCAATGTACTGTAGCATTTTATAACTATGTTTAGATGTTGCAAGCCGTATACTCTTTGATGTTGAATTAAATTGAATGTCTATATTGTACCAGGAACATCTGTTTTGCACACTTCTTCAGTGTAGGACAGGATCCTTATTATCAGTTAAGATGTTGCTGGTAGTTTAGTGCATGATGACTAGTCTCTGACTCTTAGTGTACTGCCACTCATACTGTTTTTCTCTGTAACTTTTACATGTTGCGACAATAGTAAAACCTGCATATATATATATATACGGGGTGTGAAAGTATGACTCCTGAATTGTGCTATTTCAAACAAGACTCATGTATTTGTTGTTTAACTCTTGTTTTTGAGGAGATTGGGAAGAGAGGCCATATATGTGTTGTCAGGGGAGGGGGGGGGGATGTAGGGGATGGGAATGTGTTGTAGCAAAATGTCTTCATGGATGAAATTTACCATGGTGATGGGTTTGTGAGCCATGTAGGTCACTTGTTTCAAACTACAATTATATTGTATTTACTTTTATTTGATCATTGCATACATGTACAACAATCAATATTTTCTATACATTGCTGGTGTACATGCCAAGGCTTCTAAGGTTGTTTTCACACTATCGGGTGGCAAGGTAACAATATAACCAGGGGATATATTCTCTCTATCATTTGGTTGTGAGTTATCCCTTGGCTTGTGTTTTATGAATTATCTAAGCTTCACAGAAGCATGTGGATCTTATGATCTGAAGTCTTGCCACTCCCCCCCCCCCCCTCCCCCACAACATCTCTTCTTGCTGTTACAATCAACTGTGGGCAATTAATCCCTGTAGGACCTGCTGTAATGAGCAAGTGTGATATAAGTTGCAGTACAACAATAAGAACGATGACTGCAAATCACTACCGTATGATATACAGTAAGTGCAGTATGTATGTATATATATATACAGTAAAAATTCAGAGAGTAGACCAATCAGCTGGGTCCATCAGTGTCACAGATTTGCCACAGTTAACAGCATGAAACATTTTATGACCAAAACAAGAGGTAATGGAATTTAACGATCGAAACAAGCTCCCTGGCTTTATGCGAGACTCTTTTTCAATGGGTTGATAAATATTGTACAGTACTAGTTAAGTCACTGATTTACTTCCTCCTTCTCAATAAACGTTGTAGTTCACTAAGTAAAGTAATCTGTAAATATTGTATCTTTGCAAAGCTGGCCTTTAAGGATGTTTTCTTGTGACACCTTGCCCGGTTGTAGTTATTAATGTTATTTTGAAATGGGTTGTATTCGCAGGAAGTATTCCTTCAAGTCAGTAATGAGAATGACATCTGTACAAGACAGAGAAAAAGTTTTGATGAATAATAAATACAGGTGTTTACAGAATATATGTACATATAATTTCTGGGAATATACTTTTCTAGTCCCTAAACTCCCAAATAGATTCAATTAACTAATTTAATGCTGTTGGAGAACTCTAGTAATAACAGTAGTCTTTGGTTTCCCCTTGACATAGTCTGTCAACTTATGAGACTTGTTTTTCTGCAAATGTCATATTTTTCATGGGAGTTTGTAGAACTTTGGTGGTAGAGGTAATATTGTGTATTTTGGAGGCTGTAATAAAGAAATAAATACAAAAAACAAACAAACAATTTTTAGTTTATGTTGCATGGTTTGCTTAGTGTTTTGCTAGGTACTTTAATGCTCTTCTATTGCAATGAAACATCAAACATTTTCAGAGGAGTAATGATCCGAGCGTACATAATATATTAATGAATATTTTAATATATTAATGAATGAATCCATGTGGGTGTTGGCTACAATACACTTAACATCACTGCACAAGTTTACATTATGAAGAGTTGTAAGAAACACTATAGCTGTGTATTTACTTCACACCAACATACCCAAATCTCTATGGAAACTACAGAAATGACTATTGCTTGATGAATGCTACATTGTCATAATTTGCTATTTTGTACTCAACAAACTTTCGAACAGTTGTCACAGCCATGTAAAAAATTCTATGAAGCAAAACACGAAATTACCGATGTCTCAAACAAAACAAAAGTTTTTTTTTTGAAGATAATAAAGGATTGCCTGGAGTTCATATAAAACTGTTTCAGTTATAAAACTCTAGAGGGGTTTTCACAATTGTATTTCAGTTTCTGGCAAAGAAAATGGAAGGCGATAAATCAAGCTCTTGGCAGTGATTCACTGATTCATAATAATCATTGTATTTGATCTATGACTACAAAGGGTATCGACTTAGTGATTGACTCATAGTCCAGTTACCAGTTAAACAGGGAGAATTGGTTCAATAAAAGTTAAAGGGAGTAATATATCAAAGTCATAATTTTATGTTTGATAGTCACTCAAGCATACCATAACCTTGACAAGAAATAACAAAGGTTTCATTGTTTCTTGCAACTGTAGAAACTTTTGCAATAACTTCCAAATGCAGGTCTGTTTAAATATTTGATAGATCATAATATTTTGTTGATATTACTCAACACCTTAAATATTTTCATTCCTCCAAATTGTGGCATGTTTTAAAATGACAACTACCCACAAGGCCTTAAAACGCTACAAGTTTCCAAGCTGTTCTGAAGTGTGAATGATATGATATATTATTATGTGTCATTGATGAGGAAAGCTTTGCAAGGATGGTAGCAAGAAATTACAAATGGAAAATGAATATATTCATACCTTGATCAAGATTCAGTCGTTCTATAGCAAATTTATGAGCACTTTATCTATGACTTTTAAAGCAGATATGAATTTGCATTTTATTCGCAGTTTTAACCAAACTTAAATGGATTTCTCAAAGTAAAGATTGCAATGGATCAAACTAAGACAACCTGTTACAGTTTATTGGTGGGGGAAGGGGGCTTGGGGGCAAGCACCAAATGAAGGCTAATTAGCGAAATAGCTAAATGTTTCCATAATTTGCAATGTTGCTTCCCTTTGCCACTATTCTATATTAGTATTGGTCATGTGTGAAGTAGCAACCTGGAAAATTGCAAAATTTTTGAATTTGGGGGAATTTTGACTGTCAGATAGCTTAAAACATGAATTCTGAGAGCTGTTTATTCCCCTCAATTCCAAAGCTTTGTGTAGATTTATTTCTCTGAAAAGAAGTATCGATGCCCATCTTTCATAGGTTTATTCCTCACACAAAGCAAGTCCCCATGCCAACTTTGTTGCAACATGCCAGTAAAGTTACTGCATAGTTGTATATTACAGTACATCCCTGAATATCAATATGTTTCCGTGTGGTGTTCCAAAGAAGTGCCAACTTTGCAGTATTGTATGTATGGTTTTAATGCACGGTGTAGGTACTGCAGACTTGTACAGATCCTGTTGACAGAACCCCAAATACAGTTACGCACTGACCAAAGACTGGTATTGAATTGTAGTGATTTTAGCTTCCTTCCTTCCATGCACTGTAGTAGGTGTTACATTGAGAAACTATATAGTTTCCTGAAGGCTTGAATTCAGTCTTGTGTCTATTGTGGTGTAGCCAAGCATATACACCAATGCCCAAAAAACAGTAAAAAAAAAAAAAAAAAAAACTTGAAGCAGAAAGAAGTTATGTGGGTCAGTCTTGGGTCAATAAGATCATTCCATAGAAGGTACTGTAGTTGGTATAACATTATCAAGTTAAGTGTAACTTTGCTGTGGAGTAGTGATGTACAAGAGTGACCTTGTTTGTAAGAGGGTTGGTTAGTCTGGGAACAGTTTATCCTGTATCGAATCGCAAAATACCACACAAAATGGGGACAGTTGTTATACAAATATATGCAGAGCTATATAGCAGTTCTGTACACAGAAACCATACAAGAGACACAAAATTCAAAGACTTTCAAAACTGCTACACAAAATTTGAACACTAAATTATTCTCCTTTTAGTAACAAAAAGGTATTTAAATATATATATGGCAGGCCAAGTCTCTATACAGGTTGTGTTCTGATGACTACAAATATAATTCATTGGTAAAACTGCATGACATAAAACACATATGAAGTGAAGATTATGGACATGATGGGAGTGGGGGGAGGGGGTGGTGGGGCTATGACACCAGCTTTTTAATGCTTTAAAGCTGCTTGACATGTATTATTACATTACATAGATACAGTATTAACCTATGAACAACTTGTGCAACTGGTACCTACACAAAACTATAGGCACAAAAAAGAGAAAGCATATGGCTGAGAAATGAAGATGATGCTTTATTGGGAAGAGGAAAGGGGTGGGGGAGGGGAGAGTAGGAAACTGAGGAGTGGTTCTCAGATGCTGCACAAGATAAAAAATTGATGGTAATCAAATGGCTTAAATACATAAGAGTCTTTGAAATCTCATGAATACCTACAGTAATGTAGACACTTTGTAGAGGACAGCATGAGATGGAGGAATGTTGACCAAGAGGTAAATCTTAGGTAACTTATGAAAGAAGAAGTTCGAAGAGGCGGGCTTTGTCACCAGCACGAAAAACAGTGTTTCTGGAGCACATTAGTTCTCAAGTATTAGCACGTTTTTGACTTTCTTATTGTGATATTATATGTCAATTTGTGGGAAAAGAACAGCATGTTTTGTGTGCACGTTTAACTGTATTAATGCAAAACCAGCAAGTTTCTCCTTGTATTGAAGTCATTGTTGATGTCTGGCAAATTATTGAACAGGTTGTATCACTTCTTGGCCAAACGTGGAAGTATTTGTCTTACTCGTTTGAAACGGTCGAGAGTACTTGTAGAGTCACAAGCATTGCTGACAATGAACTTTTGCTTTCTGCTTTCATTGTTCTGATTAATCAACCCATCGTTAAAGCCTCTAAGTTTGTTCAACTTCAACGAAATACAAGTTATCTATGGGACAATAGTGACTGAGTACTACGCTGGTAATTTTCCATATCACCCTGTCTAGAATAGTACAGTGCCAGCAGAGTTTGTAAGTTTACAACTTTTCTGATGAAACAAGTGAGCATTTGCGTACAGACCTATATATTAGGTTTTGCACAGGTTATCCGGGTACCCGCCCGACGCTATACTACTTGGTTCCTAATTTATTACCCAAATCCTACGCAAAGGGTGATTTTTGTTTTTTTTGCAAACCGACGGCCATGTGGTCGAAGATAACAGCAATAGTGAAGGTACCCGCCCGACCCGAAAGAAACAAAAGCAAATAGATATTATTGAGGAAGGTTACATACCTTATCTGACATGTACGTATTTGAACATGAAAACATTGTCAGTAGAGAAATGATTCATTTATTACAGCATCCAATATGTAATTTCTTGAAAATCGTGAGGGCAAACAATTTTTTTTTTGGGTACCCGGATACCCAATGGGTTACGGCTCTCGAGTACCCGGTTCTCAATTTTTGGACCCGTGTTAACACTACTACTGTATATCAGAAGTGTGCAGTCTGTGCATGTGGCACACCATAATCGAATCCTTGCTCAGTATACACAGTGTGTCAGCCATTGTGTGTTAACTTCACAGTGATCATCTTCGATCAAGACTGAGAAGATGTTATTGGGATGATGTCATAGTGGAAATTATGCGAAAGGTTAGGGGGGAATGATTGGAGGGAGGAGAAGGGTAGGGAAGGGAGGGGAAGGGAAGGGAAAAGGGAGGGGATGATGGACCTTACCACTCCTCCAAGTCTTAGGAGAAGCTTTCAGTTCACTTTCATTGTTATGCAAATGCAAATTGTAATTAAGAGAAAAGAAAGTAACTAAAACAGTATTACATACAAGTAGATTTAATAGTAGAGAGTTGAATAGAGGGTGCTCGGTGACTTTGAGAGATACTGTACAGGAAGGTCAGTGAGTGCAGGATGAAGAGGAACTCTCCAGACCTTGGCACAATCATGTATAAATAAATGCATGTGTGTGTGATGAGAGACTTAGGTCGCTGGTCTATTTCCAAACCAAGTTTAACTTTTGAAATAAACAAGGAAATGTGTTTCAAACACGTTCATATTTAATGAAAGCGGTACTTGTACGAGCCTTGTGTGAGATAAAGGAAATAGTCTGGGATTGAAGCTATTGATTCTAATGACAGTACGACGTACAGTATAGATGATGATAATCACGGTGCAATCAGTGACGAAAACGAAAGTGAATTAAATGTTTTATGCTCTTTGTGCTGGAACATTCCAGTGAATGTTCAGAGCTTCTCTGATTCATGTATCAATTTGAGGAAAATTAAACTGTTTACATTTTACTGCACTACTCTCCGACCTGTCTCGATTCTTTTTTTCACCCCTTCCCTCTCTGATTTCCCTTAATTTCCTACCGAACCCCGCCCTGCCCTGTCCAATGCCATATCCCCTTCTATATCCCTGCCAACCCATTTCTCCAGTGTCCCTCTCCTCCCACCTCCCATCTGTACACCTACAGTGCATACCTCATATCTTTATACAGTTTATCTTTCACTACTTACAAGAGCTTACCCAACCCATCACACTGACTTTTATATATAATGTCCTAAAGCAGCGTTAATGCTCTCCATTACAAAGACCCACAAAGGTATGCCCTTCATGACAGCCTTAGTGTGTTAGATTTTGACAGGTTTCCCTAAGACGGACATTATTTTGGTAAAGAATGACCAAATTAAAACAACGCACGGGTTGGTATGCATTTACTATAGAATGCATTAATACGACTTTAACATTGCCCTGTACACGAATCCCCCTTTTTTCATGTGGATATGTAAATTGCATCTGTCTGTTCTTAATTTTCTTGATTTATCTTCGTTTTAATCTTATTGTCTTCTATTGAAGGTAAGAATATCCTTTGCTTATTAATACCAAAATAAACAATAGATTTTGGGATTCTCATTTGGACCTAAAAATAATAGTGCAACTTCATTGTACTTCCCCATGGATAAGTTTCATTCCACATTTTGTAACTTCTGTCATATTAATAACACTGTGGCAATCTGTGTCCTTATTCCACCCTCCTCCCACCCCCCCCCTTTCCCCTTTTCCCCATTATGCCTCTTTATGATATATTTTTAATATTTTTTGTCCACATCATTCCACTATCTTTAATAATTTATTTATTTATTTATTTATGTTGATTTGTTTTTTTCTTTTATAAATCCCCTCTCGTCTGAAAATTTAAAACAGACTCCAAATATCTTGAAAAGTGAACATTTTTTGGATAAAGCTCCATGTTCAATCTATGCACGATGTCATATTTTCATCGCCATATAAGGTCGGGACTGCTGCCGTCTCATCCATTAATATCTGTTGTCTTCCGTCCTCTTTCTGATTTTCTTCTTTTAACATCCAAGCATTCAGTCTTGTGTTTTTCTGAGTTATTTTAATGTCAGTGACTCATAGTTTAGTCCTTGGAGGCTGATATGATAATGGTAGCCGCAGCCTCTAACCATTCTGTCCGTCTCTGCCGGTGTCTGCCTGCCTGCCTGGCGTACCTGATTAGCAGCTCAATCTCTTCCTTGGATGTGACAATCACTGAGTAACAGTAGTCAGAAAATATTGAATATATATGGAGGGAGATCAGAACATTGCATTGTACATGGAGGGGTCTTTGTTCATGATGACATGAATAGGGGTACATGTGTAAAGTGTGATTGACTTGCAAATTTTGCCTACAGGGAATGCTTTGCATTAGTGGAGAAAAGCTAAGCCAAATAAGAAAGTATGAAAGAGGAGAAAGAAAGAAGGTAAAATAAACTCTGATCTTGAAAAAAGCCTTTGTCATTGGAAATGCTGGATGTATGTTAGTGGTGTTGTCATATTGACACATGTTTGTCTACTGGGATTTTAATTCTTGGGATTATTTGATGCAATGTTTTTTGCTAAAATCTTTTAACCTTTCTTACCTTTTTAAAAAGGGAAAAGGTTATAAAGCAAGATTTGCAACATATGAAATGCAAATTTCCACTCTTGATGGGGACTTTGATGACGGTGCAGTTTGTGTGGAAAGTTTTCATGAATGGATATTTGCCTTCTTAATTTCCATAGTCACCAGCAAATGAGAGAATTGGATATGTGTGTAATGATGTCAATTCTGATGGCTGATTAAAGAATTATGCTCAGATTCATTGTTCTGCAATGTTCACCTCAACTAACCAAAGTCAAATAAACTAGTACAATATCGTCAAGGTTTTCCAGCCAGCCAAACAGATATGTGACTTACGACTGTACCTGCAATTTGCAATTCTCATCAACCATGAAACTGCATATAAATATAAAATATTACAAATTTTTTGAAACTTTTGAGTTTTTGCACCAGTCGTGCACCAGCCCTAAGTATGGTCGAGGACGCATAATTTGTAACACCTCCCCTCTCGGCATCACAGAGAAATATTTCATTACCGGTGTCCATCTGAAAACGCTATTATATATAACTCAGAACACTGTTGCATACATTCACCATTGAGTTGAGATTAAATGGAATATGGCATATTCATGTGAAAGGTACCACATGTTGTAATATTTAAATTTATTAATGATTGGTTTGCTTCAGCTGCATTTCACATTTTATGAGCTAATAATTATTTTCGTTGCTGACAGTATTTGTTTAAAGCTGTATCACATGTATACTAGTTGTTCATGATGTGCTATGATTAAGAAACCCTAAAAAAAAAAAATGTAGATAACAATAAAGGATAATTTTTAATTAGCTGTTTAAGAACCATGGTGTAATCAGTTGTGATAACTGAATGTTATATGTACAGTAAGTGCTCAAGTCTTTTAATATTTGACAAGGAATTAGCAAACAATTCTCTTCCATGGTTATTAGGTTTAACATTTACTGGAGCACACTGTAACCATAAAACTGTGTCACCCAGAGATATGTCATCATTTGGTCGTGGGTTTAACTCAGGGCAGAAGGGGGGGGGGGGGGGGAAGGGATCTTTGTGGATAAATGGTGGGCTTGGGATTGGTGGCAAGGTTACTGTGAGATAATTAAATTATGACCAAAACGCGATGTTGCACTAATCAATAACAATCTGAGAAAAAACCATTTGTCCGTTAAAGCTAACGTCATGCACAGTTACTTACTAGCCGGACAATAGAAGCCCTGAATTTGCACAAAATATCCAGTAATATTTCGCTGCGAATAATGCAATAAGAAAGGTTGTTTTCATGAATCACCGAAACGTACGCAGTGTGCACCGTAGGCTCTTTAGTCTTTACAGGAAAAGTCTAAATACATTGTATGCACATATCGACTGGATAATTTACACATAACTGGCTTATTTCAGTGACTCATTGCTTTTACACTTTTGTCTTGGGAGTTTGATGTCATCGCCCTTCTGCACGCTCAGAATACATGAAAGAGAAGGAGTTTTTCTTATATATATATATATTTTTTTTTATGTAATTTAATAATTATTTTTATTTTCCTTTTTTTGCTTCTTACCTCAACGGTAGATGGCGGAGACAGAGAAGTTGGGCAGTTGCCCACAGTAGATCAGTGAGAGAGGTTGGGTAGCTTAGAAAGCGAGTGTTTCGAACGCAGGCAGTAGAGAGTGTCACTCCTTTTGTTAATTTCGTCACTGTATAAAACAGTGCATTTCTGAAGAACATTCTAACTTTTGAACTTCTTCACAAATTTGAAATGTCAAGTCCATTCCTTAGTTAGTCTGTATAGGTGTCTTTTAGGCAGTGGTAAGTAAAAGTGGCTCTTAACATAATTAATGAGGAAAATCATGTAAGTGTCAAATGTTAATACAAACAAAAATAAACAGTGTATCCATTCTACAGTAATTAGATTTCCATAATGAAGAAAGAGTATTCGATCCTTATATGTTTTCTAAGCCATTTAGAACATTCTGAGCACTCTTTCAATTGTGCAGACCATATTAGTCAAATTCATTCCTGAATTCATCTGTTTAGATGTCTTTTAGTCAGTGGGATTGAAATAACACTTGTTCTTAATATTGTAATAATTGGAGGCTTTGCTCAATTGTCATTGCTTTATTATTTATATTTTCTAGCCTGCTTTATTATTCCTGTATATTGACATGGTCATTCAGTTAATTGTTCTGTGTATCTGGTCAGTGAATCTGACCAGTTTCAACTGTTAGCTCTCTGGGAATTCGGTTGTGGTCACGCGACCTTGCTTATTCCTTAGTACAGCTCTACAGCTGGGAGATACAGTAGCATTTCTAACAGATGCTAACATATTAGAAATAGAAATAAAATAAAACTGTCAGCAAACTGCTAATCCACTAGAGAGCCTATGAAATAAAATGTGCAAAAGTAAGTTGGCCTTATGTTTCGATCCTAGCAGGATCTTCTTCAGAGGCTAAATGACAAGTACAGTAACAGAAGGGACAAAAACACGCACAGAATACAGACAGGTTAATGAGCACGGTGAACACAATGAGATAGATGAAAGGGGATTATAAGTAGACAAGGGATGGTGAGAAGAAAGCAACAGGGAAAGCCGTGCTAAGTTAATATTAGAAATAGCACGGCTATATGTTAACATATTAGAGATAGCACTGCTAACATATATACTAACATATTATACAGATGTGTAAAAGTAAGTTGGCCTGACGTTTCGATCCTAACAGGATCTTCTTCAAAGGCTAAATGACAAGTAACAATAACAGAAGGGACAAAAACACTCACTTAATTCAGACAGGTTAATGAGCATAGCAGTTTGCTAACAGTTTTATTTTATTTTGAATATATACTAGATGCTAATATATTACAAATGTGTAGCTAACATTAGGCTTGTGTGACATCCAGAGTTGTACAGTATGTAAGGACAGGGAGTTTTAATCCCAGTATGCCATTCTGAGCTCAGAATCGGAACCTACAGTACCACTTGTCATTGGCCTAAGTTGTAAATGTTTTTACAGAGTATTTGATATGCTATAGTGGAGTAGATCGTAAATATATATTAGTCAACTGCAACGAAATCAATATGAAGTTGAGTGAATACAAAGTCAGTGTACACATTCTTCCTACAGTACTAACAGTTGTATAAATTTAAGGAAATACATTGATAAATTTGTTTGATATACTTTTTTGATAAGCCAACAAGAAAATACTGAACAAGCATACTCAACTTTATGTTGCACATATATGCGTTTTAACACGAACTTTGTTATGTTTAAATTGTCTGATTCATCAAAAGGATGTTTACAGTTTTATTTAATGTTTCCCAAAGAAAATGTTTTATTTGACGAGTAAGCGAATCCAATGGGATGTTTGGAGATGTACTGTAGTTGAGGTGCCAAATTATCACCTAACTGAGGAACTTCTCTTTAATAGTGTTGGTTGGAACAGCTATTTCGACAACATTGCTATTCTTGAAACTCTGTCCGTTTTGAGAATTTCGATTGATGGTTTCCTTTAATCTTACAACAGTTACATAAAAGAACAAGAAAGGGGGAAAAACAAAAAAGGGAAGTTTCCTTTCTTTTGATTCAATTATGATTATATTGCTATTGAATTATATAGTGTATATTACTACAGGCAAATTAAAGCAAAAATGAAAAGGAAAGTTTAACAAAGCATCTATGTAAAGACTAACACACTGTACTTGTACAGTAGGTATTAGTCCTACACATCATTGTTGTGTATTACAGAGTGTGTGGGTGTGGGTGTGTTAGTATACATGTGTAATATGAAGAGTTGACTTTGTTACAAATAATTCATTCATAATTGGAGTCAAAGTTAGACTGTTCTTTCATGCTTAGACACATACATAACTATCAAACAGGAAATCTGGTAAATCTTCTAGGTCAATGCCGCAGTCTATTATCTAGGATAATTATGATCTTGTACCGTGGAGATAACAATGTTTTCAACTTTTTTCGACATATGATGAATGCATCTGGCAACAGTAGAGTTAGAGATGGTTTTTCTTAATGATGTACAAATTGTCTACAATCCCACCGAGGCAACTGACACTTTAAAACGAGTTGCACAGTGATGACAATCTAAACAAAGAGACAACATTTTTAATTTTCCCTGTTTGTAATAACAGAGTTAAAAATACTGTAAAGGAAAAGTAACATTTTTTCAGCTGATTGCTACCTGAAGACATCATTCACTCGTCTTTTGACAGACAGATGCACAAATATACCACCAATTTTGAAAAATTCATTAAATGTGGAAAAACATTCTTAGCCATATGAAATGCTATCAAGATGTGGGTTTTGACCTACGGATGCAGAAAATTTCCAGCATTTTTGATTTTCTTAGTTCAGCAATCAATTTCAGCAGTAGGAATATGAATATCCCTTTAAATTCTCAACTTGTGCATTATACATCAATTTTATGGGACTATACAATGGTTTGTGTGTCCTTATAGCCATTGATTGTAAAGTATGTAGCAAAAACTGGCAGGGGACAGTATGACATTTATGCTACATCAAACATAATTATTATAGACATAATGGTTTGTGTGTCATTATAGCCATTGACTGGCAGGGGACATTATGACATTTATACTACATCAAACATAAATTGTTATAGACATTAAGTACAAACACATGGAAATTATTACTGACAGATATAGATCCCTGTCCATTTTGTCATTCTTTAGTCAGGCTAGTTTCTGGTAAAGCTAACAAGGTCAAAAAAGAAAAAAATGATTTTCATGGAATGGAGTTCTGCCTAAATTGTGATCTTTTGATGTCTGGGTGATGTGAATAGAATGATAATTACTTCATTAGTTTAGACTTTGTTAATTAACTTTAATGTTTCATTGACATACACACTTGTGATAGGAACAATCTCTGCTATCGTTGTCCTAATAAGCAATTTTTTTGAGCAAATAACCCCCCCCCCCTCCAAATAAAGAACAACACTGTTTGAGAGATGTGTAGGTTTGGTTAATAGAACACCAGCTTTAGGTGAGTAAATCGCCACTTCAGATAGATCATACAGTAGACATACCAAAAAAGTTTTATTTTTTATTTCAGTTAAATCTCCATTCTCGACAGTGATAGAGGAGTGATACCAAGTTGGGAGTATTATTCTTATTAATGCAAATATGAATTTAATGAATTTTGAAGCTGGTTTCGTATAAGTCTGAACGGAGAGTTTGTCAAACTTTAACCCTGTTCTTAAGGTGTCATACTATACTGTAACCTGGGTGGACATTAGAAGGGTAAATATTTTGTTTCATGAAAGCAGTATTTACTTCACAAATCATTGGTTGATTTGTACATGGTTGTCAGGTACAGCTTATTGGACAACCAAACCTATCCATGAAGTCATGCTGTAATATGTACACATTATAATCGTTGAACAAAAAACTGTGCTGTTTGAGCAACCTTACCAGGAATTGCCCCATTGTTCAATATATTTCAATGAACATGGCAGATCCCATAAAAAAAAACTTCCTTTTGTGTTAAACATTGCGGAACTTCCTGTTATTACAATGTCATGAAAGAAGAGAAAAAGAGGTGCCAAATGGATATAAAGTAATTGTACTGGAGTGCAAACAAGAAAGAATACTGTAGGAATGTTTGCAATGTTTAATTAGTTTTTTTTTTCAAATAGCAGTCAATTTATCTCCAGTACCAAGATAGTGGAGAGGGGGGGGGGATGTTAGAATTGTCACTAACTTCTCGAACTAGACTTGCTTGGAAACGTCATTTGTGAGAAAGCACTGTATCGATCCCCTTATATGATGTACAATGGCTGTTACATGAATCAGAATGAATATACTGTAATATAACCAAGCTCATCACCGAGTTGTACATGAAACAGACAGCGGTAGTAAGAACTACCATGGGCAAAACAAAATCAGCCACAATAGGGAGAGGAGTGAGACAAGGATGTCTTATGTCTCCAGTCCTTTTTAACATCTACGCAGAAGCCATGATAATTGACGCACTTGATGAAATTCAAGAAGGAATACAAGTTGGAGGACAATGGATAAAGTCGGTACGTTTTGCAGATGACCAGGCAATGTTAGCAAGCACGGAGGTCGGAGGATGGACTTCAACGAATGATGGAGAATACCAACAGAGTTGTCAACCAGTATGGGATGAGGATTAACATCAAGAAAACGAAAGTCATGAAGATTGGAAGGGAACAAAGGAGAGTTCACATAGAGATAGAGGGGAAGGAACTTGAACAGGTCAGACACTTCAAATATCTTGGTAGCCTACTGGCGGAAGATGGATATTGTGAAACCGAAATCAGAGCAAGAGTGGCAATGGCCAAGGAAACTTTCAAACTACACAACTCTCTTTTTACTGCTAGTCTTGAGTTACAATAAAAGAAGAGACTAATGAAATGTTTTGTGTGGAGTGTATTCCTGTATGGCTCAGAAACCTGGACACTAAGGAAAGAGGACAGAAAAAGAATAGACGCATTGGAGATGTGGCTATGGAGAAAGTCTGAGAACATAAAGTGGTCAGACAGGGTCACAAATGAGGAAGTTCTACAGAGGGTTGGTGAGGTCCGCAGGCTGGGAGTAACTATTAAGCTGAGAAAGAAAAGATGGATTGGGCACATCTTGAGATATGACGGACTACTGAAAGATGTGCTTGAAGGTAGAATGAACAGGAAGCGACCAAGAGGGAGAAAGAGAATAATGTTGATGGATGATATCAGAGATGGCAGAAATTATTTCACTATGAAGAGGAATGCAGAAGAGCGGTTATTATGATTTTGTGTTTGGTGAGGGACCTGCCTTAAGGCAGATCACCATTAGAGAGAGAGATAACCAAGCTCAATTGTGCCGTCGCAGAATATTGTTCCAAAAGTCAGAAAATAGTATCTAGAATGTCTGAAACATTCTAGTGTCCATTTTACATACAGCTGATGTGTATAACAGGAAATAATATATGTGTTCAAATTCTGTGTAGCAGTCTTTCAATGATCTGTCTCACACTCTTTTCTCTTGTATATATTAATGCTGTAGTTATCGTGTACAAGAACTAGGAAACCGGAATTAGCTCAAGATAAGCACTATAATAGTGCAAAGCAATTAACAATTAACAGTTACAATGGAGATTAAACAATTTGGTTTTACTTTCTCTCTTGTTTTTGTGTGAAATGGAAACTTGATTGTTTTAGTTGATTATTATTCTAATGCCCTTAAAGCAGCTTTCTGAGTAGTTGATGTAATAGTCTGCAATTTAGACTCGTCAGTGTATATTATAATAATAATAATAAGTGAGACTTATATAGCGCCAAATCAGTAGACAAAAGTTACTGCTCAAGGCGTTTTACAAAGAAAGTAAATTAATTTACAAAAGAACAAGTGAAAAATGGGTCTCAAGTAGACTTTTGAATGTAGAAAGTTTACAGCATGTTCGAATGTGATCTGGTAACTTGTTCCAGAGATAAGAGCCAGAGTATTCGAAGCTTCTGTAACCATATGTCTTCAAGCGTGGTTTAGGAACAGTTAAATACAGTTTGTTGGAGGAACGAAGTATATAACAGTCTTCTCCTTGATTTCATCCACCATGATTTTGTTGTTGAACGAAAACACATGTAGAGAATGTAGGTGTGCATTTTGAATTTTTGATCGATGTTTCCATAGCAATCGATCACATAGAGAAATGCTGCCACTTATAGAGAGACAGTATGTGTGTACCAACTTTATAAGCCTGCTCGGGTTTTGAACCCAAGGATATTTTTTGGGGATCAAAGAAAACATGTAAGTCATGTTCTCTGTGATAAAAACACTGTGGAAAAGAGGTAGGTATATTTAAGTAAAATGGAGAGAGGTTAGTATCGTTGATCACAAATTCTTAAACCAGTAAAGTTTCTGGGGATTCAGTCCATTAGCAAGTTCTTTGAAATGGTAAATTTATCATCTGTAACTAGTGTACCCATTAAACTATTCGCAGTGCTACAACTCCATCCTCAGCAAGCCTATGATGGTCATCATAACTATTGGAATATTGATTCTAGACAAGAGCTCTTTGAGAGTGCTAATGCAGTACCGTACACCACAGACCAGGGAATCATTGATCCAGCATCACATCTTAAATTGCTATGCAAAATGGCCAAATTGCTATACCAAGTGCAAAGATGTGTATATACTATAGCAGTTTGTTTTGTCTTAACACAGGAACCATACTATTTTCTTAGAGACAAAATTCAGAGACTTCATAAATGTGGTGAATAAAATGTGAACACTAAATTATTGCCCGCACTATTAGCTGTCACCTGTGTTCTTTTTGTTTTGTGTATGTGTGTGTGAGTGTGTGTACGATGACTCATCCAATTCGAATAATGATGTATTCCACACCCTGTGTGTACTTTACTTTGAGTTTCTGCTCAGGTGTTCATACATATTGTTTTCCCCTTTCCAAAAATGCCAGATCCAATATTCTGGAATGATCAATTTTAAACTTTGGTTTTTTGTGTACTCTTTATTTTGGAAAGTGTATACAGTTGGGCTGCTGCCATCTCTCACTTCAAGTAGCAGCATTCACGGTGTGACGAGTCTCATCACATTTTGAGAGAACGCCAGAGCCTCGTGTGGCACTGGCTTGTTTACTGAATTGATCGCTAGCATGCATCGTGCATGTGGAAAAGGTTCATAGCAAAGCTCGGTACCGGTGCAATCTAATAGTAATTATGTGCATTTCTCTCAGACCGTTACCGCGGAATGGTATTTTCCTGTGCAGCCAGCTAGTTCATTTGGTTGGAGCTTGATAGTCAAGGTGGTGAGAGATGACTTCAGCTTGGTTTCTATAGTGCAGACGAAGCTGGGTAATTTACTCGAATCGTAATCGATGTGAGTCGTCTAACTGATGGCTGTTGGAGATTGTCTGTCCTTGTCCTTGTCATTGGTCATACTGTTGTAGATTCATTTTTCTTTAGTGTTTGAGAATGGCAACGTTATAAAAATTCGGATCTTCTGTATAGTTGTGGAGGAATTGTTATGAAAAAAAAGTCAGTGGAATAGAATTGCATATTTTGTACTATAGCGCATTCACCTCATACACATACACATGTACACAAAGGACACATATTTCAGGTAATATCCATTATAAGGTATTAGTTTGATTTATTTAGTTACTTAGTTAATGACTTTCTCCGAAATGTTATGAGTAAGGGGAGCCACTATATTCTGTGTAACCTTAACCACTGAAAGCAAGGCAAATCTTTAATGGCAGTCTGGTCATCGGAGACGACCACATAGCCGATCGGACAACCAAAATATTAGCTTTGGTTGTCCTCCTTTCCAAATTAATGGTTGAGTATTTACATATAACCAAAATGTGCCAAATTCAAAATGCAACTATCACATCAACAACAACATTGATTTATTCAAACCTGTGGGGGCCATCTTGCACTGATTGTTTACTGACAGAAAAGATTTCTTCAATAACCACCTCTCTAAATATATTTATGCCATATGTGTACAGCACTCAGAAAATGTGTTGAGAGAGTTCTCTTTCAGATACAGGTAATGAAAACCAAACCATGATCAAGAAATGTCCAAACAACATGATTTTCAACACGATAGGCCTTTGAACCTGGAGAATGGTAGATTCGGAAGGAGAACATGATGGGCAATGGCCCAGAGGAGGTCGATCAAGGGAGCGTAGTGCTAAAATATTACCAGTTGTTAGGCTGTGTATCCTACTGGGTGGATACAGTATGCGCACATTATAAATCAGCATTGTTATTATTATTAATATTTTTGTAAGGTAGATAGGAAGGTGCAATAGTAGAGTCAAGACAGGCAACTATCATCGCTTGTAAATACCCAAACCAGGGAGTTTTGGAGTGACAACAACAAGAACATATTAGTAAAAAAAAAACACACAATGCAACATTAGGCAACATCAGAATTGTTCCCCTGTATGCTTTCCATATGTACTGTATGCTTTCCATATATACTGTATGTACAGCAGTGTGAGTATGCATACTAATGCTCTTCAGGGTGACTCACAATACCCACTATGTACTCAACTGGCATGATGGTCATGATAAGGACAGTAAATTAAATCTTGGTTATAACAAGTCTCTTTGTTTCCACGCAGTGTGCAGAGAGAAGCAGGATTTAACCTAATACAACATCCTAATACAAATCTCGTCTAGAAGGTTCTGTCAGAATTTTTCAACAGGAAGGTTATTGGCACTGTCTGTTATAGGGAGTTGTTCCTTTAATAACAACTCCCTGGTTTTATGATGGCTCATCTGGTCTGTGGGCAGTGCTTGTTGTGGTTTAGGATAAAAAAATAAAACAAATTCTTTGTAATAACTAGTTTGTGGGATACTGTAACCTTTATAGTAGTATACAGTGTACTGTGGTTGTTTATAGCACTATTGATGTATAGTACTGCTACTGTATGTCTAGGCCTGTGTCTTTCTGTTTTGTGGGTGTAGCTGTGAATTGAAAAAGCTCAAAAAAACTTAATTTGGATGGAACTTACAAGCTCTGGAAGACAAACGTGATTAGAAGATGATATTCAAGGGTTTGGAATGTCCGGACGAAAAGCCCGCTAGTTTCTTTGTCATTAAATCTTAATGTGGAGAGAAAGTCTTTTGAAATCTCATTTTGATCAGTTGCCGAACAGACACAAATAAAGCTAGATTTTACGTCCGAAATTTTCTACCAAGGTCATCAGTGTGGTGTTAGTGGAAGTTTGCTGCTAGCCTGCTGTGACACAGTCCTTTGCCCTCTTCAACTTTTCATCACTGCTGTCATTACGCTCACCTTATTATGGTGTGCAAGTACTTTAAATACAAACCAAATTGTATACTACAGACTGTTATAAATCACTACAGTGAACTTATACAACAGCCCATGCATGGCCTTAACCCTCCATTTGCTATTAATTTCCTAAGAATAGTGTAAGCCTAAATCAATTTAAAATAGCTCCATTCAGGCTCTTATTAGTCAGGTTGGTTGGCTACAAGTGGTTCTGGCTTAGCAGATCCATTGAAATGTAAAAACCATTGACAGCTAACGACTTGTTTGAACAGTTCTCATCAAGTTTAATCCATTTTGCGATGACTCAGAAAATTCCCTTTGGTGATGTTAGTTTGTTTTGGTTGGTCTGAAACGCTGAGCTGTTTTTGCCAAAACCTATATTGGATGTCATTGAACCAACTGGTTAATGCTGTGAGTGGGGAGGTGGGAGAGAGGGGAGGGGGGGGGGTGGATGGGGAAGACATTAGGTAGTGCCTGAGTGAATTGGCAAGGCTTAGTGACTGCATTAGGTTTAGAATAATTTGTTGTAAAGTCTTGTACAGTCTTAGCCAATGTTGCCTCAATATAAGACTGTAAACAGGTCTTTCACTTTGTTTTTCTTATTAAATAATTTTTTTTAATTTTAATTTTAGGTTTACAGTCTTGTTCAGGGCCAAGGCCGTCTCACACGACTTTACAACTTAACCCTGGTCATTGGTAACTTGTCACACCTACACACCAAAGTGTGCACAATTCAATCAATCTCTCCTGGGGCACCACAGTGCACCACAACCACATGTCCCCCGGGGGACTTCCCATAGGGTGCAGCCACAAACCGGCGCAAACAACTATATTTACAAGTTACCTCGCAAGTCCCCACTTATACACCTGGGTGAAGAGAGGCAATGGAGATAAAGTGCCTTGCCCAAGGACACAAAGTAACGAACTGGCCAGGGCTCGAACCTGTAATCCTTAGATCACAAGTCCACTGCCTTAACCACTTGAATTTACTTGATCTGTGTCCACTGTCCAGTCTTTCATGCACCTTTGCCATCTAGATCTTTAAAAAAAATGATAACCCTTATGGATTGGTAACAATATATTACTATATTACCAACATTATGAATGAAAAAATGGAAAATGAACTTTTAAACTTTAATAGATTCAGTATCATATCATCAATAGCTTTGACCTCGATATCGGAAAACATTGTCTCTCCTTTGTGGTCTTATTTCCATTGATTAATTAATCAATAACATCGAGCGGGAAGTTTTCTCCTTAACCGCTATCCTACCTTAAACCATTGTACCCTTTTGTTAAAGTTTCCGTGGGGAATTTCCCCCCCTCGTCCCTCCTTTGTCGACCTTCTCTCACTTTTGATGATCCGCTCTCTATTGCTCATCGAGAAGGATGTTCCTCATATACTACCGAGACTAAACAGTTAATTGAATTGCTTTCCCTTTCCGTCCAGATGTAACCGTGTGCTTAGATCATCCGATCACAGTCTTATACTGTAGTAATGTACAAGTAGGAGACAGAAGTTTGTATTGTAAAGTATGGACCATAAAAAACATTTATTATTAAGGAAAAGCCTTCTAACTCTCTCTCTCTGTCACAGAATTATAGTTGTACTGTAGGCTGAGTCAATAAACCACCCTGGATGAATCTCACTGAACATTGTTCTCTGATTAAAGGAGAAATGAACCCCAACCATCATCATCATCTTTATCATATCTCATGTTTATTGAGGTGCTCACTGAAATTGCGATAAGAGTTGCCATTTGTGTATGTGTAATAAAATAAAAGTGAGTCGCAGATTACAAAGAACATCTCTTGCACGGACGACAAAACAAAAATAACAGAACGAAAGAGAGATGTAAATTTGTTGTAAGCATAGATCAAATGTACAGTATAGATGAAATACTATAGATGAGTATAGATGAAATTTAGAATTTTGGCAATTTTTGTGATAGTTTTGATAGGTTCAGATGTCAGGTGAAGATGTGTGACATCACTGTTTCACTTCCGCATAGTAAATTAGTAACCCCTGGAGTTACGAGGTTGACACTAATGTTCAATGTACGCCAGACTACTAGGAATACTCTCTCCCTATCCAATGACACGTCTGGCAAAACTGCGTTTCCTGGATGATCATGGAAAGTAGTTTACACTCAAAGAAATCACAAGCATCTCCTACAAACAGTGTGCTAGAAAGTTAAAGCTCCTCCTCTGCTCATTCATCCGTAGTGTTTTTGAGTTGAAGTGTAATAGGAATAGCTTGCTTTTCTATATTTAAAGCAACTTTTGATCCAGACTTAAATATCTGATGATATGTATGCGAATTACTGTTTGAATTCTGGAAGTGTACGGTATACACCTTTGAGTAAAAACATACAGAGAGACATTACATTTGCAATGATGTTCCGACATTACATCATTTTTCCACGTACATTTTTCCTTTCTCTCTTGTTTATTATCTCTGTGAGTAATCCGGTTATCTGCCGTACCGTCCGGTTATTTAATAACCGTCCGGTTATTTGCCGTACCGTAAAAGATGATCCGACATTACATCATTTTCCACATATATGTTTTTCCTTTGTCTCTTGTTTATTATCTCTGTGGGTAATCCGGTTAGGCGGTTATCTGCCGTACCGAGTGTAAGATCCTTCATCACCCTTGGAAATGTCTTTCCTTCCCTTTCTCTGCGCCAAGTTCCTCTGCTCAGTTCCCAGTGATGATAAGCTTACTGACATAGCTACTTGAACAGAGACCAGGAAAAGGGAAATAGACTGTCATGTCGCTTTGAAATGTAACTGACTGAGTTCGTATGGAAACTGAACCGTTGATCCGTTAGTTATTAGTATTACTCTTTCAATCGTTTATCAAATACTCCATTCACCGTGCCAATCAAATCATCACACTCGTTCTAACAGTTGGGAAGCTATACAAACCGACGAGCCAAATTGTTCCCTTTTTTTGGGGAGTGGTTTCTTGGTTCAAAATGAGCTCCTTACAGGATGTCCAGGTTAGTGTATCTATTCTGCTTTGCTCTGAATTTTATTTCTGCTAACTTTTACTGAGAGTAAACAGAAAGAAAAGTATATTTCTGTAGTGTAATGATAGCTTAATTTAAAATGGGTTCAGAAATAATTCCTTCAGGGCA